>NC_086108.1:100997847-101608055 GCF_963921235.1 Mobula hypostoma
TTCCCTGCTCTCCAACACACGATTGGTGCTCTGGTGATAGCCTAGTTCCCACGAAGCTTTCCCCTTTTAAACTTTGCTCCTGGACCTGTGCGCCGCCTCCTATCTCGTAGCTCTCCAGCTCACGATTTGTGCACCAGTTATAGTCAAATTCCCGCGAAGCTTTCCCCTTTTAAACTTCGCTACTGGATCTGTGCGCTGCCTCCTATCTCGTAGCTCGCCAACTCACAATTGGTGCGCCGGAAAGAAGGTTATTTCCTCCAATAGACTGTTTGTTATTCAAGAAGTTGACCTATCATGGCGATAGGCGAATTGCAATGGGTCCAGGTCCTTGCTGAGGCAGGAGTTCAGTCTGGTCATGACCGACCTCTCAAAGCATTTCATCACTGTTGATGTGAGTGCTACCAGGTGATAGTCATTAAGGCAGCCCACATTATTCTTCTTAGGCACTGGTATAATTGTTGCCTTTTTGAAGCAAGTGGGAACAGTTATTGTGTACAGTTCTGGTCACTGAATTATAGGAAAGATGTCAATAAAATTGAGAGAGTACAGAGGAGTTTTACTAAAATGCTGCCTGGGTTTCATCTCCTAAGTTACAGAAAAAGGTTGAACAAGTTGGGTCTTTATTCTTTGCAGTGTAGAAGGTTGAGGGGGTCTTGATAGAGGTGTTTAAAATTATGAGGGGGATAGATAGAGTTGACGTGGATAGGCTTTTTCCATTGAGAGTTGGGGAGATTCAAACAAGAGGACATGAGTTGAGAGTTAAAGGGCAAAAGTTTAGGGGTAACATGAGAGGGAACTTCTTTACTCAGAGAGTGGTAGCTGTGTGGAACGAGCTTCCAGCAGAAGTGGTTGAGGCAGGTTTGATGTTGTCATTTAAAGTTAAATTGGATAGCTATATGGACAGGAAAGGAATGGAGGGTTATGGGCTGAGTGCAGGTCAGTGGGACTAGGTGAGAGTAGCATTCGGCATGGACTAGAAGGGCTGAGATGGCCTGTTTCCCTGCTGTAATTGTTATATGGTCCCGGCATTGGCAGTCTCCTGAGTCTCCAGATATTGCTGCAATGTGCCCTTACCAGCAGTAGGTGTCACTATCACCCCACTGTTTGCAGCCTTAAATATTCCATCTACCGTTCTGCAGCTTGAATCAGAATCAGGTTCGTTATCACTGACATGTGTTGTGAAATTTGTTGTTTTGTGGCAGCAGAACAGTGCAATATATAATAAAAATGACTGTAAGTTATAATAACAAATATATTGTAACTTTATAATGTAAAATTGTAAAGCCTGGTAGCATTGTGGTTAGTGTAACACTACTGCAGTGCCAGTGACCCGGGTTTAGTTCCTGATGCTGTCTGGAAGGAGTTTGCACATTCTCCTCATGACCGTGTGGGTTTCCTGTGGGTGGTCCTACATTTTCTCCTACATTCCAAAGATGCACTGGCTATGAGGTTAATTGGTCAGGGGTGTAATTGGGTATCACATTCTCATTGGGCTGCTGCTGTGTCTCAAAAAATTATAACAATGTAAGTAGGGCATAAAAGGGAGCAAAAATGGAGACAGTGTGCATGGTTTCATGGACTGTTCAGAAATCTGATGGCAGAGGGGAAGAGTGTGTGTCTTCAGGCTCTGCTACCTGATGCGAGATCATCCGCTTTGGAAGGAATAATAGAAGGGCAGATTATTATTTAAATGGTGAAAGACTGCAGCATGCTGTTGAGCAGAGGGACTTGGGAGTGCTTGTGCATGAATCACCAAAAGTTGGCTTGCAGGTACAACAGGTTATTAAGAAGGCAAACGGAATGTTGGCCTTCATTGCTAGAGGGATTGAATTCAAGAGCAGGGAGGCCGTGCTGCAACTATACAGGGTACTGGTGAGGCCGCACCTGGAGTACTGAAATCCCAAGAGCGGGTCCCATCCCAGTCAGCGTGTAACTCCAGGTCAGGGTCTTCAAAAGAACCCTGAAAGGGAAAAATAAAGATATTAAAGATGGAAATAGAGCTGTTTCCAACAATGCAAGCAAAGGAGTTGCTGTTTAACACCATCATCACTCTGCTCCACCTCTGCCTTCTCACTCCGCTCCGGTTCTGGAGTAGAAATTACTGGAAGTTAGAGAAATATGTGTTCATGCATCAGGTTGGAGGCTACCCAGAAAGAATATGGACTGACGTATCGAATTGGAAGTAAACTTAGAATGGGTGGCCACTGGGAAATCCCACCTTTTGTTATGGGTGGAGTGACGGTGTTTGATGAAGTGGTCCCCCATTCTAAACTGGGTCTCTCTAATGTAGAGAAGGCTGCACCAGGAACACCGGATACAGTAGATAACCTTGACAGGCTTGCAGCATTCACAGGATTGCCCTGTGAGGTGGCATGGACTCCATGTTCCAAGAAGAGCCTCCTTCTATGTCACAATGAAATTTGGTGGTATATTTTCTCTTAATGCACATTGCGTCTTGCTGAATGAGCAGTGGACTTTTAGAGCAGGAAAGGCTGTTCAAAGTGGGATGTTGAAAAGGTAGGGTGGGGCAGAAGGTGGAAGCATGGAAGTTGTGTCAAGGAATGGGTTAACATAATGTCCAAGCAAGGATAGATTGCAGATAGAGTGCAGACAGTACAGGCAAGAAAAGTTTTTGAAGAGCATAGCTTGCATTAACATAACTGATTCCCGGAGCCATTTTGTTTACTTGAGACCAGGTACGAATGTAGTGGAAGAATGCGAAACATGGACACCAACTAAGGGACAACTACTTTACCAATGTCAAAGTATCGTCAGCTTGTAGTTTTTATTGAGTTTTAACGCCTGCATTGCGAATCGTGATTGATCTTGCAAGGAGGAATTCCTCAGTAGCTTGGTAGTTAGCGTAGTGCTATTACTGCTTGTGATGTTGGAGTTGGAGTTCAGAGTTCAATTCCGGCTTCGCCCGTAGGAAGTCTCTGTGGAATGAGTGAGTTTTTCCTGGGTTTCCTCCCACAGTCCAAAAACATAGCAGGTAGTTTAATTGGATGCTGTACATGGGGTTTGTTGGGGGCTGCTGAGGGCGGTGTGGCTCGAAGGGCTGGAGAGGCCTACTCCGTGCTGTATTACTAAGTAAATACACAGTTCATTAAATTGTCAATATCCGCAACCGCTGGCCAACTCTGTATAAAAAATGGTATTTCTCTGTTCAGAATTCAGAACAGTGCGGTGACAGGAGCCATGGCATTCTTTTTGTGCACAAGTAAATAAAGTACATTTGAGAATAAGTGAGAGTTTTTGGAGTCCAGTTAATCGGCGACGACTGAAGTCGCTCGGTAAACCTATCCACTCGTTTTTTTTTTAGGGAGCAATTGAATCCAATAAAGGAAAAGTGCATCAGCACTTAAATATGATACAGGCAGCGGGAAGGAGGCAGCAGGGTAGCATGGCGGCTATCGCAGTGCTTTACTGCGCCCACGTACAAATCCCACTGCTGTCCATAATGCTTGTACGTTCTCCACCTGACTGTGCGTGTTTGCTCCGGTTTCCACCCACATTCCAAAGATTTCCTTAAGTTAGTGAATTGTGGCCATTCTATGCTAGCACCAGACACTTGCAGGCTGCCCAACACAATCCTCGCTGATTTGATTTGATGCAAATGCATATTTCTCTGTACGTGTTGATGAACACTCGGTGGCTTCTTTATTAAGTACACCTGCTCGTTAATGCAAATATCTAGTCAGCCTGTCATATGGCAGCAACTCAATGCGTAAATGCATGCAGACATTGTCAAGAGGCTCAGTTGTTGTTCAGACCAAATATCAGAATGGAGAGAAAATGTGGTCTAAGTGTTTTTTTTACCGTGGAATGATTGTTGGTGCTAGACAGGGTGGTTTGAGTACAAAGTTCAAAGTAAATTTATTATCAAAGTACATATATGTCACCATATACAACCTTGAGATCTTTTTCTTGTGGGTATACTCAGTAAATCCAAGAACCATAATTGAACCAATGAAAGACAAACGACAAATGTGCAAAAGACTACTAACTGTGCAAATACAAAAGAGTAAAAAATTATAATAATAAATAAATATGCAATAAGTATCGAGAACATGAGATGAAGAGTCCTGGAAAGTGAGTCCATAGGTTGTGGGAACAGTTCAGTGATGGGACGAGTGAAGGTGAATGAAGTTATCCCCACTGGTTCAAGAGCCTGATGGTTGAGGGGTAATAACTGTTCCTGAACCTGATGTTGTGAGTCCTGAGGGTCCTCTATCTTCTTCCTGATGGCCTCAGTGAAAAGAATGTGGACTGCTGATCTGGGATTTTCATGCATACTTGTCTCTAGAGTTGATGTGAACAAGTAAGAAACATCCAGAGAGTGACAGATCTGAGGGCAAAAATGCTTTGCTAATGAGAGAGTTCAGAGGAGGATGACCAGATTGGTTCAAGCTGACAGTAGCTCAACCGTACATTACAACAGTGGAGTGCAGAGGAGCATCTCTGAACACATAATGTGTCGAACCTTGAAGAGGATGGGCTACAGCAGCAGAAGATCACAAACGTACACTCAGTGGCCACTTTATCAGGCACAGCAGGTATTTAATAAAGTGGCCACTGAGTACATGTGACAAATAAAATTAATCTTCAAATTTACTCGTGTGCTTGAAATCGGTAGAGTTTCCTAGATCAATAGATAGGTCATTGATTGGCTCCATGTTCTCCATTGTCCTCATTCTAATTCCTGCTTAATGCTTCAACATCCATTCTTCAAAGTATGGGACATTTAGAAAACGGTTTGTCCTATTGGGACATAAAGCATTCTATTTGCACTTATCCACCCTAGGATGAATTTATGCTGGAAGAGTGAAAGTTTGTTTTCCTAATGCCTTGAAATGTGTCTAGCGTACAGGGAGCACCCTAGAGTTAACACTTGGCACAGGATATGCATTCCACATGCCCTTCACAGCTGCTATTAATAACATTAATTCAATGTTGGCAAAAATGTTTGTCCCAGTTCCAACATGTAGCACAATGGGGTTAACTACAATACAGAAAATGGAAATGGAATATTTCTTGAGTCGGCATGGTGCAATTCTTTACCTCCTCCATATCTCCTCAAAAAACTATGCATTCAAAGGAGAGCAACACCAGCTTCTCCATTCTATCTACATAATGTTCCTCAGATTATCACAATGCCTTAAAAGACTGTACATTGATCTGGATGGGATAAAAACCCCAAAGTAGAGAGCTCTGGTTCAGCATCTGGCTCGCTGGTAATGTTTCCATTCTCCCTTGAAACTCACTGGCACCCAGTTCCTATTCTCCCTTCAACTTATTCGAACCTCAGTACTTGCATGCCCTCAGAATTCCTGGATCCTTTTGCCTGTGCTCTCTTTATACTCACTGGAGCCCCGTTACCAATGTTCCTGTTCACTGCAGCAAGTGCCAGTTCCTTTAATAATTCAAAGTTCAAAGTAAATTTATTCTCAAAGTATGCATATATCACCAAATACTACTGAGATTTATTTTCTTGCAGGCATTCAGAGTAGAGCAAATAAATGCAATAGAATCAACGGAAAACTACACAAAGTCCGACAAACGGCCAATGAGCAAAAAGAAGACCGTTTGCAAGTACAAAAAGAAACATAATAATAATAAAATTATAATAATGATTATAATAGATGAATATGAAACATATGTGTGATATCAACAGGGAAAGAAAATAGATCATGGTGCGATAAAGGAAAAACTTTTGACAGAACTTACTTCAAGGCTTAAGAACATCTGCCAAACAGAGCTCAACAGTAAAAATATAAGAAAGCCAATAAACACTTTCACTATACCCATATTAATGTATTCTTCAGGTATAATATCTTGGTCTGAAATGGATCTGGAAAATTTACAAAGAAAAATAAGAACTGAGATGATAAATTTCAGAAAACATTGTGTACACTTGATGCATTTAGATTAACACTACCTAGGACAGAAGGAGGAAGAGGGATAAGAGACATAAATATTTACACAATGGTCAGATAAAACTTCTATGACACTTAGACCAATGAAAACAGGTCAGCACCCCACGCAAGCATATGCAATTCTGATAGGAAGTATACACCACTATACTTAAGTGATAGCACAATCCAGAAAAATGAAGACCCTAATGAATAAAAACTTAACCAATGGAAGAGCCTGACCCTCCATGAGCACACTAGATGTCAACAAGGAAGCAATGAACATCTAACCCGGAGTTGGGGACCTCTTCCCAGAAACAGAAGGGTTCCTTGTGGCAATGGAGGACCAGGTGATTTAACAGAAAAACTTAACAAAAATAGAAAATAAAAGATGACCAACAAATTGCAGATGATAAATGTAGAAAATGCCAAGAAAACACAGAAACAATCCAACACATTACAGGGACCTGTAGCAGTTTAACACAATCTGATCACAAGCATAATCAAGTAGCAAACATCATTCATCAAAATCTTGCTTTAAAATACAAACTCATAAAAGAAATCATATATTACTATAAATACAAGCCTGATCCAATCTTAGAGTCTGAATACCACAAATCATATTGTGACTGATTAGTTATTACAGATTGGACAATCTATAATAACCATCCTGATATAATAACATAGGATATACAAGCAAGAACAAGTTATTTAATAGATAGAACCATTCCAAACATACATAGCTTACAGAAAGCAATAAGTGAAAAACACCAGAAATATGCTGAATTAAGAGAGGAAGTTGAAAGACTTTGGAACATGAACAGGGTGTACGTTGTTCCAATAGTAATATCTATAACTGGTATGATCCCAAATCTCTACGCAATAACATTACACAACTGGGGCTTCACAGCAATGTCCGTGTAAATGTTCAGAACGCCACAACACTAAACACCACTAGAATAGTCTGAAAGTTCCTAGTGATTGAGAAATGAGTGTAATTGGCTATGCCTGAACCTCAGGTTTACCCAGGCTGAGCTGAGAAAAAATAAAAACAATAGTAATAAGTGAAGTGAATAAATAATACTGAGAGCATGAGTTGCAGAGTCTTTGAAAGTGAGCCCGTAGGTTATGTTCATGATCAGTTCAGTGTCGTGGGCAGTGAAGCTGTCCACACTGGTTCGGGAGCCTGATGGTTGAAGGGTAATAACTGTTCCTGAACCTGGTGGTGTGGGACCAAAGACTCCTGTACCTCCTGCCTGATGGTAGTAGCAAGAAGAGGGCATGGGACCTTTGATAATGGATTCTGTGTTTTTTTTGAGGTTGCATTCCAAATAAACGTATTCAATGATGGGGAGGGCTTTGCCTGTGATGAACTGGGCCGTATCCACCACTTCCTTTTACCTTTTCCATTCCTGGGCATTGGTGTTCCCATAACACGAGGAATGTCTATCCACGGCCTCCTCTACTGTAAAGATGAAGCCACACTCAGGTTGGAGGAACAACACCTTATATTCCTTCTGGGTAGCCTCCAACCTGATGGCATGAACATTGACTTCTCTAACTTCCGCTAATGCCCCACCTCCCCCTTGTACCCCATCCATTATTTATTTATATACACACATTCTTTCTCTCTCTCTCTCCTTTTTCTCCCTCTATCCCTCTCACTATAGCCCTTGCCCATCCTCTGGGTTTTTCCCCCCTCCCCGCTTTCCTTCTCCCTGGGCATCCTGTCCCATGATCCTCTCGTATCCCTTTTGCCAATCACCTGTCCAGCTCTTGGCTCCATCCTTCCCCCTCCTGTCTTCTCCTATCATTTTGGATCTCCCCCTCCCCCTCGTACTTTCAAATCTCTTACTAGCTCTTCCTTCAGTTAGTCGTGACGAAGGGTCTCGGCCTGAAACATCGACTGTACCTCTTCCTAGGGATGCTGCCTGGCCTGCTGCGTTCACCAGCAACTTTGATGATTGGTGTTTCCATGTTAGGCTGTGATGCAACCAGTCAGGATACTCTCTATGGTGCATCTAAAGAAGTTTGCTGGACATTTTGGTGGCATGCCAAATATATATAAACTTCTAAAAAAGTGGAGGTACTGTTGTGCCTTCTTTGTGAAGGCACTTACATGCTTCTCCCGGGACAGATTATCTGATAACAGAAATTTCCGATGTAGCATCACAGAAGCAAGAGAGAATTTCACAATTTTCCATTCTTAATGAAAGCCACCTCATGTTAATCTTTTAGAAAATGTTCCTCAAGGACTTGACTGGCAGCACTCACATCTATTGTAATGAAGTGCTTTGAGGGGTTGGTCGTGGCTACAATTATTTCCTGCCTGAGCAAGAGCGGCTGAAATTCACCTACTGCTGTAACAGGTCTACAGTAGATGCAATCTCGCTGGCTCTCCGCTCTTTAGAGAACCTAGCCAGCATCAAAACATACATCAGGCCGTTATTTATTGATTACAGTTTGATGTTCAATACTGTCAGTAGTAATCACCAAACTTCTAAACCTGGTCATCTGTATCTTCCTCTGTAATTGGAACTTTGATTTGCTCACTGGGAGACCATAGCCAATACCGAACGGTGATAATATCTCCTCCTCGCTGACAAGGATGCATACTTAGCCCACTGCTTTAAGCTGACCGCAGTCATAACTGTGTGGCTGTGCACAGCTCCAGCACCATCTAGAAATTCCCTGATGGGACCATTTTCGTTGGTAAGATGACAGATGAAAACAAGGAGGTGTACAGGAATAACACAGATCAGCTGACTGAGGGGTTCTACAACAACAGCCTCACACTCAACATCAACAAGAGCAAGGAATTGATTGTGGATTTCAGGAAGGGTAAGTGGAGAGAACGGACACCAGTCCTCATTGAGTGTTCAGTAGAGGAAAGAGTGAGCAACTTTAAGCTCCTGGGTGTCAAGCTTTCAGAGGATCTGTCATAGTTGTAACACGTTGACACAATCACTAAGAAGGCATGCGGCAGCCAGGGCCGGACTTTAGGCAGGGCTAGACTGGGCTGCAGCCCAGGGGCCAGAGCTGCAGAGGGGCCCAAAATAGTTAGCTATCATCATGGTGGACAAAAAAAAATCCAAGAGTGGAGCACAGAAAAGAAAAAAGAAACAAGAAAAAGAGGACAGTGAGAAAGAAGCATTAAAAAAGACATTGAAATTTACAGAACTTTTTAAACCTGTTCTCGATGATGCAGCAGTATCACCGCTCTTGTCACAGTCTGAGACCGGTGGACAAATGGAGACTTGCTCAACGGCTAGCGCTAGCACCAGCGTTAGCACAGGACCACCGTCCTTTAACTGTCAGTCCATCTTCGAAACTGGCTTTAGTGACTGGAAACATGCCGCTGAGCGCATAGGAGAGCATGAGAATAGCGAATACCACAGGAAAATGATACTGACCGATGTTACACTAGCATCTGACAGCGGAAGAATAGATTGTGACAAGAATACACATAGATAAGATGTTAGCTGTCCTGTGTGATCAGCAGTTGGTCTGCCACCTGTCTTCAAGAGAGAGATAAGGAACACAATGAAACAGCATCTGGAGATGTGTAATGAAGGGACGGAGGAGAGAGAGCTGTCTGGAGCGGCTCCCCCTTTGAACCCTGAACTGTTTGAAGTGATGGACAGGCGATACCCCAGCAGGGGGATAAAAAGGGACAGGTTCGCTAAGGCAGGACACACGACACCCGAGGTAACGAGACCCTGGAAGCGGTGTGCCTCTCACGAGTCGGTGGGAAGTATCGGACCTTAAACGCACAGGGTGGAAAGGTACGATCAGCGGGAACCCGGTGTGTGTCCACCCTCGCTTGGGTGCCGGGTTCACTGCAGAGGATCGACCGCATCTGGAGGAGGGGTCACAGTCGGTGACCTCAGGTGACATCACCAAGGACCCACCCGGAAAGCTGCTTGTGAGCCATATCGCCGGTCTGTGAGTGGAAGCCGTGTCTGAATGATCAGTCGTTCCCGTTCTCTCTCTCCCTCCCCCCACGTTGTCCATCGCCAGGGCAACGATTACTGCAAACTGAACTAAACCGAACTGGACTTTTGTGCCACTTTGAAATTGGTCATTTACCCCTAGACAACAATAGAGCTTGATTGATGCTGTTATCTTAATTCTGTGCACGTGTGTTATCATTGCTGAACTGTTGCATTTATTATCCTTTCGACTACTGTGTTGCTTGTTTCTTTAATAAAACTTTCTTAGTTCTAGTAATCCAGACTCCAACTGAATGATCCACTTCTGCTGGTTTGGCAACCCAGTTACGGGGTACGTAACATAAGTGGGGTTCTCGTCCGCGATTTTGAACGCTAAATTTGGGACGGAGTAAATTGATTGGGTTAAAATTTCCAAAAGAAAGAAAAGACAAACAGCAGAAATGGAGGCTGAGGAATTTATAAAGGCGCCGACCTTGGAGGCATTAGAGGATGCCAGGAAATCGGAATTGGTAGCTGTGGCCAAACGGTTGAATCTTGCTAAGGTGAAGTCAACAATGAGGAGAGAGGAGATACACAGAGCTATCGTAGAGCACTATGTATCTAAAGGTGTGTTTCCCCAAGGGGAGCTGGGGGTGGTGTCTATTGAAAAACCTGCTGGAGACGCGGTACAGGTGCAGCTTGAAAAACTGAGACTCGAGCACGAGTTCCGGGTACGACAGTTGGAGCGAGAAGAGAAGGAGAGAGAGGTAGAAAGACAAGAGAGAGAGAGACAGTTGGAGAGAGAAGAGAGAGAGAGACAGTTGGAGAGAGAAGAGAAAGAGAGAGAAAGACAGTTGGAGAGAGAAGAGAAAGAGAGAGAGAGACAGTTGGAGAGAGAAGAGAAAGAGAGAGAGAGACAGTTGGAGAGAGAGGAGAAAGAGAGGCAATGGGAGCGAGAAGAGAGAGGGAAACAGAGGGAAAGGGAATTTGAGCTGGAGAAGTTAAAGATAAGGGCCGAGCAGGGGCTCGTGCCGAACCAAGGTGGAGGGTTCCGGGCGACCCAGGAGGTTAGGATGGTTCCCCCATTTGACGATACCGACGTGGATCGGTACTTTCTCCACTTCGAAAAAGTGGCTATAAGTCAGGACTGGCCGAGGGATAAGTGGGCTGTGTTACTTCAGAGTGTACTGAAAGGGAAAGCCCAAGAAGCTTACTCCGCTTTGTCCGCGGAAGATGCCCAGAGGTATGAGGTGGAGAAAGAGGCCACCCTCAGGATTTATGAGTTGGTCCCGGAGGCATACCGGCAGAGATTCCGGAATGCGAGGAAGCAGTGGGACCGCACGTATTTGGAGTTTGCCCGTGAGATGCAGACATATTGTGAGCGTTGGTGCGCCTCGAAGGGGGTAGAGGGGGATTATGACAGACTGCTGCAGCTGATCCTGATTGAGCAGTTTAAAGGTTGTGTCCCTGAGGGTATGAGACCCTACCTCGATGAGAAAGAGGCAGCCACGTTAGCCGCAACTGCTAAGTTAGCGGCTGAGTATGCGTTGACGCATAAAATGAAGTTTGCCCCGAGTAAGGGCAACCAGAAGTGTAGTCAGGACGGCGGGGAGAGTCCGCCGGAAAAGTCAGAAAGTAAGCCGGGGATTAGTGAGAAGGATAAGGTAGACCGGGAGCAGCCTGGTAGGAAGTCTCCTGAGGTCGTCTGTTATAATTGTGGGAAAGCCAGACACTTTGCGTCCAGGTGCTTTGCCCCAAAGAAGGAGACGGGAAAAGGAAAAACGGCAATTTTGAATGGCTGTATTGAGCTGTTAAGCGAACCGCTAGGGAAGGACAGGTCTGAAAAAGTTCAGGAAGGGCGCGAGAGGTTTATCTCGGCCGGATTGGTGTCAGTGAAGGAGGGGTTAAAACCAGTTCCAGTGCGGATCTGGAGAGACACGGGAGCGTGTCAGTCACTAATACTGAAGAGTGTATTAGAGTTCAGCTCAGAGACCCAGACTGGGGAGGTAGAGGTCAAAGGTGTTGGGGAAGGGACAGAGTCAGTCCCTTTGCACCAGATACACTTACAAAGCAACCTGGTCTCTG
This sequence comes from Mobula hypostoma, assembly GCF_963921235.1. Taxonomy (NCBI): domain Eukaryota; kingdom Metazoa; phylum Chordata; class Chondrichthyes; order Myliobatiformes; family Myliobatidae; genus Mobula; species Mobula hypostoma. Next base: position 101,009,777 of record NC_086108.1, read on the forward strand.
GACTAGTCATGATCGGGGTGAGGTCCGAATTACCGATGGAAGGCGTGGAAGTCTTAGTCGGTAATGACATCGCCGGGGGAATCGTGTTCCCAGTCGTGAGATTCACAGATCAGCCTGCCAGCAGTGAGGCCCCGCCCATGGACTCACAGGTTCATCATGGGGCTGCGGTGGTAAATTTAGCTGATACGTTTCTGCCAACCTTGTACGAGAAGAGGGTAGAAAATGAAAAGAAGGAGTGTAGTGAGATAAGAGGTAGTGAGGGAGCTGGGACAGACGTAGCAGTAGCCAGGAAAGAATTTGTGCAGATGCAGGAGCGAGACGAGGGGCTGATGGTTTTGGCAGAGACAGCTCTCTCTGACACAGCTTTAACAAGGGAACTAGTAGGCTATTGTGTGGAGGATGAAGTGCTAAGGAAAAAAGGGAAATCAAGTACAGTACCCGTAGATGAGGAGTGGGGGGTGGTGCAAAAGAGTTATGGGGATGAGGTTTTTAACATGGCCCACGAGGTACCCCCCGGTGGACATTTTGCGGTGCTGGAGGAAGCAGTTGGTGGAATCATGAAAGAGGTTTACCGGCTGCCCAGGGGGAAGGATGTTATTGATCATGACCGACGTGAACTGAGACGGTCACAGGCTTTTGATATGCTAACAAACCTAGTCGGGGTTAGCGTGGAAATCAATGAAGCTAGGGGCCCCCTGATAAGAGAAAAAACCATTTTGAAAAGATTAGAATGGGATTGATCAGATGGGAGGAGGCTATTGTTTTGGCCAGGTCTACTGATAAGGTCTCTCCCTTAATCCCCGAACAAAGCGAATCTTTAGCAGAAGTAATTAAACGACTCGCACCCATGTGCTTGATTGTCCCGAGGTGATGCAAAGAACTGGGACGTTGGGTGATGTCTGTTACAATAGGCCAGCCTAGTAAACAACACCCATATACAATGAGTAATTCAGTGACTAAATGGCTGATGAACACAGAGGTGTGTATTGGCAATTTAATAGAAACATAGAAAATAGGTGCAGGAGTAGGCCATTCGGCCCTTCGAGACTGCACCGCCATTTATTATGATCATGGCTGATCATCCCAACTCAGAACCCCACCCCAGCCTTCCCTCCATACCCCCTGACCCCTGTAGCCACAAGGGCCATATCTAACTCCCTCTTAAACATAGCCAATGAACTGGCCTCAACAGTTTCCTGTGGCAGAGAATTCCACAGATTCACCACTCTCTGTGTGAAGAAGTTTTTCCTAATCTCAGTCCTAAAAGGCTTCCCCTCTATCCTCAAACTGTGACCCCTCATTCTGGACTTCCCCAACATTGGGAACAATCTTCCTGCGTCTAGCCTGTCCAATCCCTTTAGGATCTTATACGTTTCAATCAGATCCCCCCTCAATCTTCTAAATTCCAACGAGTACAAGCCCAGTTCATCCAGTCTTTCTTCATATGAAAGTCCTGCCATCCCAGGAATCAATCTGGTGAACCTTCTTTGTACTCCCTCTATGGCAAAGATGTCTTTCCTCAGATTAGGGGACCAAAACTGCACACAATACTCCAGGTGTGGTCTCACCAAGGCCTTGTACAACTGCAGTAGTACCTTCATGCTCCTGTACTCGAATCCTCTCGCTATAAATGCCAGCATACCATTTGCCTTTTTCACCGCCTGCTGTACCTGCATGCCCACTTCCAATGACTGGTGTATAATGACACCCAGGTCTCGTTGCACCTCCCCTTTTCCTAATCGGCCACCATTCAGATAATAATCTGTTTTCCTATTTTTGCCACCAAAGCGGATAACTTCACATTTATCCACATTAAATTGCATCTGCCATGAATTTGCCCACTCACCCAACCTATCCAAGTCACCCTGCATCCTCTTAGCATCCTCCTCACTGCTAACACTGCCACCCAGCTTCGTGTCATCCGCAAACTTGGAGAAGCTGCATTTAATTCCCTCATCCAAGTCATTAATATATATTGTAAACAACTGGGGTCCCAGCACTGAGCCTTGCGGTACCCCACTAGTCACCACCTGCCATTCTGAAAAGGTCCCGTTTATTCCCACTCTTTGCTTCCTGTCTGCTAACCAATTCTCCACCCACACCAATACCTTACCCCCAATACCGTGTGCTTTAAGTTTGCACACTAATCTCCTGTGTGGGACCTTGTCAAAAGCCTTTTGAAAATCCAAATATACCACATCCACCTGTTCTCCCCTATCCACTCTACTAGTTACATCCTCAAAAAATTCTATGAGATTCGTCAGACATGATTTTCCTTTCACAAATCCATGCTGACTTTGTCCGATCATTTCACCGCTTTCCAAATGTACTGTTATCACATCCTTGATAACTGACTCCAGCAGTTTCCCCACCACCGACATTAGGCTAACCGGTCTATAATTCCCCGGTTTCTCTCTCCCTCTCTTTTTAAAAAGTGGGGTTACATTAGCCACCCTCCAATCCTCAGGAACTAGTCCAGAATCTAACGAGTTTTGAAAAATTATCACTAATGCATCCACTATTTCTTGGGCTACTTCCTTAAGCACTCTAAGATGCAGACCATCTGGCCCTGGGGATTTATCTGCCTTCAATCCCTTCAATTTACCTAACACCACTTCCCTACTAACATGTATTTCACTCAGTTCCTCCATCTCACTGGACTCTCTGTCCCTTACTATTTCTGGAAGATTATTTATGTCCTCCTTAGTGAAGACAGAACCAAAGTAATTATTCAATTGGTCTGCCATGTCCTTGCTCCCCATAATCAATTCACCTGTTTCTGTCTGCAGGGGACCTACATTTGTCTTTACCAGTCTTTTCCTTTTTACATATCTATAAAAGCTTTTACAGTCCATTTTTATGTTCCCTGCCAGTTTTCTCTCATAATCTTTTTTCCCCTTCCTAATTAAGACCTTTGTCCTCCTCTGCTGAACTCTGAATTTCTCCCAGTCCTCAGGTGAGCCACTTTCTCTGGCTAATTTGTATGCTTCTTCTTTGGAATTGATACTATCCCTAATTTCTCTTGTCAGCCACGGGTGCACTACCTTCCTTGATTTATTCTTTTGCCAAACTGGGATGAACAATTGTTGTAGTTCATCCATGCAACCTTTAAATGCTTGCCATTGCATATCCACCATCAATCCTTTAAGTGTCATTTGCCAGTCTATCTTAGCTAATTCACGTCTCATACCTTCAAAGTTACCCCTCTTTAAGTTCAGAACCTTTGTTTCTGAATTAACTATGTCACTCTCGGCTGTCTGAAGCCAGCTTGATAGTGAACCTTGAAAAAAATGAATTCGGCCACGCGAAGGTCACTTACTTGGGAATTGTGGTGACACAGGGGCAGCTGGCAGCGATGCAAGCTACAGTGCAGGCTATCGCTGACCTCCCAACCGCAACAGACAAGAGGGCCCTCAGAAGGCTCTCGGAGATGGTGGGATACTGTAGGAAGTTTTGCAATAACTCTGCGGTCACTACCCCTCCCCCTCCTACTACGCCCTTGTGAGAGAAAACTGAGTCGGAATAGGACGACCCTTGTTATTGTGGTCCGGGACGAAACCAAATGAAAGGTTACATTGATCGCAATTCATCAGTGTTTTTGGCCACTATGAAGTTTGCTGAGTTGGAGCCTGGTCTAAGGGATTATTAATAACACATATAAAAGGAACAGAAAATATGATGACTGTCTGTCAAAGTGTTGACAACTTCAAATTCTCTGTATTAGCCAAATAGCTGATAAAGATGTATATTTGTGTGTGTATCAAATAATGTATTCATGTTTGTAATTTTTACCTCCCGGTAAAAATCCTTAAAGGGGGGAAGTGTGACAAGAATACACATAGATAAGATGTTAGCTGTCCTGTGTGATCAGCAGTTGGTCTGCCACCTGTCTTCAAGAGAGAGATAAGGAACACAATGAAACAGCATCTGGAGATGTGTAATGAAGGGACGGGGGAGAGAGCTGTCTGGAGCGGCTCCCCCTTTGAACCCTGAACTGTTTGAAGTGATGGACAGGCGATACCCCAGCAGGGGGATAAAAAGGGACAGGTTCGCTAAGGCAGGACACACGACACCCGAGGTAACGAGACCCTGGAAGCGGTGCGCCTCTCACGAGTCGGTGGGAAGTATCGCACCTTAAACGCACAGGGTGGAAAGGTACAATCAGCGGGAACCCGGTGTGTGTCCACCCTTGCTTGGGTGCCGGGTTCACTGCAGAGGATCGACCGCATCTGGAGGAGGGGTCACAGTCGGTGACCTCAGGTGACATCACAAAGGACCCGCCCGGAAAGCTGCTTGTGAGCAATATCGCCGGTCTGTGAGTGGAAGCCGTTCTGAATGATCAGTCGTTCTCGTTCTCTCTCTCCCTCCCCCCACGTTGTCCATCGCCATGGCAACGATTACTGCGAACTGAACTATTAGATCGAACTGGACTTTTGTGTCACTTTGAAATTGGTCATTTACCCATAGACAACGATAGAGCTTGATTGATGCTGTTATCTTAATTCTGTGCACATGTGTGTTTATCATTGCTGAACTGTTGCATTTATTATCCTTTCGATTACTGTGTTGCTTGTTTCTTTAATAAAACTTCCTTAGTTCTAGTAATCCAGACTCCAACTGAGTGATCCATTTCTGCTGGTTTGGCAACCCAGTTACGGGGTACGTAACAAGATACAGAACCGTAATAACAGTTCAAGTCAGAGTGTGTCTACTGGACTGATGTATTGGGAAGAGTGGTGGCGGTTGTGAAGTTTTTGGTCGAGAGGGGATTGGCTATTCGACATATTTGGCAGGCCTGATTACGGCAACTACATGGGCATTCTAGAGGTAATAAGCGAGTTTGGCCCGTTTTTGAAGGCACACATACAGAAATTTGGAAATGCGGGATCAGGCACTCCTTCATATCTTTCACCTAAAACTTGAGAGGGGTTTATTGAGCTCATGAGTGATCGAGTTCTGTCAAAGATCGTCAGTGCAGTCAAAATGGCCAAATACTTTTCTATTAACATCGATTCAAGCACAGATGTTGCATACGTAGATCAGATCACATTCATTTTACGTTATGTGTCAACTATTGGAAACATTCAAGAGCAATTCTTACAATTTCTACCCATTGACAGCCACACAGGGGAGGTTTTATGTGAGTCTGTGCTCAAAGTTTTAGGAGAGATGAATATTGACATAAGCAACTGCAGGGGGCACTGCTATGACAAAGCTGCAAATATGTCTGGTGCATACATAGGCTTACAATCCCGCATCAAGGAAATCAGCACACACATTGAATCTCGTTGGAATCAACCGTGTCAACTGTTCCGTTGAAACAGCTGATTTTTTCAGCTTTGTGCAGAATGTGTTCAACTTCTGTTCCAAGTCAACTTCTAGGTGGAAGGTAGTGACTGCAGGACTTCAGCCTAATGCGAACAAGCGCATTGAAACTCTGAAGTCTCTCTCTAATACTAGATGGGCTGCCCATGCAGAAGGCACACAGGCATTGTGCGGAAATTATTCAAGATTCGGTAAAGACTATTGCAGATGACATTAATCAGAATGTGGCAACTAGAAATGAAGCAAGGTCACTATACAAAAAAAAATGGACAAACTTAAGATAGCTTTTCTGAGCAAATTGTGGCATTGCATTCTTCAGTGCTTTGGAAGTGCAAGTGTTGCATTGCAAGCTGTAAATCTAGACCTGTGTAATGCAGTGGATTTGGTGAGATCACTACAGGGATACATAGCAAACTTGCGTGATCAATTTGATACTTTTGAGACCCAAGCTAAAACTATGTCTCCAACAGTCTCACAAGTGTACAAAGAAGACACCCAACGACAAAGAAAATGTAAAGCCTTTCTGGGTGAATCCACAACACCTGATGTTGGCTTGTCAGCCAGAGAAAAATTCTCAGCTACTGTTTTTTGGTCATGATGGATAGATTATTTGCAGAAATTGATTGCAGATAATGACCTTAGCACCACATTTGGCATCCTAAACAATATCCCTTCTCTCTCTGTACAAGATCTGCACAAGAGAGCATCTGATCTCCAAAGCAGATATTCAGCTGACCTGGAGTTAAACTTTGTGGAGGAGATTGTCCATTTCAGGTAAATTTTAAGTGGCAAAGGTATTGCATCCGCAACAGAGCTTTTATGCTTCTTTAGAGAGAAAAACTTGCAGGTCATCTTCCCAAATGTAAGCAATGCTTTGAGGATTTATCTAATTCTCCCTGTCACAAATGCAAGTGGTGAGCAATCTTTCTCCAAGCTCAAACTAATGAAGAATAGGCTCAGATCCACAATGGGACAGGACAGGCTGAATCATCTTATTCTGATGTCATTTGAAAGTGATCTTGTTTGGAAACTGGATTTTAGTAATCTGATCAAGGACTTTGCTGCGAAGAAATCTAGAAGAATGTAGCTTTAATTTTGAAAAAACAAGCATTAGACTTTGTAAATATCTAGGCTTGTGTGTCAGTGCTGTTCCTGTTTCTGTGGCATTAATAGGCTACTAGTTGACTGTTTACAAACCTAGTAAGTAATAAGTGGTCTTTACTCTGCAAGCCACACAGCACAGCAATAGGTTAGTATGTGCTGGATCTCATTTTTCAAAAAGATTGTTGGAGTATTGTCAAGTTTCCTAGTTTGCCATAGTGCCATTACTCTTGGCCTTTTTGTCTCATTTCCATTTTACTTTCTCAGAACACATGATTGAGAAAAATACCTAGATAAAAACGCTTTGGCATTGTTTGAGAAATATGGCCTATGGTATATGCAGCAATAGCTAAATAAAGATTTAAGATTGGGTACATCATACTTCATCTCCCTTATAACTTTACTAAGACAACTAAGCCTAGGTCAATTTTTGAGTGCTTTAGATGCTGTCCTTCAAATCAAGAATCTGCATTACTTTCTGTCCTCCCACTCAATGTCATAAGGGGGCGCTGAAGGTGGCAGACCCAATGCAAGACACAGACACTGAAGTACTGGGACCTGGCCTGGACTAGAGTTAGGGATGGGACTGTACACAGACTTGGAGCTGCAACAGGAACACAGACTTGGGCTAGGACTTTGGCTGGGAAAGTGGGACCAGGACAAGGAACTGGAACTAGGAGCCTGGGTTTGGACTTCGAGCCAGAGACCGGACAAGGACCCAGAACCTGGGACTTGATTCAGGCTCGGACCCTGGAACTAGGCGAGGACATGATGTGGCTACAGGACTAGGCGAGGCTTGGGTTCTTCGAGGCTCGGATACAGGACTAGGCGAGGCTTGGGTTCTTCGAGGCTCGACTACAGGACTAGACGAGGCTTGGGTTCTTCGAGGCTCGGCTACAGGACTAGGCGAGGCTTGGGTTCTTCGAGGCTCGACTACAGGACTAGGCGAGGCTTGGGTTCTTCGAGGCTCGGATACAGGACTAGGCGAGGCTTGGGTTCTTCGAGGCTCGACTACAGGACTAGGCGAGGCTTGGGTTCTTCGAGGCTCGGATACAGGACTAGGCGAGGCTTGGGTTCTTCGAGGCTCGGCTACAGGACTAGGCGAGGCTTGGGCTCTTCGAGGCTCGGCTACAGGACTAGGTGAGGCTTGGGCACTTTGAGGCTCGGCTTGGGTTCTTCGAGGCTCGGCTACAGGACTAGGTGAGGCTTCAGTTCATTGAGGCTCGACTACAGGACTAGACGAGGCTTGGGTTCTTCGAGGCTCGACTACAGGACTAGGCGAGGCTTGGGTTCTTTGAGGCTCGACTACAGGATTGGGTTCTTCGAGGCTCGACTACAGGACGAGGCGAGGCTTGGGTTCTTCGAGGCTCGGATACAGGACTAGGCGAGGCTTGGGCTCTTCGAGGCTCGGCTACAGGACTAGGCGAGGCTTGGGCTCTTCGAGGCTCGGATACAGGACTAGGCGAGGCTTGGGCTCTTCGAGGCTCGGATACAGGACTAGGCGAGGCTTGGGTTCTTCGAGGCTCGGATACAGGACTAGGCGAGGCTTGGGTTCTTCGAGGCTCGGCTACAGGACTAGGCGAGGCTTGGGTTCTTCGAGGCTCGGATACAGGACTAGGCGAGGCTTGGGCTCTTCGAGGCTCGGCTACAGGACTAGGTGAGGCTTGGGCACTTTGAGGCTCGGCTTGGGTTCTTCGAGGCTCAGCTACAGGACTAGACGAGGCTTGGGTTCTTCGAGGCTCGGCTACAGGACTAGGTGAGGCTTCAGTTCATTGAGGCTTGGCTACAGGACTAGGCGAGGCTTGTGTTCTTCGAGGCTTGGGTATGGACTCCGAGCCAGAGACTGGGCAAGGACCCAGGACTTGGGTCTTGACTCGGGCTCAGACGCCAGAACTAGGCAAAGACATGACGTGGCTGCAGGACTGGATGAGGCTTGGATTCTACGAGGAACTCCTGGGCAGGATGAGGAACTCCTTCTTGGAACACAGAGCCAGGGCCCTTTCTAGGACGCAGGGCCCAGATGCTTACTAGGATGTGGGACCGGGGTGACTGCTGAGGTAAACCGCCAAGGAAACTGTCAGGGATTCAGATGGAGAGGGGAAGGGAACAGTCCAGCCTCAGGGTAATGGCAAAGACAGCCTGACTTGCCCAATCGAGGCAAGAACGGGAAGGGACAGATCCAACTGCAGGGTAACGGCAAGGACAGACTGACTTACCCCACAGAGGCAAGGACAGGAAGGGAGCTCAGTCTGGGGTGGCTCCAGGTCTCGGGGCGGCCAGCAACCTTGGCTGGCTACGGAAACAGCCAAATCCATATCCAGCTCAGAGCAGCAGACGGCCACTCAGCTGGCCCCAGAAACAGCCGAATCCATACCACGATGACTGCTCTGACTAGAGACAACAAGGCTCCATGAAGCAGTGGTCCTCCAACCACGCCTAGAGATCACAAATGGCTGCTCTAGCCTTCCACCAGCAGTTCGTTCCAAGCGGATACAGACAAGACAAACCAGCATCCACACTCAATCCCAGGGCCACTTATATTCCCAGCCCCAAGACGAGCATCAGGTGCCTATGATTAAGCTCAACTGAAACAAGGGACAGCCGGAAGACCCGGAGTCCAGAGTCGAGGGATCGGAATGCGGACTTCATGGACTGGACCATGACACTTAAGGCTTGTAAGTTTATAGCCTTCATATTGTACTAAACCAATGTCTTGGTCCACAGCTTTGAAATTTAGACCAGTGCAACCTTTGCTCTTGTTCTTGCCTTTTTTTTGCTTGGTCAGTCAGTCAGTGGGTGCTGTCCAGAATCCGGGGTTGGTGGCTATGCACCTCCATCTTCTTCGGTCTTGCGACAGCACCGAGTGCAGCCCCTCCTCCAGTTTGTTCTCGCTGGCTGCCTTGGCACCGCCTGCCGCCACCCCCACCGAACTCAAGCCCGAGTCAGCCTCCAGCCTCGGCCACTTCTTCAGCTCAGCCCTTCCTTAGGCGGAGACCTTGGGCAGGTCCAGGCACAGGGTGCAGCACCCAAGTTCATCATGTATCTTCTAACTAAGTGCATAGCATACGATTCGTAGATACGTGGTGAGGCTTTAATCTCTTCCACGGAAGATGGCCATTGGCTCACAAGGAGCTCATCCGCCCTTTGTCAGGTCTTGTTTTTTTTAGTCCTGCTGGGTGTCCTCACACCCTCCTCACCAGACTAAGTCTGGTGGGGGAGCTGGCCCAAGTCGCCGGCCACTCGACCACGGCCCCCGGCTGAGCATCGGGCGCCTGCCCCCCCCGCCAAATCTCTCCGGGCGTCTGGCGCTTGACCGAAAACCAGCATTTTATGGTGTCGGCAGGAGACCATCAGGACCTCCAGCCCAGGGGACCCGGCCCCACTAAATCTGGCCCTGGCAGCAGCTAACCTCGTTAGAGACTTGATGGGATTTGTATGTCACTAAAGACTCTTGCAAATTTCTATAGATACGCAGATGTACAATGGAGAGCATTCTGACTGGTTGCATCACAACTTTGTATGGAGGCACCATTGCAGAGGATTGTAAGAAGCGACAAAGGGTTGCAGACTCAACCAACTCCATCATGAGCACAGCCCTTCTCACTATTGAGGACAGCTTCAAAAACTGGCGCCTCAAGAAGTAGCATCCGTCATTAATCACCTTCATCAGCTTCTTCTCTAGTGATTGAATGTTAGCAAGTGGAATCATTGGGAGTGTGAGCCTGCAGGGGTCTGCTTTAAGTCTGACTCAAATACGGGCGTGTTTATCGTGCTTCTGCGTTCAAGTGCATCACTTCTGAAGGTTGTGTCCCCAAGTACCTGTTGTAAAGCTTGGCTCGGACCAAGGGCCTGCTCCCTGAATTTGTCCATGATTGTGCATCAACTTCGTAATTACCCTTACTAGCAAGGTATGCTTGCAAATTTTATTGTCCTTTATGATTAGCAGTGTTTTCCAGTCATAGAAAAGATGAACAATATAAGAAATCTCACCATTGATTGGAGCCAGAGAGGCCACTACAACCCTGTGTGCCGCCATCTTGTGACGTCAGAGATTTGGTATGTCACCAGATTTCTATAGATGTACAGTGGAAAGCATTCTGACTGATTGCATCGTGGTCTTATGTGGAAGCTGTAGAGCATAGTAGACTCAGCCAACCCCATCATATGCACAACCCCTCCTCACCATCGAGGATATCTTCAGAATCAGAATCAGAATTAGGTTTATTATCACCGGCATGTGACGTGAATTTGTTAACTTAGTAGCAGTAGTTCAATGTAATATCTAATATAGAAGAAGAAAAAAAATAATAATAAATACATAAGTAAATCTTATTCAGTATACTTTATACAGTATACATATATTGAATAGATTGAAAATCGTGCAAAAAACACAAAAAAAGTGAGGTAGTGTCCAAGGGTTCAATGTCTATTTAGGAATCGGATGGAAGAGGGGAAGAAGCTGTTTCTGAATCACTGAGTGTATGCCTTCAGGCTTCTGTACCTCCTACCTGATGGTAACAGTGAGAAAAGGGCATGCCCTTTTCTGAAGGTCCTTAGTAATGGACACTGCCTTTCTGAGACACCGCTCCCTGAAGATGTCCTGGGTACTCTGTAGGCTAGTACCCAAGATGGAGATGACTAAATTTATAACCCTCTGCAGCTTCTTTCGGTCCTGTGCAGTAGCACCCACCCCCCACCCCCCCCATAACAAACAGTGATGCAGCCTGTGAGAATGCTCTCTACGGTACAACTATAGAAAATTTTGAGCGTATTTGTTGACATACTGTATCTCTTCAAATTCCTTCGTTCCATTAATAACCACCAGTAATTTCAGAGCAGATGAGACATCTCCAAGCCTGCTTTGCAATTCACTGTTAGACATAAAGCAGCCAGTTAAAAGTTTTACAGAAAAAAGAATTGCCATCTCAACAAAGCAACACTTGAAACTTTTACCTCACACATCTAAGTTCAGTCTTTATTAATTTATTTCAAATGAGAACTGTCACATGCCACTCCTGGATCTACAATTAACCAGCCTGATCTTCTTTGTTGGTATTAAAGGCTTCAAATAACTGCTCATGTTTTTTTTTAAATCTTGCTGTGGATTCTTCCTAATCACCTCCTTGCGAGGCTGAGTTCAAGATGTTCCAGACTTTAGTCAGAGATGATTCCTGCAGCACAGGAAATTTCAAATCTTTGCTTTTTTTCTGGCAGGTTAAAAGTTAGCTGTGCACATTTTCTTGTTCAACTAGCACACTGTACAAGCCACACAGCTTGGATGATTAACTGTAGAGTTCCACATAAAAAATGATGGAGAGACTTAGCAGGTCAGGCAGCATCGAAGGAAAGGAATAAACCGTCGATATTTTGGACCCAGACCCTTCATCAGGATTGGAAAGGAAGGGGGGAGATGCCAGAATAAGAAGGTGGATAGGTGGGTGTTTGGGGGAGGGGGGGACTGAAGAAATACAACCTAGAATGTGATAGATGAAGCCAAGTGAGAGGGAATCCACATTCCCCTCAGGTGAGCCAGGTGAAGGGAAATGTAGGTGGGTGGGAGAGGGAGAGTGAACTGAGAAGATGGGAGGTGGTCATCTGGACTTCCACTGGGTGCTCTGGTTTTCTCCCACATTCAAAACGTACGTGTTAGTGTTAGTAAGTTGTGGGCACGCTGTGCTGGTGCCAGAATCCCCCCTCACTTGGCTTCATCTTTCACCTTCTAGCTTGTATTCCATCACTTTCGCCCCCACCTTCTTATTCTGGCATCTCGCCCTTCCTTTCCAATCCCGATGAAGGCTCTTGGTGCAAAACAAAAATTGCCTATTCCTTTTCTTCGATATTGCCTGACTTGCTGAGTTCATCCAGCATTTTGTATGTGTACTCTACAGTTAATAATTCAAGCTGTGTGGCTTGTACAATGTTCTATTTGGACAAGAAAATGCACAAATGAAACTTATAACCTGCAAGAAAAAACAAAGATTTGGAATCCCCTGTGCCACAGAAATCATCGCTGACTTAAATCTGGAAAACCTTGAACTGAGCCTTTCAAGGAGGTAATTAAAAAGTTCCCACAGTGAGATTTAAAAAAAATAGTAAGCAGTTATTTGAAGCCTTTTATGCCAATAAACAAGTTCAGGCTGGTTAATGATAGTTCCAGGAATGGCATGTGACAGTTGTTCTCATTTGAAATAAATTAATAAAGACAGAATTTTGATGTGTTAGGTAATTGTTTCATGTGCTGCTTTGTTGAGATGGCAATTCGTTTACCTGTAATTCAGATTGGGATGTTTTCTGAATTAAAAACCGTTGGTTAGAGTTGACCAATGTTAACCATGGATGTTGCATCCTACCTGCCTAGCTACACAAACCTGGGCAGTACAATATGGAGAGCAAGCTGTTGCCCATGTAGCAAGCTCCCCCAACTCTAGGCATTTGATGCACCCAAAGGAACGGCAGAGACCGATACAGTTTGGCACCAGCAGCTTCGCAGGATTTGCCAGTCAGCATTGAACTCAACATAGGACTGACTAAGGGAGTCCAGCTCTGGATTATTCCATCGGGGTTTACTTCCGAAGCCTTTCCCATGAGTGGGTGTAGCTGCAAGGCAGCGGAGGTTTGAGATCAGAGTTTTCCTTCTCCTAGATGAGCTGCCAACTGAGCTAACAAGCCCCATCTTCCCGAAGCAACTGGTCTTAAGTGACCAGTAACATACTCTTGCCCTTCTCCTGTCAGTAGAAATAGTTCAGCTGGGTTTGGTAACTAAGCCACACGTGAAGGCCCGGAGCTGGACTTGGTCGTCAGAGGCTGTTTGAGGTGCAAACCATTGAGAGCATTTAATAAGTAGTGGCAGCTTGTCCCCATTACCACCCCCAGCTAAAACAACCTTAAGGAACCATAAAGTACTTTCAATTAGAAAATAAAGAAATAATGCAAAAGAGAAGGAGGAATGAGGTAGTTCCGATGCACTGTTCAGAAATCTGATGATGGAAGAGAAGAAGCTATATCTGAATGGCTGAGTGTGGATCTTTAGGCTCCTTGGCCTCTCCCCTGATGGCAGTAAGGAGAAGAGGGTTTGATCGAGATAGTTAATGATGGATGCTACGTTCTTGAGGTGCCACCTCAAGATGTCCTCGACAGTGAGGAGGGTTGTGCATATGATAGAGTTGGCTGAGTCTACTATGCTCTACAGCTTCCATATAAGTCCATGATGCAATCAGTCAGAATACTTTCCACTGTACATCTATAGAAATCTGGTGACATACCAGATCTCTCACGTCACAAGATGGCGGCACAAAGGGTTGTAGTGGCCTCTCTGGTTCCAATCAATGGTGAGATTTCTTGCACTGTGTATCTTTTCTATGACTGGAAAACGCTGCTAAGTCAAAAAGAACACCAAAATTTGTAAGTACACCTAGCTAGCAAGGGAAACTACGAATTTGTTGCACAATTATGGACAAATGCAGGGAGCGAACCCTTGGTCCGTGTCAAGCTTTAGAACAGGTACTCAGGGAAACGGCCTTCAGAAGTGGTGCACTTGAACACAGAAGCGCAATAAGCACGCCTGTATTTGAGTCAGACTTAAAGCGGGTGCCTGCAGTCTTGCGCTCCCGATGATTCCGCTTGCTAACATTCAATCACTAGAGAAGAAGCTGGATTATCTGCACCTGTATCTGAACCAGCGGGCGATGAGGGACTGCTGCACACTCATCCTGACAGAAACCTGGTCCCAGGAACCATTCCCGACTCAGCCATCTAGCAAGGAGGCTGAATCTCCTTTTGGGCGGACAGAAGGACCTCCAGCAAGACCCGCGGAGGAGGCCAGTGTGACTGCGTTGAGAAGAACTAGTGTGTGAATGTCTCAGTAGTAAAGACCCACTGCTCACCACAGATAGAGTCTTTAATGGTGAAGTGCAGGCCCTTCTACTTACTGATTTTGATTATTGCTGCTTACATCCCCCCTGTGCTAGTACTGGAGCTCCACGACACCATCTACACTCTCAAAGCCACTCACTCCAGTGATTTTTTTTGCTACTTGTGACTTCAATCATGCCAACTCAAAAGAGTCCTGCTAAATTCTATCAGCATGACAAATATAGAAACATAGAAAACCTACAGCTCAATACAGGCCCTTCGGCCCACAATGCTGTGCCAAACATGTACTTACCTTAGAAATTACCTAGGCTTACCCGTAGCCCTCTATTTTCCTAAGCTCCATGTACCTATCCAGGAGTCTATTAAAAGAACCTATCATATCCGCCTCCACCACTGTTGCCGGCAGCCCATTCCACGCACTCACCACTCTCTGCATAAAAAACTTACCCCTGACATCTCCTCTGTACTTACTTTCAAGCACCTTAAAACTGTGCCCTCTTGTGTTAGCCATTTCATCCCTGGGAAAAAGCCTCTGACTATCCACATGATCAATGCCTCTCATCATCTTATGCACCTCTATCAGGTCACCTCTCACCCGCCGTCACTCCAAGGAGAAAAGGCCAAGTTCACTCAACCTATTCTCATGAGGCTGCTCCCCAATCCAGGCAACATCCTTGTAAATCTCCTCTGCACCGTTTCTATAATTTCCATATCCTTCCTGTAGTGAGGTGACTAGAACTGTGCATAGTACTCCAAGTGGGGTCTGACCTGGGTCCAATACAGCTATAACATTACTTCTCAGCTCTTGAATTCAATCCCATGGTTGATGAAGGCCAATACATCATATGCCTTCTTAACCACAGAGTCAACTTGAGCAGCAGCTTTGAGTGTTCGATGGACCTGGACCCCAAGATCCTTCTGATCCTCCACACTGCCAAGAGTCTTACCAGTAATACTATATTCTGCTATCATATTGACCTACCAAAATGAACCACCTCACACTTATCTGTGTGGAACTCTGTCTGCCACTTCTCAGCCCAGTTTTGCATCCTATCAATGTCCCACTGTAAACTCTGACAGCCCTCCACACTATGCACAACACCTCCAACCTTTGTGTCATCAGAAAATTTACTAACCCATCCCTCCACTTCCTCATCCAGGTCATTTATAAAAATCATGAAGACAAGGGGTCCCAAAACAGATCCCTGAGGCACACCACTGGTCATCAACCTCCATGCAGAATATGACCCGTCGATAACCACTCTTTGCCTTCGGTGGGCAAGCCAGTTCTGGATCCACAAAGCAATGTCCCCTTGGGTCCCATGTCTCCTTAGTTTCTCAATAAGCCTTGCATGGGTACCTTATCAAATGCCTTGCTGAAATCCATATACATTACATCTACTGCTCTATCTTCATCAATGTGTTTAGCCACATCCTCAAAAAATTCAATCAGGCTCGTAAGGCATGACCTGCCTTTGACAAAGCCATGCTGACTATTCCTAATCATATTATATCTCTCCAAATGTTCATATATCCTGCCTCTCAGGATCTTCTCCATCAACTTACCAACCACTGAAGTAAGACTTACTGATCTATAATTTCCTGGACTATCTCTACTCCCTTTCTTGAATAAGGGAACAACATCTGGAACCCTCCAATCCTCCAGAACTTCTGCCATCCCCAATGATGATGCAAAGATCATTGCCAGAGGCTCAGCAATCTCCTCCCTCAGCTCCCACAGTAGCCAGGGGTATATCTCGCCCGGTCCTGGAGACTTATCCAACTTAATGCTTTCCAAAAGCTCCAGCACATCCTCTTTCTTAATGCCTATATGCTCAAGCTTTTCAGTCCGCTGGAAGTCATCCCTACAATCACCAAGGTCCTTTTCCGTAGTGAATACTGAAGTAAAGTATTCATGAAGTACCTCTGCTATCTCTTCCGGTTCCATACACACTTTTCCACTGTCACACTTGATTGGTCCTGTTCTCTCACGTCTTATCCTCTTGCTCTTCACATACTTGTAGAATGTCTTAGAGTTTTCCTTAATCCTGCTCGCCAAGGCCTTCTCATGTTCCCTTCTGGCTCTCCTACTTTCATTCCTAAGCTTGTTCTTGCTAGCCTTATAATTTTCCAGATCTCTATCATAACCTAGTTTTTTGAACTTTTCGTAATCTTTTCTTTCCTTCTTGACTAGATTTTCAACAGCCCTTGTACAACATGGTTCTTGTACCCTACCAACCTTTCCCGTCTCATTGGAACGTACCTATGTAGAACGCCACACAAATATCCCCTGAACATTTGCCACATTCCTTCTGTACATTCCCGAGAACATCTGTTCCCAATTTGAGCTTCAAAGTTCCTGCCTGATAGCTTCATATTTTCCCTTACTCCAATTAAACGTTTTCCTAACTTGTCTATTCCTATCCTTCGCCAATGCTATGGTAAAGGAGATAGAATTGTGATTACTATCTCCAAAATGCTAACCCACTGAGAGTCCTGACACCTGACTAGGTTAATTTCCCAATACCAGATCAAGTACAGCCTTTCCTCTTGTAGGTTTATCTACATATTGTGTGAGGAAATCTTCCTGAACACACCTAACAAACTCCACCTCATCTAAACCCCTGACTCTAGGGGATGTTAATCAATATTGGGGAAATTAAAATCTCCCATCGTGATAATCCCATTATCATTGCACCATTCCAGAATCTGTCTCCCTACCTGCTCCTCGATGTCCCTGTTACTGTTGCGTGGTCCATAAAAAACACCCAATGGAGTTATTGACCCCTTCCTGTTTCTAACTTCCACCTACAGAAACTCAGTAAACAATCCCTCCATGACTTCCTCCTTTTTTTGCAGCCGTGACACTATCTCCAATCAGTCGTACCACATCCCCACCCCTTTTGCCTCCCTCCCTGTCCTTTCTGAAAAATCTAAGGCCTGGTACTCTAAGCAGCTTTTCCTGCCCCTGATTCATCCAAGTCTCTGTAATGGCCACAACATCAAAGCTCCAAGCACTGATCCATGGTCGAAGCTCATCCACTCTGTCAGCTTTGCAATCAGAGAAGAAAATGTATTAAACTTAGTTTATATCAATGTTTGTAGAGCCCACACGGCTCCCACCCCCTTACCTTAGATTCTCAGACCACATATCTGTTTTGCTAACTCCTGTTTACAGAGCACCGGCTAAACCATTGGTCTGCTCGTCCACTCCATCGTGTCTGATCTCAAATCCCACTCAACCCCTTACATCTGCCTTCTTGTCATATCCTGTGATGTCCTGACCAATCAGGAAACTATCAATTTCTGCCTGAAATATACTCACAGACTTGACGTCTAAAGCAGTCTGTGGCAGAGCATTCCACAGATTTACTTCTCTCTGGCTAAAAAGTTTCCTCTTTTCTTCTGTTCTAAAAGGTCATTCTTCAATTCTGAGGTTATGCCCTCTATTTCTGGATACCTTCACCACAGGAAACGTCTTCTCCATACCCACTCTATCTAGTCCATTCCACATTCGGTAGGTTTCAATGAGATCCACCCGCACTCTTCTAAATTCCAGTGAGTACAGGACCAAAGCTGCCAAACGCTCCTCATATGTTAACCCCTTCATTCCCAGAATCATTCTCCTGAACCTCCCCTGGATGCTGTCCAATGACAACACATCCTTTCTGAGATATGGGGCCTAAAACTGTTGACAATACTTCAAGTGCAGCCTGTCTAGTATCTTATAAAGCCTTAGCATTATCTCCTTGCTTTTACATTCTATTCACCTTGAAATAAATGCCAACAACTGGCTAGAAGTTGCCACATCTTTGCTGCAGATCTCCTTTGAAAGTATGGACTGGAGCATTTTCAGGGAGGTGGCAATCTACGATCATCAATTTAACATTGATGAATAGTGGGATCGGTGACTGGCTACATAGGAAAACGCACTGAGGATGAAAGGTGATTAAACACTATACTGCCAGGGCAAACTAGAAACAGTGGCTGACTGCAGAGGTTCATGCACTGCTTAGGGGTAGATCTGCTACCTTCAGATCAGGGAACAGAATGACTCTAAAGTCAGCAAGAACCGTGCCCTCACATGCCATCATGAAGGCAAAGCATGAGAATGCATAGAAAATCCACAGTTATCTTTGTGACACCAGGGACAGGCGAGGTATACAAACCATAACTGATTACAAGCCCCCCCTCTGTGTCAATGAAGCGAAGCCCGCCTTCCTGATCGGCTGAATGCCTTCTGTGCACAGTTTGACACATGTAGTGATGTGACATCGAGGAAATCTGCCTCTCCCCTTGTGGAAAAGGCACAGTGGCCACAGCTGAGCTGAAGGGTATCCTAGCCATAGTAAACCTATGTAAAGCTGCAGGGCTGGACAACATGTCTGCTCTGGTGCTGAGGGACTATGCAGCCCAGCTAACAGAGGTCTTAACAGACATCTTTAACATCTCTTTAAAACAGCCTACTGTCCCTGCAGGCTTCAAGGCTGCCACCATTATTCTAGTGCCTAAGAAATCTACAGAGACTGGCCTAAACAATTATCCCCAATGGCACTGACTTCAACAACCATGAAGTGTTTTGAGTGGCTGGTAATGGGTTGTTTAAAATCCCACCTTACTGCGACATTGGACTTTTCCAGTTCACTAACCCTCAAACTGGACTACTGATGATGCCATAGCCTTGGCCCTCCATTCCATCCTGTCCCACCAAGACAATGTCTCATACGCAGAGATATTTTGCTCAGTGTTTAACACGATCTTCCCTCAGAGGCAGGTGGGTAAACTGTCCTCATTGGGAATTATCACCACTCTCTGTAACTGGATCTTGGACTTCGGGACAGAAGGACTCCAGTCGGTTCGGATTGGCAGCATCATCTCAAGCTCCATCACGCTGAGCACTGGTGCCCCCCAGGACTGTGTTCATGCAGCTGGCTCACGAATGCCCTGCCAGAATCAGACCAAACTGCATCATCAAGTTCGCTGATGATACCACAGTAGATGACCTCATCAGCAGCAATGGTAAGTTGGCATAGAGAGAGGAGGTAGAGAGGCTTGTCAAATGGTGAGAGAACAGCAACCTAAGTCCCAGTGTGGACAAGACAGAAGAGATGATTGTGGACTTCAGGAAGGCACAGGTTGACCATTCTATTGAAAATAATTGGCTCTGCAGTAGACACAGTAAAGAGCATAGTGCTCCTTATATATACCAGGTGATCTAACCTAGATTCACAACACCTCCTCATTAGCCAACAAGGCACAGCTGTGCCTACACTTTCTCAGGAGATTGAGGTGTGCAAGACTCCCAACCCCATTGAAACAAGGGGCGGCCATAGTTAAAACTGTCCACTGTCTGACCAATCAGCCTCCATGTTACAGGACTGCTTTATAGACATCAACTGTAATGTCTTCCATGATGAGGATGCCTCTGAGTTCATGTATGGGGTCATGAGTTTCATCCAGAAGTGCATTGAGGATGTTGTCCCCAGAAACTGGTCAGGGTCTATCGAAACCAGAAACTCTGGATCAACAGTTCCGTGCGAACTGTACTTACTGCGTGACACAGAGCTTACACTGCCGGCAATCAGCAGAAGCTCAAGAAATGCAGCTATGAACTGCGCAAAGTCATCAAGGCAGCAAAACAACAGTACAGGAACAAGATCCAGACACAACTTTCCACCAACAGCACATGCAGTTTAAGGCAAGGTCTGCACACCATCGCAGACTTCAAAGCTAAACGCAGTAGAGTTTCCAACATCGTTGCATCTCTCCCAGACTGATTAATTCACACTGATACAATTGTATTTCTATATTAAATTGACTGTCCTGCTGTACATATTTATTATAAATTACTATAAATTGTACATTGCACATTTAGATGGAGACGTAATGCAAAGATTTTTACTCATGTATATGTAGGAATAAGTAATAAAGCCAATTCAATTCTAACAACATTCTACAGGACTTTTGAGAGAGTCCTGTCTGGCTGCATCATTGTTTGGTACAGAAACCACAGCCATCGGACTGCAGGACCTTACAGACGATAGTAAAAACCACCGAGAGGATCACTGACCCATCTTCCCCTGCCATTTGTGACGGGAACATGACATAAACAAATGGCCTGAAGCGTTGCTGAGGATCCCACCACCCGTCCCACAATCTCTTTGACCCACTACCATCAGGAAGGAAGTACAGGAGCATCCGGACCTGGACTGCCAGACTGGGAAACAACTTCTTCCATCAGACTGTGAGGCTAATGACCACCCTGCCACCACCGAGGTCTCGTCACTAGGACTGCGACCTGTTTATTGTTTACTGCTTTTTTGTGCTGTCACTACCTGCATTTTGAATGACTTTTTATTAACTCATTTATGGTAATATTTTGGTTTATGTGCTGTGTGTGATATATATATATATATATTTTTTGAGACTGCAGCTGCTCCAGAGTAATATTGTTTTGTTTGGCTGTATATATGATCAGTCAGCTGACAATGAACTTGAACTTTAAATTTCCCCTGACTCCTAACGCAGGATAGCCACTGGCGTGCCTTCTTGGTGATTGAATTAATGTGTTCGGACCATGATAGATCCTCTGTGATGTTGAGACTCAGGAACTTAAAGCTGCTCACCCTTTTCTCCACTAACCATGTAATGAGAGCTGGTGTCTGTTCTCCTGACTTCCCCTTCCCGAAGTCCAAAATCAATTCCTTGGTCTTGTTCATATTGAGTGTGAGGTTGTTGTGACACCCCTCAGCCAGCTGATCTGCGTTACCCCTGTACACCACCTCGTTGTCATCTGTGATTTTAACAACAAAAATGGTGTCTTTGGAGAATTCATAGATGGCAGTTGAGCTATGCTTAGCCACACTGTCATGACTATAGAGGACATAAAACAGTGGACCAAGCACACATCCCTGTCAGTGAGGAGATGTTATCACCATATTGTACTGGCTGGTCTCCCAATGAGAACATTAAGAATCCAATTGTGGAGGGAGATGCAGATGTCAAGGTTTAAAATCTAGTTAATTAATACTGAGGGGATAATGGTATAACACTTCACACTGCGATTGATAAACAGCAGCCTGATGTGTGTGTTGATGCTCTCTGGGTGCTCCAAAGCAGAGTGGAGAGCCAGTGAGATTACATCTTCTGTAGACCTGTTACTGCAGGAGGTGAATTGATGAATGTCTTGGTCCTTACTCAGGCAGGAGTTAGTCGTAGCCATAACCAACCTCTCAAAGCACTTCATTATGATAGATGTGAGTGCTGCTGCTCAACAGTCATTGAGGAACATTTTCTAAAAAATTAACATGAGGTGGCATCCATCAGGAATGGAAAAACTTGAAATTCTATCTTGCTTCTGTGGTGTTACATCGGAAATTTCTGTTATCAGATGATCTGTCCTGGGAGCAATATGTAAGTGTCATCACAAAGAAGCCACATCAGCACCTCCACTTTCTTAGAAGTTTGTCTGTGTTCAACATTCCACCAAAAAATTCAATAAACTTTAATACATATACAATGGAGAGTATCCCAAAAGGTTGTATCATAGTCTTGTATGGAAACACCAATGACCAGGAATGGAAAAGTCTGAAGAAGTGGTGGATACAGCCCAATTATCACATGCAAAGCCCTCCCTATCAATGAGTACATTTTCATGGAACTTTGGCTCAAGGACCCTACCACAGATGCTGGAATCTGAAGCAACACACTATCTGTAGGGAGGAAAGGAATTATCGACTTCTCGGGCCGTAGACCCGGCATCTGAACTATTCTGAGTCTGTATCACCTAGTCTGACTGCAGCATCACAGAAAACATTGGGTGGTATCCTCAATGAGAAGATGGGACACTCTCTCCACAAGGATTGTGTACCATCTACTTCACCCTCTCTCATGGCCTGATGCATCGCCAACAAGTTGTTAGATGAACCTTATCGAGGAAGCTTATCTTTCACAAATGTTTACTCATTACCTGATCCAGACACCTCCAAGACGACCTCAGACTTGTCCAAGTTTAGAGGTTTGTGTGCCTCAAGGACCCACAGAGCTATGCCGGCTGGATTTAGGGCTTTATACTTTGGCTCCTGGAGGGGTCTCTCATGCCAAACAGTTCAAAGGGTAGAGGGCAGACTAAGAGTGGTCTACCTGGACTCCAGGTTCAGGGATTCAGCTCAGGGCGAACAACCCTGACTGATAAAACAAATTTGTTACAGATACGGCAATGAAGAATCTTCCAACATCTGAGTGTGATGATATTCCTGAGTCTCCACAGGGGACTTGCATGACAGACAGTAGTGAAAGCAGAGAGGAAGCTGTTGCCGTGATGGAGTCCCTGAACACCTCCAGAGATGGACAACTTTCACTGCTGCCCTAAATGCCAGCGGCATAGGGAGTAGCAAGCAAGCAAGGGATGCAAACCAAGTCTGGCAGCTACGTCTATAGAGTTTAGTCAGTCCATTTAGCATGGCCTGCGATGATCATATACATTCTAACAAGATTATCTTCATTCTTTTAAACCTAAGGAATACAGGTTTAATTTTGTTATCTGGTTGTGATGTAAAATGCACCATTCAAGGAACTAGTTCTGTGAAAATTATCTGGACTTCTTCCAGGGCTAGCGTAATATTTCTTAAATAAGGAACCAAAACTTTGTGTGGTACTCCGAGTGTAACCACACCAACTCCATGTAAATGATCTATTTTTAAACTCCTTGCAAGAAAGTCCAAAGTGGTCTCTGTTTTGTCTGACAATGTTTGTGTTTCATGCACAAGAGTATTAAGGTGCCCCTGTATTCTGCTCATTTATAATATCTTTCCACTTAGATAGATATTTTCAATGTGAAAAATTCCTATGCACCCCAGTTTAACAATCTCCACTTGTCAAGTTTTCACCCACTCACCCTATCTATTTAGAACCTGCTGCAGAGATGGTCATAGACAAGTACCTCACAGGAACAGGCCTTTTGGCTCATCTAGTCCATGCTGAACCAGTTAAGTTGTCTACTCCCATCATCCTGCACCGGGATCATCACCCTCCATACATGAAACACCTATGTCCCTATCCAAACCTCTCATAAATGTTGAAATCGAGCTCACGTGCATCACTTGGGCAGGCAGATCGTGCCATACGCTCAAAGTCCTTTGAGTGAAGAAGTTTCCCCTCATGTTCCCCTTAAACCTTTTGCCTTTCACCTTTAACCAATGACCTCTAGTTGCAGTTCCATCCAATCTCAGTGGACAAAGCCTACTTGCACTTACCCTATCAGTATCGGTCAGAACTGAAGAAAAATTGCAGTATGGATTTCTACCTCTCTTTATGTCGTAGACAAATACAGATACCAAATGGAGACGCAAAAGGCTACAGATGCTGAAATCTGGATAAACTCAGTGGGTCAGGCTTAATGTATGGTCACCTTACACTCTGCCCCTTTCACTAGCTCATTGAAACAGATGGTAAATGATTGAGGGCCAAGAAATAATCCTTTGCATTCCACTTGTTACAACCTGCTAACCTGAAAGGACTCATTTATTCTGACGGGTATGGCAACTGCTCTGCTCTGAACTGTCAGAATCTGCAGAAAGGGGTAAACACTGCCATCATCCCCAATGTTCCCGATAAGTTGTGCATGCACACATCTTTTGTTACTAGCACACAAAGGAATTGAAACTGTGCACAAAAGGTTGTTACCTTCTACCTCGTTGGCATGTTAAGTATATTTCCCTATCGTACACAGTCATATTTCCATTTCTGGTTTCCGATGCAGACAGTGTGGATAATGTGGGGTTTGCGATGATTTGTCTGCAGATTTTTGATCTCTCTTATTTATACTCTCTTATTTCTTATTGAAGAAATTATTGATTCACTATGTCAAAATTTCAAAGAAGCAAAGGGTAGGAAGGGGAAAAGAACTGTTAGTTACTTGAAAGTGGCATGGCTTAATGACCATTGCAAACAACTTTAAAAACTGAAAAGGTTGATATTATTACACACTGTATATGAGAAATAAGACTCATTGTTGTGTATGATTTTGTTTCTTGTAAACAATGAACAACAAACTGGACTTGATAGTTTATTATCCTTACGATACCTTCAAGTTTACATTCACTTAAAAATTCAATGCACACGTTTTTGTCACTGGACAAAAAAATTGCACAGCACAAGACTTTTGTACACCCTGGTCATTACAAATTTATGCGAACATTGCTTCCATGAAGGTGGACTAGATGGACCACTTCCTCCCATCCAGTCCACCTTCATGGTGGATTGCTTCAGGAAGGTTAACAGTAATTGTCAAAGGTGCCTGTCACACTGGCCATTCTCTTTCACTGATTCTTTCATTGTGGTCTTTCACTGATTCTGTTATGTTTCTTGGATGTATTGAGTATGCCTGCAAGATTTTGGGCTGAGGCCTTTCATCAAGTCCTGATGAAGGGACTCAGCCTGAAATGTCAACCGTCTATTTTCCTTCCTGAGTTCCCCCAGTGTCTTTGTGTCTTGCTTCCTCCTCAGTAATGCTGCCACATTCTTGACCCTAATTCTATCTCTTACGTTAGTGTCATTTGGACATTACTTTTCACACTTACTCAGTTTACATAACAGTACTTTGCACCAGTCCACCAATTTTCTGTTCATTAATCTGCATACAGTGGCCATTTTATGAAGTATGTTTTTGTGCTTAATAAAGGAGCCACTGAGTGTATGTTTATGGTCTTAGACCATAAGATCATAACACATGGGAGCAGAATCAGCCCATTGCATTCGCTCCACCATTCCATCATGGCTGGTCCCAGATCCAACGCAACTCCAGACACCTGCCTTCTTGTCATATCCTCTGATGCCCTGTTTGATCAGTAAATGATCAACTTCCACCTAAAATATACTAATGGACTTGGCCTCCAATGCAGTCTGTGGCAGAGCATTCCACAGATTCACTATTCTCTGGCTATAAAAAATCCCTCCTTACCTCTGTTCTAAAAGGTCGCTCCTCAATTTTGAGGCTATGCCCTCTAGTTCTGGATACCCCCCATCATAGGAAACATCCTCTCCACATCCACCCTATCTAGTCCTTTCAACATTTAGCAGATATCAATGAGATTCCCCTGCATTCTTCTAAATTCCAGTGAGTACAGGCCAAAAGTTGCCAAATGCTCCTCATATATTAACCCCTTCATCCCTGGAATTCTCCTTGTGAACCTCTGCTGGACTCTTGCCAATGACAACACATCCTTTCTGAGATATGGGGCCCAAATCTGTTGATAATACTCCAAGCGTGTCCTGACTAGTCTCTTATGAAGCCTCAACTGTCATACAGGGGCGTCGTTGAAGTACTAGGAACAGGACTTGACTAGAGAGCTGGGAGAAGAACATAAACCTGGGCTAGGACATTGGCTAGGCAAATGGGACCAGGACAAAGAACTGGGAGCTAGGAGCCTGGCCATGGACTCCGAGTCGGAGACTGGACAGGGACCCAGAACCTGCGTCTTGACTTGGGCTCGGACCCTGGAACTAAGCGAAGACATGGCTGGCTACAGGACTGAACATGGCTTGGGTTCTTCGAGGCGAGGACATGACGAGTCTTGGGTTCTTCGAGGCGAGGACATGACGAGTCTTGGGTTCTTCGGGGCGAGGACGTGACGAGGCTTGGGTTCGGGCTCGAGCCAGAGACTGGACAAGGACCCAGAACCTGGGTCTTGACTCGGGCTTGGACTCCAGAACTAGGCAGAGACATGACTAGGCAAGGCTACAGGACAGAATGAGAGACTCCTGGGCAAGACGAGGGAACTCCAGTACAGGAGAAAGCACATGAACAAGGCAAGGCACATGGACAGGATGAGAACACGAAGCCTTGACTTGGTATTCAGGAACAGCCGACCCTTGGACTTGGGACGACAGGAACCTCAGAACCTTGGACTTGGGACGATAGGAACGCAGAACACAGAGCCTTGGTCTTGGGACGACAGAAACACAGATCCTTGGTCTAGAGCACGGGAACACAGAGCCTTGGACTTGAGAGGCAGGAACACAGGGACATGGAACACAGAGGCAGGACCCCTCCTTGGGAACAGAACTTGGGGCCGGGGCTCTGCACAGAACGCTGAATACGACAAGACGGTTCCCAACACTAGGTGGCGACAAACGGCCAGACCTACCTAGCAAAGGCGTGGACACAGAGACAGTTCCCAACACTAGGTAGAGGCAAACGAACGGACCTACCTAGTAAAGGCGTGGACACAGAGACAGTTCCCAACACTAGGTAGAGGCAAACTGACGGACCTACCTCGTGAAGGCATGTACACAGAGACAGTTCCAACTCAACAATAGACAGTTCCTTATATTTACACAGCAAGGCTCCAGTCTCGCTTCAGTGGCAGAACTTGACAAGCTTGCAGGCAGGGCTCCAGGCACAGGTCGCAGGGCAAGGCTACAGACACAGGTTGCAGGGCAGGGCTCCAGGCACAGGTCGCAGGGCAAGGCTACAGACACAGGTCGCAGGGCAAGGCTACAGACACAGGTCGCAGGGCAAGGCTACAGACACAGGTCACAGGGCAGGGCTACAGACACAGGTCGCAGGGCAGGGCTCCAGGCACAGGTCGCAGGGCAAGGCTACAGACACAGGTCGCAGGGCAGGGCTCCAGGCACAGGTCGCAGGGCAAGGCTACAGACACAGGTCGCAGGGCAAGGCTACAGACACAGGTTGCAGTGCAAGGCTACAGACACAGGTTACAGGGCAGGGCTCCAGGCACAGGTCGCAGGGCAAGGCTACAGACACAGGTTGCAGGGCAAGGCTACAGACACAGGTCGCAGTCAGGTCTCCAGACACAGGTCGCAGGCAAGGCTTCAGAAGGAAGGGGAAGGGAAGGGAAGGGAACAGTCCACCCTCAGGGTAACGGCAAAGATGGCCTGACTTACCAATGGAGGCAAGGACAGGAAGGGACAGATCCAACCACAGGGTAACGGCAAAGATGGCCTGACTTACCCCACGGAGGCGAGGATGGGATACTGACGAGACGAACCAGCAACCACACTTCTTCTTCTTCTTCTTGTGTTGTTTTATGGCAGTTGGCAAAACCAACTTTAAGGTGCATTGCTGCCACCTGCTAGACTGGAGTGTGGATCGTTGGATAAAGAGTAGAAGGGAAAAGAATTGCATTCCCTATATTCTATATAATAAACCTGAGTCTTTCAGATACTTCATGATACGGATCTGTATTTCTTTGAATTCCCACTTAAAATATCTTCTATACCCACATCAGTTTGTTTGTTTATCTTAAGCACTCCTATCATCTTCACTCTTTCTTTCTGATACTTCTTACATTTTTTCGATACATAGAAACATAGAAAATAGGTGCAGGAGTAGGCTATTCGGCCCTTCAAGCCTGCACCACCATTCAGTATGATCATGGCTGATCAACCAGCTCAGAACCCTGTACCTGCCTTCTCTCCATACCCCCTGATCCCTTTAGCCACAAGGGCCATATCTAACTTCCTCTTAAATATAGCCAATGAACTGGCCTCAACTGTTTCCTGTGGCAGAGAATTCCACAGATTCACCACTCTCTGTGTGAAGAAGTTTTTCCTCATCTCGGTCATAAAAGGCTTTCCCTTTATCCTCAAACTGTGACCCCTCATTCTGGACTTCCCCAACATCGGGAACAATCTTCCTACATCTAGCCTGTCCAATCCCTTTAGAATTTTATACATTTCAATAAGATCCCCTCTCAATCTTCTAAATTTCAGCGAGTATAAGCCTAGTCGATCCAGTCTTTCATCATATGAAAGTCCTGCCATCCCAGGAATCAATCTGGTGAATCTTCTTTGTACTCCCTCTATGGCAAGAATGTCTTTCCTCAGATTAGGGGACCAAAACTGCACACAATACTCCAGGTGTGGTCTCACCAAGGCCTTGTACAACTGCAGTAGAACCACCGTGCTGCTATACTCGAATCCTCTTGCTATGAATGCCAGCATACCATTCGTCTTTTTCACCGCCTGCTATACCTGCATGCCCACTTTCAATGACTGGTGTATAATGACACCAAGGTCTCGTTGCACCTCCCCTTTTCCTAATCGGCCACCATTCAGATAATAATCTGTTTTCCTGTTCTTGCCACCAAAGTGGATAACCTCACATTTATCCACATTAAATTGCATCTGCCATGAATTTTCCCACTCACCTAACCTATCCAAGTCACCCTGCATCCTCCCAGCATCCTCCACACAGCTAACACTGCTGCCCAGTTTTGTGTCATCCACAAACTTGGAGATGCTGCATTTAACTCCGTTGTCTAAGTCATTTATATATATTGTAAACAACTGGGGTCACAGCACTGAGCCTTGCGGTACTCCACTAGTCACTGCCTGCCATTCTGAAAAGGTCCCATTTATTCCCATTCTTTGCTTCTTGTCTGCCAACCAATTCTCTATCCACATCAATACTATACCCCCAATAGCATGTGCTTTAAGTTTGTATACTAATCTCCTGTGTGGGACCTTGTCAAAAGCCTTTTGAAAGTCCAAATATACCACATCCACTGGTTCTCCCCCATCCACTCTACTAGTTACATCCTCAAAAAATTCTATGAGATTCATCAGACATGATTTTCCTTTCGCAAATCCATGCTGACTTTGTCCAATGATTTCACCACTTTCCAAATGTGCTGTTATCACATCTTTGATAACTGACTCTAGCATTTTCCCCACCACCGATGACAGGCTAACCGGTCTATAATTACCCGGTTTCTCTCTCCCTCCTTTTTTAAAAAGTGGGGTTACATTAGCCACCCTCTAATCCTCAGGAACTAATCCAGAATCTAACGAGTTTTGAAAAATTATCACTAATGCCTCCACTATTTCTTGGGCTACTTCCTTAAGCACTCTGCGATGCAGACCATCTGGCCCTGGGGATTTATCTGCCTTCAATCCCTTCAATTTACCCAACACCACTTCCCTACTAACATGTATTTCCCTCAGTTCCTCCATCTCATTAGACCCTTGGTCCCCTACTATTTCCGGAAGATTATTTATGTCCTCCTTAGCAAAGACAGAACCAAAGTAGTTATTCAATTGGTCTGCCATGTCCTTGTTCCACATGATCAATTCACCTGTTTCTGATTGTAAGGGACCTACATTTGTCTTAACCAATCTTTTTCTTTTCACACATCTATAAAAGCTTTTACAGTCAGCTTTTATGTTCCCTGCCAGCTTTCTCTCATAATTTTTTTCCCTTTTCTTAATTAAGCCCTTTGTCCTCCTCTGCTGGACTCTGAATTTCTCCCAGTCCTCAGATGTGCCGCTTTTTCTGGCTAATTTGTATGTTTCTTCTTTGGAATTGATACTATCCCTAATTTCCATTGTCAGCCATGGGTGCACTACCTTCCCTGGTTTATTCTTTTGCCAAACTGGGATGAACAATTGTTGTAGTTCATCCATGCGATCTTTAAATGCTTGCCATTGCAAATCCACCGTCAACCCTTTAAGTATCATTGGCCTTCTATCTTAGCTAATTCATGTCTCATACCTTCAAAGTTACCCTTCTTTAAGTTCAGAACATGTTTCTGGTTGATTACAGTATTCACACAACCCAGTTGGATGTTTCCCTATTTTGTGTAATGTGTAATTAAGACTAGTGTGTCCAGTTCTTAAATGACTGATGATCACTTCTGTCTTTCTATATCCACTTGACAATCTTTTGTATCTGACTGACCTCTGTATTTTGTACAGTTGTCTCCCTGTTTCACTCTCATCCCAATGCTTCTGCCATGTCTCCTCAAAACGTGTTTTAATAATGCTCTTGACTTCCGCTTTGCTGAGAGGGATCTGGACCTCTATTATAAATGATTTGAGCAATTGTTTAGCTGTACTATCCGCCTGTTCATTACCCTCCACTCCACAATGAGCAGGAACCCAAAGAAAGCTTACTTCTACCCCATTTTTGTTCAGTGTATATAACTTGCATAAAGTCTCCAATAAAATATCCTGCCTAGTTTCTGATTTTCTTGATTTGATCGCGGTTAATGCAGATAAACTGTCTGAACAGATTACAGCATTTTTGATATTATTTTCTTCTATCCAAGATAATGCACTCAATATTGCCATTAATTCTGTTGTATACACTGATAAATGGTTTGATATTCTTTTCCTGATACTAGTTTTGCACTGAGGAATGTAGACCGCCATACCTGTGTGACCAGATCTAGGGTCTTTTGATCCATCGGTAAATGTTACAAGTTCATTTCTAAAATGCGAGTCTATATATTCCTGTACTATCTGTTTGATTCCATAGCTGGACTTCTTTTTTTAAAGAAAAAAAAAGTGTTGTAGTCTGGCGTACTGACCTCTACCTTGCCGAGGCACAGCGACAACTCGCTGATACCTCCTCTTATTTACCCCTCGATCGTGACCCCACTAAGGAGCACCAGGCCATTGACCTGCTCTGGATCTCTTTATCGCTAACTGCCGACGGGACATCAATCGTCTCGACTTCACCGCACCTTGTCCCCATTCCAACCTCACTCCTTCGGAACGCTCTGCTCTCCACTCCCTCCGCACTAATCCTATCCCTATTATTATACCCGCCGATAAGGGGGGTGCTGTTGTAGTCTGGCGTACTGACCTCTACCTTGCCGAGGCACAGCGACAACTCGCGGATACCTCCTCTTATTTACCCCTCGATCGTGACCCCACTAAGGAGCACCAGGCCATTGTCTCCCACACTATCAACGACTTTATCCGCTCAGGGGATCTCCCATCCACTGCTACCAACCTTATAGTTCCCACACCCCGCACTTCCCGTTTCTACCTCCTACCCAAGATCCACAAACCTGCCTGTCCTGGCCGACCTATTGTCTCAGCTTGCTCCTGCCCCACCGAACTCGTTTCTGCATACCTCGACACTGTTTTATCCCCCCTTGTTCAATCCCTTCCGACCTATGTTCGTGACACTTCTCACGCTCTTAAACTTTTCGATGATTTTAAGTTCCCTGGCCCCCACCGCTTTATTTTCACCATGGATGTCCAGTCCCTATATACTTCCATCCCCCATCAGGAAGGTCTCAAAGTTCTACGCTTCTTTTTGGATTCCAGACCTAATCAGTTCCCCTCTACCACCACTCTGCTCCATCTAGCAGAATTAGTCCTTACTCTTAATAATTTCTCCTTTTGCTCCTCCCATTTCCTCCAAACTAAAGGTGTAGCTATGGGCACCCGTATGGGTCCTAGCTATGCCTGCCTTTTTGTTGGGTTTGTGGAACAATCTATGTTCCGTGCCTATTCTGGTATCTGTCCCCCACTTTTCCTTCGCTACATCGACGACTGCATTGGCGCTGCTTCCTGCACGCATGAAGAACTCGTTGACTTTATTAACTTTGCCTCCAACTTTCACCCTGCCCTCAAGTTTACCTGGTCCATTTCCGACACCTCCCTCCCCTTTCTAGATCTTTCTGTCTCTGTCTCTGGAGACAGCTTATCCACTGATGTCTACTATAAGCCTACTGACTCTCACAGCTATCTGGACTATTCCTCTTCTCACCCTGTCTCTTGCAAAAACGCCATCCCCTTCTCGCAATTCCTCCGTCTCCGCCGCATCTGCTCTCAGGATGAGGCTTTTCATTCTAGGACGAGGGAGATGTCTTCATTTTTTAAAGAAAGGGGCTTCCCTTCCTCCACTATCAACTCTGCTCTTAAACACATCTCCCCCATTTCACGTACATCTGCTCTCACTCCATCCTCCCACCACCCCACTAGGAATAGGGTTCCCCTGGTCCTCACCTACCACCCCACCAGCCTCCGGGTCCAACATATTATTCTCCGTAACTTCCGCCACCTCCAACGAGATCCCACCACTAAGCATATCTTTCCCTCCCCCCCCCCTGCATTCCGCAGGGATCGCTCCCTACACAACTCCCTTGTCCATTTGTCCCCCCCATCCCTCCCCACTGATCTCCCTCCTGGCACTTATCCGTGTAAGCGGAACAAGTGCTACACATGCCCTTACACTTCCTCCCTTACCACCATTCAGGGCCCCAAACAGTCCTTCCAGGTGAGGCATCACTTCACCTGTGAGTCGACTGGGGTGATATGCTGCGTCCGGTGCTCCCGATGTGGCCTTTTATATATTGGTGAGACCCAACGCAGACTGGGAGACCGCTTCGCTGAACATCTACGCTCTGTCCGCCAGAGAAAGCAGGATCTCCCAGTGGCCACACATTTTAATTCCACATCCCATTCCCATTCTGACATGTCTATCCACGGCCTCCTCTACTGTAAAGATGAAGCCACACTCAGGTTGGAGGAACAACACCTTATATTCCGTCTGGGTAGCCTCCAACCTGATGGCATGAACATTGACTTCTCTAACTTCCGCTAGGCCCCACCTCCCCCTCGTACCCCATCTGTTACTCTTTTTTATGCACACATTCTTTCTCTCACTCTCCTTTTTCTCCCTCTGTCCCTCTGAATATACCTCTTGCCCATCCTCTGGGTCAGCCCCCCCCCCCATCTTTCTTCCCGGACCTCCTGTCCCATGATCCTCTCGTATCCCCTTCTGCCTATCACCTGTCCAGCTCTCGGCTCCATCCCTCCCCCTCCTGTCTTCTCCTATCATTTTGCATCTCCCCCTCCCCCTCCAGCTTTCAAATCCCTTACTCACTCTTCCTTCAGTTAGTCCTGACGAAGGGTCTCGGCCTGAAACGTCGACTGCGCCTCTTCCTATAGATGCTGCTTGGCCTGCTGCGTTCACCAGCAACTTTGATGTGTGTGGCCTATAATTTCCTTTTTTTTGCCTTCCTTCCTGCTTAGAGAGTGGAGTGACATTTGCAATTTTGTATATCCTTTGATGTTCTGCTCCCAAGTATGGCCTTCTTTCAGCTACGACTCAGTGATGCTCACAACCTCGTACTGACCAATCTCTAATGGCGGTATGAGTTCGTCCATCTTATGCCGAATGCTATGCGCATTTAAATTCAGCACCTTTAGTCCTGCATTCTTTGCCCCTTTGAATTTTGCTTCCGTGGTTCAATTTCACTCTTTTTTTCTGTCTGCATTTGTACCCAGTCATTGGCTTGTCCTTCCTTACATTCATGTTACATCCATCATATATTCGTAAGCCTGCTGGAGCATCCTTAGCTCTATCATACTGGTTCCCATCCTTCTGCCATATCAGTTCAAATCACTCCCAACAGCTCTGGTAAACCTGCCTACAAGAATGTTTTGTGGGCCGCAGGGCCTGTATTGTGCTATAGGTTTTTTGTGTAATATTGGTCCCCCTCGGAAGCAAGTGCAACTCGTCCTTTTGTGCAGGTGCCATCTATCCCAATTATCCAGAAATCTGAATCCCTGCTCCCTGCTCCAATTCTTCAGCCATGCATCTATCTGCTGCTGTTTTCCATTTACTTCAGGGTTCGACGTGTGTATTCAGAGATGCCTCGTCTGCACACTGCTGTGGACTCTAGGGTCCATTGTGCTGATATGAATGGCTTATCATATTATGAGCGTATTATGCCTCTGTGCCTGTACACACTGAAATTTAGAGGAATGATTGGGGGTGGGGAGCGGGGGATCTCTTTTAAATCTATGGAATGGTGAAAGGTCGAGACAGAGTGGATGTGGAGGGGATGTTTCCTATTCTGGAGGAGTCTAGGATAAGAGGGTACAACCTCAGAATAGAGCGATGTTCACTTAGAACAGAGATCAGGAGGAATTTCTTTCACGAAGGGTGGTGAATCTGTGAAATTCATTATCATAGGCAGCTGTGGACGGTAGGTCACTGGGTTGTGAGGGGATCCAGGAGTTCCCCTATTAACAGTTTGAAGTGAGACAGAGACAGAGTCATTTATCACTGATATGTTGCTTTTGAAAAGAGAGGGAGAGACGAAGATTAACGGTTGGACTGTCACTTTAAGGCATTGGAAGTAACTTTGGATTTCTACTGAGTTGGCTTTGGAGATAGCACCGAGCAGCTCGAAGATTGCTATGGTGACTGAAGGCAGGTTGTTGGTGTTACTTTCAAGGGCAGGTTGCCTGCTTGCATTTCTTTGCAGACAAAGGAAGGCGGGAGTCTTTGAATGACAGGTGATGCTCAGCACAGAGAAATAAATGGGAGGTCAGATGATACAGACCTCAGACACATGATCTGGACACTGAATGAGCGTTGTTGTGCCTGCGGAGAAAGTGGGTTTTGGAGGATCGATCTGGCGGATGGATCCAATTGCTCTGCCAGTGAAAAATCAAAGGCAAGACCGGTGGGGAGTTGTCCATGTGTCCGACCCTGGCCTGGGTAGACAGCTCAACCACACCGAAGTATGGTCCCCCTTGTTATAGTCACAGTCGGTGACTTGTGAAGGATTTTGGAGGACGACGAGAAGACCGACGGCAACAGCTCACCTGAAGACTCAACTCACCCTATCTCTCTCCACCGCTATTCAACGACATACCATGAACTGAACTGAACTGAACTTTACTCAACATCGTAAGACTGTATCTTTTTACCCCTAGACTTAAAGAAGCTTGGTTTTCAGGCATATATTTCCACACTTACTGACTTGCGTACTTATATATATTCATTGCTAACCTGTGTGAATTATTTACTTTGATATTACTGTATTGCGCAGTTACTAATAAATATTATTAGTTGTTAGCAATACGAGACTCCAAAGCGGTTTCTATTTCTGCTGGTTCTTTCTCCCCGTCACAGGGTACGTGACAGGGTGTATTTAAGGCGGAGGTTGATTGATACTTAAGTTAGGGCGTGAAAGGTTACAGGGAGAAGGCAGGAAAATAGTGTGGAGAGTGAAATGCATCAGCCATGGTGAAATAGCGGAGCTGATACAAAGGCCCAGATAGACTAATTCTGCTCTTTGTCTCCATGGTTTAAAATCCCAGAGGAACAGCAGTTTCTGAGATACTCAAACTATCCTGTCTGGCACCAACAATAATTCCGCTTGGATCAAAATCACTACGATCACATTTTTCCCCCAGTCTGATGTTTGTTTGGTATGAAGAACAACTGAATTTCCTGTACCTAAAAAGACCAAGATAACATGTTTGAAGAACTGGCGTCCTGTCGCACTCACCTCAATAATAAGCAAAAGCTTTGAGAGGCTGGTCAAGGACCACATCTGTAGCTTGCTGCCACCCACACTGGAACCCCTACAATTCACCTACTAACACAACCAATCGACAGATGACACAATAGCCACAGCTCTACACACCGCCCTTGCACATCTGGAGAAGAAGGATGCTTATGTGCAAATGCTGTTTTTGGACTACAGTTTAGCATTCAACACCATAATTCCCTCCAGGCTCAACAAGAAACTCAGAGACCTCAGCCTTCACCCTGCCTTGTGCAGCTGGATTCTGGACTTCCTGTCAGATCGCCGGCAGGTGGTAAGAGTGGGCTCCCTCACCTCTGCCCCTCTGACTCTCAACACAGGAGCCCCTCAGGCCTGTGTACTAAGCCTCTTCCTTTACTCTCTGTATACCCATGACTGTGTCACCACCCACAGCTCCAATCTGCAAATTAAATTTGCTGACGACACTACACTGATTGGTCTAATCTCAAATAATAATGAGGCAGCCTACAGAGAAGAAGTCATCACCCTGACACAGTGGTGTCAAGAAAGCAACTTCTCCCTCAATGTTGCAAAAATAAAGGAGCTGCTTGTGGACTACAGGTGGAATGGAGACTGGCTAGCCCCTATTGATATCAATCGATCTGGGGTTGGGAGGATGAACATCTTTAAGTTCCTCAGCATAAGCACCACCGAGGATCTCACGTGGTTTGTACATACTGGTGGTGTGGTGCAAAAAGGACCTCTTTCACTTCAGACTGTTGAAGAAGTTTGGTGTGGGCCCCCAAATCCTAAGAACTTTCTATAGGGGCACAACTGAGAGCATCCTGACTGCCTGCATCACTGCCTGGTATGGGAACTGTACCTCCCTTAATCGCAGGACTCTGCAGAGAGTGGTGCGGATAGCCCAGCTCATCTGTAGATGTGAAGTTCCCACTATTCAGGACATTTACAAAGGCAGGTGTGTAAAAAGGGCCCAAAGGATAATTAGGGACCTGGGTCATCCCAACCACAAACTGTTCCAGCTGCTACCATCTGGGAAAAAGTAACAAAGCATGAAAGCCAAGACCAACAGTGTCCTTCTTCCACAAGGCCATCAGACTGATTAATTCACACTGATACAATTGTATTTCTGTATCATATTGACTATCCTGTTGTACATAATATTTATTTTAAATTACTATAAATTGCACATTGCACATTTAGATGGAGACGTAATGCAAAGATTTTTACTCCTCATGTATATGAAGGATATAAGTAATAAAGCCAATTCAATTCTAACAACGTTCTACAGGACTTTTGAGAGAGTCCTGTCTGGCTGCATCATTGTTTGGTACAGAAACTACAGCCATCGGACTGCAGGACCTTACAGACGATAGTAAAAACCACCGAGAGGATCACTGACCCATCTTCCCCTGCCATTTGTGACGGGAACATGACATAAACAAATGGCCTGAAGCGTTGCTGAGGATCCCACCACCTGTCCCACAATCTCTTTGACCCACTACCATCAGGAAGGAGGTACAGGAGCATCCGGACCTGGACTGCCAGACTGGGAAACAACTTCTTCCATCAGACTGTGAGGCTAATGACCATCCTGCCACCACCGAGGTCTCGTCACTAGGACTGCGACCTGTTTATTGTTTACTGCTTTTTTGTGCTGTCAGTACCTGCATTTTGTATGACTTTTTATTAACTCATTTATGGTAATATTTTGGTTTATGTGCTGTGTGTGATATATATATATATATTTTTTGAGACTGCAGCTGCTCCAGAGTAATATTGTTTTGTTTGGCTGTATATATGATCAGTCAGCTGACAATGAACTTGAACTTTAAATTTCCCCTGACTCCTAACGCAGGATAGCCACTGGCGTGCCTTCTTGGTGATTGAATTAATGTGTTCGGACCATGATAGATCCTCTGTGATGTTGAGACTCAGGAACTTAAAGCTGCTCACCCTTTTCTCCACTAACCATGTAATGAGGGCTGGTGTCTGTTCTCCTGACTTCCCCTTCCCGAAGTCCAAAATCAATTCCTTGGTCTTGTTCATATTGAGTGTGAGGTTGTTGTGACACCCCTCAGCCAGCTGATCTGCGTTACCCCTGTACACCACCTCGTTGTCATCTGTGATTTTAACAACAAAAATGGTGTCTTTGGAGAATTCATAGATGGCAGTTGAGCTATGCTTAGCCACACTGTCATGACTATAGAGGACATAAAACAGTGGACCAAGCACACATCCCTGTCAGTGGGGAGGAGATGCTATCACCATATTGTACTGGCTGGTCTCCCAATGAGAACACCAAAAATACAATTATAGAGGGAGATACAGATGTTGAGGTTTAGAAGCTAGGTGATTAATACTGAGGGGATAATGGTATAACACTTCAAACTGCGATTGATAAACAGCAGCCTGATGTGTGTGTTGATGCTGTCCTGGTGCTCCAAAGCAGAGTGGAGAGCCAGTGAGATTACATCTTCTGTAGACCTGTTACTGCAGGAGGTGAATTGATGAATGTCTTGGTCCTTGCTCAGGCAGGAGTTAGTCGTAGCCATAACCAACCTCTCAAAGCACTTCATTATGATAGATGTGAGTGCTGCTGGTCAACAGTCATTGAGGAACATTTTCTAAAAAATTAACATGAGGTGGCTTTCATAAGGAATGGAAAAATTTGAAATTCTATCTTGCTTCTGTGGTGTTACATCCGAAATGTCTGTTATCAGATGATCTGTCCCGTGAGCAGTATGTTAGTGTCATCACAAAGAAGCCACATCAGCACCTCCACTTTCTAGAAGTTTGACCAGGGCAGTAACTTTACTTCGAGAACGTTCCAGGGGATAGTTAGAGAATTGGAAGCTAAGCACATGGTGCCATCTACATATCACACAAAGTCCAAGGGAGCCTTGGAATGGTTCAACTCAACTCCTAGGACTATGATTAAAACACATTGTGTGAGAAATAGGAAGAACTGGGATGAGGGGGTTCCCCCCTCTTATTTATTGTTGGAGATTCGATTCAGAAGGCATTGGAGGAGGGTAGTTTGTTGGAACCTGTATTCAGTTACAGGCAATTGGACCTTTGACCCTACTCAGAGAACTATGGTCTGATTTGGAAATATGTGTCAGTGTGTTTAAGTGTGTTTTAAAGTTCTGGAAGAGATTTAGTGAGCTTTGTGACTGTGCCAAGGGAAGTTTACAAAATGGTCGAATATAAATAAAACATTTTTTTGCTAGAATTGCAGCTGGGAGAATTGTTATGGAACAAAATGGAGTCATGGAATCTGATAATGGATTGGAAAAATATGTTTACCCACTGAATCTAGTCTTACCAAGATGTCAGAATTCCATTGTTTTAAAAAATATTACTGATAAAGTCCATCAGTTGGACCCTAAACTGCAAAAACAAGTGAAAGGACTAATTAACAATTTGAAATGGTGCACAGGTGCAGTGCATCACGTCATTATAAATTCAGCCCAGCCCATGAAACAGCATCTTCACAGAATGAACTTTGAGTAAAGTAAAATGGTTGAAGAAGAAATTAGAAACAAGAAAGGACATGGAAAGAGGATGGATGACTGTATTGATAAAGTGGGGAAGACTAAATACCTTACAAAGATTGACTTTTTAAAAGGATACTGGGGTGTTCCTTTGACAGAGAGGGCAAAAGATGTGTCAGCATTTGTTATACCGTCTAGACTGTATAAGTACAATGTTTTACACTTCGGGATGAAAAATGCACCAGGGACATTTCAAGGAATGATCAATTCTGTGATTGGAGGTTGAGAAAGCACAGGGGTTTATATCAATGATTTAGTGGTCTGGAATGACATGTGGGAAGAGCATATAGCAGCTATAGAAAAACTGTATGACAGACTTTCCAAGGCCACTCTTACTGTGAACTTTGCTAAAAGTGAGTTTGGCCAAGCCACAGTTACATATCCGGGTTATGTAGTAGGCCAGGGCCAAACTATTGCTGAGGTTCCTGTTCCGGCCTGCCAGAACATTTTGAGAAGGTTTTTAGGAATGGTTAGGTTTTATCATAAGTTTTGTAAGAACTTTGCTGACATCGCTCTCCCCGTAACAAAACTCCTGGGGAAGAGTGAAAGATTTGTATGGAATGACCTTTGCCAGGAGGCATTTGAATGTCTGAAAACTGTCCTGTGTTATCATCCTGTGCTCAAAGTACCTGATTTTTCAAAGCCATTTTCTATAGCAACAGACGCTAGTGATGAAGCTGCTGGGGCAGTACTGTTAAAGAAGAAGTGATTGACATTGAACATCCAGTAGTTTATTTCTCAAAGAACTTTAATGTAGAGCAGAAAAATTATTCAACTGTTGAAAAGGAATTATTAGCACTTATTCTGATCTTACAACATTTTGAGGTCTATGTGCAGGGGCCTCGAAACCTTTCTGTTGCCCAGAGACCACTTGATAGATTATAATCCGTTGGTGTTTCTAACTAAGATAAAGGATAAGAATAGAATGTTGTTAAATTGGAGACTGATATTGCAAGAATTTGATCTGACAAACAGACATGTGAAAGATACTGACAATATTATAGAAACATAGAAACATAGAAAATAGGTGCAGGAGTAGGCCATTCGGCCCTTCGAGCCTGCACCGCCATTTATTATGATCATGGCTGATCATCCAACTCAGAACCCAGCCTTCCCTCCATACCCCCTGACCCCTGTAGCCACAAGGGCCATATCTAACTTCCTTTTAAACATAGCTAATGAACTGGCCTCAACAGTTTGCTGTGGCAGAGAATTCCACAGATTCACCACTCTCTGTGTGAAGAAGTTTTTCCTAACCTCGGTCCTAAAAGGCTTCCCCTCTATCCTCAAACTGTGACCCCTCGTTCTAGACCTCCCCAACATCGGGAACAATCTTCCCGCATCTAGCCTGTCCAATCCCTTTAGGATCTTATACGTTTCAATCAGATCCCCCCTCAATCTTCTAAATTCCAACGAGTACAAGCCCAGTTCATCCAGTCTTTCTTCATATGAAAGACCTGCCATCCCAGGAATCAATCTGGTGAACCTTCTTTGTACTCCCTCTATGGCAAAGATGTCTTTCCTCAGATTAGGGGACCAAAACTGCACACAATACTCCAGGTGTGGTCTCACCAAGGCCTTGTACAACTGCAGTAGTACCTCCCTGCTCCTGTACTCGAATCCTCTCGCTATAAATGCCAGCATACCGTTTGCCTTTTTCACCGCCTGCTGTACCTGCATGCCCACTTTCAATGACTGGTGTATAATGACACCCAGGTCTCGTTGCACCTCCCCTTTTCCTAATCGGCCACCATTCAGATAATAATCTGTTTTCCTATTTTTGCCACCAAAGTGGATAACTTCACATTTATCCACATTAAATTGCATCTGCCATGAGTTTGCCCACTCACCCAACCTATCCAAGTCACCCTGCATCCTCTTAGCATCCTCCTCACTGCTAACACTGCCACCCAGCTTTGTGTCATCCGCAAACTTGGAGATGCTGCATTTAATTCCCTCATCCAAGTCATTAATATATATTGTAAACAACTGGGGTCCCAGCACTGAGCCTTGCGGTACCCCACTAGTCACCGCCTGCCATTCTGAAAAGGTCCCGTTTATTCTCACTCTTTGCTTCCTGTCTGCTAACCAATTCTCCACCCACACCAATACCTTACCCCCAATACCGTGTGCTTTAAGTTTGCACACTAATCTCCTGTGTGGGACCTTGTCAAAAGCCTTTTGAAAATCCAAATATACCACATCCACTGGTTCTCCCCTATCCACTCTACTAGTTACATCCTCAAAAAATTCTATGAGATTCGTCAGACATGATTTTCCTTTCACAAATCCATGCTGACTTTGTCCGATCATTTCACCGCTTTCCAAATGTGCTGTTATCACATCCTTGATAACTGACTCCAGCAGTTTCCCCACCACTGACGTTAGGCTAACCGGCCTATAATTCCCCGGTTTCTCTCTCCCTCCTTTTTTAAAAAGTGGGGTTACATTAGCCACCCTCTAATCCTCAGGAACTAGTCCAGAATCTAACGAGTTTTGAAAAATTATCACTAATGCATCCACTATTTCTTGGGCCACTTCCTTAAGCACTCTGGGATGCAGACCATCTGGCCCTGGGGATTATAGCTGATTAGTTATCCAATATTAAGCTGGAAATTGTATACATTTTTGCTCTGTCATCTGATGATTTTACCTTTATTGTTTCAAACTCTGTAATTTACATTTAGATAAAAAAAATCTTCATCAAATTTTTTTTCTGAAGAAAGGGGGTGTGACGGGATCCTGAATTATCCCATGAACTGTGCTCGTTTACCCCTATTAACTGTGCTTTTAAAGAGAGAGAGAGTTATTTAACATCGATATCTTTTTTTGAAGAGAGAAAGAGAGAGAGAGAGAGAGAGAGAGAGAGAGAGAGAGAGAGAGAGAGAGAGAGAGAGACAGACAAAGACTAACTGTTGGACTGTCACTTTAAGGCACTGGAAGTAACTTTTGGATTTCAGCTGAGTTGGAGAGAGAGATGGCACCAAGTAGCTTGTAAGTTGCTCTGGTAACGGAGGGTGGTTATCTAATGGACAATTGATGTCATGATTTTTTCGGCAGCGTCTTGATACTTCCCAAGGACATGGCATGCTTGTACATTTCTTACACAGACAAAGGAAGGAGGAGTTATTTGAGTGACCGTTGATGCTCAGCACGGGAAGATAAAATGGAAGGTCAGGTGATAGACCTCAGATACATATTTTGGACACTGAATGAGTATTGTTGTGCCCACAGGAAAAAGTGGGTTTTGGAGGATTGATCAGCCGGATTGATCAGTCGCTCTTGTAGTGAAAAGGAAAGGTGTTGACTGGTGGGGAGTTGTCCACGTGTCCACCCCCGCCTGGGTAATAGCTCCACCACAGAAAACCGGTCCCCTTTGTTAAAGTCACAGTCGGTGACTTCTGAAGGATTTCGAAGGACAATGAGAAGATTGACAGCCTCAGCTCATCTGAAGACTCAAATCTCTCCCTCTCTCTCTCTCTCCATCACTACTCAACACAATACCACGAACTGAACCAAACTGAACTTTACTCATCATCGTAAGACAGTATCTTTTTACCCTTTGACTTGAAAAAGCTTGGTTTTCATATATATTTCCACACTTACTGATAAACTCAGTTATATATATAATCATTGCTAACCTGTTTGATTTATCTACATTTATATTACTGTATTGCATAGTTACTAATAAATATTATTAGTTTATTAGCAATACTGGACTCCAAAGTGTTTTTGATCCCTGCTGGTGCTTTATTCCTGTCACGGGGTACGTAACAACAGATATACGATGGAGAGTATCCTAATAGGTTGTGTCATAGTCTTGTATGGAAACACCAATGACCAGGAATGGAAAAGTCTAAAGAAGTGGTGGATACAGCCCAGTCTATCACATGCAAAGCCCTCCCTACCAATGAGTACATTTTCATGGAACTTTGGCTCAAGGACCCTACCACAGATGCCGGAATCTGAAGCAACACACTATCTGTAGGGAGGAAAGGAATTATTGACTTCTTGGGCCGTAGACCCGGCATCAGAACTATTCTGAGTCTCTACCACCTAGTCTGACTGCACCATCACTGAATACGTTGGGGGGTATCCTCAATGAGAAGATGGGACTCTGTCTCCACAAGGATTGTGTACCGTCTACTTCACCCTCTCTCATGGCCTGATGCATCTCCAACAAGTTGTTAGATGAACCTTATCGAGGAAGCTTATCTTTCACAAATGCTTACTCATTACCTGATCCAGACACCTCCAAGATGACCACAGACTTGTCGAAGTTTAGAGGTTTGTGTGCCTCAAGGACCCACAGAACTATGCCGGCTGGATTTACGGCTTTATACTTTGGCTCCTGGAGGGGTCTCCCATGCGAAATAGCTCAAAGGGTAGAGGACAGACTAAGAGTGGTCTACCTGGACTCCAGGTTCAGGGATTCAGCTCAGGGCGAACAACCCTGACTGAAAAAACAAATTTGTTACAGATACGGCAATGAAGAATCTTCCTACATCTGAGTGTGATGATATTCCTGAGTCTCCACAGGGGACTTGCATGACAGACAGTAGTGAAAACAGAGAGGAAGCTGTTGCCGTGATGGAGTCCCTGAACACCTCCAGAGATGGACAACTTTCACTGCTGCCCTAAATGCCAGCGGCATAGGGAGTAGCAAGCAAGCAAGGGATGCAAACCAAGTCTGGCAGCTACGTCTATAGAGTTTAGTCAGTCCATTTAGCATGGCCTGCGATGATCATATACATTCTAACAAGATTATCTTCATTCTTTTAAACCTAAGAAATACAGGTTTAATTTTGTTATCTGGTTGTGATGTAAAACGCACCATTCAAGGAACTAGTTCTGTGAAAATTATCTGGACTTCTTCCAGGGCTAGCGTAACCTTTCTTAAATAAGGAACCAAAACTTTGTGTGGTACTTCGAGTGTAACCACACCAACTCCATGTAAATGATCTATTTTTAAACTCCTTGCAAGAAAGGCCAAAGTGGTCTCTGTTTTGTCTGATAATGTTTGTGTTTCATGCACAAGAGTATTCAGGTGCCCCTGTATTCTACTCATTTATAATGTCTTTCCACTTAGATAGATATTTTCCATGGGAAAAATTCCTATACACCCCAGCTTAACAATCTCCACTTGTCAAGTTTTCACCCACTCACCCTATTTATTTAGAACCTGCTGCAGAGATGGTCATAGACAAGTACCTCACAGGAACAGGCCTTTTGGCCCATCTAGTCCATGCTGAACCAGTTAAGCTGTCTAGTCCCATCAACCTGCACCGGGATCATCGCCCTCCATACATTTAACATCTATGTCCCTATCCAAACTTCTCTTCAATGTTGAAATTGAGCTCACGTG
This sequence comes from Mobula hypostoma, assembly GCF_963921235.1. NCBI lineage: Eukaryota > Metazoa > Chordata > Chondrichthyes > Myliobatiformes > Myliobatidae > Mobula > Mobula hypostoma. The sequence goes on from NC_086108.1 coordinate 101,054,062, forward strand.
CATCACTTGGGCAGGCAGATCGTGCCACACGCTGACAGTCCTTTGAGTGAAGAAGTTTCCCCTCATGTTCCCCTTAAACCTTTTACCTTTCACCTTTAACCAATGACCTCTAGTTGCAGTTCCATCCAAGCTCAGTGGACAAAGCCTACTTGCACTTACCCTATCTATATCGGTCAGAACTGAAGAAAAATTGCAGTATGGGTTTCTACCTATCTTTATGTCGTAGACAAATACAGATACCAAATGGAGACGCAAAAGGCTACAGATGCTGAAATCTGGATAAACTCAGTGGGTCAGGCTTAATGTATGGTCACCTTACACTCTGCCCCTTTCACTAGCTCATTGAAACAGATGGTAAATGATTGAGGGCCAAGAAATAATCCTTTGCATTCCACTTGTTACAACCTGCTAACCTGAAAGGACTCATTTATTCTGACGGGTATGGCAACTGCTCTGCTCTGAACTGTCAGAATCTGCAGAGGGGTAAACACTGCCATCATCCCCAATGTTCCCGCTAAGTTGTGCATGCACACATCTTTTGTTACTAGCGCACAAAGCAATTGAAACTACGCACAAAAGTTTGTTACCTTCTACCTCGTTGGCATGTTAAGTATATTTCCCGATCGTACACAGTCATATTTCCATTTCTGGTTTCTGATGCAGACAGTGTGGACAATGTGGAGTCTGCGATGATTTGTCTGAAGATTTTCAATCTGTCTTATTTATACTGTTTTTGTTGAAGAAATTATTGATTCACTTTGTCAAAATTTCAAAGAAGCAAAGGGTGGGAAGGGAAAAAGAACTGCTAGTTCCTTGAAAGCGGAAAGGCTTAATGACCATTGCAAACAGCTTTAATAACATAAAAAGGTTGATATTATTACACACTGTATATGAGAAATAAGACTCATTGTTGTGTATGATTTTGTTTCTTGTAAACAATGAACAACTAACTGGACTTGGTAGTTTATTATCCTTAGAATACCTTCAAGTTTACTTCCACTTAAAAATTCAATGCACATGTTGTTGTCACTGAACAAAAAATTGCACAGCACAAGATTTTTGTACACTCTGGTCGTTACAAATTTATGAGAACATTGCTTCAGGAAGGTTAACAGTAATTGTCAAAGGTGCTGGTCACACTGGTCATTCCCTTTCATTGATTCTTTCATTGTGGTCTTTCACTGATTCTGTTATACTTCTTGGATGTATTGAGTATGCCTACAAGATTTTGGGCTGAGACCTTTCATCAAGTCCTGATGAAGGGACTCAGCCTGAAATGTCAACTGTCTATATTCCTTCCTGAGTTCCCCTAGTGTCTTTGTGTCTTGCTTCCTTCCCAGTAATGCTGCCACATTCTTGGCCCTAATTCTATCTCTTCTGTTTCTTGTGAGACCATGGATCTGCGCCTGGAAAATCTTCACTCTCCAGGGCGCAGGCCTGGGCAAGGTTATATGGAAGACCAGCAGTTGCCCATGCTGCAAGTCTCCCCTCTCCACGCCACCAATTTTGTCCAAGGGAAGGGGATTAGGACCCATACAGCTTGGCACCAGTGTCGTCACAGAGCAATGTGTGATTAAGTGCCTTGCTCAAGGACAGAACAGGTTGCCTCGGCTGGGGCTTGAACTCACAACCTTCTGGTTGCTAGTCCAGAGCCTTAACCACTTGGCCACATGTCCACTTGCTTTTACGTTAATGTGATTTGGAGATTACTTTTCACACTTATTCAGTTTACATAACAGTACTTTGCACCCTTCCACCGATTTTCAGTTCATTAATCTGCATACAGTGGCCACTTTATTAGGTACGTCTTGTGCTTAATAAAGGAGCCACTGAGTGTATGTTTATGGTCTTAGACCATAAGTCCATAACACATAGGAGCAGAATCAGCCCATTGGATTTGCTCCACCATTCCATCACAACTGATCCCAGACCCAACGCATCCCCAGACACCTGCGTTCTTGTCATATCCTTTGATGCCCCGATTGATCAGTAAATGATCAACCCCCACCTAAAATATACCAATGGACTTGGCCTCCAATGCAGTCTGTGGCAGAGCATTCCACAGATTCACTACTCTCTGGCTAAAAAAATTCCTCCTTACCTCTGTTCTAAAAGGTCACTCCTCACTTTTGAGGCTATGCCTTCTAATTCTGGATACCCCCTATCATAGGAAACATCATCTCCACATCCATCCTATTTAGTCCTTTCAATATTCAGTAGGTTTCAATGAGATTCTCCTACATTCTTCTAAATTCCGGTGAATACAGGCCAAAAGTTGCCAAATGCTCCTCATATGTTAACCCCTTCATCCTTGGAATCCACCTCATGAACCTCTGCTGGACTCTCTCCAATGACAAGATATCCTTTCTGAGATATGGGGCCGAAAACTGTTGATAACACTCCAAGTGCAGCCTGACAAGTGTCTTATAAAGCCTCAACATTATCTCCTTGCTTTTATATTCTATTCCCCTTGAAATAAATGCCAACATTGCATCTGCCTTCTTCACCACAGACTCAACCTTTAAATTATAAACACAAAATAATCTGCAGATGCTGGCTCAGCACTACCTACCCCTCCACTTTTCTACGTATCATCTGCAAACTTTACCACAAAGCCATCAATTCCATTAATGACAAACAATGTGAAAAGTAGCAGTCCCAATATTGACCCCTGAGAAAACTATTTCTCACCGGCAGTTTACCAGAAAAAGCCCCTTTTATTCCCACTCGCTGCCTCCTGCCTGTCAGCCATTCCTCTATCCATGTCAGTATCTTTCCAGAAATGCAATAGGATTTTATCTTGTTAAGCAGTCTCATGTGTGGCACCTTATCAAATGGCTTCTGAAAATAAAAGTAAAAGACACCCAAGGCCTTTCCTTTATCCACTCTGCTTGTTATTTCCTTGAAGAACTCTAGTAAATTTGTCAGGCAAGATTTCCCTTGACAGAACCCTTGCTGTCTTTGATTTATTTTAACATTAGTCTTCAAGTATGTTGAAACCACATCCTTCATAATAGACTCCAACACTTTCCCAACCACTGAGGTTAGGCTAACTGGCCTATAATTTCCTTTCTTTTGCCTTCCTTCCTTCTTAGAGAGTGGAGGTGACATTTGCAATTTTGTATGTCCTTTGATGTTCTGCTCCCAAGTATGGCCTTCTTTCAGCTACGACTCAGTGATGCTCACAACCTCGTACTGACCAATCTCTAATGGCGGTATGAGTTCGTCCATCTTATGCCAAATTCTACGCGCATTTAAATTCAGCACCTTTAGTCCTGCATTCTTTGCCCTTTTTAATTTTGCTTCTGTGGTTCAATTTCACTCTTTTTTTCTGTCTGCATTTGTACCCAGTCATTGGCTTGTCCTTCCTTACATTCGTGTTACACCCATCATATATTCGTAAACCTGCTGGTGCATCCTCAGCTCTATCATACTGGTTCCCATCCTTCTGCCATATCAGTTCAAATCACTCCCAACAGCTCTGGTAAACCTGCCCACAAGAATGTTTTGTGGGCCGCAGGGCCTGTATTGTGCTGTAGGTTTTTTGTGTAATATTGGTCCCCCTCGGAAGCAAGTGCAACTCATCCTTTTGTGCAGGTGCCATCTGTCCCAATTATCCAGAAATCTGAATCCCTGCTCTCTGCTCCAATTCTTCAGCCATGCATCTATCTGCTGCTGTTTCCCATTTACTTCAGGGTTCGACATGTGTATTCAGAGATGCCTTGTCTGCACACTGCTGTGAACTCTAGTGTCCGTTGTGCTGATATGAACGTCTTATCATATTATGGGCGTATTATGCCTCTGTGCCTGTACACACTGAAATTTAGAGGAATAATTGGGGATGGGGAGGCGGGGGGGGGATCTCTTTAAAATCTATCAAATAGTGAAAGGTCGAGACGGAGTGGATGCTTCCTATTCTGGAGGAGTCTAGCCTAAGAGGATACAATCTCAGAATAGAGCGATGTTCATTTAAAACAGAGATCAGGAGGAATTTCTTTCACAGAGTGTGGTGAATCTGTGGAATTCATTACCATAGGCAGCGGTGGATGGCAGGTCATTGGGTGTATTTAAGGTGGAGGCTGATTGATACTTAAGTTAGGGCGTGAAAGGTTACAGGGAGAAGGCAAGAAAATAAGGTGGAGAGTGAAATGCATCAGCCACGATGAAATAGCGGAGCAGATACAAAGGCCCAACTAGACCAATTCTGCTCTATGTCTTTATGGCTTAAAATCCCAGAGGAACAGCAGTTTCTGATATACTCAAACTATCCTGTCTGGCACCAACAATAATTCTGCTGAGATCAAATTCACTACGATCACATTTTTTCCCCAGTCTGATGTTTGGTATGAACAACTGAATTTCTTGATCATGTCTGCATGCTTTTCTGCACTGAATGGCTGCCATATAATTCAATAATTAGATATTTGTATTGAATAATAAGTGTACAGGTGCACCTAATAAAGTGGCCACTGAGTGTACTTATTGTTGTACTCATTATTACCATGTACTCTGTTTACCTTGTTACCGTCACACAATGTATTTCATTGCACCCTGGTGTCAATGACAATAAAGCGTTCTGCCCCTGGTGTACATGACAGTAAATCATTCTGACCCTGGTATGAATGACAATAAATCATTCTGCCCCTGGTGTACATGACAATAAAGCAATCTGAGCCTGGTATCAATGACAATAAAGCATTCTACCCCTGGTGTACATGACAATAAAGCATTCTGACCCTGGTATCAATAACAATAAAGCATTCTCACCCTGGTGTACAAGACAATAAAGCATTCTGACCCTGGTATCAGTGACAATAAATCATTCTGACCCTGGTGTACATGACAAGAAAGCAATCTGAGCCTGGTATCAATGACAATAAAGCATTCTCACCCTAGTATCAATGACAATAAAGCATTCTCACCCTGGTGTACATGACAATAAATCATTCTGACCCTGGTGTACATGACAATAAATCATTCTGACCCTGGTGTACATGACAATAAAACAATCTGAATCTGATTCACCCCTTTCTTCTGTGTACCTGAATTCTTCAATCCATGTCAACATAGTTCCACCAATACTTTAAAGTTTCTCTACACCAGACTTCTATGTAGCATTAAATATTTATCAATAGTCATTTTAACCACACAAAGGAGACAAAATTTTCAATGGAAATATTTTATTAGTGCATAGCAAAGGGAAATGCTACAAAATTAGTCCATTTTACATATTGTCCATTTCAAATACATGGTTGAGCGAGCTAGGGTTTTTCGGTGAGAGGTGACTTGATGAAGCTGTGTAAGATAAGAGCCATTGGCAGAGTAGAGAGCTAGCACTTTTTTGTCCCCCAGGGTAGAAAAGGCTAATCCAAGATGGTGTAATTTTCAAGTGATTGGTGGAATGTATCAGGAATATACAGCGGTACTTTTTTTTTACACGAAGAGTGGTGTGCGTGTGTGTGTGTGTGCGTGTGTGTGCGTGGATTGCCCTGCTAGGCATGGTGATAGAGCCAGATACATTAGACCAGGGGTTCCTAGCCTGGAGTCCAAGGATCCCATAGTTAATGGTAGGGGTCCATGGCATAAAAAAAGTAGGAAACATTTAACAGACTCTTAGATATGTATATGAATAAAAGAAACATGGAGGGCTTTGTGGGAGAGATGTGATAGATTGATTTTGGAGTAGGTGAAAAGTCCGGTTCAGGTTTGTAGCTCAGTGGCCTGTACTGTGCTGTATTGTTCTATGTTCTACATTCTATATCTGTATTGGATACACGAATTTGCTGAGATTCAAAGAGCTGGGAACCTTGGCTCAAGCACCCAGGAGTATAACCAGTACAAATCAGTTTAAAGCCTGGAGAATTAACAAATAGTCATTGAGGGTGAACTTTGCACGGGTATTCTCCCAATCGCTATAATCCTGGAATATCAATCATATATTGGAAAACTGACTTTGGATCATAATCTGATCTTCCCCCTTCTAACTCAGTCCCTAAAATGAAACCCAGTTAAGAAACCCAATTGCTCAGATCTAGGCAATTTTAATTGCAAGCAACTTCATCATTCCCTTTGTAAAATTCCTATGCATTTGCAAGATTCACTCGCTTCCTTTTCCTTCGTCGACACACAGCGCAAAGAATGATACTAGTAATTGTACTCAGAGTAATTCCACTTAATATTGGAATCCATCCTTTCCATGATAAATAAGTGGAATGATGTTTCTTAGCCAAAAACACGAAGTAAGATACCTTGGCTATGTTTGACACCTCAGAATATTGATTGCTCTGGTCATATGCACGCACAGCAAAGTAGATCACTGTCCCATTTTGCATGTTTGGCTTCTCAGAATAAACAGTTAGCATTTCTTTGAAGCCATAAGGTTGCGGAATCATGACAGTCGTGTTAATTAGTCGAGCTTTGGGAAAATTATCTCGTAGTTGTAGCAGTTTGTCACTTGTTCTCACTTCATAATGAGATGCTAAAAAAGATAGAAGAGGATTGATTTTAATATATTTTTATATACTCAGTGGCCACTTTATCAGGTACCCTTCATCAGCTAATCAGACAGCAGTAACTCAATGCATAAAAGCATGCAAACATGGTCAAGAGGTTCCATTGTTCAGACTAAACATCAGAATGGGGAGGAAATGTGATCAAAGTGACTTTGACCATGGAATGATTGTTAGTGCCAGACAGGGTGGTTTGAGTATCTCAAATACTCTAATTTCCCGTGATCTTCACAAACAACAATCTCTAGAGTTTACAGAAAAACAAAAGAAGTTTTGAGTGAGTGGTACCTTTTTGACGAGAAAGATCAGAGGAGAATGGCCAGACTAGCTCAAGCTGACAGGAAGGCAACAGTAACTCAAATAACCACGTGTTACAACAGTGGTGAGCATCTTTGAACACACAGCACAATGATCTTGAACTGGATGGGTTACAGCAGCAGAAGACCACAAATATACACTCAGTGGCCATTTTATTAGGTCCAGGAGGTAGAGTGGATGTGGAGAGGATGTTTCCTGTGGCGGGGAGTCTAACATCAGAGGACACAGCTTCAGAATAGAGGGGTGTCCTTTTAGAATAGAGAGGAGGAAGAATTTCTTTGACTAGAGAGTGGTGAATCTGTGGAATTCATCGCCACAGGCAGTTGTGAAGGGCAAGTCATTGGATATATTTAAGGCAGAGGTTGATAGATTCTTGTTTAGTCAGGGCATGAGGAAGGAAATTAGGGCTGAGAGGGAAAATGAATCAGCCATGATGAAATGGCGGAATTGGGAACTGAACCTGGTCAGGTGTCAGATCTCTCAGTGGGAGAGCATTTTGCAGATAGTGATCACAATTCTGTCACCTTTATCATAGCATTGGAGAGGGATCGGAACAGAAAAGTTAGGAAAGCATTTAATTGGAGTAAGGGGAAATATGAGGCTATCAGGCAGGAACTTGGAAGCATAAATTGGGAACAGATGTTCTCAGGGAAATGTACGGAAGCAATGTGGCAAATGTTCAGGGGATATTTGTGTGGAGTTCTGCATAGGTACGTTCCAGTGAGACAGGAAAAGGATGGTAGGGTACAGGAACCGTGGTAAAGGATGTTCTAAATCCAGTCATGAAGAAAAGAAGAGCTAACGAAAGGTTCAAAAAACTAAGTAATGATATAGATCTAGAAGATTTTAAGGCTAGCAGGAAGAAGCTTAAGAAAGAAATTAGGAGAGTCAGAAGGGGCCATGAGAAGGCCTTGGCGGACAGGATTAAGGAAAACCCCAAGGGATTTGACAAATATGTGAAGACCAAGAGGATAAGCCGTGAGAGAATAGGACCAATCAAGTGTGACAGTGGAAAAGTGTGCATGGAACTAGAGGAGATAGCAGATGTACTTAATGAATACTTTGCTTCAGTATTCACTACAGAAAAGGATTTGGAAGTTATAGGAGTGACTTAGAGCAGACTGAAAAGCTTGAGCATGTAGATATTAAGAAAAAAGATGTGCTGGAGCTTTTAGAAAGCATCAAGTTGGATAAGTCACCAGGACTGGATGGGATGTACCCCAGGCTACTGTGGGAGGTGAGGGAGGAGATTGCTGAGACTCTGGCAATGATCTTTGCATCATCAGTGGGGACGGGAGAGGTTCCAGAAGATTGGAGGTTTGCAGATGTTGTTCCCTTATTCAAGAAAGGGAGTAGAGATAGCCCAGGAAATTATAGACCAGTGAGTCTTACTTCAGTGGTTGGTAAGTTGATGGAGAAGATCCTAAGAGGCAGGATTTATGAACATTTGGAGAGGCATAATATGATTAAGAACATCAGCATGACTTTGTGAAAGGCAGGTCGTGTCTTACGAGCCTGATTGAATTTTTTGAAGACGTGACTAAACACATTGATGAAGGTAGAGCAATAGATGTAGTGTATATGAATTTCAGCAAGACATTTGACAAGGTACCCCTTGCAAGGCTTATTGAGAAGGTAAGGACGCATGATATCCAAAGGGACATTGCTTTGTGGATCCAGAACTGGCTTGCCCACAGAAGGCAAAGTGTGGTTGTAGACGGGTCATATTCTGCATGGAGGTTGGTGACCAGTGGTGTGCCTCAGGGATCTGTTCTGGGACCCCTACTCTTTGTGATTTTTATAAATGACCTTTTTTCCTTGGAGCGATGGAGGGTGAGAGGTGACCTGATTGAGGTGTATAAGATGATGAGGGGCATTGATCGTGTGGATAGTCAGAGGCTTTTTCTCAGGGCTGAAATGGCTAACATGAGAGGGCAGAGTTTTAAGGTGCTTGGAAGCAGGTACAGAGGAGCTGTTAGGGGTAAGTTTTTTTTACGGAGAGTGTGGTGAGTGCAAGGAATGGGCTGCCAGCAATGGTGGTGGAGGTGGATACGACAGGGTCTTTTAAGAGACTCCTGGACAGGTACATGAAGCTTAGAAAAATAGAGGGCTATGGGTAACCCTTGGTAATTTCTAAGGTAAAGACATGTTCGGCACAGCTTTGTGGGTCGAATGGCCTGTACTGTGCTGTAGGTTTTCTCTGTTTTTTATGCAATGGGCCAAATGGCCTAATTCTGTTCCTATATCTTATGTCAAATAAAGTGGTTACTGAGAGTATACAGCTGGAAAAAGCACACATTTTCCTTGGCTTTATGAAATGAGTCCAAGGGCATGAGGGCAAAGAAGTCAAACCCTCATTAAGCATAGATTAGGCCTCACATAGTATGTGCTAAGCAGCATACTTAAGCAAGGATATCATGTCCTTGGAAAAGGTGTCACAGAATTTTACCAAGATGCTGTTCAGCCCTGGCTTTTGTAGCACTGAATGCATCTCTCCATTCTCTTCCCATAATGATGCACCACAGAATCAGAGTCAGATTCATTATCAGTAAGATATGCCGTGAAATTGATATTAGTTAGACTGGAAGTGTACAGAGAATATTTCCAAGGATATTTCCAGGATTTGATGACATGAGTTAGAGGGAAAGTTTGACAAGGTTAGGACTTTATTCCCTGGAGCATAGGAAATGAGGGGATATACAAAATTATGAGGGTGTGGATAGTGTAAATGCAAGCGGAGTTCTTCCACTGAGGTTGGGTGAGCCAAGAACTAGAGTTCATGGGTTAAGACTGAAAGGAGATATAAAAACATGAAAAATAAATATTTAGTGCAAAAAAGAAATAGCAAGATAGTGTTCATGGGTCCTGTTCTGATGCATCACATCTTGGCATGGCAACTGTTCTGTTTGAGATCATAAAAAACAACAGAGAGCTGTGGACAAAGCCTAGTCCATTATGGGGACCAGCCTTCCCTTTGGAGTTTGTCCACATTTCCCACTGCTAAAGCAACAAAAATGATCAAAGATCTCACCCAGTCTAAACATTCTTCTCCCTCCTCCTATTGGGGAGAAGATACGAAAAGCTGAAAGCATGTATTTGTACTGATACTGGTTTATTCTTGTATGTGTACCAAGGTTCAGTGAAAAGCATGTCTTGCATATTGTTCATACAGATCAAATCATTACATGGTGCATTGAGGCAGAGTAACATCAGGCTGCTGTTTATTGATTACAGCTCATCACAATCCTGCCCTCAATTCTGATCAACAAGCTCCAAGACCTGGTCCTCTGTGCCTCCCTCTGCAACTGGATCCTTGACATCCTCCTGAGGAAACCACAGTCCGTGCAGATCAGAAATGACATCTCCTCCTCACATGACAATCAACAGTAGCACACCTCAAGGATGTGTGCTTAACCGACTGCTCCACTCTCCCTATACCCACGACTGCGTGGTTAGGCACAGCTCAAACTCCATCTATTTACCTCTCAATGTCACAACTATTGTTGGCATTAATTCAAGTGGTGATGAGGAGGTGCACAGGAGCGAGATGGATCAGCTGGTTCAGAGGTGTTGCAGCAGTAACCTTGCACTCACTCAGAAAGGCCAAGGAATTGATCGTGGACTTTAGGAAGGGGAAGTTGAGATATCACATACCAGAATTCAATGGGGGATCAAATGGAGAAGGTAATCATTTTCAAGTTTCTGAGGATCTCTGAGGATCAATCCTGGGCTCAACATATTGACGCAGTTACAAAGAAGGCATGACAGTGGCTATATTTCATTAGGAGTTCGAGGAGATATGGTATGTCACCAAAGACACTTGCAAATTCCTACAGATGTACCATGGAGCACATTCTAACAGGCAGCATCACTGTTTGGAATTGGAAAAAAGCTGCAGTAAGTTGTAAACTCAGCCAGCTCCATCATGAGCACTAGCTTCTGCAGCATCAATTTCACTTTCAAAATGTGATGCCTCAGAAAGGCAGCATCCATCACTAAGGACCCCAATCACACGGAACATGCCCTACCATTACAGAGCCCGAAGGCACACACTCAACGCTTCAGGAACAGCTTCTTCCCCTCTAGCATCATATTTCTGCATGGGCAATGAACCCATTACTACTGCCTCATTTTTTTCCCTCTTTTGCACTACTTATTTAATTTCATTTTCTTTTTTATATATACTTATTGTCATTTATAGTTTTTATTATGCATTGCAATGTACTTCATGACATATGTGAGTGATACTAAACCTGATTTTGATTCTAATTCTGATTCTGACAAGATACGAAAATAACAATCCAGAGTAAAGTGTAAAAACTACAGAACAGATAAAAATAAAGGACTGCCAGGCTCAAGGAGATATACTCTATCCTATTACTAGAAGACTATAGAATGGGCCCCTAGTATGATAGGATGAATTCCTGACCTTACAATCTACCTCATTATGGCCTTGCACCATATTGTCTCCCTTACCTACTGCCTGTTATGCCGCATTTAGGGCAGCAATGAAGGTCCTCAATTTCTGTATGTATAGAAGGATTCTTCATTGTTGTTTCGGTAACGATTGTTTTTTGACTAGTCAGGATTGTTGGCCCTGAGCTGAACTCCAAAACCTGGAGGACTGGTGGGGCACTCTTAGTCTGGCCTCTACCCTTTGACCTGTTTGGCATGGATGACCTTACCAAAAGCTAAAGCACAAGGCCCTGACTCCAGCCAACATAGTGCTCCGGGTCATTGAGGCACACAAGCCTCTAAACCCTATGATAGGGTCTTGGAGGATATTATCTATCTGCACAGAACTTGCTCTGTAGCTGTAACACTTTCTTCTGCATTCTATTATTGATTTCCCTTATACTATCTCAGTACACTGATGTGATGAAATGATCTGTGTGGATGGCATGCAAAGCAAAATATACCACATGTGATGTGTGGTAACTATAAAAGTAATTTACCAGTTTTGTGGGGGCCAGTCCCTTCAGATTTACTGATATTTTCTTCCTTCTCCATCAACCACTTCGCTTCTTGTAGCACTCTCTAATGCCACCAGAGGAGATGCATGTCATGCACTTTCACTGCATCCTTAATCAAGCACAGACCAAACATTGCTTTCAGGGGTAGCAGTGACTCCTTGCACTTCCTGCAAACTAATGTATTTGGTGCTCACAATGCAGTCTCCTCTTCCCCGCAGAATCCAATATAGATTGAATGACTGCGTTCAGGTCTCTCTGAGCACTTTTCAGAATTAGAATCAGGTTTTTATCACTGAAGTAGTATGAAATTTGTTGTTCTGTGGCAGCAGTACAGGATAATGCATTTATATATATTTCTATAGACATCTGTTAGTCTCATGAGACCATGGATTTGCACCTTGGAAGGTTTTGCGCCTGGGCAAGGTTGTATGGAAGACCGACAGTTGCCCATGCTGCAAGTCTCCCCTCTCCACGCCACCAATGTTGTTCAAGGGAAGGGCACTAGGGCCGATACAGCTTGGCACCGGTGTTGTTGCAGAGCAATGTGTGGTTAAGTGTCTTGCTCGAGGACACAACACGCTGCCTCAGCTGAGGCTCGAACTAGCGACCTTCAGATCACTAGACCAACGCCTTAACCACTTGGCCACGTGCCAACACAGGGTAATACTATAATTATGATAAGAAATATAGTATATAGAAAATAATTAAATAATCAGTGCAAAAAAAAAAGAGCAAAAATAGTGACACACATCAAAGTTGCTGGTGAACGCAGCAGGCCAGGCAGCATCTGTAGGAAGAAGTGCAGTCGACTGCACCTCTTCCTACAGATGCTGCCTGGCCTGCTGCGTTCACCAGCAACTTTGATGTGTGTTGCTTGAATTTCCAGCATCTGCAGAATTCCTGTTGTTTGAGCAAAAATAGTGAGTTGGTGTTCATATGTTCATTGTCTATTCAGAAATCTGATGGCCGAGGGAAAGAAGCTTTCCTAATGCACTGAGTGTGGATCTTCAGGTTCCTGTACTTCCACTCTGAAGGCAGTATTGAGAAGAGGACATGTCCTGGATGGTGGGGGTCCTTTATACTGGTGGCACTTTTCTTGATGGTGTTGGATCTGCCTCATTCACCTGTAAAGTTATCCACCTTAGGGGTGACACAGCAGCATAGCGGTTAGCGCAGTCGCCTTACAGCACCAGTGATTATCAATCAGGGTCCAAATTGCATTGCTGTCTGTAAGGAGTTCGTACGTTTTTCCCGTGACTGCAAGGTCCTATTCTGGTTGCGCCAGATTCCTCCCACATTCCAAGGACGTTCAGTTAGTGTTACTAAGTTGTAGGCATGCTACTGGTATGTTGTTACTGGAAGAATGGCAAACAAAAAGCGACGCTGGTTGTTCCCAGCGCAATCTTCTGACTGTGTGTTGGTTGTTGATGCAAAATGACTCATTTCACTGTACGTTTCCATGTTTCATTGTACATGTGACAAATAAAGCTAATCTCTTTAATGCTAACTCATTTAAGCTGGAGCTTGGGAGGGATAATTGCGCCTAACGGCGACTCCTTTGCTTGCATCTTTGGAAACAGTTCTATTTCCACATTTAATATTTTTATTTTTCCCTTTCAGGGTTCTTTTGAAGACCCTGGCCTGGAGTTGTGCGCAGGCTTCGGTTCTTTGTGGGAATGGGACCCTTTCTCGGAGTTCCACATGCCAAGGGTTTGGCCTGAGAGTCTCAATCGTGTTATCGGGGTTCTGGAGATGGGTGGATCGAGGGTTGGTGTCATGGCAGGAGACTTGTTTGTCATTGGGGAGGCTGGAAAATCTTTTGCTGTGGGCCAGAAGACCTGAGGCCTTTGCAATCTTTGGACACAGAGCTTGAGAAAAGCGACGAAACGGACTTAACATCGTAAACCAGCGGGTTGTTGTTATGTCTCCCGCTCGCTGTGAAAATGGGGGACACCTCCCTCTCCCTTGCCAGGGAGAGAGAGAACTTGTGGTTTGTCGAATGTCGGATGAAATGCGAAGCCTTTGGGGTAACTTTGGTCTGTGTCTTTGCTATTGCTTAGCACACGCTTGGGCTTGGTGATGGTACCGATGTGTATTTTTTGCTGGTGGGGGAAGGGGGATCGTTGCTCGCTGCTGCTTACATGTGGGAGGGGGGAGCTGGGGGAGACTTTAGGGTTCTCACATTTAACTGTTGTTCATTCTGTGGGGCACTCCTCTGCTTTCATGGATGTTTGCGAAGAAAAAGCATTTCAGGATGCATATTGTGTACATTTCTCTGACATTAAATTAGACCTCAACCTTTCTCTCTCCACAGAACCTGCCTGTTATTTCCCCTCAACTATCAGGCTTTGAACCAAAGGATATAACTTCATTCACCTTCACTTGCTCCATCTCCGAACTGTTTTCACAATCTATGGACTCACTTTTTACTTATTATTATTGCTTCTTTTCTTTTCTTTTGTATTTGCACAGTTTATTGTCTTTTGGGCACATGGCCAAGTGGTTAAGGCATTGGACTAGCGACCTGAAGGTCGTGAGTTCGAGCCCCAGCGAAGGCAAAGTGTTGTGTCCTTGAGCAAGGCACTTAATCACACATTGCTCTGCGACGAATGTGGTGCCAAGCTGTATGGGTCCTAATGCCCTTCCCTTGGACAACATTGGTGTCATGGAGAGGGGAGACTTGTAGCATGGGCAACTGCTGGTCTTCCATACAACCTTGCCCAGGCCTGTGCCCTGGAGAGTGAAGACTTTCCAGGCGCAGATCCATGGTCTCACAAGACTAATGGATGTCTTTTGCACACTGGTTGTCTGCCCTGTTGGATGCGATCTTGCATTGATTCTGTTATTGTTATTGGACTTATTGAGTGTACCTGCAAGAAAATATGTCTCAGGTTTGTATATGGTGACATATATGTACTTTGTTAATAATTTACTTTGAACCTCAATTTGTACACCTCTATAAGATCACCACTCAGTCTCCTATGCTCCAAGGAATAAAGTCCTAACTTAGTCCCTCGAGTCCTGACAAGATCCCTGTAAATAGTTTTGGAACTATTTCTAGTTTAATAACATCTTTCCTAGAACAGGGCGAGCAAAATTGAACACATTCCTCTAAGTGCAGCTCCAAATGGAAGATGGACAAGCAGCTGAGATGGAAAGGAATATCAAAAAGGATACACTGAAGGGAAGGGATAAAGGAGGAAGGCAGGTACCACTGATTGAGCTGAATGATCCAGGGTTGGGGTTGAGGGTGCCTAACCCTCACCCAAACCCCAATGCAACCCTAAACACATCCCAAATCTCAATCCTATCTATAACTCCAACCCCAGTTGTAACCCCAGCATCAACCCTAACCCTAACCCTAATCCTAATCATATCCCCAACATCAACCCTAACCTGAAATTTAACCATAGATTGTGATCTACCAAAGCAAAGGTTAGGTTCAAACTTTAAAGAGTTTGATAGAGGAAAAGAGGAAGAAACTGCTTATCATAATAATAGTGTCAGTAACTGAAAACTCAAGTTTAAATTTATTGACAAAAGATTTAGTAATGTGCAGGGTTAGTATTCTGGTGGGATGTGAAGAGGAAGAACTATAATGGGTACTCATAAACACAAAAAAAATCTGCAGAGGCTGGAAATCCAAGCAACAAATACAAAATGCTGGAGAAACTCTGCAGGCCAGGCAACATCTATGGAAATTCTTTTCGAGTCCTGATGAAGAGTCTTGGCCTGAAACATTGATTCTTTCCTCTTTTCAATGGACGCTGCCTGGCTTGCTGAGTTCTTCCAGCATTTTGTGCGTGTTGATTATAAGGGGAACTGCTGAGATCTGAAGGGAAGGTGGAAGGAAGTTCAACAGCAGCTTTCAAAAAGATTGGGATTGCAGAGCGATGAGAAAGATCAGGAGCCAGTAGGATGAATGGATAGTCCTTGTACAATACAGACCGCCGAGAAGACCCAGCTGGTTTTATATGTAGTTTCACTGATTCAATGATAAAATGGGAAAGAAAGAAAGAAAGCAGCTCTCAACATCTAAATAGTTAGCAATAGTTTCCAATGAAAGGTCACATAAACATTGGCCAAAATTCAATTTTAGTGGAATGTGCATTATTAAACACAATAATGTAAATCTTTCTATCTCACCACTTCTTTATTATGTACTCCATTACATCTTCCTTGATCAAAAAATTTTAGACATAGGAGCAGAATTAGGCCATTCAGTCCATCAAATCTGCTCTGACATTCCATCATGACTGTTTTATTATCCCTTTCAGTTCCATTCTCCTGCCTTCTCCCTGCAACCTTTTGTGTCCTGACTAATCAAGAACCCATCAACCTCTGCTTTAAATCTACCCATTGACTTGGGCTCCACAGCCATTTGTGGCAACGAATTCCACAGATTCCCGACTTTCGGGCTAAAATAAGGCATGATGAAGACTTAGCATCAAATAACACTTAACAATGCTTATGTGAAGCAATTTACAGTGTTTTGCTTTAAAGCTGCAGAGAAATGTGTGTACGTGTGTGTGCACACGCATGCATTTGAATGTGCCTGTGCACATGTGCATGTGTACGTGTGTCTGCCTGTTTGTCTGTGAGTGATACCTGTAACCAAACCTAAATCAAGAATACAACTCCTTTAACCTAAGCCAACATTAAACTCAACATTGACTAAAAATTGACTGGAAAAACAGTCTGTCGTGGGTCGGAACTTGAAAAACAAACTGATCAGAACATTCTGTGAAAGGAGTCCTTTAGAATCAGAATCAGGTTTACTATCACTGATATATATCTTGATGTTTGTTGTTTTGCAACAGTAATGTGGTGAAAGGGGAGTCTAGGGAGGGATAGCAGCTGAGGTGAAGGGGCTTGTCATGTCCAATCCAGGGCAGCTCAATCACCTTTGGGCCCCACTGGACAGTGGCCACAGCTCGGTACACTGCTTCAACAGGTGGGCTAAACCAGGTGAGGGTAGCCAGCAGTTTCATACCCTGGTGAGATAGGGACATGCATGTCCTAGCATGCGCGGTCAGCTCCAGACCTACAGTGAGATCCAATGGCCAGGAAGGTGCTACTGCAACACTCCATGGAGCCAAGTGCCTGACAAGGCACAGAAGACGTCATGGTCATCCTCTGCAACTAGGGAAGACCCCAGTTTGTGACACTTGTTTGTACCACTGGACCTGGACTTTTGAGTTCGAAAGAGTGGAACTGTCCCAGTAGAACAGTTTTTCCACTTTAAAAGCTCTCCCGCACAGGTTTCCTGTCATCATTGGACACAATGGTCACCCACTGCAATGCAATGCATTGAAATTACTATAAACTACAAGATAAATAAATAGTGCAGAAGACAAGGTTCATGGGTCAATGGACCATTCAGGTATCTGATTCACACACATTGCAGACAATTTACTTATCTGCTTTCTCCTCAGATCTTCTGTGTTATGTCTGCCCAAACAATTTTCAAGTCAACAGATGCATTTAAATGATCATGAAAGTAAAAAAGTTCTTAAGATGCTGATAAGCTCAGTGATCTTCTCAAACCAATGAAATGAAAACAAGTATGAATTTTAGAAGGCAATATCAAAGAAGATGGGTTTGCCAGCGTTTAGTTTTTGGATATTATTATTTAGAAAATGGAACTAGATTAGGTGGACCTTGGCTGGCATAGATGAGAAGGGCAGAATGGCCTGTCTCCCTGTTGTACTACTCTGTGACTATCACTCTATAAAAAAGAATGCTTCAGAGCAACTTACAAGGGAACTGCAGACAGAACTGTTCACCTTTATGGATAGGAGCTGGCTATCCATGCAAGTTATCACAGGGTGAGCTGTAATCAGAATTTGGGTTCAAGAAATATACATGTGTTGTAACTACAGTAACTGTTTAGATTTGAAGCTTTGTAAGATTGTCAGAATGCAGATGTTGTGTCAGTGTGTGGTATTTTGTATCTTACACACAATGGGCTGAATGTACGCACTCAGTGATCACTTTATTAGGTACAGCTGTACTCCTGCTCATTAATGCAAGTATCTAATCAGCCAATTGTGTGGCAGCAACTCAGTGCATAAAAGCATGCAGACATGATTAAGAGGTTCAGTTGTTGTTCAGACCAAACATCAGAATGGGGAGAAAATGTGATCTAAGTGACTTTCACTGTGGAATGATTATTAGTGCCAGATGGGGTGATTGGAGTATCTCAGAAACTGCTGATCTTGAGGATTTCCATGCAAAACAGTCTCTCGAATTTACAGAGAATGTGCATAATTCAAAAAGAATGAGTGGCAGCTCTGTGGACAGAGATGTCTTGTTAATGAGTGAGGTCAGACGAAACTCGCCAGACTGGTTCAAGCTCACATTAACTTAGATAACCACACGACAATAGTGATGAGCAGAAGAGTATCTCTGAACATACAACACATTGAACCTTGAGGTGGATGGGCTACAGCAGCGAAAGACCGTGGACATACACTCAATGGCTACTTTATTAGGGACAGGAGGTACCTTAATAAAGTGGCCACTTGATGTATAATTCTTTTGCAACTTCTTTCAATAGTTTAATAAATATGTATTGCTTTAAGGGTCCTTAAGATTGTTATAGCTGGGGACAGTTATGGGAACAAACTCCTGCTGCCTATTAAATGCTCCCAATGGTGTGCGCCTCAAATAGTCTCTGACAACCAAGTCCAGCTTCTGGCCTTCATGTGTGGCTTAGCTACTAAGCCCGGCGGAACCTTTTCTACAGACAGAAGGGGCAAAGGTGGGTTATCAGTGCCTTAAAACCAGTTACTTCGGGGAAATGGGGCTCGTCAGCCATGGTTGACAGCTCTGCTAGAAGAAGGAAAACTCGGATCTCAAACTTCCGCTGCCTTGCGGCAATGCCTACTCATGAGGAAGGCTTTGGGAGTAAACCCCAAGAGAAAAATCCAGAACTGGAATCTCTAAGGCAGTCCTACGTTGAGCTCAATACTGACTGGCAACTCCTGCAACACTTCTGGTACTAAACTGGATCGGTCTCTGCCGTTCCTTTGGGTTCATCAGATGCATGGAGAGGGGGAGTTTGTAACATGGGCAACAGCTTGCTCTCCATATTGTACTGTCCAGACTTGCGTATCTGAACCGCTAGAAAGCATTATCCATGGTCAACTCTGACGGATGGAGGCCCTCATTCATAGTATAATTCATAGTATATTATAATATTCGTGTATTAACAATGCTTTATATTATATTAGTTCTAATAACCTTCTAAAAATAACTCTGCATTGTCCCTTTGTGTCTTGACTTGATTTAATCCACCCAAATGTTTTAGGATCAAATCAGGTATACAATACGTGACAGCTATCTACATGTCCCTGCAGGCTGTCAAAATTCAAACCCAGAAAGCAAAACTATTCTTAAGTAACTTCAGCCCAGCCAGAGTTACCTGATCCATGGTCATAGTCTCCTCCTGGTGCCGTCCATTCCAGATGAGTTTTATTCTCAAGTAATGTTGCTTGAAGGTCTGTGATTTTACTTGGTGGGAAGTCATTAGTGGGTGTGAAGGGAAGCGAAATTGATCCTCCTGCTTGAACCCTGTTGAAGTCTCCTAATTCGCTATTAAGTTCCTTCTCAAGAAGTTCAGGTTCTAATGAGTTTATTTCAAAATTTCCTAAATGGAGAAAAAGGACATGCATATTTATTTCCTGACTTTGTGGGCTTAAATGCCTCATGACTTCAAATTCCCTAGGTGTTGTTATTTCAGTGGATCTGTCCTGGGCCCAGTATGTAAGTGCAATTATGAAGAAAACATGGCACCTTAGCCATTTGTGAAGATTCGGCATGACATCTAAAATTTTGAGAAACTTTTGTAGATGTGTAGGGCAGAGTATATTGACTAGTGGCATCACAGTCTGGTTCACCCTTGAATGGAAAATCCTACAAAGAGTGGTGGATATGGCCCAGTCCATTCCAACCATTGAGCTCAATTACATGAAACTCTGTAACAGGAAAGCAGCATCCATCATCAGGGACCCCCACCAGCTAGGACATTAGAATTAGAATCAGAATCAGGTTTAATATCATTAGCATATGTCATGAAATGTGCTAACTTAGTGGCAACAGTACAATGCAATACATGATACTATAGAAAGATTGTGAAATACAGTAAATATATATCTATTAAATAGTTAAATTAAATAGGTAGTGCAAAAACAGAAATTTAAAAAGTGGTGAGGTAGTGTTCATGGGTTCAATGTCCATTCGGAAACTGGAAGACAGAAAAGAAGCTGTTCATGAATTGTTGAGTGTCTGCCTTTAGGCTTCTGTAACTCCTTCCAGATGGTAGCAATGAGAAGAGGGCATGTCCTGGGTGGTGGAGGTCCTTAATGGTGGACTTCACCACCTTTGTGATGGACATACTCTCTTCTCGCATCTGCCATCAGAAAGAAGGTACATGAGCCTCAGGACTCACACTACCAGTTTCAGGAACAGTTATAACCCGTCAACCATCAGGCTGTTGAACCAAAGGGGATAACTTCACTCAACTTCACTTGTCCCATCATTAAAATGTTCCCACAATCAATGGTCATCACAAGGACTCTTCATCTCATGTTCTTGATAATTATTTCTTATTTATATATTTATTTACCAATCAATCAATTAACTATTTTTTGTATTTGCACAGTTTGTTGTCATCTGCACTCTGGTTGTACTCCCTAGTTAGGCAGTCTTTGATTGATTCTGTTATGGTTATTATTCTATAGATTTATTGAGTATACCCACAAGAAAATGAATCTCAGGATTATATATGGTGATGTACACTTAAATAATAAAATTTACTTTGAACTTTGATAATTAGAATCGGAGTTAATATCACTGAATTACATGTTGAGAAATGTGTTGCGTTGCAGCAGCATAATAATGCAAAGATATAAAATTACTATAAATAACAAAAATAAATGTGGAAACCATAGAAAGGGTGTAGAGGAGATTTACAAGGATGTTGCCTGGATTGGGGAGCATGCCTTATGAGAATAGGTTGAGTGAACTCAGCCTTTTTTCCTTGGAGCGACGGAGAATGAGAGGTGACCTGATAGAAGTGTATAAGATGGTGAGAGGCATTGATCATGTGGGTAATCAGAGGCTTTTTTCCCAGGGCTGGAATGGCTGGCACGAGAGGACACAGTTTTAAGGTGCTTGGAAGCAGGTACAGAGGAGATGTTAGGGGTAAGTTTTTTTATGCAGAGAGCGCTGAGTGCGTGGAATGGGCTGCCGGCGACGGTGGTGGAGGCGGATACGATAGGGTTTTTTACGAGACTCCTGGACAGGTACATGGAGATCAGATAAACAAAGGGCTGTGGGTAACCCCAAGTAATTTCTGAGGTAAGGACATGTTCAGCACAGCTTTGTGGGCCGAAAGGCCTGTATTGTGTTGTAGGTTTTCTATGTTTCTAAAGTAAAAATGCAAAGAAATGGAATAATGAGGTAGTGTTCATGGACAGTTCAGAGATCTTATGACAGAGGGAAAGAAGCTTTTCCTCAATCATTGAGTGTGGATCTTCATGCTCCTATGCCTCCACCCAGATGGTATTAACACCAAGAGAGCTTGTCCTGAATCATGTGGGTTCTTAATGATGGATACCTCCTCTTGAGGCAGCATCTCTAGAAGACGTTCTGGATGGTGGGGAGCTTATGCCTGAGACAGAGCTTGCTGAGTCTACAACTCTTTATAACCTCTTGCAATCTCACACATCAGCAATGCAATTTCCATCCAGACCGCAGCTGATTGAGTAATTCTCTGAGCAAACAAGTCAGCTAACCAGATCACAGAATTTTCTGGAGGCCAAACATTTTAATTCCCATTCTGGCATTTTGTTCCATGGCTTCCTATTGTGCCAAGATGAGGCCATGCTCAGGGTGGAATAGCAACACCTTATATTCCATCTGGATACCCTCCAACCAGATGGGATGAATATCAATTTCTCCTTCTAGTTAAAAAAAAAATCCCCCCCTTCTTTTATTCCCTTCTCTGTACTTTTAGCTCTTTTTATTTACCTATCACTTTCCCCTCCTCCTTTTCTTTCCCTCATGATCCACTTTCCACTCCTATCAGATTCCTTCTTCTCCAACCCTTTACCTTTCTTAGCCACCTGGGTTCACCTACCACTATTGAGGAAATTTCCTTCCGTTCCCCCACCTTTTTATTCTGGTGTCTTCTCCTTTCCTTTTCAGTCCTGAAGAAAGGTCTTGGCCCAAAACGTTGACTTTATATTCATTTCCATAAATGCTGCTTGACCTGCTGAGTTCTTCCAGCATTTTGTGTGTGTTGCTCTGGATTCCAGCATCTGCAGATTTTCTCAAGTTTATGAATGTAATTGATTTTTGTTATGTGTAACTCTCCTCGAGCATGTCATAGAGTTCCTCTAGCATTTCGTGTCATTTGTTCCTACTTGCCAATACTTGCTAAGCACCTCCTTTTTTTCTCTTAACCAGGTCCTCAGTACCTCTTGAAAACCAAGGTTCCCTACACTTATTATCTTTAACTTAAATTCCGACAGGCACATATAAGTTTTGTACAATCAAAATTTCAGTTTTGAAGTCCTTCCATCTTCCAAGTACATATTTTCCAGACAACAGCCTGTCCCAATCCACACTTGCTGGATCATTTCTGATGCCATCAAAATTGACCTTTCCTCAATTTAGAACCTCAACCCGCAGATCTGAATTTGCTCCCCCATTAAAAAAAGTAGTCTATGCCTTTATTTCTTCTACCAAAGTGTATGGTTATACACTTTCCT
This sequence comes from Mobula hypostoma, assembly GCF_963921235.1. Lineage (NCBI taxonomy): Eukaryota > Metazoa > Chordata > Chondrichthyes > Myliobatiformes > Myliobatidae > Mobula > Mobula hypostoma. The sequence continues at coordinate 101,076,640 of NC_086108.1, forward strand.
ACACTTTAATCCATCTGCCCTGCTACGTATTGTAGATAATTAAGTCCATAGGACTCACTGCCTTTTAGTCCCACTGACCTCTGGTGCTATGTTTGTAGTCATATTCTTCAGCTCTTCAATCTTGCTAGAAACTTGGTTCCAATCAGGCTAAATATTTTATGAAATAATACAGATTTGAAACAGATATACTTTCCCTTGTGCACCAAATCATAGCTGGAGTGGTTTTCTAATGTGAATTACAGGAAATATTAAAGATAGTTATTACAGGCTTATTAAATTGCTAGAAAAGGCAGAAACCTGAAGACTTTGAATACTCTAGAATTGAGCAAAGGATGACAAAAGAAATTAATAAAGAAAGAGAAAACTGAACTTATAATAGCATAAGAACTAAATAGGTTCTTTTGGTATGTAAAATGGGAAAGGCTAGTATGAGTTAATTGGACCCCTGGAGATGCAAGAGGCTGTAAATGCTGGAACAACACACAAGAAATTCAAGAAACCTAAGAAACGCAGGGAGTCTGGCAACATCTACTGCGGGAGATTAGAGGTCAACGTTTTGGATTGAAACCCTTCAGCTGGAGTGAATTGGATCCCTTCCAGGCAGTAAAGTTTATAAGGAAAAAACAATACAGTTAAACAAGAATTTGCTGTTTCTGTTTTTGCAGAAAGCACATTAAATCACACAGAAATATGAGGAAATCAAGAGTTTTCTGGGAATGAGGTGTTACGAGAATACACATAAAATTAAGATGTTTGCTGGCCTGGGTTAGCATCAGTGACATCAGCAGTTGGTCTGCCACCTGCCCTCAGGGGAAGGAGAGATAAGGAACAATGGAGCAGCGTCTGGAGATGTGTAATGAAGGGACGTGGGAGAGAGAGAGCTGTCTGGAGCGGCTCCCCCTTTGAACCCTGAACTGTTTGAAGTGGTGGACAGGCGATGCCCCAGCAGGGGGATAAAAAGGGACAGGTTCGCTAAGGCTGGACACACGCCACCCGAGGTAACGAGACCCTGGAAGCGGTGCGCCTCTCACGAGTGGGTGAGAAGTATCAGACAACGACAAGGGTGGAAAGGTACGATCAGCGGGAACCCGGTGTGTGTCCGCCCTTGCCTGGGTGCCGGGTTCACTGCAGAGGATTGACCGCATCTGGAGGAGGGGTCACAGTCGGTGACCTCAGGTGACATCACCAAGGACCCGCCCAAAAGTTGCTTGTGAGCCATCTCGCTGGTCTGTGAGTGAAGCAGTGTTCTGAATGATCAGTTGTTCCTGTTCTCTCTGTCTCTTCCCCCACCTTGTCCATCGCCATGGCAACGATTACTGCGAACTGAACTACTAACTGGACTGAACTTTGAGTCATTTTGAAATTTGGTCATTTACCCCTAGACAACGATAGAGCTTGATTGATGCTGTTATCTTAATTCTGTGCACATGTGTGTTTATCATCACTGAACTGTTGCATTTATTATCCTTTCGATTACTGTGTTGCTTGTTTCTTTAATAAAACTTTCTTAGTTCTAGTACTCCAGACTCCAACTGAGTGATCCATTTCTGCTGGTTTGACAACCCAGTTACGGGGTACGTAACAGAGGAAATAAATAAACAATAGAAAATTTATACTGAAGATAATTAATCTCCAAGTTGAAAAATTCCAAGGATATGATGATGTATATATATTCCAGAGGGGATTTTAGTGGTTGCTGTGTTCATCACCTTCCAAGATCCTACTGATTTTGAAATGGTTTCTGCTGATGAGAGGGGAGCAAATGTGACTGTTTAATTAAAAAACAAGAGGGGCAGAAAGCAGGGTCTCAGAACTGGAGTTAATGCTGAAATCTATAATTTTAGGTTCTGGTATCAAGACACTTAGAAAATTGTAATGAAATTGAACAGAATTAATATGGATTAAGGAAAGACAAATCATTTTGAATAACTGTTTGGAATTCTTTGAGGATGTATCTCAGTGAGGGAGCGGGTCAGTTAGTGATTTTTGGAATTCTGGAAGGGTTTCATTAAGGTCTTACACAGGAGACTGGTGAACAAAGTGAGTGCACATGGAACTGAAAGCAGAATACTAGCATGAACTGGGAGTTAACAGACCAAAAAAGAAATAGTTGGACAAAGCAAGCTATTCTCAGGTTGGCTGACTCTGACTAGTGATAGAGTACAGGGATTGGAGCTGGGGGCCTAAATACTCAAAAGCTTATTGCAATGATAAAAATACAAACATTAGCTTTGTTTGTCACATGTGCATTGAAACATGCAGTACAGTAGGTCTACAGCAGATGCAATATCACTGGTTCTATCACCTGGACAATACTTATACTGTACTTCTGTCAGGCTGTTGTTTATTGACTAGAGCTCAGTGTTCAACACAATCATTCTTACAGTTATGAGCAAAAAGCTTCCAAACCTCCCCCTCTAACTGGATCCTCAACTTCCTCATCGGAAGAGCACAATCTGTGCAGATCAGCAATAACATCTCCACCTCGCTGATTATCAACACTGGTGCACCTCAGGGATGTGTGCTTAGCCTACTGCTTATTTTCTCTACACCCATGATTATGTGGCTAGGCCAGCCCAAATGCCATCTTTAAATTTGCTGATGACATAACTGTTGTTGGCAGAATTTCACATGGTGACGAGAAGGTGTACAGGAGTGAGATAGATCAGCTAGTTGAGTGGTTTCACAGTAACAACCTTGCACTCAATGTCAGTAAGGCCAAAGAACAGATTGTGGACTTCAGAATGGGTAAGACAAGGCAACACTCACCATAGAGGGACGGTCTCTCGTAGAGGGATCAGAAGTCGAAAGAGTGAGCAACTTCAAGTTTCTGTGTGTCAATATCGCTGAGGATCTATCCTGGGCCCAACATATTGAGGCAGTTACAAAAAAGGCACAGCAGCGGCTATATTTCATTAGGTGTCTGAAGTGATTTGGTATATCACCAAAGACACTCGCAAATTTCTACAGATGTACTGCGGGCTGCTTTCTTGTTGGCTGTATCACCGTCTGGTACGAGGAGGCCATTGCGCAGGATTGACAGAAGCTGCAGAAAGGTGTGAACTCAGTTATCTCCATAAGGGCACCAGCCTCCATAGAATCCAGGACATCTTCCAAGAGCGATGCCTCAAAAAGGTGGCATCCATCTTTAAGGACCCCCATCACCCAGGTGACGTTACCATCAAGATGGAGGTACAGAGGTACAGAAGCCTGAAGGCACATACTCAATGAATCAGGAACAGTTTCTTCCCCCTGCCATCTGATTTCTGAATGGACCTTGAACGCAAAAATACTACCTCACTACTTTTTTGTACTAATTATTTAATTTAACTATTTTATTTATACATATACTTACTGCAATTCGCAGTTTTTATTATTATATATTACAATGTACTGCTGCTGCATAACAACAAATTCCATGATATATGCTGCTGTTATTAAACCTGACTCTGATTCTAAAATACATTGTTTTTATGTCACGTCATGGTGTGGAGAACGTATATGCCGTGGCAGGAATTGAAACTCGATCGCTAGTGCTGTAAAGCTTCGTGCTAATCACTGTGCTACTGTGTTGCCCATGGCAACTGAGGTTTCCAAATGTCCTGTTTCTGTGCTTGCTGATGACATAACTCACAGCAGAAAGGTGAGTGGTGATGAAGACTGAAAGAGGCTGAAGGGGGTATAAATGTACTGAGTGAACGGGCAGCAACACCTCAAGTGGAGTACAGGGTGGAAAAATGTGAGTGTAAAAGCAGAACATTTCTTAAACTGCTGGCAGATTAGGAAATGTTGTTGTTCAAGTTAACCTAAGTACCCTAGTTACAAGATGCAAAGCAATAACGTGCAGATGCAACTTTAATAAAACAGTATAAACCAGGAATAGGTCCTTTAGCCCACAGTTGGGAAGGAAATTGATATATTGGCAAAAGGTGTTAAATACAGTATTCATTTCCCACTATTGTCTGTAAGGAGCTTGTGCGTTTTCCCTGTGACTGTGTGGGTTTCCTCCGGGTGCTCTGGTATCTTCACACATTTCAAAGATGTACAGGTTAGGGTTAAATTGTGGTCATACTATATTCATGCCAGAACAATGGCGATACTTGCAGACTGCCTCCAGCACAATCCTCAGACTGTGTTGGTCATTCACACTAAGGATGCATTTCAATGTATGTTTTGATGCACACGTGGCAAATAGAGCTGACCTTTAATCTTTTATTGTGATTATATTGGTCCTGATAATACAATTCCTGGAGCATTTTGTACAATTTTGGCCTGAAGTGCAGGTTAAAAAAAAACATATTTGCTTTTGGGCTGAGCAGTGAAGATTCAGCAAAATCCCATGATGCCTGATCTACTGTGCAATCAGAGCCTGAGCAGGCTAAGCCACTATTTCCTCAGGTTTAGAAAAAAAATCAGAGGGGACAACAAGGGAGATGCAAAGTACTTTAAGAGGCATTTAGATGAGCACAAGAATGTGAAGAAAGTGGAGGAATATGGACATTGTGTGGGCAGAGGAGATTAATTTGGTTAGCCATTTGATTACTAATTGAATTGGTTTGACATAACATTGTAGGCCAAAAGGCCTGTTACTGTGCTGTACTGTTTTATGTTCCATGTTTCTCTGTCCTAGAATGAGGGATCATGGTCTCCAAATAAAGGATAAGGTCTTTAGGACTGAATTGTGTAGAAATTCTTTTACTCAAAGGGAGGTCACTTACTGGAGTTCTATTCTCGGGAAGTCACTCATTGGTTGCATTTAAAACTGCAATCATTTACTTTGGCTTATTAAGAGTATCACATGATATGGTCATTGAGAAGAAAATATTGTTTGAGGTGGAAGATCTTGTTGAATGGTGGAGCAGGCTCCACTCCTCCTCTTTCTTAGGTTCAAGAGCCTCCAAGAGGACCAAAACCTTGCTGTGATTTGAAGGCTTTCATGCTTCAATAACCCAGAGAGCTATATTGGCTGCACTCATGGCTTGTGCTTTGGCTTTTAGTAGGGTCATCCATGCCAAAAAGGTCAGGGGGTAGAGGACAGACTAAGAGTGGTCCACGGTCTTCCAGGTTTGGGGGTTCAGCTCAGGGCTAACAGCCCTGACTAGTAAAACAGAACTGTTACAAAAGCAGCAAAGAAGAATCCTTCTACATCTATGGGCGACAGTATTCCTGAGTCTCCACCTGGAACTTGTATGACTGACAGTCAAGAAAACAGAGCTTCTGACACAATGAAGGAAGCCTTGAACACCACCGGAGATGGTGGACCTTTATTGTTGCCTTAAATGTCAGTGGCATAACAGGCAGTAAGTGTAAGAAGGTTCAAGTGGAGTGAGACTTGCACCCACAGCTCTCTGCCTCTGAAGTGAGAGTGTCATTGGTAATATCCTAAACAAACCCTTTACTTTGGTGTTCACTTTCATTCCCCTGAATGATCGCAACAGGAAAAAGACTTGGGATGCTCATACGTTCAATAAAATCATGGTTTTGATTCGCATATCAGATGTTTCTATCAGTAAAATGCATTGGAACAATTCTGACCCTTGGTCTCTGACCACTGTCTACATGTCAACAACAATCCAGGCCTTGATATGAGCTGTAAGGACCAATATAGCCGAACTCAATGATTTACCTTGACATCAAATTGTTCACTGTTACTATAATAATTCCACATTGCTACTTTATAATATGTATTACCATTTTCCATGAATCCTGGTAGGCACTTGGCCTGTCCTCCTGTTCTGACTGTTAACTTTGTGGTACCTTCGAATCCCTGTACACGCACTTTAACCGCATATCTTCCAGTTCCACTAAAGTCGAAGAAATACTTAGAGTAAATCCCGTCATTCCTGACGATATCAGCACCTAAAGTCAAAATAAATGGATAAAGACTACTGTCATAATATAAAGAAATCTGAATACAGAAAAATTAAGTGACTGTGTACAAGAGGTACAAAGGATATTAAAACTTCACTAATAATTGCTAAAAAACAGGATTATGGAGGTGACTAACCTCACCATAATATGTCCAAACACTGAACTTCAAAACTTTCTTTGGTTGTTGTGTTGCATTGGCTTTGATGTCAATAGAGCCACAAAGCAGCGCTTTGGTCGAATGAGTCCACGATGCCCATTCAGCTAGACCCAATTTCCTACATTTTGCCTGCATCCCTCCAGGATCCTGCTTCCATGTACTTTCTTAAATAATACTATAATCTGCCTCAACCACTTGCTTCTTCTGGCAGATCATTCCATATACTCACCAGACTCTTCTTAAAAATTTGCCCCTCAAGTTTCTTTTAAAAACTTTTCCCTCTCATCCTAAGTCTATGTCTCCTAGTTTTAGATTCCCCTGACTTGTGGAAAAATACTGTTACTATCCACCTAATCGATACTTCTTATAATTTCTGGTTATAACCAACTAATGCTAATATTTGACTTGCATTTCAGAGTCACGACATGGTGTATTAGACAAGATAAATCTGACCTTCTCTAAAAAACTCCAGTGAACTAGATTGGTATGGATTTTTAAAGGAACAATTCCACTGATTGTGGCCACCCTTGGGGGCTTCCCTTTTATAGTCCCTATTGTTAACTGAATATAAAATGGAGAGTTTTGTTTCATGATGAGATTTGTTGAGTCAGGTCTCTTGATTTAATATTCTGGTAAGTTAACTTCTGCCCTACCACCACATCCATAACGAAATGGTATAGGAAGATGAAAACAAGACAATTTCACAAGTTGGAATCTGTAAATTAAGCCAAGCTACACCAACTATTTTTTGATCCAGAGCTGTTTTGCTTTTCAGCTGCACAGAGACTAAAAATCAGCTTTATTTCAAGGCCAAAGTCAAGGTAAAATTTATTATCAAAGTACGTATATGTCACCATATTTCTTACAGGCATTCACAGAAAAATAAAGAAATAGAATAGAATTTATGAAAAACTCTACATAAACAAAGACGGACAAGCAACCAATAAGCACCAGAAGACAACTGTGCAAAATAAAAAAAAAATAATACTGAGAACATGAATTGTAGAGTCCTTGAAAGTGAGATCATAGTTGCAGAATCAGTTCAAAGTTCCGGTGAATTTAGTTATCTACGTTGGTTTAGGAGGCTGATTGTTATAGGGTAATAACTGTCCCTGAACCTGGTGGTATAAGAACTAATGCTCCTGTACCTCCCATCCAGTAGCAGCAGTGAGAAGACAGCATGGCCTGGATGTTGGGGGTGTTTGAAGATGGATGCTACCTTCTTGCAGTAGTACTTCATGCAAGTATATTAAAGGTCAATGTAGACATGGTGCACACAGAGCATTCAGAGCAAGTGCAAGGCCTGGACTCGTTGGTGTATCATTGGAACTACTGCTGACTCAATTTAGGAGATGAAAGGAAGGTTGCCTTAGCAATGAGGGGAAGAAGCCTGCACCTGCCGAGAAGGTGTAGATTGAGTTTGTGGAGACGGTGAGCAACAGAAGCACTGTGCCATGAGATCTCTGAATTTACTGAACTGAGTTATATTTACAACGTTATCTTTCGGTACTGTGATGCCTTACAATCACCTGACCAAACAGAGACTGTCCATGAGCCAATGCTGAAAAGCCTTGAGCGAAGCAATTCTTCAGATTGTAATTTTGAATTTACTGACTTTATTCCATGACAAAAAAGAGATCAAAAATGAGCTTAATTTGTCATATGTATATCAAAGCATCGAAACACATACTATTTGCATCAACAATCAATGTAATCCAAGCTTTTTAAAAGATGTTTTAGTGAGCTAGAATGTGGAATAGCCCTTCCGGCCTTTACAGCCACACCGCCCAGCAATCCCCTGATTTTAATCCTAGCCTAATCATGGGACAATTTAGAATGACCAATTAACCTACCAACCAGTAGGTCTTTGGAATGGGGGAGGAAACCGGAGCACCCAGAGGAAACCCACATGGTTATGGGGAGAAGGTACAATCTCTTTACAAACTGCAGTGGGAATTAAACATCAATCTTACAGCTGGCACTGCACCAGCATTACATTAACTACTGGGCTACCTCCAATACACCTCCAAATTTAGTGGTTTAATCTCACTAATTACATCTTGCGTCACATCACATCATATCCTCCATCACATCACCCCTCACACCCACCTAATTTTGATCAACACTCACCCTTCATTTTCCTGATGCGTGTCCAGTTATCTGTCCAACATTGCCAGTAACCCTTTTCTTTTTGCAATGTGACACATTTGCCTTATCATCTCCTGACTGAATGGGGACCATACTATGGCCAGACATTGAGAAGATCCAAGCATGGCGATCGTAAAAACCACTGAGCAGATCACTGGGTTCTCTCTCTCTCCTATTTGTGACATTTACTGGGAATGTTGTATACAAAGGGCCCAAAGCATTGTTGAGGATCCCTACCAACCATCTGACAATCTCTTTAACCCACTACTATCAGGAAGGAGGTACAGGAACATCAGGTCGAGAACTGCTAGACTGGGTAACAGCTTCTTCCCTTTGGCTGTGAGACTGGTGAATATCCTGCCACCACCAAGCTGTGTTCTGTTTACTGTACAGTTTGCTATTTACTGTTTATATGTGTTGTGCTCTACATGCATTGTGAATAATATTTTATTAGTTTATTTATGGTAATATTTTGTTTTATGTGCCATGTGTGAACCATGGTCCAGAGCAACGTTGATTCGTTTGGTTATACAATCAGATGACAATAAACTTAAACTTGGACTTGTTAAGATTGTGATGTTGCCATGGTTAAATCACAGTTGTTCCTTTTGTCCTCATCTGTCCAAAATTGTCACAAGACATGCATGAAAATAATTCTTCAATGGCTTTCTCCCCTCCATGGGCACTGTCACAAGACGAATGGACCTATGGAAGAACTTACGCATGTACCAACGTGGGACTGTTCAAAAAGTTAGATTCTTATCTGCTGAAACACAAGCCAGGAGGGAAAAGAAGTAAGCACCAGAATTCAAAGTCAGGTATTAATTGTGAAGGTGAAAAGCTTAAGAGAAACATGATGGGGATCTTCTTCACTTAGCGGATGGTGAGAGTGTGGAACAAGTTGCCAACAGAAGTGGTAGATGTGGGTTTGATTTCAACATTTAAGAGAAATTTGGAGAGGTATATGGATGGGAAGGGTATGGAGGGCTATGGTCCAGTGCAGATCAATAGGATGAGATGGAATAACAGTTTTGCATTGAATAGATGGGCCAAAGGACTTGTTTTTGTGCTTTAATGTTCTATGACTCTAGGAGCAGGGAGAAATGGAGATCACTTTAAGGCAGGGAAGATGAACGTGGGATCCACAGTGACTTGGATCCAAAGATATAGTGTAGTGGTGGAAGGTTGTTGCACAATTCTAACAGCTTTCAAAGACAATGTGTTATTAATCCCATCATTATGATCTATCATATAGTTCTTTAGAAAGGAAGCTAACTTTCGATATATCTGCAGTTTTGGAATGTTCAATAGGACTACACTTTCTTATTTACAGGGACATTTAATGAGTCCTACCTAATCCATCATCCAAGAGCTTCAGTGTAACTGGAGGGCCTTTGGGACGTTCAATAATAGCCGTCACATTTGTATTCAGAACCGGCTGAAATCCATAACTAACTTCCACATAGGAAATCATCGGGCTGGTGGGATCCTTCCTGCTGATGTACCCACTAACTTTGATTGGCGGAGCTTGTGGATCTGCTGCTCGTGACGTTATGATGATTGTTATGACCTGTTTGGTTCCTGGGTTTTGAATGCTGTAGATCCAAGTTCCAATCTAGGAAACAAAGAGTTAGAAAAATATTATTCTTCCTCATTGACTTGTTTCATATAATCCAGCAGAGCCCATGTTGTTCTTATGCCAGCTGAATTGATCTCAGCCAAGTCTCCTAATGTTCATTTCAATTTCTTTTACAGTTACACAGATCTACCATTGCTCTGTGCAGGAAATATTTACATGATCTGAAAACTCTGGGGACCTTTTTTTTGAAATATGTATACTATGACTATTGAGAATGAAAATTGAACAAATCACATATTTTTGATTTATTAATTGAAGTATATAATGAAATACAGTACAAAAAAGAAAATCGTTAACATTTTGTAGCTTAGATGGCATCTGTCTTCAGCAGGCTGGTGGTTTATTAACAACAAGCTATCCCATTCCATTCTATGTTTATTATTAAAATTTGTGACAGTGTTGTAACTTGAAACACTGACTATGTAAATATGTTGAATCTCTAAAATGTTTCAAAGTAATTGTGGTCTGTTTATCATTTAGAAAATTTATGGATTATATTCATCAACTCAATTAATTATGCAATTTCACAATTATATTAGCATAATCTCAAAATCATACTAACATTATAAGACCATATAAGATATAGGAGAAGAATTAGGCCATTTGGCCTGTCGAGTCAGCTCCTCCATTTCATCATGGTGGTCCAATTTTCCTCTCACCCTCAATTTCCTCCCCATATCCCTTCATGCCCTGATCTATCAAGAATCTATCAACCTCTGTATGTATATTTTAGGCTTAGCCTCCTCATCTGCCTGTGGAAAGGAATTTCACAGATTCACCACTCTCCGGCTGAAGAAATTCCTCCTCATCTCCATTCTAAACAGACAACCCTCTATTCTGAGGCTATCTCCTCTGGTCTTAGACTCTCCTACCATAGGAAATATTCTCTCCACATCCACACCATCAAAGTTTTCACCATTCAATAGGTTTCAATGAGGTCCCCCTCATTCTTCTGAATTGCAGCAAATACAGGCCCAGAACCATCAAGTGGTCTTCATATGTCAAGCCAGTCAATCCTGGAATCATTTTCATGAACCTCCTTTGAACCCTCTCCAGATTCAGCACATCCTTTCTAAGATAAAGGCCCAGAATTGCTCACAATACTCCAAGTGAGGCCTCACCAGTGCTTTATGTAACAGAAAATTACAGCTGCACATGAACGAAGACTATGTGCATGGGAACATTTCAGTCACCGCCGGTCACACACCCATGCAGCTCAGAGGGAACAGTACTCTCAAAATAGCCTCATTATTATTTGCTTGGCTTGGAAGCAATGGCCAGGACACTTATGGCTGACTGCTTTCCAGCTTTTATTACTGGGCATTGAATTCAGGAAGGGGGACGGTGCACATGTTCCTGTCTACATCTTGATGAAAAGCTTCAAAGATATGCACAATCAACACTTTTTATTGACACTTTTACCTTCAACTCTATTATTAAGCGCACTATCTACAATGCTAATCTACTGGAAGAAAATTGCAAATAGTTGTGCAGAAGCCTAAAGATACCAAAGCCAAACCTTTTCCACTCACTATCAGTCTCATCCATTCTCTAAAGATAAAGCTTAGCTTTTTTTTATTACACGTACATCAAAACATGCAGCAAAATGTGGCATTTGTGTGAACAATCAACACAGTCTGAGGATTGCTCTGGGTGAAACCTGCAAGTGAGACTATGGCGACCCACCTTCCAGCGCACACAAAACGGCACGCGGCGGCAGAGAGGCCGGCCCCAAAAAGGGCGCCAGGCCATCTTCACCAGCAGGGGAAAATCCACGCGCGGGAAGGGTCTGTGAATATGCGTTCCCCACAGCAGTCCCGCCCAGGGAGGGCGGGAACGGGAAGGTTTTAAAGGAGGCTGTGAAGTTTGAATAAATCTCTTTTATCGCAACTCCAACTCACCGACTACGTGTCATTATTCTAGCGCTGTGTGTAGCACATCGTTACAATTGGTGACCTCGATGGCACAAACGATATTTGGACCAGAGATGACCAACACCGCATCTGTTCACGCAGCTTCGTTAAAACTGCCAAGCTTCTGGACGCTGCGACCTCGCTTATGGCTCAAACAAGCAGAAGCACAATTCCACATTCGGCAGATAACCTCCGATTCCACTCCTGACTACTACGTGGTGAGCTCCCTTGATCAGGAGACAGCTGCACAAGTTGAGGAGTTTATACAGTCACCCCCAGAGGACGGCAAATACACAGCATTCAAAGCCCTGCTCATAAGGACTTTTGGACTCTCGGACTCTCATGGCGCGAGCCAGCTGCTCGCTTACTGCACCTGGATGGTTTGGGAGACAGGCCGCCATTGGCATTAATGAACGAAATGCTGGCCCTGGCTGAAGGACACAAACCCTGCCTCATGTTTGAGCAGGCGTTCCTAGAGCAACTGCCCGAGGACATATGCTGTCTGACGCAGATTTCAGTGACCCCTGGGAGGTGGGGGCCCGGGCAGATGTGCTGTGGAATGCCAGGAAGGAGAGAGGGGCATCCGTCACACAGATCACCAAGCCGCGTGCCCAACGGCAGACCAGACCAGGCCCGGCAGCAGAGCCTACAAAACCCGGCGACGGGAGTAAATAGCCCAACGAACAATGGTGCTTCTACCACCAGCGGGTGGGGCACAGAGGCCCGCCACCATAGACCGCCCTGCAAATTCCCGGGAAACGCCAGGGCCAGTCGCCGCTGATGGCTACGGCGGCGGGCCATCAGGACAGCCTCCTGTACGTCTGGGACAAGCAGTCGGGATGCCGCTTTTTGGTCGACACCGGAGCGGAGATCAGCTTTTTACCTCCAAAGAGTTATGACACCCGCAACAGAGAACCGGGACCCACCCTGAGGGCCGCAAATGGCAGCACAATAAGGACCTACAGCACCCGCATGGTGTGGCTACAGTTCAGCTCCAGCCGGTTCACGTGGGACTTCATACTGGCCGCCGTGGCCCAACCACTCCTGGAGGCAGATTTTCTGCGAGCCCACAGCCTGCTGGTCGACCTGCAAGGGAAGCGATTAGTCCACGCCAAGACTTTTCAAACGTACTTCCTGGGTGAAGCCAAGTTGCCAGCCCCACACCTGGACTCCATCACGCTGTCCGATGACGAATTCACCAGGGTCCTGGCGGATTTCCCATCAGTTCTGACACCGCAGTTCACCGCAGCCATGCCCAGACACGGAGCACAGCACCACATCCCGACCCAGGGACCACCCCTCCACGCCCGTGCTTGAAGGCTCCCCCTAGACAAGCTCCGACTGGCAAAGGAGGAGTTCAAGAAGATGGAGGAATTGGGGATCATACAACGGTCCGACAGTCCATGGGCCTCCCCCCTGCACGTGGTGCCCAAGGCAACAGGGGGCTGGAGACCATGCGGCGACTACCGCAGGCTGAACGAGGCTACAATGCCAGACCACTACCCTGTGCTGCACATTCAAGATTTTGCAGCAAACTTACATGGCGCAAGGATCTTTTCCAAGGTAGACCTCGTCCGGGGATACCATCAAATCCCGGTACATCCGGACGACATCCCCAAAACAGCACTCATCACCCCGTTCGGCCTTTTCGAATTCCTCCAAATGCCTAAAGAATGCCGCACAGACTTTCCAGCGGCTAATGGACGTGGTGGGATGTGACCTGGGCTTTGCATTCATCTAGTTCGATGACATGATCATAGCCAGCAGTAGTCGTCAGAAGCATCTGTCCCACCTCCGTCAACTCTACTCCCGCCTGAGCGAATTCGGCCTTACAATCAACTCGGACTCGACACCGTCGACTTCGTGGGCCACAAGATTACTAAACTTGGGGCAACCCCTCTGCCCACCAAGGTAGACACGGTCCGCCACTTCCCCCGACCCAACACAACCAAAGGCCCGCAGGAATTCGTGGGTATGGTGAATTTCTATCACCGTTTCCTCCCCTCAGCAGCCCGAATCATGTGCCCCCTGTTCACCCTGATGTCAGGTAAGGGCAGGGACATTACCTGGGATGAAGAGGCCGTGGTCGCTTTCGTTAAAACCAAGGAAGCCTTGGCAAACGCCGCGATGCTAGTGCACCCCAGAACAGATGTTCCTACTGCCCTCACAGTGGAACCATCCAACACAGCGGTCGGTGGAGTGCTGGAACAACTCATCGAGGGTTGCTGGCAACCCCTGGCGTTCTTCAGCAAACACCTACAACCACCCGAACTCAAATACAGTGCTTTCGGCCGGGAGCTATTGGCACTATACCTGGCAATCCGGCATTTCAGGTACTTCTTAGAAGGTAGGCCCTTCACCGTGTTCACAGACCACAAACCGCTTACCTTTGCGTTCACTAAGGTGTCCGACCCCTGGTCGTCCCGCCAGCAGCAACATCTGTCCTACATCTCCGAATACACGACGGACATCCGGTATGTCTCGGGAAAGGACAACGTCGTGGCGGACGCACTATCCAGACCTACCATACAGGCCCTGTCCCAGGGGGTGGACTATGCAGCGCTGGCAGAGGCACAGCAGGCAGACGATGAGATCCCTAGTTACAGAACTGCGGTCTCCGGTTTGCAGCTCCAAGACCTCCCTGCAGGCCCAGGTGAGAAGACCCTACTGTGTGACGTAGCTACTGGCCAACCCCGCCCCATCGTCCCAGCAGCCTGGCGCTGGTGGGTTTTCGAATCCATTCACAACTTAGCGCACCCCTCCATCAGGACAACTGTCCAGCTGGTCTCCAACAGGTTCGTGTGGCATGGACTTCGTAAACAGTGAATGGGTCAAAACGTGCATGCAGTGCCAAACGGCCAAGGTGCAGCAGCACACCAAGGCTCCGCCGCAGCAGTTCGAACCCACCCGCCAGAGGTTTGACCACATTCATGTGGATATCGTGGGGCCCCTGCCAGTGTCACGAGAAGCGCAGTACCTCCTAACTATCGTAGACCAGTTCACCAGATGGCCAGAGGTGGTCCTGCTCACCGACACCACCTCTGAATCCTGCACCCGAGCACTGGTCGCAACCTGGGTAGCCCGCTTCAGGGTACCAGCCCACATTACCTCCGACAGAGGGGCCCAGTTCACCTCCAGCCTGTGATCAGCTATGGCCAGCCTTTTAGGAATACAGCTACACCACACAACTGCCTACCACCCACAGTCGAACGGACTAGTGGAGCGTTTCCACCATCACCTGAAATCGGCTTTCATGGCCCACCTGGAGGGGCCTAACTGGGTGGACGAACTTCCCTGGGTCCTGCTCGGAATCCGCATGGCGCCCAAGGAGGATCTGCACACCTCGTCGGCCGAGTTGGTGTGCAGCGCACCCCTGGTAGTCCCAGGAGAGTTCATACCAGCCCCAAGGGGGCAAGAGGAAGAACCCACAGCAGTTCTGGACAGACTACAGGAGAGGCTCAGTAACCTGGCCCCCATACCCACTTCACAGCACGGACAGAGCCCGACCTGCGTACCCAAAGACCTGCAGAACTGTAAGTTTCTTTTTGTACGACGGGGCGGACACCGGGCACCGCTACAGCGACCCTACGAGGGGCTGTTTAAGGTGATCAGGAACAATGGGTCCACATTCGTGCTGGACATTGGGGGGGAGAGAGGAGGTTTTCACGGTGGACCGACTCAAACCGGCCCATGTGGACTTGGCACAGCCGGTCCAGGCTCAGGCACCGCAGCGCAGGGGCAGACCTCCCAAACAGAGGCCGATCCAGACTGTGGACATTGGGGGAGGTATCGCCAGTTCTGGGGGGGCGGTTATGTGGCGACCCACTTTCCAGCGCACACGAACCGGCTCACAAAATGGCACGCGCCGGCAGAGAGGCCAGACCCAAAAAGGGCATCAGGCCATCTTCACCAGCAGGGGAAATGCCCGCGCACGGAAATGGTCTGGGAATATGCATTCTCCACAGCAGTCCCGCCCGGGAAGGGCTGGAACGGGAAGGCTTTAAAGGAGGCCGCGTGGTTTGAATAAATCTCTTTTCTCGCACCTCCAACTCACCGACTACGTGTGGTTATTCTAGCACTGTGTGAAGGACACCGCGACAATACCATGCTTCTGGCACCAACATAGCATTCACTACTCTCTTACTAACTCCAACCGGAACACATACCTCTTTGCAATATTGGAGGAAACTGGAGCACCCAGAGGAAAACCATCTGATCACAGGGAGGACGTACAAAATCCTTCCAGACAGTGGTGAGAATTGAATCATGATCGCTAATTGTCTGTGCTGTAAACTATTACACCAACAGCTACTGTGACAACCATGCTGTTCAGATATAGCTCCATTCCGCACAGCAGACTTGCTGGTTTTGAACAGCAGATTGAACCTGGAGAACTCAAAATGTACCGGGGAAGTAGTTCTGGTGTGAAACAAAAAGCTCATTAAATGTGCTGTAAGGAAGGGTGAGAGCACAGCTAACACAAATTTTGCTTCACAGTTCCAGAAACCTGGTACAGTCCTGAACAATGAAACAACCTCACCACTGCATGGAGTCATCAGCCAATAAACTCAAAAGGCGAAGCAGTATTCAGGAAGAACTTTGATTGTCTGGAATCTCTATTATGTAGGCACAGTGAGGTCAAGCAGAAATAACAAAAGAAATCTTCAGCACCCTAAGCAATCCATTCAAGTACGAACTGCCAGCGCTGTGAATGATCATAAGACCAGAAGACATAGAAACAGAATTAGGCCATTCAGCCCATCAAGTCTGCTCTGTCATTCTGTCATGGCTGATCCCGGATCCCACTTAACTCCATACACCTGCCTTCTTGCCATATCCTTTGATACCCTGACTGATCAGGAAACGATCAACTTCCACCTTAAATATACCCACGGACTTGGCCTCTACCATATATGTGTCAGAGCATTCCACAGATTCTCTAGCTAAAAAAATTCCTCCTTACTTCTTTTCTAAAAGTTTGCCATTCAATTTTGAGGCTGTGCCCTCTAGTTCTGGATATCCCACCACAGGAAACATCCTCTTCACATCCACTAATCCTTTCAACATTCAGTAGGTTTCAATGAGATCCTCACACATTCCTCTAAATTCCAGTGAATACAGACCTAAGTTGGCAAATGCTCTTCATGTGTTAACCCCTTCATTCCCAGAATCATGCTCAGGAGCCTCCTCTGGATTCTCTCCAATGACAACACATCCTTTTTGCAGCCAGCAGGGTGAGTATCAGTGCATCAGAAGTGCAGAATCAAAAAGGGTAGCAAATACAGTACTCATCGTGTTACATCTCAATGCACGAAGTATAAGAAATAAGGTGGATCATCTTGTTACACGTTTACAGATTGTCAGGTATGATGTTGTGACCATTACTGAATCGTGGCTGAAGGATGGTTGTAGTTGGGAACTGAGAGTCCCAATTTACACCTTGTATCAGAGGGGTAGGAAGGTGGGCAGAGGGAGTGGCGTGGCTTTGCTGGTAAAGAATGACATCAAATCAATAGAAATATGTGACATAGGATCAGAAGATGTTGAATCCTTGTGGGTTTATATTAAGAAACTGCAAGTGTAAAAGAACCCTGATGGCTGTGATATACAGGCCTCTCAACAGTAGCTGGCTGTGAGCCACAGATTACAACAGGAAATAGAAAAGGAGTATCAAAAGGGCAGTGTTATGATAGTCATGGAGATTTCAACATGCACATCGATCGGGAAAATCATTTTGGTAATGGATCTCAAGAGAGTGAGTTTGTTGAATGCCAATGAGATAGCTTTTTAGAGCAGTTTGTCATTGAGCATACTAGGGGATCAGCTGGACTGGATTGTGTGCTATGCAGTGAACCAGAGGCGATTAGGGAGCTTAAGGTAAATTAACCCTTAGGAACCAGTAATCACAATATGGTTGAGTTCAACTTGAAATTTGTTAAGGAGAAAATAAAGTCTGATGCAACAGTATTTCAGTGGAGTAAAGGAAATTACACTGGAATAAGAGAGGTGTTGGCCAAAGTAAACTGGAAGGATATCTGGCAGGGGTGACAGCAGAGAAGCAATAGCAAGAGTTTCTGGGAAAAATGCAGAAGGTGCAGGATAGATGTGTTCCAAAAACAAACAAATTCTCAATGGCTGACAAGGGAAGTCAAAGCTAATATAAAAGCAAAAGAGAGGACATACAACAAAGTAAAAAATAGTGGGAATACAGAGGATTTAAAACCCTACAGAAAGCAACAAAAAAAAGTCATTAGGAGAGAAAAGATGAACTATGAAAGCAAGCTACCAAACAAGATCAAAGTGGATAGTAAAAGCATTTTCAAGTATGTAAAAAATAAAAGACGAGAGTGGATATAGGACTGCTAGAAAACGAGGGTGGAGAAATAACTAAGGGGACAAGGAGATGACAGATTAACTAAATGAGTGTTTTGCATTAGTCTTCACTGTGGAAGACACCAGCAGTATGCCAAATGTTGAAGGGTGTGAAGGAAGAGAAGAGAGTATTATTTGGAGAAGGTGCTCAGTTGTCTTGGTACATGTTGGTACCAATGACATAGATAGGACAAAGGAGGAGGTCCTGAAGAGAGATTTCCAGGAGTTAGGATCGAAACTGAGAAGCAGGACCTCCAGGGTAGCAATCTCGGGATTGCTACCTGTGCCACGTGCTAGCGAGGGCAAGAATAGTAGGATCAGGCAGATGAATGCGTGGCTGAGAGACTGGTGCAGGGGGCAGGGCTTCAGATTCTTGGATAATTGGGATCTCTTCTGGGGGAAGAACGACCTGTTCAAAAAGGGCAGGTTACACCTGAACCCGAAGGGAACCAATATCCTGGCGGGAAAGTTTAATAGAGCTGTTAGGGAGGGTTTAAACTAATTTGGCAGGGGGATGGGAACTGGAATGACAGAGCAGAGGAGGGGGAAAACAGAAATAAATCTAAGATGGTGAGCAGTAAAGATGTCAGGAAAGACAGGCAGGTGATGGGGCAAATTTGTAGCCATTGGGATGAGCTGCAGTGCAATAAAGTTGTAGTGAAATCAAAGCGGAAAGTACCAAATACTGGTCTTATGGTGTTGTACTTAAATGCACGCAGCATAAGGAATAAGGTGGATAATCTTGTCGTACAGCTACAGATTGGCAGGTATGATATTGGATGCATGTCTCTGGGAGCTGAACGTCCAAGGATACATGGTATATCGGAAGGATAGGAAGGTAGGCAGAGGAGGAGGCTTGGCTTTATTGGTAAGAAATGATATTAAATCATTAGAAACAGGTGATATAGGATCGGAAGGTGCAGAATCTTTATGGGTTGAGCTAAGAAATAGCAGGGGTAAAAGGACCCTGATGGCAGTTATTTATAGGCCCCCAAACAGTTGCAGGGATGTGGACTACAAATTACAACTGGAAATAGAAAAGGCTTGTCAGAAGGGCAGTGTTATGATAATTGTGGGGGATTTTAACATGCGAGTGGATTGGGAAAATTAGGTCGGCACTGGATCTCAAGAGAGAGAATTTGTAGAATGTCTGCGAGATGGCTTTTTAGAACAGCTTGTTGTTGAGCCCACTAGGGGATCGGCTGTACTGGATTGGGTATTGTGTAACAAACTGGAGGTGATTAGAGAGATTGAGGTGAAGGAACCCTTAGGAGGCAGTGATCATAACAGGATTGAGTTCACTGTGAAATTTGAAAAAGAGAAGCCGAAATCTGATGTGTCGGTATTTCAGTGGAGTAAAGGAAATTACAGTGGCATGAGAGAGGAACTGGCCATAGTTGACTGGAAAGGGACACTGGCGGGAAAGACGGCAGAACAGCAGTGGCTGGAGTTTATGCGAGAAGTGAGAAAGGTGCAAGACAGGTATATTTCAAAAAAGAAGAAATTTTCGAATGGAAAAAGGATGCAACTGTGGTTGACAAGAGAAGTCAAAGCCAAAGTTAAAGCAAAGGAGAGGGCATACAAGGAAGCAAAAATTAGTGGGAAGACAGGGGATTGGGAAGTTTTTAAAACCTTACAAAAGGAAACTAAGAAGGTCATTAAGAGGGAAAAGATTAACTATGAAAGGAAGCTAGCAAATAATATCAAAGAGGATACCAAAAGCTTTTTCAAGTATATAAAGAGTAAAAGACAGGTGAGAGTAGATATAGGACCGATAGAAAATAATGCTGGAGAAATTGTAATGGGAGATAAGGAGATGGCAGAGGAACTGCACGAGTATTTTGCATCAGTCTTCACTGAGGAAGACATCAGCAGTATACCGGACACTCAAGGGTGGCAGGGAAGAGAAGTGTGCGCAGTCACAATTTTGACAGAGAAAGTACTCAGGAAGCTGAATAGTCTAAAGGGAAATAAATCTCCCGGACCAGATGGAATGCACCCGCGTATTCTGAAGGAAGTAGCTGTGGAGATTGTGGAGGCATTAGCAATGATCTTTCAAAAGTTGATAGATTCTGGCATGGTTCCGGAGGACTGGAAGATTGCAAATGTCACTCCACTTTTTAAGAAGGGGGCAAGGAAGCAAAAAGGAAATTATAGACCTGTTAGCTTGGCATCGGTGGTTGGGAAGTTGTTGGAGCAGATTGTCAAGGATGAGGTTACAGAGTACCTGGAGGCATATGACAAGATAGGCAGAACTCAGCATGGATTCCTTAAAGGAAAATCTTGCCTGACAAACCTATTACAATTTTTTTGAGGAAATTACCAGTAGGCTAGACAAGGGAGATGCTGTGGATGTTGTATATTTGGATTCTCAGAAGGCCTTTGACAAGGTGCCACACATGAGGCTACTTAACAAGATAAGAGCCCATGGAATTACAGGAAAGTTACATACGTGGATAGAGCGTTGGCTGATTGGCAGGAAACAGAGTGGGAATAAAGAGATCCTATTCTGTTTAGCTGTCGGTTACCAGTGGTGTTCCACAGGGGCCCCTGTTGGGGCTGCTTCTTTTTACATTGTACATCAACGATTTGGATTATGGAATAGATGGCTTTGTGGCTAAATTTGCTGATAATACGAAGATAGGTGGAGGGGCAGGTAGTGCTGAGGAAATGGAGAGTCTGCAGAGAGATTTGGATAGATTGGAAGAATGGGCAAAGAAGTGGCAAATGAAATACAATGTTGGAAAGTGTATGGTTATGCACTTTGGCAGAAGAAATAAATGGGCAGATTATTATTTAAATGGGGAAAGAATTCAAAGTTCTGAGATGCAACGGGACTTGGGAGTCCTCGTACAGGATACCCTTAAGGTTAACCTCCAGGTTGAGTCGGTAGTGAAGAATGTGAATACAATGTTGGCATTCATTTCTGGAGGAATAGAGTATAGGAGCAGGGATGTGATGTTGAGGCTCTATAAGGCACTGGTGAGACCTCACTTGGAGTACTGTGGGCAGTTTTGGTCTCCTTATTTAAGAAAGGATGTGCTGACATTGGAGAGAGTGCAGAGAAGATTCATTAGAATGATTCCGGGAATGAGAGGTTTAACATACGAGGAACATTTGTCCGCTCTTGGACTGTATTCCTTGGAGTTTAGAAGAATGAGGGGAGACCTCATGGAAACATTTCGAATGTTGAAAGGCATGGACAGAGTGGATGTGGCAAAGTTGTTTCCCATGATGGGGGAGTCTAGTACGAGAGGGCATGACTTTTAAGGATTGAAGGGCGCCCATTCAGAACAGAAATGCGAAGAAATTTTTTTTAATCAGAGGGTGGTAAATCTATGGAATTTGTTGCCACGGGCAGCAGTAGAGGTCAAGTCATTGGGTGTATTTAAGGCAGAGATTGATAGGTATCTGAGTAGCCAGGGCATCAAAGGTTATGGTGAGAAGGCGGGGGAGTGGGACTAAATGGGAGAATTGATCAGCTCATGATAAAATGGCGGAGAAGACTAGATGGGCCGAATGGCCTACTTCTGCTCCTTTGTCTTATGATCTAAAAAGCTGAAAGAACTAAGGGTACATAAGTCACCCAGACCAGATGAGCCTCACCCTAGGGTTCTGAAAGAGGTAGTAGTAGAGATTATGGAGACGTTAGCAAAAATCTTTCAAAAGAGTGTTTGGATTCTGGCATGGTGCCACAGGACTTGAAAATTGCAAATGTCTCTCCATTCTTTAAGAAAGGAGGAAGGCAGCAGAAAGGAAATTATAGACCAGATAGCTTGACCTCTGTAGTTGGGAAGATGTTGGAGTCAATTGGTAAGGATGAGGTTATGGAGTACTTAGTGACACGGGACAAGACAGGACAAAGCCAGCATGGTTCCCTTAAGGGAAAATGTTGCCCAATGAGCCTGTTGGAATTCTTTGAGGAGATTACAAGTAGGATAGATGAAGGGGATGTTGTATATTTGGACTTTCAGATGGCCTTTGACAAGGTGCCACACACGAGACTGCTAACTAAGTTAAGAGGTCATGGGATTACAGGAAAGCTACTGGTATGGTAACAGCGTTGGTTGATTGGTAGGAGGCAATGAGTGGGAATAAAAGGATCCTTTTCTGGAAGGCTACCAGTGACTAGTGGTGTTCTGCAAGGGTCGGCGTTGGGACCACTTCTTTTCATGCTGTTTCTCAATGATTTAGATGATGGAATAGATGGCTTTGTTCCCAAGTTTGCAGATGATACGAAGATTGGTGAAGGGGCAGGTAGTGCTGAGGAAACAGGTAGGCTGCAGGTCGACATTAGGCAATTGGACATGGGAGTGGCAAACGAAATACAATGTTGCAAAATGCATGGTCATGCACTTTGGTAGAAGAAATAGATGTGCAGCCTATCTTCTAAATAGGGAACAGACGCAAAAATCTGAGATGCATAGGGACTTGGGAGTCCTTATGCAGAATATTAGCTTGCAAGTTGAGTTGGTGGTGAGGAAGGCAAATGCAATGTTAGCATTCATTTCAAGAGGTCTAGAATACAAGGTGCTGGTGAAGCCTCACCTTGAGTATTGTGAACAGTTTTGTCCAGTCATCTTAGAAAAGATGTGTTGGTATCAGAGAAAGTTTACAAGGATGATTCTGGGAATGAAGGGGTTATCATAGGAGGAACTTTTGATAGCTCTAGATCTGTACTCGCTGGAATTTAAAGGGATGAGGGGAATGTCATTGAAACCTTCCGAGTGTTGAAAGGCCTAGACAGGGTAGAGGTGGAAAGAGTGTTTCCCATGGTGGGGGAGTCGAGAACAAGAGGGAACGGCGTCAGGATAGTGGGGTGCCCACTTAAAATAGAGATGCAGAGAAATTTCTTTAGGCAGAGGGCGGTGAATTTGTGGAATTTATTACCACAGGCAGCTGTGGAGGCCAGGTCGTTTTATGTACTTAAGGCAGAACTTGATAGGTTCTTGATTGGACATGATATCAAAGGTTACGGGAAGAAGCCCGGAGGGTGGGGCTGAGGAGGGGGAGAAAGTGTCAGCCATGATTGAATGGCGGAGTTGACTTGATAGACCAAATGGCCTAATTCTTTCCTATGTCTTATGGTCTTATATGAGAGCCCAAACTGTTGACAATACTCTAAGTGTGGTCTGACTAGTGTCTTATAAAGGCGCAGCATTATGTCCTTGCTTTTATATTCTATTTGCCTTGAAATAAATGCCAACATTGTATTTGCCTTCTTTACCAGAGACACAACTTGTAAATTAACCTTCTGCGAGTCTTGCATGAGGACTCACAAGTCCCTCTGCACCTCTGATGTTTGGATTTTCTCCCCATTTAGTCTGCACTATTGTTCCTTTTACCAAAATGCATTATCATACATTTCCCAAAAGTGTATTCCATTTGTTTCTTCTTTGCCCATTCTTCCAATTTGTCCTGCTACCATTGCATCGCTTCGTCAACACTACCTTCCCCTCCACCTTTCTGCATATCATCTGCAAACTTTGCCACAAAGCCATTAATTCCATTATCCAAATCATTGACAAACAATGTGAAAAATAGTGGTCCCAATAATGAACCCTGAGGAACACCACTAGTCGCTGGTAGCCAACTAGAAAAGGCCCCCTTTATTCCCACTCACTGCCTCCTGCCTGTCAGCCATTCCTCCATCCATGCCAATATCTTTCCTGTAACACCACAGGATTTTTATCTTGTTAAGTAGCCTCATGTGTGGTATCTTATCAAATGCCTTCTGAAAGTACAAGTAACATCCTCTGCCTCTCCTTTGTCCACCTTTTTGTTACTTTCTCAAAGTACCTTAACAAAGTTGTCAGGAAATATTTCCCTTTACAGAAACCATGCTGAATTTACATAAGAACATAAGAAATAGGAGGAGTAGGCCATCTGGCCCATCGAATCTGCCCTGCCAAATTTAACATATTTTATCATTAATCTCCAAGTACCCCAAAACCTCATGCTTAATAATAGACTCCAACACTTTCCCAACCACTGAGGTTAGGCTAACTGGCCTATAATTTCCTTCCTTCTGCCTTCTTAAAGAGTGGAATGACATTTACAATATTCCATTCCTCTGGGACTATGCCAGAATCAAGTGAGCCTTGAAAGATCATGACCTATGCATCCATTATCTCTTCAGCAACCTCTCTCAGGACTCTAGGTTGTAGTCTATCTGGTCAGGTGGCTTATCCACCTTAAGAATTTGAGTTTGCCTAGCACTTTTTCCGTTGTAATAGCAGTAGAACTCACTCCTACTCCCTGACACTAACAGAGCTCTGGCACACTGTTAACGTCTTCCACAGTGAAGACAGATGCAAATTACCCATTAAGTTCATCTGCCATTTCTTTGTCCCCCATCACTACTTCATCAGCATAATTTCCTAGCATCCAATACCAACTCTCCCCTCCCCTTTACTCTTCCTATAACAAAAAAAAATGGTATCTTCCCTTATATTATTGGCTAGTTTGCCTTCATGTTTCATCTTTTCCTTTCTTATAGCTTTTTAGTTGCCTCTTGTTGGATGTTAAAAGCTTCCCAATCATCCAACTTTCCACTCACTTTTGCTACCTTAATAGCCCTTTCCTTGGTTTTCCTCCAATCCACCTGAGCAAGCTCCTCTCCCATGCCTCTGTAATTCCCTTTATTTAATTGAGATACTGATACATGTGACTTACGCTTCTCCCTCTCAAATTGCAGTATGAATTCAATCATATTATGATCTCTGCCTCCTAAGGGTTCCTTTACGTTAAGCTCCCTAATAAGATCTGGATTAGTACACAACACTCAATCTTAGATAGCCTTTCCTTGAGTAGGTTCAAGTACAAGCTGCTCTAAAAAGCCATCTTGTAGGCATTCAATAAGTTCCCTTTCTTGTGATTCAACACAAACATGATTTTCCCAATCCCCTTGCATATTGAAATCCCCCATTACAATTGTGACATTACCCTTATTACATGCCTTCTCCAGCTTCCTTTGCAATCTCAACCTCGCATCTTGGCTATTATTTGGAGGCCTATATATGATTCTCATAATGTGTTATTTTTTACCCTTGTAGTTTCTTAACTCCATCACAAAGATTCAGCATTCTCTGACCCTATGTCACCTCTTTCTAAAGATGTAATCCCATCTCTTACCAACAGAGCCACACCACTGCCTATGCCTTCTTGCCTGTCCTTCTGACTTAAAGTATATCCTTTCCTAAGCTCCCAACTATGGCCTTCTTTCAATCACGACTCAGTGATGCCACAACATTATACCAATAGATTTCTAGTTGTGCCACGAGTTTGTCAACTTTATTCTGACTGCTACGCACACTTAAATACTGTCCTGCATTCTCGCCCTTTTGAACTTTGCCTCTGTAGTGCAATTTAGTTCTTTATTCTGGATGCATTTGTGCCCAGTCTTTGGCTTGTTCTTCCTTACATTCATGTTACATCCATCAACTACTTGTAAACCTGCTGAGTCACCCTCAGCTCTTATCATACTGGTTCCCATCCCCCTGCCATATTAGTTTAAACCACTCCCAACAGCTAACTCTAGTAAACCTGCCCTCAAGAATATTGGCTCCACTCCCCCCACCCCCAGATTCAAGTGCAACCCGTCCCTTTTGTACAGGTCCCACCTACTTCAGAAGAGATTCCAATCATCCAGAAATTGAAATCTAATCCCTGCTCCCTGCTCCAATTCTTCAGCCATGCATTTATCCACCCCCCCATCCTATTCCTACCTTCACTGTCATGTGGCACAGGAAGCAATCGCGAGATTACTATCCTTGTGGTCCTGCTTCTCAGCTTTCTTCCTAACTCCCTGAATTCTGTTTTCAGTTCCTCCTCCCTTTTCCTACCTATGTTGTTGGTACCAATATATACCACGACTTCTGGATGCTCACCCTGCCTTTTCAGGATATTGTGGACGCATTCAGAAACGTCATGCACTCTGGCACTGGAGAGGCAAGCTACCATCCACGTTTCCTTTTTGCGTCCACAGAATCACCTATCTGTCCATCTGACTATAGAGTCCCCGGTTACTGCTGACATTCTCTTCAGTTCCCTAACCCTTCTGAGCTCGAGGGCCAGACTAGCTGTTGCTTCCACCAGGTACATCGCCCCCCCCCCACCCCCAAGGGTACTAAAAATGGAGTAACACATGCAAAAAGCTGGAGAAACTCTGCAGGTCGATAGCATCTACAGAGAGGAATACACAGTTGACGTTTTGGGTGGAGAGTCTGCTCTGTGAGTCCCACAGAAGATTCATCATCCAGCTCATAGTCCGGAGCTCTAGACTGGGAGCAAAACATCTCACACAAAATGCTGGAGGAACTCAGGCAGCTGCAATGGAACAGTTGTCATTTTGGCCAGGAGGAGCATTTCATACTTACTTTTTGGGATGCTGAAGCCTGCTGTGAAAAATAGGGTGTTATCTGAAGTGAGAATGGATGAGAATACATTTGGACAAATTAGCCAGAGAAAACAGACAATCAAATAGAAAACAATTGAAAAGCAAAAGCAAGAATACACAACTGGTCAAACAGGACCCAGATGAATGCTTTAGCTATTATAGCACATATTTTGATCCATACCTCTGCAGTGCCATTAATCTTAAGACGGGCTGATCTTGCAGACTGATCTATCTTGAAGTCAGAATTACCGTAAGTCTTTCTGCTGGGGTCATGCACAACTATTACTGGATTCGCTGTCTCCCAATTCACCACAAAAAAGGTGTCATTCCCAATTGTCTTGTCAATAACAACTGTGCCATTCAACCACTCGCTGGTCTCAAAGCTTTTTCCTGAGCTTTCAAGCTAGGACCAAACAAACAGAATTATTACTTTACTGTAATAAAATCAGTAAGTGAAACTAATGTTATGTTCCCTAGCTAAGTTGCTGGATGAACTTCAGTTGTGGCTAAATAGCAGAATCTAAAAGGTTAGAACATAGAACATTGAAGAGGACCGTGCAGGAACAGGCCATTTGGCCAACAATGTTGAGCCAAACCAGTTAAAAAGCCAGATTAAAACTAATCCCTGCTACTTATGTTATGTCCATATCCCCCCATCTTCCTTACATTTATGTGCTTATCCAAACATCTCTTAAAAGCCTCTAATGTATTTGCCTTTACCACCATACCAGGCAGCGCATTCCGGGCATCCACTACTCTTAGTAAAAAACTTACCACTCACATCCCCCTTGAGCCTAACGCCTCTCACCTTCAATGCATGCCCTCTGGTATTAGACGTTTCAATCCTGGGAAACAGATATTCTCTGTCCACTCTATCTATGCCTCTCATAATCTTGTAAACCTCTATTAGATTTTCCTTCAGCCTCTACCACTCCAGAGAAAAAACCCAAATTTATCCAGTCCCTCATGATAGCACATGCCCTCTAAATGAGGCAGCATCCTGTTAAACCTCTTCTGCACCCTCTCCAAAGCCTCAACATCCTTCCTAAAGTGGGGTAACCAGAACTGTACACAGTACTCTAGATATGGCCTTACCAGAGTTTAATAAACTGGCAACAAAACCTCCAGAGCTTTGAATTCAATGCCTTGTAAAAGCAAGCACTCCAGTAGCCTACTTCATCACCTTGTGGACCTGAGTAGCTACTTTCAAGAAGCTATAAACTAGGATCCTAAGATCTCTCTGCTCAACAGCACTCTTACAGACCTTGCCCTTAACAGTATACTGTCTCCTTGTATTTGCCCTACTGAGACACAACACCTCACATTTATCTAGGTTAAACTCCATCTGCCATTTCTCTGCCCATATCAAACTGATCTATTTCGCACTCTTTGCCAGTCTTCTACCCTATCCACAACTCCACAAATCTTGGTATCATCTGCAAATTTACTAACCTACCCATCTATATTTTCATTCAGGTCATTTATATGCAATACAAATATCAGAGGTCCCAGTGCAGATCCCTGTGGAACACCACTAATTACAGACCTCCAGCTCAAATAAGTCCCTTTGACAGCTATCCTCTGTTTTCAACACCCAAGCCAGTTCAGAATCTAAACAGCCAATTCGCCGTGGATCCCACATATCTTAATCTTCTGGATTAACCTCCCATGAGGGACATTATCAAACATCTTATTAAAATCCATGTATGCAACATCCACTGGCCTACCCTCACAATCTCTCTCATCATCTTGTCAAAAAACGCAATCAAGTTAAGAAGGAATGACCTGCCACACACAGAGCCTTGCTCACTCTCCCTAATTAGGCCATGGGTTTCCAAATGCTCATATATCCTATCCCTAAGAATTTTCATCAGCAATTTCCTGACACTCACATGAAACTCCTGGGTTTATAGTTCCCAGGATTTTCCCTTGTTTCCTTCTTAAATAGAAATACAACATTAGCCACCCGCCAGTCCTTGCCCTTGGCTAGAGACGGCACAAAAACGTGGGTCAAGGGCTCAGCAATCTCACCTCTTGCCTCCTACAACAACTTGGGGTAAACCCTATCAGGCCCTGAAGAGTTCTCCACCTTAATACTCATTCAGAGGCCCAACACTTCATCCTCCTTGACCTCGAAACACCCTGATGTATTTATACATTTAGCACTAACCTCCTGGTCCTCCATAACCTTTTCCTTGGTAAATACTGAAGCATTAAGTACTCATTAAGTATCTCAATCATATTCTCCATATCCAAGCAAATCTTCCCCCCTTCACATTTGAGTGATCCCACCTTCTCCTTAGTTATCCTTTTACTTGATGTATATATAGAATGCCTTCGGATTCACCTTAATCCTCCATGACCGGTCTTCACATTCTTAATTCCCGTCTTCAGTTCTTTTCAGGCTCTTTATACTCCTCATGCTTGGTTTGATCCTGACTTCAGAAGCTTTACACAATTTTTATTTTTCCTCTTGACTAAATTCATCACTTCTCTGGACATCAAGGCTTTCTTATCTTTCCATCCCCATCCTTCTTTCTAACAGGAGCCTTTCCTGCACTCTGCACAATTGCTCTTTAAACACCCTCCACATGTATGATGTGGTCTTGCCTGACAAAAGCTGTTCCCAACTAACTTAATTCCTGCCTAATGCCCTGATAATTTGCCCTACTCCAACTTAAAACTCTCCCACAAGAGATCATACACTACCTATGGTTAGCTACAGCTATCTTGAAAGTTAAGGAGTTGTGGTTACTGTACCCTAAACGTTCACCCACTCAAAGGTCAGTCACCTGGCCTCGCTCATTATTCAACACCCGGTCTGGTGTGGCACCCTCCCCTCTCACTGGACCATCCACATATTGATTTAAGAAACCTTCCTGGATACACTTAACAAAATCACTCCCATCTAAACTCCTTATTCTAAGGTTCCAGTTTATATTAGGGAAGCTGAAATCCCCCATGTCAATAACTCTAGTACTTTTACACATTTCCTGAATCTGATTACATATCTGTTCCTCAGCATCCTATTAAGGGGTCTGTAGTACAATCCCATCAATGTGATTACACCCTTCCGACTCCTGAGTTCCACCCAAATAGACTCGATGTCTGACCCCTCCATTATGTCTCCACTGAGCGCAGCTGTGATATTGTCCCTGATTAGTAGTGCAACTCCACCCCCTCTTTTCCTCTTCCTCTATCTTTCCTAAAACTTAGAAAACTTGGTATATTAATCACCCATTCCTGCCCCTCTCTCAGCCACATTTCAGTAAAGGCTACAACATTGTAGTTCCATGTACTGATCCATGCTCTAAGTTCATAACCCTTACCCATAATACTCTTAGCATTAAAATATACACACTTCAAACTATCTGACTCATCATACCTGTTATTTCGATTTGCCTTTCAGTACTTTTCCTGACATCTACCTTTGAGCCCAATTCTTCCCTTACTGATCTGGGACTTTGGTTCCCAGCCCTCTGCAAAACTAGTTTAAACTCTCCCAAGTAGCATCAGCAAACCTCGCAGCCTGGATATTGGTTCCCATTCAGTTCAAGTGCACCCTGTCCCTCTTGTGCAAGTTATCCCTTCCCCAGAAATGTCCCAAAGTTCCAAGAACTTGAAAACTTGTCCCCATCACCATCTCTGCAGCCACTCATTCATCTGTGCTGTTACCCCATTCCTACCTGCACTAGCCCATGGTATAGGGGTAATCCAGAGATTACAACCTTGGAGGTCCTTCTATTCAGCTTCTTTATATACTCACTGTGTAGGACCTCTTCCCCTTTTCTGCCTGTGTCATTGGTGCCATCCTGGTGTGTCTTTTGCAGCCACAGAATCTCCTTTCTGTCCCCCTTACCATTGAGTCTCCTGCCACACTGCCTGGCTTTACCCTTCTCTGTCAAGCCTCAGAGCTGGCCACAGTGCCACCAGCCTGGCTGCCGCTGCCGTGATCTGATGGGTCATTCCCCGCCACCCCCCAGCAGTATCCAAAGGGGTATACTTGTTGCAAGGGGAATGGCCACAGGGGAACCATGCACAGATGGATGGCATGGTATGGAATTTGACCATAAGACATAGGAACAGAATTAGGCCATTTGGCCCATCAAGTCTTCACCTCCAATCTACCTTAGGTGATTTATTAACCCTCTCAACCTTATTCTCCTGCTTTCTTCCCAAAACCTCATACCTGTTCTTTGGTTCTAGATCTCCCCATTACAGGAAACAACCTCTCCACATCCACTCTATCCAGGCCTTTCAATATTTAATAGATTTCAAAAGGATCACACCCCCACCCCCATCACCGTTCTTCTAAAGTCCAGCAAGTACAGGCTCGGAGCCATTAAACACTCGTAATATATTAACCATTTCATTCCTGAGGTCATTCTCACGTAGCTCCACTGGACCCTCTCCAATGCCAGCATATCCTTTCCTAGATAAGGGGGCCAAAGTTCAAGTTCAAAGTAAATTTTATTATCAAAGTACATATATGTCATCATGTACAACCCCAAGAGTATTTTTCTTGTGGGCATACTCAACAAATCTATAGAATAGAAACTATAACAGAAATAATGAACGACCACCCAACTAGGGCATTCAACCAGACTGCAGAAGAGAACAAACTGTGCCAATGCGAAAAGAAGAAACAATAATAATAAATAATAATAAATAAATAAGCAATAAGTATCAAGTACATGAGATGATGAGTCCTTGGTGGTGGAAGCATTTGAATGATGGGGCAAGTGAAGCTGAGTGAAGTAATCTACTTTGTTCAAGAGTCTGATGGAGCCACACTCAGGTTGGAGGAACAACACCTTATATTCCGTATGGGTAGCCTCCAACCTGATGGCATGAACATTGACTTCTCTAACTTCCGCTAGGCCCCACCTCCCCCTCGTACCCCATCTGTTACTCTTTTTTATGCACACATTCTTTCTCTCACTCTCCTTTTTCTCCCTCTGTCCCTCTGAATATACCTCTTGCCCATCCTCTGGGTCACTCCCCCCCCCCGTCTTTCTTCCCGGACCTCCTGTCCCATGATCCTCTCGTATCCCCTTCTGCCTATCACCTGTCCAGCTCTCGGCTCCATCCCTCCCCCTCCTGTCTTCTCCTATCATTTTGCATCTCCCCCTCCCCCTCCAGCTTTCAAATCCCTTACTCACTCTTCCTTCAGTTAGTCCTGACGAAGGGTCTCGGCCTGAAACGTCGACTGCGCCTCTTCCTATAGATGCTGCCTGGCCTGCTGCGTTCACCAGCAACTTTGATGTATGTTGCTTGAATTTCCAGCATCTGCAGAATTCCTGTTGTTTGTATTACTAAATGTGCTGGTTTGAGTGCTAACCTTCTTCCTGATGACAGCAGTGAGAAGAGAGTATGTCCTGGGTGATGGGTGTCCCTGCTGATGGATGCTGCTTTCCTGTGACAGTCTTTCATGTAGATGTGCTCAATGGTTGGGAGAGCTTTACCCATGATGGACTCAGCCATGTCCACTACTTCTTGTAGAATTTTCCTTTCAAGGGCATTGGTGTTTCCATACCAGGCTGTGATGTAGCCAGTCAATCTTCTCTCCACTACAGATCTTTAGAAGTTTGTCAAAGTTCTGGATGTCATATCGAATCTTCACAAACTCCTAAGGAAGTAGAGGCACTGCTGTGCTTTCTTTGTAATTGTACTTACGTGCTGGGCCCAGGATACACAATTGTCCAAGTACAGTCAGATTTCATGGAGGTAAATTAACGTGGAATTTGTGGCTGTCTAACATCTCCAGTACAAGGTTCAATCCGGAGCTCTTGTCCACTCTCCCAGTGACTAAATATGTGCTCCTACTTCCCAAAGGTATATTGATAGACGTTTTTGCTGCCTGATGATGGTGGCCCCATTGGTGGTAAGTCAATAATGAAACTGGAATTAATGGGAATGTGATGGAATAAATGTTAGGGCTAAAGAGGAAAAGGGAAATCGGGTGGAGTCATACAGTTATACAATTGTACAGGAGAGAAACGGGCCTTTCAACACATCCAGTCAATGCCATCCTTGTCCTATCTAGCTGCACCCAGCCTATAGTGCTCCATACTTCTCTCATTCATATACCTATCTAAACTTCTCTAAATGTTACATTTGAAACTGTATGCACTACCTCCAGTGGCAGCTCGTTCCTTATTCAATCTTTCCTATAATTTAGGTCCTCAAGTCCCCGCAACATCATTGTAATGATAGATGGGGTTGCTCTGATTTGCAAGGCCTCTTTCAGTGATACAATAATACAGCATCTAATTTTATTGTTTGTGGTAATATGGAGGAATAAACTTCATAAATACATGCTATACTCTTTAAACCATTATAGTTTTTGATACAGGTTCCCTTGTGTGCCATAATGAATTGCTACAAACCAGGGGAAGTGTGGCTTGGTTCATGGACAATGCTGCAGGAATGAGTCTGGAGCCTCAGGTTGAATAGACAGTTGGAAGACCACAGGAATAGCAAAGAGGAGAGACTCAA
This sequence comes from Mobula hypostoma, assembly GCF_963921235.1. NCBI lineage: Eukaryota > Metazoa > Chordata > Chondrichthyes > Myliobatiformes > Myliobatidae > Mobula > Mobula hypostoma. The sequence continues at coordinate 101,109,636 of NC_086108.1, forward strand.
GCAGTTACTAAGATGGATGTCAGACATCCTGGAAGCATTTGGGCAATATGGCCCCTTGGCGTTAATATCTCCAATGCAACGGTTTAGGTAGGATCTTACTGAAAAATAATCAAACCTGGATGGACTGTTTCTTGCTGTCACCATTTCCTGATACTAATCCTGTGAAGGAATCAATTAATCCATTTACATCCACGTTATCAGTTGCTGCAAACTGTAAGCCCCCTGCAGGACAAAAATGACAAATTTTACAATAAGCTCAGCTGTTATTTATGCCACATACCAATTGAGAAAAAGTGGGTGGTATGGTATCCTAGCATTTAGTGTAACAATATTATAATGCCAGCATCCAGGTTCAAATCCCACTGTTGTCTGTAAGGAGTTTGTACATTCACCCCTTGACCATGTGGGATTCGATGAGACCATAAGATATAGCAGCTGAATTAGGACATTTGGCCCATTGAGTCTGCTCTACCATTCAGTCATGGCCGATCCTTTGTTCCTGTCCTCAGTCCCACTTCCCGTAACTTTTGTTGCAGTGTCCAATCAAGATGATGTCAAGCTCTGCCATAGATGCATCGAACAACATGGTCTCCACAGCTTCCCATGGTAACAAATTCCACAAATTCACCACCCTCTGGCTAAAGCAATTTCTCCGCATCTCCGTTTTAAATGGATGCGCCTCCATCAAAGGGGACAAGGTGCCCGTTTGTCCTAGGCTCCTACATCATGGGAAACAACCTTTCCACATCTACTCTGTCTAGGCCTGACAACATTTGAAAGGTTTCAATGAGATCCACCCCCCCCCCCATCCTTCTAAATTCCAGTGAGTACATGCCCAGAGCCATCAAGGTTCCTCGTATGAGAAACTTTTCATTCCCGGAATCATCCTTGTGAACCTCCTCTGAACCCTCTCCAATGCCAGCACATCTTAGATGAGGAGCCCAAAGCTGTTCGCAATATTCATGTTGAGTCCTCACCACTGCCTTATAAAGCCTCAGCATCATATCTCTGTTCTTTATTCTAGACCTCTTGAAATGAATGCTAATGTTGCATATGCCTTCCTGCACCACCGACTCAAAGTGTAAGTTAATCTTTAGGGTGTTCTGCGCAAGGACTCCCAAGTCCATTTGCACCTCAGATTTTTGGATTTTTCTCCCTGTTTAGAAAATAGTTTACCCATTTATTTCTACCACCAAAGAGAATGACAATGCATTTTCCAACATTGTATTTCATTTGCCACTTTCTTGCCCATTCTCCTAATCTGTTCAAGTCCTTCTGCAACCTACCTGTTTCCTCAACACTACCTGCCCCTCCACCAATTTTCATGTCATCTGCAAACTTGGCAACAAAGCCATCTATTCCATCATCTAAATCATTGATATACAGCATAAAATGAAGCAGTCCCAACACCAACGCCTGCAGACCACCAGTCATTGGCAGCCAACCAGAATAGGATCCTTTGATTACCACTTACTGCCTCCTACCATCAGCTAATGTTCTAACCATGCCAGTAACTTTCTTGTAATACCATGGGCTCTTAACTTGGTAAGCAGCCTCATGTGTGGCACCTTGTCAAAGGCCTAATACAAGTCCAAATATGCAACGTCCACTGCATCCCCTTTACCTATCCTACTTGTAATCTCCTCAAAGAATTCCAACAGGTTCAACAGACATCCTCACTTTGTCCTTTCTTGTCCTGTGTCACCAAGTACTCCATAACCTCATCCTTAACATTTGACTCCAACATCTTGCTAACCCCTGAGGTCAGTCTAACTGGTCTTTCTTAAAGAACGGAGTGGCATTTGCAATTTTCCAGTCCTCTGGCACCCTGCCAGTGCTCAACGATTTTTGAATCATTGCTAATGCCTCCACTATCTCTATGCTACCTCTTTCAGAACTCTAGGGTGCAGTTCATTTGGTCCGGGTGACTTATGTACCTTAGGTCTTTCAGCTTTTTGAGCACCTTCTCCCTTGTAATAATAATTGCACTCACTTCTCTTTCCTCACACCCTTCAATATCTGGCACAGTGATAGTGTCTTCCAAAGTGAAGACTGATGTAAAATACTCATTTAGTTCATCTGCCATCTCCTTGTCCCGTTATTTTTTCTCCGGCCTCATTTTCTAGCGGTCCTATATCTAGTCTCATCTCTCTTATTTTTTACATACTTGTAAATGTTTTTACTATCCACTTTGATATTGTTTGCTAGCTTGCTTTCATATTTCATCCTCCTAATGACTCTTTTTGTTGCTTTTTGTAGGCTTTTAACAGCTTCTCAATCTATCTTTCCACCAACTTTTGCTGTGTTGTATGCCCTCTCTTTTGCCTTTACATTAGCTTTGACTTCCCTTGTCAACCACGGTTGTGCTATTTTGCCATTGAGTATTTCTTTGTTTTTGGAATACATGTTTCCTGCACGTTCCTCATTTTTCCCAGAAATGCACACCATTGCCGCTCTGCTGACATCCCTGCCAGCAGCTCCTTCCAATTTACTTTTGTCAACTCCTCTCTCAAAACTCTGTAACTTCCTTTACTCCACAGAAATACCGCTACGTCAGATTTCACTTTCTCCCTAAAAATTTCAATTTGAACCAATCATATTGTGATCCTCTTCCTAAGGGTTCTTTTACCTTCAAGTTCCCTTGAGGCCTCTGGTTCATTACGTAACACCCAATCCAGAATAGCTGATCCCCTAGTAGTTACCTCCCATAGTTCACAGTTGTACAGGTTAGTTAATAATCACTTGAGTGTACTTGGGTAGCACTGGCTTGTTGGGCTGAGAGGGTCTCTTACTGTGCTGCACCTCTAAAAATAAATAAATAAGTCCGAACCAGTAGGATTAAAATGGTCAGGTCTTTCAGTTTTGACTTTAACTTTGCCCTTCTGACATGAAGATATGGAAGGTGTTGTGTATGAAGTGGCCACTCTGTTAGCCCTGTCCACAGTCTTAACAGGACATCCTGGGCAGTGTGTTCCCAGAATCCAGGATTATGTTCATGAAGCGGAAGACGGCTGTCCAGTGTCTTCTGCTACTCAATGTTTGGTGGGTTCACATTCCCCAGCACAGTATCTTTAGCTATTTCCTTTGACCAGGTCTTTTAGTGCCAGTTACCTGTCATAGTTGAGAGCTCTTCTAACTGTACAGCTGCAGATGGTCCTAGTGCAATAGTGTGGATTACAGCTCCACTTCCTTCCACTTCAGAGAAGCAGGTGCTTATTTGATTATCCACTCCATCTGTCAGTAAAATCATTTCATCACCCTCTGTAGCATTGTCATCACCACGAAGTACCTGCAACAATCAGATGTCAACATGGAAAAAATGCAACAGTTGAAATTAGTAGAACTGGCCAAACATTCCAGGCTTACCTGAAATCCAGCCCTAACCCCAGTACAGATGCTCGTTCCCCCACCAGCTGATGTTGGTAACAGCTGTACAAGATCCTCCCTTACGGCATCATTATCAATCCTTTTTAACTGTGTTTTAATGCTTGCAACAGAGTTAAAAGTGACAATTCCAACTTGTGATCCTGCTTCAGCAATCTGCAGTAGGAATATCTCAGCTGCTTGTCGGAGCCTGACAATGCGATTCTCCTGTACATCAGAAGAAGAAAATTCAATGTCCAGCAAAATCCTATTTACAAGACTTAATTAAACTTTATATATTGAGAAAGATTTAAAAAACAATAATATAAATTTATTTTAATCAAGCAGCCTGCCTGTTTTGCTGTGGATGGTGTTGGATTGTTTACTTTACTGTTGCTTGATCCACAGGCGTTCATGTAAGTAAAAAACCATTTCAATTCACATACATGACTTGTTACGTGGTGGAGAGGATTTTAGGGAGTCAGGAAGTGAGACTTTTGGGTGACTCCCCAAAGTCCTCTCTACCACATAAGCATTAGAAAGCTGCATAACCATCACTGAGAGCATCCACGTCATTAAGGACATCTTCAAACCGTGATCATCAACACGAGAAATTCATAAACACTCAATGTTTGAGGCTAAGACCCTTCTTCAGAACTCAGTCGGCAATGCCTCAAGAAGATGGCATCCATCATTAAGGACCCCACCATCCAGGACATGCTCTCTTCTCATTACTACCATCAGAGAGGAGGTACAGGAGCCTGAAGATCCACTCACTGTTTTAGGAACAGCTTCTTACTGCCATTAGAATTCTGAATGGTCCATGAACCATAAATACTACTGCACTTTTTGCTCTGTTTTTACACTGCTTTTTAATATTTTTCACTGTAATTTATAATAATGTAATGGATTGCACTGAAATGCCACCGTAAAACAACAAATTTCACGCATATGTCAGTGCTAATAAATCTGATTCCGATTCTGAATACCCAACCTTTGGGCTGTTCTTGTTGAAAGTCACACGAGAGGAAATTCAGCCCAAAATTATAATCTAATTAAGGATGTGCTTTTTGAGCCGAAGAGTGGTGAATTTGTGGAATGGTCTGCCTCAGAATGCAGTGGAGGCCAAGTCCGTGGGTATATTCAAAGTGAAGGGGAGAGATTTCTGACTGGTTGGAAAAACAACGGATATGACAAGAGGGCAGGTGCATGGGATTGAATGGGATCCAGGATCAGCCATGATGAAATGGCAGAGCGGATTCGATGGGCTGAATGGTCCCATTCTGCTCCTATGTCTCATGGTCTAATAACATAAAAGATCTTACCGATCCCATGCTTCCTGAGTCATCAAGGACTAAACAAAGCACGCGGTCCTTAGCCTGTAGAAGTGTGAACGTTGGTTTGACTGAACCAGTGTGAGGTGACGAAACGTTTTTGAAATCTTCTGACTGGCTGATCACATCCCAAGTGCTCTTGTAATTGCATATTTCATTCTGCATGTTGGGTGCTTCAGGATTGTGAGTCTCAGAATCACAGAATTTATCTACCTGGATATTTGTGGAGACAAAACTAGGGTTAAAGAAGGAAGACATACAAAATGCTGGAGGAACTCAGCAGGTCAGTCAGCATCAATTCGAGGAACCAACATTCGATGTTTCCAGGTGAGACCCTTCATAAGGACTGGAAAGGAAGGCGGCAGAAGCCAGAATCAAAAGAGCTTTGATCAGCAACCAACCTGGACATCTGAAGTTTTGAGAGGAGGGAATTTCACTCAGGTCCAGTGCCCAAGGATAAAAGGGAGCAGTGGATCGCTATCCCAAAATAGAGCTTTGACTAGTGACCAATCTAAACATCGGAAGTTTCAGAGGCAAACAACAGGAATTCTGCAGATGCTGGAAATTCAAGCAACACACATCAAAGTTGCTGGTGAACGCAGCAGGCCAAGCAGCATCTATAGGAAGAGGCGCAGTCGACGTTTCAGGCCGAGACCCTTCGTCAGGACTAACTGAAGGAAGAGTGAGTAAGGGATCCCTTACTCACTCTTCCTTCAGTTAGTCCTGACGAAGGGTCTCGGCCTGAAACGTCGACTGCGCCTCTTCCTATAGATGCTGCTTGGCCTGGAAGTTTCAGAGGAGTGGATTTCACTTAGGTTTACTGCCTGAGTAGAGAAGGGAGCAGCAGATCGCTACTGCGAAATAGAGCTTTAACTAATGACCAATCCGAACATTGGAAGTTTTAGAGGAGGGAATTTCACTCAGGTTTACTGCCCAAGTAGAAAGGGAGCAGTGGGTTGCTACAGCGAAATAGAGCTTTGACCATGAAGTTTTTTCCTTCCCTTCTTTATACTGTAGGTGCTCAGCTAGGACAGTATAGTTGCCAGCCAGGATAGCGGAATGCTCCTCCGTGTCCTCCAGTGTCCCTGATGATGACAACGCAAGAAGTTGGAGCTGGAAACAGATGAACTCTGGATCATTCAGGAGGCTGCGGGGGGTGATAGATAGGACATATAGAGAAGTAGTTACACTCAAGGCGCAGGACACAGGAAACCGGCTGACGGTCAGGAAGGGGAAAGGGAATAAACAGTCAGTGCACAGTTACCCCTGTGGTCATCCCCCTCAACAACTTTGGCGACTATTGCCGGGGGGGGGGTGTTGGGGGGTGGGGGGGGTTTGACCTAACAGAGGAAAGTCACAGTGGCTAGATCTGTGGCACTGAGTCCGGCTTGGTGAGTCAGAAGGGAAAGGGGAGAAGAGGCACACTGTGATGATAGGGGACATGTTAGGGGAACAGATGGGGATTCTGTGGGCGAGAACGAGATTCTCGGATGGTATGTTGCCTCCCAGGTGCCAGGATCTGTGCTACCTCAGACTGAGTCTTCAGCATTCTTTAGTGGGAGGGGGAACAGCCAGAAGAGTAGCAGAGGGGGAAGGAAGAACATCAGATAGTGGAAATCACCCCTCTGGCTGTCCTCTTCACCAATAAGTGCTCCATTTTGAGTACTGTTGGGGGGTGGGGGATCCTCTGGGTGATGCAACAGCAGCCGTGCCTCTGGCACTGTGTCTGATGCTGTGGCTCAGAAAGGTAGGGAACTGAAGAGGAGGGCAGCAATAATAGGGGACTCTGTATTAGGGGGACAGATAGGTGATTCTGAGGATGTGAAAAAGAAACATGGATGGTAGTTTGCCTCCATGGTGAGAGGGTCCACAATGTTTCTGATCGTGTCGATAATAGTCTGAAAAGGGAGAAAGAGCAACCAGAAGTCATGGTACATATTGGTACCAATGACATAGGTAGAAAAAGGAAGGAGGCCCTGAAAAAAGATTACAGGGAGTTAGAAAGGAAGCTGAGAAGCAGGACGTTAAGGGTAGTACTCTAGGGATTGCAGCCTCTGCCATGCATCAGTGAGGATAGGAATAGAATGAGTTGGCAGATTAGTGTGTGGTTGAAGAATTGAAGCAGGGAGCAAGTATTCAGATTTCTGGATAATTAGGACAACTTCTGGGGCAGGTGTGACCTGTATGAAAGGGATGGGTTGCACTTGAATCTGAAGGAAACCAATATTCTTATGGGCAGGTTTACTAGAGCTGCTGGGAGTGGTTTAAACTAATCTGGCAGGGGGATTGGAACCAGTATCACAGAGCAGAAGATGACCCAGCAGGTTTACAAATAGATGTATTTTACATGAATACAAGGAAGGAAGGATGAGCCAATGATTGAGTACAAATGCAGATGGAGCAAAGAGTTAAATTGTACCACAGATGCAAAATTCAAAAGCGTGAAGAATGCAGGACTGAAGGTGCTGTATTTAAGTACGCGTGGCATTCGGAATAAGGTGGATGAACTCATGGCGCAATTAGAAATTGGTCAGAATAACGTTGTGGGCATCACTGAGTCGTGGCTGAAAGAAGGCCATAGTTGGGAGCTTAACGTCAAAGGATATCCTTTGTATCTAAAGGACAGGCAGAAAGGAATAGGTGGTGGGGCTCTGATGAGATAGGATGGTGGTGAGATGGGATTACACCCTTAGAAAGAGGTGGCATAGGGTCAGAGAATACTGAATCTTTGTGGGTGGAGTTTAAAAACTGCAAAGGTATAAAGACCATTATAGGAATAATATACAGGCTTCCAAATAGTAGCCAAGGGGTGGTGTTGAGATTGCAAAGGAAGATGAAAATGATATGTAATAAAGGTAATGTCACAGTTGTAATGGGGGACTTCAATATGCAAGGGGATTGGGAAAATCAGATTGGTGTTGGATCGCAAGTGAGGGAATTTGTTGATTACCTATTAGATGGCATTTTAGAGCAACTTGTGCTTGAGCCTACTCAGGGAAAGGCTATCTTAGAATGGGTGTTGTGTATTAACCCAGATCTATTAGGGAGCTCAATGTAAAGGAACCCTTAGGAGGCAGTGATTATAACATGTTTGAATTTATACTGCAATTTGAGAGGGAGAAGCACAAGTCACATATATCAGTATCGCAATGGGATAAAGGGATTTACTGAGGCATGAGAAGATAGATTGAAGGAAGATACTGGTAGGGATGATGGCAGAACAGAGATGTCTGAAGTTTCTGGGCATAGTTCACAAGGTGCAGGACAGATATGACCCACAAAAGAAGTTCTCAAATGGCAGCGGTAGGGAACCCTGGCTGACAAGGGAAGTTAAGGACTCCATAAAATCCAAGGGAAGTGCATATAAGGTAGCAAAAGTGAATGGGAAGTTGGATGATTGGGAAGCTTTAAAAATCCAACGAATGGCAACTGAAAAAGCTATAAGTAGGGAAAAGATGAAATATGAGGGCAAGCTAGCCAAAAATATAAAGCGGGATACCAAAAGATTTTTCAGTTATATAAAGAGTAAAAGGACGGTGAGAGTTTATATTGGACCACTGGAAAATGATGCTGGTGAGGTAGTAATGGGGGACAAAGAAATGGCAGGTGAACTTAGTAAGTACATTGCAACAGTCCTCGCTTGGAATAATGTGAGCAGTTTTGGGCTCTTTATCTTAGAAAGGATGTGCTGAAACTGGAGAGGGTTAAAAAAGGGTTCACAAAAATGATTCCAAGATGAAATGGATTTTCATATGCAGTATGTTTGATGACTGTGGTCTTGTATTTGATGGAATTCAGAAGAATGAGGGGTGACTTCATTGAATCCTATTGAATGGCAAAAGGCCTGGATAGAGTGGATGTGGAAAGGATGTTTTCTTTGGTGGGAGAGTCTCAGACCACGAATATGTGATAAGTGCGCGTGCGGCCAATTGATCGACAGGTAAATCGATTGGCTCTCCTGCACTCTCTTTTTGCATGGGCTTTTGAGGCTCCATGTCTCTCATCTCAGCAGGTCTGATCCTCCCACACTGTAAGTTGCCCAGCGTGTACCATGGCTAACATGACACAGTAAAAACATTTAATCCTACTGCATCGATTTTGTTCTGGCTTTGTGTATACTCACATATGGTAATCCCTGTAAGTACATTATTGAAGATGATGACTTCTGATTTCTCTCTGGGAAAAATCTACATTTCTTGTTTGGTAAGTCTGTGTTTTCATCAATGGCACATGGTAAACAGTAACCGCCCTTGCACTCAGCGATTTTTCCTTTTATGTTGAGTGAACATCTGAAAGTCAAACATAATTATAAAAGCGTACTTGTGTTTACTTCTGTACATTGACAATTTTGTCAGAAAGGACAAGGAACGGCCAGTTTATGAGAATTGTCATTTCCAGTCTGTTCTTTCTTTGCGACATGTTGTTGTTACCTCCCAGTCCACATTCACTCCACTCTAGTAATATGATCATCTTTGTATTGGTCCCAAAAGATAGGAGGACATAGAGGGACATATTCATTGGAGTATAGAAAAACGAGGGAGCCGGTGGAATCTTGTGGAACCTAGCGAATGTTGAAAAGCCTAGAGGGAGTGGATGTGGAGAAGCTGTTTCCTATAGTAGGGGATTCTGGGACCAGAGGGCACAGCCTCAGAATAGAAGGACGTCCCTTTAGAGCAGAGATGAGGAAGTATTTCTTTAGCCAGATGATGCTGAATTTGTGGAAGTCGTTGCCAGAGACATCTGTACAGGCTAAGACATTGGATATATTTAAAGCAAAGGTTGACAGGTTCCTGATTAGTAAGGGTGTCAGAGGTTATGGAGAGAAGGCGGGAGAACAAGATTGAGAGGGATAATAAATCAGCCAGGCTGGAATGATGGAGCAGCCTCAATGGGCTAAATGGCCTAATTCTGCTCCTTTGTCTTATGGAATGTAGGTCACTCTGCCCCTCAAGACTATTGTGTCTTTCAGTTTGATGATGGTTGATCTGTCCTGGGTCTCATCTTCTCTCATCTTAGAGGAGATATAGCATGGTACAAGCCCTATGGACCCATGAACCCATGTTGCCCAATTACACCTATATGGCCAATTAACCTACTAACCCATATGTCTTCGGAATGTAGAAGGAAACTGGAGCACCCGGAAGAAAACTGCACAGTGACGGGGAGAATGTCCGAACTCCTCACAGCTGTGGCGGGAATTGAACCCAGGTCACAGGCCAGTAATAGTGTTACTCCAACCACTACACTACCATAATGCCCCTGTGTAAGATCCCCATTGATCTCTATTCCCCGATTTTTCAAGAAAATATCTACTTCCTCTTTAAATCTCCCCCCGCCATTGTGTAAAACTATCCTTTCTATTTTAGGTTCTTCCACTTCCACATTCCAGCACCTGCCATGTTAAGCCCTGTGATGACCTTGTGTATTTCATTATAATCAGTTCTTCTTCTAAACTCCAAAGAATATCCTGTCAATCCAATTTCTTTAACTGCTCATGACAGGACAACCATCTCATCTCAGGAAGTGGCTGAGTGAATCTCTGTCAAAATTGTAAATGTCTGCAAGAAAATGAATCTCAAGGTATTATACAGTACTTTGATAATAAATTTTCCTTCAACTTTGACCACCAAGTTCAGGAACAGTTATTACCCTTCAACTATCAGGCTCCTGAACCAGCATGGATAACTTCACTCACCTAACACTGAACTGATTCCACAACCTATGGACACACTTTGAAGGACTCTACAACTCATGTTCTCAGTACTAATTACTTATTTTAGTTTTTTTTTTGTATTTGCATAGTTTGCTTTCTTTTGCACAGTTGGTTATCGATTCTGTTGTATTTCTTTGTTCCTGCAGTGGGTGCCCACAAGAAAATGAATTTCAGGTTAGTATATAGCAATATATACATGAGAAAATCTGCAGATGCTGGAAATCCAAGGCAACGCACACAAAATGCTGGAGGAACTCAGCAGGCCAGGCAGCATCTATGGAAAAGAGTAAACAGCTGATATTTCCGGCCAGGCCCCTTCATCAGGACTGAGAATGAAGGGGAAAGGCACCAGAAATAAAAAATAGGAGGATGGGAAGGAGCCTAGTTGGAGGGTGATAAATGAAGCCAGGTGGGTGGAAAAGGTCTAGGGCTGGAGAAGAAGGAATCTGACAGGAGAGGAGAGTGGACCATGGCAGAAAGGGAAGGAGATGGGGACCTAGGAAGAGGTGATAGGTAGGTGAGTTCAAAGTGGTGAATAAAGGAAGGGGGTAGGAGGGAACCTTCTTTTTACCAGAAGGAGAAATTGATATTTATGTCCATCGGGCTGGAGGCTACCCAGAACGAATATTCCTCCACCGTGAAGGTAGCCTCATCCTGGCACAAGAGGAGGCCATGGACCACCACGCCGGAATGCGAACGGGAATTGGAATTAAAACATTTAGCCTCTGGGAAGTTCCAATTGTGGCATATACAGTATGTAGGTTGATAATAAATTTACTTTGAACTTTGAAAACTATGCCAGACATGTCCTCATCAGTCCCATGTATAGCTGTAACAATACTCCTTATTTCTAATCCTAACCTTCTGGCAATAATGATCTAAGTGCCACTTGCCTTCTTTATTAGTTGCTGTACCAGCCAATTAAGACTTTAAGATTCACATTTAAGAAGGTCTAAACCCCTCTGCACTTACTTCATCTTTTACCATCTGCAGGAAAAGTTTGCCTGTCAGTTTCACTTATCCAAGACCATAACCTCACCGGTAGCCATATTAAACTTTATATGACCCATTTCCTCAGTATATTGATATGCAACTGTAACGTCCTAATATACTGCTGCTAATACAGCATGTGCTCTCAGAATCTGAATCAGAATCAGGTGCAATATTGCTGCAATATGTTGTGAAATTTGTTGTTTTGCAGCAGTGGTAAAATATTATGTACACGATTGTAGGGCTCTCAGTATACTAGGTGGACTGTTAACTGTTGATCGCTTATTACCAAAATGGCTTCTCTGAAGTGTTATATTAAAATAGCTTCCCGTAATGTTAACTGCTGGGCAAGGGGTTCTCTGTAACTGCAATGTTTGGGTTATACAGGGAGATAATGGAAATTGTATTCACTTGTTAGCCAATGGAAGTCATGTTCTGTTAACTTGTATATGTGTGCTGAGTTGAGGAGCGCGGGCTTTTTGGGAGGCAAGTGGAGAGGACGGACGTGTGTGGAACGGACAGCGGTTCCAGGGCGGCGGATACCGGATCTCGGGAGTTCAGAGGGTGGCCAGAGTCTCGGAAGGACGTTGTGGATGGAATCGGAGGCGTGAGCTCCAACGTATTAAAATCAAATGTGCACAAGACTGATAAGTTACTTCTGTGGTGCCTACTTTTTTTGTAGTTATTTCTACTAACCCATCACCAAAAATTTGCTATAAAGTATAATTCTTTACTCGCACTTGGTATATTGTTTCATATTTGTGTTGTGGCTGTTCGTTGGACGACTCACACCTTATCCGCACCAAAGCAATTGCACTGTTTGGCGAGGTCAACGCTATTCACCCTAGGCAATGGTGGATCAGTGGGGCAAAGACCGTTACACGATATATTATACTTTATTGTCGTCAAACAGTTGATACTAGAGCGTACAATCATCACAGTGATATTTGATTCTGTGCTTCGCGCTTCCTGGAGTACAAATCAATAGTAAATAGTAAAACATTAAATTATAAATCATAAATAGAAAATAGAAAAGGGAAAGTAAGATAGTGCAAAAAAACAAGAGGCAGGTCCAGATATTTGGAGGGTACAGCCCAGATCCGGGCTAGGCTCTGTTCAGCAGTCTTATCACAGTTCGAAAGAAGCTGTTCCCAAATCCAGCCGTACGAGTCTTCAAGCTCCTGAGCTTTCTCCCGGAGGGAAGAGGGACGAAAAGTGTGTTGGCTGGGTGGGTCATGTCCTTGATTATCCTGGCAGCACTGCTCTGACAACGTGCGGTGTAAAGTGAATCCAAGAATGGAAGATTAGTTTGTGTAATGTGCTGGGCTATGTTCACGATCTTCTGCAGCTTCGTCTGGTCTTGGACAGGATAACCTCCATACCAGGTTGTGATGCACCCTAAAAGAATGCTTTCTACGATGCATCTATAAAAATTAGTGAGGGTTTTAGGGGACAGGCCAAATTTCTTTAGCTTTCTGAGGAAGTTTAGAGAATTGGTTGGCAGACAGGAAGCAAAGAGTGGGAATAAACGGGACCTTTTCAGAATGGCAGGCAGTGACTAGTGGGGTACCACAAGGCTCAGTGCTGGGACCCCAGTTGTTTACAATATATATTAATGACTTGGATGAGGGAATTAATTGCAGCATCTCCAAGTTTGTGGATGACACGAAGCTGGGCAGCAGTGTTAGCTGTGAGGAGGATGCTAAGAGGATGCAGGGTGACTTGGATAGGTTAGGTGAGTGGGCAAATTCATGGCAGATGCAATTTAATGTGGATAAATGTGAAGTTATCCACTTTGGTGGCAAAAACAGGAAAACAGATTATTATCTGAATGGAGGCCAATTAGGAAAAGGGGAGGTGCAACGAGACCTGGGTGTCATTATACACCAGTCATTGAAAGTGGGCATGCAGGTACAGTAGGCGGTGAAAAAGGCGAATGGTATGCTGGCATTTATAGCGAGAGGATTTGAGTACAGGAGCAGGGAGGTACCACTGCAGTTGTACAAGGCCTTGGTGAGACCACACCTGGAGTATTGTGTGCAGTTTTGGTCCCCTAATCTGAGGAAAGACATCCTTGCCATAAAGGGAGTACAAAGAAGGTTCACCAGATTGATTCCTAGGATGGCAGAACTTTCATATGATGAAAGACTGGATGAACTAGGCTTATACTCATTGGAATTTAGAAGATTGAGGGGGGATCTGATTGAAACGTATAAAATCCTAAAGGGATTGGACAGGCTAGATGCAGGAAGATTGTTCTCGATGTTGGGGAAGTCCAGAACGAGGGGTCACAGTTTGAGGATAAAGGGGAAGTCTTTTAGGACCGAGATTAGGAAAAACTTCTTCACACAGAGAGTGGTGAATCTGTGGAATTCTCTGCCACAGGAAACAGTTGAGGCCAGTTCATTGGCTATATTTAAGAGGGAGTTAGATATGGCCCTTGTGGCAAAGGGATCAGGGGGTATGGAGGGAAGGCTGGTACAGGGTTCTGAGTTGGCTGATCAGCCATGATCATACTGAATGGCGGTGCAGGCTCGAAGGGCCAAATGGCCTACTCCTGCACCTATTTTCTATGTTTCTATGTAAAGGTGCTGGTGGGCCTGCTTGGCAGTGGACTCTGCTTGGTTGGTTATATATACTGTATATTTTTCTATATACACTGTACTGTTGTTCCAAAATAAACTCGAGTCTCATATCATTCCAATATACATCACAACATGCCCTATTTTCATATCATCAGCAAACTGGGATATTTTATACCTGACCCTATCCTCCAATATAAATAATAGACAGTTGCGATAGAAATGCAAACTATTTCTATTTCCTTTCAGCTATGACAGACTTGATTAGAGATCCCAAAACCCAAAGGATGTCATGCAGTTAGATTTGTCATACCTTGTTGCTTCCATGTTGCCGTTCTCCGAGAAATAAAATGGAACCATATCATTATATTCATTGAACACACCCCAGCGAAGATGGGCCCACTCGTGGACAAATACTCTACCTGTTAAGACAATTTTATTTTTAAATAGTGAATTCAATATTTTCACATTCTTAAAGTATTCTCAAGAGCATCTGAGCAGTTAGGTCAGGTATCTGAGCAACTGCACCTAACCTGTGTTGAACTTGCCCAGAAAGCATCACATAGAAGCAAAAAGAATGTACTATAAACATTAGGTTGTTAAATGATGCACAATGCACAAGGGTGGTTGATGAAACATTAAGCTTGTTTTCATTAATAAGAACACAAAATCTATTAATTAGTATTATTTACACATCTTGCTTATCATTGCACCTTAAAGGATCAAGTGTAATATATAAAAGTCAGTCTCTCTCTCTCTCTCCCCCCTTCCCCCCCCAATCATGTTGTTGATCAAAGGTGTCAGAGGGGTTACCAGCCTTCAATAGTTCCGATGTCCCTTAAGCAGTCAAAACCAAAACGTATTAAAAAGTAGTGCAAACTTATTTAAAACAATTTACCTTTTGGACAATAAACTGAGGTCATTTCATCATTTAGCATGAAGTTCGGGGTGAAGTGAATGTACCGCCCCTTCTCACCACATCCACCATACTGCAGGGTGTACGGGGCATCTCCATATTTAAGATAGGATTCAGCAACGATCACATTCGCCTACGGAAGAAATTGCAGTCTTCCATATGAACGTCCTTGCACTCGGCACAAAAGGATGACTTTCTATAGCAGAAAGACTAATACCCTGTCTGAAATAATATTACAAAAAAGCCTAAAGATCCAGTGTTAGTCTTGCTCCTCTTCTCCTCATCAGTGCTTGGCTCTGATCCCCCACTTTCCCTTATTCCAAGTGTTGCCACACTCCACGCTCTCAAAAAGTTTCTGGATCTTCTGTCACTCTGGCCTCAAGTATACGGCTCCCCATTGGCCTTGTGTGCCAGATTCTCTCCTACAGATATATTCCCTAATGCCCTCTGCTGCTCAATTCATCATGCCTCCAGAGTCTGTCCCCATCCATCTCTCAAAGCTCTAAATGAAAGAGCCAACTCCATTTTAATATTCCTGGAACCTGCTTCTATAGTTCTGAGGCAAAATAAAGTGATAATCTCTATCCATTGCTCCCAGACACAAGGCATCCCAGTACTACTGGAAATGAGACTGCTTTCTTGGCAACCTTGGGCAGCAATACGGATAGGTCTTTGAAACCTGCACAAACACCGCCTCACAATATCTCCCAAAGGTGCTGGGATTCAAGATATCTCCCAATGACAAGAATATTTACAGGACTGCAGTCACATACACCCCTCCCACCATCACAAGCATCAACCCCCCCCTCCACAACCTACCCACAACAACCTCTCACTGTTTCACCATTGTCAAATCCTGTACATCCTCCATCAGAGGTTATTGCTACTTATATCCTATTGTTCCATCCCTCAATGCTACCAAGTTGTGGCCCACCCACAGCAAGCCTGTCAGCTTCTTGAATGGTTTCCTAATATCAATGACTCAGTATAGTTCCAAAATGCCTCAGTCCATTCATCAGTGCTTTCAAGCTCATGTACACCAGGGTTTTAGACAGGTAGAGGATCCCATTATCATCAAAAGAGATGCAAATAAATAAAACTTCAGTTGTTGGAATCTGAAAAATAAGCAGAAGGTGCTGGAAGAACTTAGCCAGTCAGGCAGCATCTACAGAAAAAGAGAAAGCTGTCAAAGGTTTGGGTCAGCAGCCTTTCCCTGTCTGCGTGACTGGCAGTTCTTTAAGCATCTTTGTTTATGTTTCAAAGCCAATTAGTTACTGATGCCCTCTATTGGTCAGAGTCAAACAGAGATGTTGCATCCCAGCTACCTACATGATACACAAGCCTGGGCAGTATGATATGGAGAGCAATCTATTGCTCATGTAACAAGCTCCTGCTCTGCATGCATCCGATGAATCCAAAGTAACGACAGAGACTGATACAGTTTGGTACCAGCAACAACGCAGGAGTTGCCAGTCAGTATTGAACTCACTGCCTTAGGGACTCCAGCTCTGGATTTTTCTCGGGGTTTACTCCCAAAGCCTTCCCCATGAATGTATATAGCCATAAGGCAGCGGAGGTTTGAGATCAGAGTTTTTCCTCTCCTAGGTGAGCTGCCAACCATGGATGACAAGCCCCTTCTGCCTGAAGTGACTAGTTTTTAAGTTGTCAGTAACCTGCCTTTATTCCTTTTCCTGTCAGTAGAAATAGTTCTGCCATGCTTAGTAGCTCAGCCAAATGTGAAGGTCAGGAGCTGGACATGGCTGTCAAAGGCAATTTGAGATGCATGCCATTGGGAGTATTTAATAGGTGGTGGGAGCTTATTCCCACTACCCACCCTGGCTATAACAACCTTAAGAATCCAATGAGTTACACCCTACTAGTAAAGATTATACATATTACTCTTTCCCTCATTCAGCCTATTCAAGGATAGACTATTTCTTTATCTTTAATACAGATAGACTCAGGATAAAAAACTGTAATATTGCAACAATTGATCTGTCGGATCATAGCCCAGTCTCTATGTCTCTAATCCTGGAAAGGAAAATGAGGAAAACACTATGGAGGCTAAACTCACATATACTTAATAACCCAAAAGTAATGGAGAGATTAAGGGCAGAAATCAAAGAATATCTAGACCTTAATGACACGGGAGAAACATCACCAGTGATTTTATGGGATACATTGAAAGCTGTACTGAGAGGGAAAATTATTTCCATTACTACTCACATGAAAAAAATCAATGCACAAAAATTAGCAGACCTTCAAGGAAAATTAAAACAACTTCAAGTTGGAGATAGCAACAAAAGTAATTCAAATCGAAAACAGGAAATTAGGAAATTGCAAAGTGAAATTGATGATATTTATACGTTGGAAACTCAAAGAAATTTTCTTTACCTGAGACAAAAGAATTATGAAGCAGGAGGTAAATCAGCTAGATTATTAGCATATAAATTACGAAAACAACAAGCAGACAATACAATTCATAAAATAAAGAATCCAAAGAATCCAATGAGTTACTACTGTATGCAAAAGTCAATAGAGTCAAAGAATCATAGGGTTACACAGAATAAAAACTGTCCATTTGGCTCAACTCACCCATGCTAACCAAGAATTCCCACCATTGACTATAAGGAGTATGTACATTCTCCTCATTGCCGCGTGGGATTTTCCTCTGGATGCTCCAGATTCTTCCCACATTACATATGGTTTGTGTTCGGGTTAGTAGGTTGAGGGTATGCAGTGTTGGCACTGGAAGTGTGGCAACACATGTGGGCTCAGACTGTGTTGATCATTGACACAAACAACATATTTCACTGTATGTTTTGATGTGCAGGTGACAAATAAATCTAATCTAATCTTTAGTAGTTACCTGAGCTCGCCACATTTGGCCTATTTTCCTCTACCAGGGGTTCCCAACGTTTTTTATGCCACACAGCCTTGCCATTAACTGAGGGGTCCGTGGGCCACAGATTGGGAACCCCTGCAGAACATTTCCTATCCAGGTGACTATTCAAGTGTCTGTTAAATGTTGAAATTGTAAACACCTCTATCACTTCCTCTGGCAACTCGTTCCATATACCCACCTCCCTCTTTGTGGAAAGGTTGACCCTCAAGTCTCTCTTAGTTTCCTCCTTTTTCAACTTAAATCTATGCCCTCCATTTTTAGACTCTTCAGCCCTGGAAAACATTACTTGCAACTCCTCAGCAATGATTCTAGCAAACTCCAAATATACATGTTTGTTTCCAAGAATAAGTTCCACTTTCATTGTCAGTGGGGCATTCCCGTGGCTCTATATGGGAGACTAGTAACTGAATGACAGATTGTAACTTGTAAGAAAATCTTTAGAAGTCACTGTTCTGCCAGATCTACCCTTACAGTAACTTTTCTGCACCTCTGGAACTTTGGCACAAAATTCACACATGTGAATAAGGGTTCTGGGGCGAAGTTCCCGTTGTGGAAAGTCACTCAGAGCAGTTTAAGTCTTGTACCCCACTTTTCCTACCTTCTCGTATGATTGAGTAGTTGGTCTTTGAAACAGATTTGGATTCGGTGGCCAAGTAGCAGGCAGCAGGATTTTTACATCTGAGAAGTAAAGTTGATGTTCCGTAGCGTCGTAGATGTAGGACGAGGCTTCAGTCATCATTCCCTGCAAAACAAACAGGGAATTTTTATTTTTATTTCTATTTATGCACCATTTATTTAATTTAACAATCTATATATATATATTTTTACTGTAATTCACAGTTTTTTTTTCTCTAATATTATGTATTGCATTGTACTGCTGCCACAAAGTTAACGACTCTCACAATACTAAACCCGATTCTGATCCAGTTTTCAGTAAACAGGAGAGGGGAGAAAGAACATAAAGACAAGATATTCTGCAGATTCTGGAAATCCAAAGCAACACACCCAAAGTCCGAGAGGAACTCAGCAGGTCAGGCAGCATCTGTGGAGAGGAATAAAGAGTGGATTCTTTGGACCGAGACCCTTCATTTGGACTGGAAAGTAACAGGGAAGAAGCCAGAATAAGAAGGTAAGAACATAAATATGCCTTTAACTCTCACCAAATTCTAAACTCCAAACAGTAAAATGCAATGCAAATAACATACAATGAACAAAACAATGCAAATTTCAGGCACCACCTCACCTGAATACTTTCAATAAGCTTGGGGTTATATTGGATACTAGGATTAATAGCAATGACAATGTTTCTATATCCATTATTGACCACTCTTACTCTGGAGCAGTTTAGAAAGCAAACGTTCAGGAGACAACAGAACACTAAGCCTAGGACTCTGTTAAGCATCTTCTCAGCTTCAGTTAGAGCTTTCTCAGCTGGAGAAAACTTCTTATAGTTGAAGAAGTAGGTTGTACAGTGCCACCCACATCCTGGGAGTGCACTAAAAAGGATTAGAGGAGGGTCACACCGGTGCACAATGCAAATGGGAAACTGGTTGAGAAATTCTAGCTCATTCCAATTATCTTTTAATTTGATTCCCCCTTTAAGGACTGGTGCATCACTGGAAGAGCCAACATTTATAGTCCATCCCTAGGTGCCCTTGTGAAGCTTAAAATCAAAAAGAGTTGCTCCAGATACAGAACTAATGGAATCAATAGAATTTTACAGAAAGCTGTAATGTGATTTAGGTCAGTCTGAAACTGTGTTTCAAATTGTCCCCAGGAGTTGTCCATCTTCTAAGATCCTTCCTCTCCCAGGATGAGGTCTTTGGAGCTTCTGTTGGCGTTCCACTGGGTTTATGTGGGATGGGATTGCTAGCTCTATGCCCAACCCTCCCTCCTCCTTTTGCCGCCTGTACCCGCACGATATCCATCCAGACTCCTTCCATCTGTGTACCTATCCCATCTCCTCTTCAATGTTACAACTGAACGTGTATCTACCACTTCCAATGGCAGGTCATTTCACACTCGCACCACCCTCTGAGTAAAGAAGTTTCCTCTCACCTTCCCCTTAAATATTTCACCTTTTGCCCTAAACCTATTACCTCTAGTTCTAGTCTCACTCAATTCAAGGGAGGAAACCTGCATGCCTTCACCCTGTCTATACTCCACATAATTTTCTAGGTTGCTAAAAGATCTCCCCTCATTTTCTTGCACTACAGGGAATAATGTCCCAACTTATTCAGCCTTTCCCAATAACTCAGATTCTCAAGCCCTGGAAATGTAAATTTTGGAGTCACAGAATCATAGAAAAGTACAGCGCAGTAACAGGCCCTTTAGCCTACCCAGTCCATGCCAAACCATTTAAACTGTATACTCCCTTCGACATGCACTGGGACTGTAGCTCTTCACACCCCTACCATTCATGTACCTATCCATTGAAATTGAGCTCGCATGAACCACTTGTGGTGGCAGCTCATCCCACACTCTCACGACCCTCTGAGTGAAGAAGTTTCTCCTTGTGTTCCCCTTAAACTATTCAACTTTCAGCCTTAACCCATGTCCTTTGGTTGTTGTCCCACATAACCTCAGTGGAAAAAGCCTGCTTGCATTTACTCTGTCTATACCCCTCATTATTTTGTATACGTCTATCAAATCTCTTCTCAATCTTCTATGTTCCAAGGAATAAAGTCCTAATCTATTCAATCTTTCCTTATAACTCAGTCCTCCAGACCTGGCAACATTCTTGTAAATCTTCTTATCGAACTGACAATGCTCCAACAATGTCTTAAATTTAGCCTCATATGCTGAAATGGATTCCGCTTCCTTTTCATTCACTTCTGAAACCTAAAGCATATTGCAATTAACAACGGTTTCGGATCGAAATGTTCCCGCATTACTTCCACGATATCAACAAAGCTCATTTCAGCTGCTTTGGTTGAAACAGTCAAACTTCTAAGCAAACCGTATGCCTTTAAATCAAATGCACTCGGCAAAATTGGCACCCACTTCTCACAGGCCGTTCCATTTGCTTTAAAATACTGCACAATTTACTCCATATACAATATCCAGTTAGCTGTTGTGATCAAACACGTCAATCTTTCCAATGTAGCCAAACGTTTCTACTCTTTTTTTATGATTATTATCACCCGGTACTCACTGTTTATGAACCTGTGAATTCTTCTGTTTTCTGCCTTTTTGAGTCTGTTCTTTCCCAAAGAGGCATGTACTGTGCTGTTTTTTCACTCAACCATTTCTTGTTGCCTTTTTTTTTCCAACTGGAATGTCTTGTTGCACCTCAACAGGCAGGGGTATGTCTCAGGTTCATTTAAAACTTCCTCGTCACCTCTGCTATATATTGTAGCTACAAGACATCAAACTAACTGGAATGGAAAGGACAGAGAGTCCGGAATGCAAGTCTAACTTTGTTTTCACTTTAACCAAGGTGGTGTAATGACGTTTGCCATTCATATACTTTGTACATATAACCATTATTGAACTGTTATAGACAATAAAGAGTGCTTAATTAAACAATTTATTTACAATATTATTGATATATTAAGTACACAACAGATAGTACACCTGAATACATGCTAGATGACTGATGTATGTCTGAAGGTTGCAGATACTTGGGGCATTGGTGCCTGTTCTGGGGAAGTTGAGACCTGTTCACTTGTAACTCAGCAGGGCTAGAACCAACATGAACTCTGCAGCATTGGTAACGTAATGCTCTGGTTCAGATGGTTCATATTTTTTTCTCTGGTATGCTGTTCTGTTCTGTGTACGTTGCTTGTTTGGGTTACTGTTGAAGATAAGAGATGGGAGAATTGTATCCCATTCAATTAGGATGGCTAGATTTAGGGGAGGTTTCTCCGGTGAAGGACATTAAGGTTGGGCTTGGGGCTTTGTTGGAGGAGAGGAGAGAAGATGCTGGAGGGAAGAGATCGTGGGAGTCGATCCGGAGCGGGGCCGTGATTCGCTGAAGTCCGGGGAGATCGAAAGAAGATCGGCAAAGGGGAAGCCGTGAGCTCCAACTTGTGCACATTAGATTGTTTCATTAAACTGGGTCCTTTTTCTTCTTTTTTTGTTTTTCCGTTCTTAACCCTTTAGTCAAATTAAGAATTGTAAAACTAAATCTTTTAATTGTATGCGGTATACTGTCTGTTATTTCGTTGTACTTACTTGTAACAAGGTAACACATCACGCAGCATCCACACAAACGAGGGGATTTGGGGGGCTTGCATGTTAATCTCCCACGTTTGGCGGGGCTGAAGGGTGTCTTCCCTAGACTCACGCAGACGATGGAAGCACAGTGTCACAGAAGTATCTCTGGAGAATGTTTACATTTATTGGTCAGAGTGGAACAGAGCTGAGCAAAGATTCAGGATAGAGAAAGAAAAATAAAATTGTAAATTTGGACTCAGAAAATTAGAGGACGAGGTTGAAGCAAAGGCAGACAGAAGTTAGTTTATTTCCTTTGCAAAACCTCCTTGCAAAATCTGGTTCCTGTCTTATTGGACTTATCTCATACTGCTGGATAGCCACAAGATCCTATTTTTTTTTAACCTTTTCTAAACCTAATCCTGTCACACAAAATCTGGTTCCCTTTTCTTAGACAGGTCTAGCTTCTTTCTATAAAATAGACACCACACTCTATTGTCCACCTGCACTACACTTTCTCTGTAACTGTAACACTTTATTTTGCACTTTGTTGTTGTTCTATCTTGTATAATCTCAAAGCACTGTTATAATTTTTATTTATTTAGGGATACAGCGTGGAATAGGCCCTTCTGGCTTTTCAAGCTGTGCCACCAGCAACCCACCAATTTAACCCTAACCTAATCATAGGACAATGACCAATTGCCTACTAGCCGGTATATCTTTGGACTGTAAGAGGAAACCTGAGCACTTGGAGAACTCCTTACAGAGCACATCGGGATTGAAGTCTGAGCTTCAGCATCCTGAGCTTTAATAGCGTCGTGCTAACACCTCCGTTAACATGGCACCTATGAAATTATCTGCCTGAACAGTATCCAAGGCAAGTTTTCACTGTTCCTCAGTATATGTGACAATAATAAATGAATTTACCAATATTCCAATTTACCTTATCTTGAGAATTAATCTTGGTTCTATATAGATCTTAGAACATAGAATATTACAGCACAGTACAGGCCCTTCAGCCCATGATGCTGTGATGACCAATTAACCTACTCTAAGATCAATCTAACCCTTCCCTCCTACATAGCCTTCCATTTTTCTTTCATCCATGTGCCTATCTAAGAGTCTCCTAAATGGCCCGAATGTATCTGCCTCCACCACCACCCCTGGCAGCGTGCTCCATGCACTCACCACTGTCTGTATAAAGATCTTACTTCTGACATCCCGCCCCCTTATACTTTCTTCCAATCTCTTAACATTTATGCCCTTTCATGTTGTTCATTTCTACATTGGGGAAAAGCCTCTGTTATCCCGATCTGGCCTCTTATCATTTTATACACCTCTGTCAAGTTAGAAAGAGGAAATACCATTCCTATGAATAGATCGTAATTCTTCAGTGATCACCACACATTATTCTAAATTCTACACAATATACTTCCAGATCAGTTACCCTCTGCTCAGTGGTTTATTGCTCATTCCAGGAATTGTTCCTGTGTTCCTGGATTCCATGTCCTTTACTTCATTTATCCTTCCTTAAGTAGCGAGACCAGACCTGTACATAATGCTCCACCCACAGTGCACACTTTATTTGTTAGGTCCTACCTGTACCTTCCACAGTGGTAACTGTATGTATGTTCTAGGTCTTCTGCTGCTGTAGCCCATCTTCTTTAAGCTGGGTTGAGCATCGAGCTAGCAACTCGACCTCATAAAGAGCAGTCAAATGCTATGAAAAGGGAAAAATGCCCCGCGATGTGTCACGAGGCACGAAAATGAACAGCAACACAACTATCAATCATTCTCAATTAGATCACATTTCTTCCCCATTCTGACATTTGGTCTGAACAAAACTGAACCTCTTGACCATCTCTGCATGCTTTTATGCATTGAGTTGCTGGCACATGATAGGCTGTTTAGACATTGGCATTAATAAAGGAACCACTGACTGTAGATGGTGTGCAAAGCTTTTTACTCAGTACCTGTGGCAATAAGAAACCAATTACCTAACATAATTGTAATAAAGAACTGAAATTTTTTTGCATAAGGACAAAATATTGTTTGCCTTGTTATTTGCTTGCTTCAGCCGCACATTAATTTTCAATAGCTTGGGTACTGTGAACCCAGGTCTCTGAATAATAACATATTTCACTGTCTCATCATTTAAAAGATGCCCCTTCTGTCTGCTTTCTGCACCAAAATGGATGACTACACTTTCCACCTTATACTGTATTTCATCTGCCATAAGACCATAAGACAGGCGCAGAATTTGGCCATCTGGCTCATTGCATCTGCTCCGCCATTCAATCATGGCTGATCCTTTTTTTTCTCCTCCTCAGCCCCAGTTCCCAGCCTTCTCCCCGTAACCTTTGATGCTGTGGCCAATCAAGAACCTATCAATCTCTGCCTTAGATACACCCAACGAATTGGCCTCTACAGCTGCATGTGGCAACAAATCCAACAAATTTACTACCCTTTGGCTAGGCATCTAAATTCTGTCTATATTTCTCTCAGGCATCTAAATTCTGTCTGTATTTCTCTCAGTCCTCTTGGCCTCTTGGCATAAACCACATTCTTAGCTGGCTTTTTATCAGGAGCAAACTTGGGTATATTACACCTGGTTCCCTGATCTAAATCACTGAAAGAGATACAGTACCAGCACTGATCTCTATGACAGCACACTAGTCACAGCCTCCTAACTCCATTTTATGCCTCTTCTTCATTTTCTGTCTGTTAGCCAATCCCTGGGAGACATATTCAGATTATAGAACTGAAGCAAAAGAGCAGTGAGGTCCTGGACTGTATCTGGATTAGAGGAGAAGATGAATCAGGGTGGATAAATTCTCAGGGCCCGACAAGATGCCCCTCAGACCTAGTGGGAGGTTAATACAGAAATTCCTGGGGCCCTGGCAGAGATATTTAAGACATCCTTAGCCACTGGTAAGATGCTGGACGATTGGGGGATAGCTAATACTGTTGTTTAAGAAAGTCTCTTAAGAATAAGGTGAAAGTTATAGGCCTGCGAGCCTGATATCAGTAGAAGGTAAATTGTTGGAAGATATTCTCAAGGACAGGATATATAAGAAAGAAGACAGAGGGTAGTGGTTGAAGGGACTTATTTGAGCTGGAGGTCTGTAATTAGTTGTGTTCCACAGGGATCTGTTTTTGGAGGTCTGCTGTTCATGATATAACTGACTTGAATGAAAATGTAGATGGGTGGACTTGTATGTTTGTGGCTGATACCAAAATTGGTGAAGTTGTGGATAGTGTATGTAAGGGAGTTTCGATTTTTATGTTACTGCGGAGGCTAATTAAAATGGCGTCTTTGTTATGTTAATCTGGGGAATGCGGCTTTGTTGTGTTAAGCGCTGAGAAAGTTTGCGCTAGCAGCTTATTGTGGTTTAGAGGGTGATAAGAAATACGTTATTAACCAATTGGGATAGTTGTTATAGTTTTGGTGTATTTGAAGATACTGTATGCGAGAGGTTTTGGGAGAGAAGGCGGGAGAGCGAGACAGAGGATGGACGAGGTGCTGTGAGTCCGCTAACGGGGTCAGACCCCGAGTGGGACATTCGGCGAGGAAACGGAGACGGACTCGTGCTCGTGTGGAGTGTCTGGTTGACCACCGTTGTTGGTCCCAGGCGGCCGGTCGAGGTGGTCCGAAGGGGTCGCAGGGTGAAGAAGGTCCTTGAGCTCCAACGGTTTTTGTGCACGAAGAGATTGAACTTCGGTAAGTGTGGCGCCTTTTATTTTCCTTTTATATTTTATTCTCTTTTAAATATATAGTTCCAGTAATATCTATAAACTGTATATCATTTAATTGTATCTGGTGTATTGTCTGTTATTTGGGCGGGGTGGGGTACCTCACACAGCATCCACACAAACGAATTCCCCAGTTTGGCGGGGCCGAGGCTGTTTCCCTTGACGACAACGAGCCGAGCGACCCTGAGGGTGGCCAGGGGGGCTACATGTAGAAGACTAACAAAGAATACAGCACGATATAGATCAGTTGCAGATAGCAGTTGGAGTTTAACCCAAGTAAACATGAGATGTTGTACTTTGGAAGGGCAAATGCAAGGAGACAGTACACTATTAAGGGTAAGATCCTTAACAACGTTGTTGAGCAGAGAGATTTTAGGGTCCAAGTTTCTAGTTTCTTGAATGTGGCTGCAAAGGTCAATAAGGTGGTTAAGAAGGCTTTTGAAGTGCTTGCTTTTATTAGTCAAGGCAATGAATTCAAAAGTCAAGAGGTTATATTGCAACTTTATAAAACTCTGGTTAGGCCTCATCTGGAGAACTGCATACAGTTCTGGTTGCCCCACTATAGGAATGATGTTGAGGCTTTGGAGAGGGTGCAGAAGAGGTTTACTGGGATGCTGCCTAATTTAGAAGGCATGCGCTATCACGAGAGGCTGGATAAACTTGGGTTGTTTTTTCTGCAGCGTCAGAGGCAGAGGGGAGATT
This sequence comes from Mobula hypostoma, assembly GCF_963921235.1. Taxonomy (NCBI): domain Eukaryota; kingdom Metazoa; phylum Chordata; class Chondrichthyes; order Myliobatiformes; family Myliobatidae; genus Mobula; species Mobula hypostoma. The sequence goes on from NC_086108.1 coordinate 101,136,049, forward strand.
TGATAGAGGTTTACAAGATTATGAGAGACATAGATAGAAAAATAGAGGATATATGTTTTCCAGTATAGAAATGTCGAATGTCAGAGAGCATGCATTGAAAGTGAAAGGGGGTAGGTATAAGGGCGATGTGAGGTATTTTACTCAGAGTCATGGATGGCTAGAAGGCACAGCCTGGTGTGGTGGTAGGGGCAAATACATTAGAGGATTTTAAGAGAGGTTTGGATAGTCACATGGATGGAGGGATATGGAAATGGTGTAGGTGGGGGGTGGAGTAACGTTTGGGTGTTTTTGATTTGCTTTTTAGCTGGTTTGGCACAACACTGTAAGCTATTCCTGTGCTGCACTCTTCTTTGTGTTATGTTCTATAAGTATTTGGCAAGACATGACCTGATTAGTGATAGTCAACATGGCTTTGTGCATATTAGGTCAAACCTAACCAATCTTATAGAGTTTTTCAAGGAGTTTACCAAGAAGTATGATGAAGAAGAAGCAGTGGATGTTGTCTACATGGACATTAGCAAGGCCTTTGACAAGTCCTGCATGGGATTTTGGTCAAGAATGTTAAGCCACTTGGCATTCAGGATGAAGCAGCCAACTGGATTCAGCATTGGCTTAATAGGGCAAGCCAGAGAGTGGTAGTAAATGGATGTCGATGTCAATGGAGGCGTGTGACTTTTGGTGTGCTGCTGGCTTCAATGTTCCTTGTCATCTATATCAACAATCTGGGTGATCAAGCAACACACATCAAAGTTGCTCGTGAACGCAGCAGGCCAGGCAGCATCTCTAGGAAGAGGTACAGTCGACGTTTCAGGCCGAGACCCTTCGTCAGGACTAACTGAAGGAACAGTTAGTAAAAGATTTGAAAGTGGGAGGGGGAGGGGGAGATCCAAAATGATAGGAGAAGACAGGAGGGGGAGGGATGGAGCCAAGAGCTGGACAGGTGATTGGCAAAGGGGATATGAGGGGATCATGGGACAGGAGGCCCAGGGAGAAAGATAGGGGGAGGGGGGAAGCCCAGAGGATGGGCAAGGGGTATAGTTAGAGGGACAGAGGGAGAAAAAGGAGAGAGAGAGAGAAAGAATGTGTGTGTATAAATAAATAATGAATGGGGTGCGAGGGGGAGGTGGGGAATTAGCGGTAGTTAGAGAAGTCAATGTTCATGCCATCAGGTTGGAGGCTACCCAGATGGAATATAAGGTGTTGTTCCTCCAACCTGAGTGTGGCTTCATCTTTACAGTAGAGGAGGCCGTGGATAGACATATCAGAATGGGAATGGGATGTGGAATTAAAATGTGTGGCCACTGGGAGATCCTGCTTTCTCTGGTGGACAGAGCGTAGGTGTTCAGCAAAACGATCTTCCAGTCTGCGTCGGGTCTCGCCAATGTATAGAAGGCCACATTGGGAGCACCGGACGCAGTATATCACCCCAGCCAACTCACAGGCGAAGCGTCGCCTCACCTGAAAGGACTGTCAGGGGCCCAGAATGGTGGTAAGGGAGGAAGTGTAAGGGCATGTGTAGCATTTGTTCCGCTTACAAGGATAAGTGCCAGGAGGGAGATCAGTGGGGAGGGATGGGGAGGACGAATGGACAAGGGAGTCGCGTAGGGAGCAATCCCTACGGAAAGTGGGGGGGGGGGGGAGAGAGAAAGATGTGCTTAGTGGTGGGATCCCGTTGGAGGTGGCGGAAATTACGGAGAATTATATGTTGGACCCGGAGACTGGTGGGGTGGTAGGTGAGGACCGGGGAACCCTATTCCTAGTGGGGTGACAGGGGGATGAAGTGAGAGCAGATGTGCGTGAAATGGGGGAGATGCATTTGAGAGCAGAATTGATGGTGGAGGAAGGGAAGCCCCTTTCTTTAAAAAAGGAGGACATCTCCCTCGTCCTGGAATGAAAAGCCTCATCCTGAGAGCAGATGTGGCAGAGACGGAGGAATTGCGAGAAGGGGATGGCATTTTTGCAAGAGACAGGGTGAGAAGAGGAATAGTCCAGATAGCTTTGAGAGTCAGTAGGCTTATAGTAGACATCAGTAGATAAGCTGTCTCCAGAGACAGAGACAGAAAGATCTAGAAAGGGGAGGGAGGTGTCAGAAATGGACCACGTAAACTTGAGGGCAGGGTGAAAGTTGGAGGCAAAGTTAATGAAGTCAACGAGCTCAGCATGCGTGCAGGAAGCAGCGCCAATGCAGTCATCGATGTAGTGAAGGAAAAGTGGGGGACAGATACCAGAATAGGTTTGGAACATAGATTGATCCACAAAGCCAACAAAAAGACAGGCATAGCTAGAACCCATACGGGTGCCCATAGCTACACCTTTAGTCTGGAGGAAGTGGGAGGAGCCAAAGGAGAAATTATTAAGAGTAAGGTCTAAATCCGCAAGATGGAGCAGAGTGGTGGTAGAGGGGAAACGGTTAGGTCTGGAATCCAAAAAGAAGCGGAGAGCTTTGAGACCTTCCTGATGGGGGATAGAAGTATATAGGGACTGGACATCCATGATGAAAATAAAGTGGTGGGGACCAGGGAACTTAAAATCATCGAAAAGTTTAAGAGCGTGAGAAGTGTCACGAACATAGGTAGGAAGGGATTGAACAAGAGAGGATAAAACCATGTCGAGGTATGCAGAAACGAGTTCGGTGGGGCAGGAGCAAGCTGAGACAATAGGTCTGCCAGGACAGGCAGGTCTGTGGATCTTGGGTAGGAGGTAGAAACGGGAAGTTCAAGGTGTGGGAACTATAAGGTTGGTGGCAGTGGATGGGCGATCCCCTGAGCGGATAAAGTCAGTGATGGTGTGGGAAACAATGGCCTGGTGCTCTTTAGTGGGGTCACGATCGAGGGGTAAATAAGAGTTGTCACTGTGCCTCGGCAAGATAGAGGTCAGTACGCCAGACTACAACAACACCCCCCATATCGGCGGGTTTAATAGTCAGGTTAGGATTAGTGCGGAAGGAGTGGAGAGCAGAGCGTTCGGAAGGAGTAAGGTTGGAATGGGAACAAGGTGCGGTGAAGTCGAGACGGTTGTTGTCCCATCAGCAGCTAGCGATAAAGAGATCCAGAGCAGACAGAAGACCAGAGCGGGGCATCCATGAAGAGGAGGAGGGTTGAAGACAGGTGAAGGGGTCATCGGTGGGGGTGGAAGAGTCCTTGCCGAAGAAGTAGGATCGGAGATGGAGACGGTGGAAAAAAGAGATCCACATCATGGTGAACGTGGAACCCACTGAGGTGTGGGCGAAGAGGGACAAAGGTGAGGCCCTTACTGAGGACACAGCATTCCGCCTCAGACAGTTGAAGGTCAGAGGGGATGGTAAAGACCCGGCGCGGATGAGAGCTGGGATTGGAGGGGGGAGGGAGGAGGCCTCGGGTGTCAGTGGAAAGGGGACGGTTGGGGTCAGAGGAAGATGGAGCCTCTGAGGGCCCAGGAGCTGACAGTGGGAGGGAGACGAGGTTGCAGAGTGGTGGTGGGGGAAGGGGAGATGGGAGTCACAATAGCAGCACATAAAGACAACATACATCAAAGTTGCTGGTGAACGCAGCAGGCCAAGCAGCATCTATAGGAAGAGGAGCAGTCGACGTTTCAGGCCGAGACCCTTCGTCAGGACTAACTGAAGGAAGAGTGAGTAAGGGATTTGAAAGCTGGAGGGGAAGGGGGAGATGCAAAATGATAGGAGAAGACAGAAGGGGGAGGGATAGAGCCGAGAGCTGGACAGGTGATAGGCAAAAGGGGATACGAGAGGATCATGGGACAGGAGGTCCGGGAAGAAAGACAAGGGGGGGGGTGACCCAGAGGATGGGCAAGAGGTATATTCAGAGGGACAGAGGGAGAAAAAGGAGAGTGAGAGAAAGAATGTGTGCATAAAAATGAGTAACAGATGGGGTACGAGGGGGAGGTGGGGCCTTAGCGGAAGTTAGAGAAGTCGATGTTCATGCCATCAGGTTGGAGGCTACCCAGACGGAATATAAGGTGTTGTTCCTCCAACCTGAGTGTGGCTTCATCTTTACAGTAGAGGAGGCCGTGGATAGACATGTCAGAATGGGAATGGGATGTGGAATTAAAATGTGTGGCCACTGGGAGATCCTGCTTTCTCTGGCGGACAGAGCGTAGATGTTCAGCAAAGCGGTCTCCCAGTCTGCGTCGGGTCTCACCAATATATAAAAGGCCACATCGGGAGCACCGGACGCAGTATATCACCCCAGTCGACTCACAGGTGAAGTGATGCCTCACCTGGAAGGACTGTTTGGGGCCCTGAATGGTGGTAAGGCAGGAAGTGTAAGGGCATGTGTAGCACTTGTTCCGCTGACATGGATAAGTGCCAGGAGGGAGATCAGTGGGGAGGGATGGGGGGGACGAATGGACAAGGGAGTTGTGTAGGGAGCAATCCCTGCAGAATGCAGAGAGAGGGGGGGAGGGAAAGATGTGCTTAGTGGTGGGATCCCGTTGGAGGTGGCGGAAGTTACGGAGAATAATATGTTGGACCCGGAGGCTGGTGGGGTGGTAGGTGAGGACCAGGGGAACCCTATTCCTAGTGGGGTGGTGGGAGGATGGAGTAAGAGCAGATGTACGTGAAATGGGGGAGATGCGTTTAAGAGCAGAGTTGATAGTGGAGGAAGGGAAGCCCCTTTCTTTAAAAAATGAAGACATCTCCCTCATCCTAGAATGAAAAGCCTCATCCTGAGAGCAGATGCGGCGGAGACGGAGGAATTGCGAGAAAGACATAAAGACAACTTTTGTTAAAATGGATCAGTCAATTTGCAGATTACACAAAGATTGGGTTCTGATTCTGGACCAGCTGAAAAAATGGACTACAAAATGAAGACAAGTGTGAGGTGTTGCACTGTGGGAAGACAGACCAGAGCAAGACTTACACAGTGGCTGTAAGGTGTGTCATGGAACAGATGGAGCTGGGAATACAGATCTATAATTCCTTGAAATTGGCATCACATGTAGATAAGGTCATAAAGAGAGATTTTGGCATATTGGCCTTCAAAAATCTGGGCAATGAGTACAGGATTTGGGATCTTGTACAAGGTTGAAGTTGTACAAGGTGCTTATGAGGCCAACTTTAAATTATTGTGTGCAGTTCTGGTCACTACATCATTTAAAGGCATCAATAAGCTTGAAGGAGTGCAGTGAACAGTGGCCAATCAGAAATCCAAAGCGTGAGAACACGTAGCTCACTCAGGTTTGCCAACTGTGTACATAAGGCATCAACTCATGGCAGTTCGGTGCTTTGAGCAATAGCTAATCAGCGATCTGGATTGATTGGCAAGAATACATTAAACTAAGGCAGGGGCAAATGGAGCGGCTATTGTTGGATTTGAGGCTTTAGCGAGGAGATGCTTGTGAGAGAAAGTGAAAAGCTCTAGCTAGATTTTTCCCCTTCAGTTTACTTATTGTTTTTGCTTCCTTATATCTGCTCAGTTAGAACAGTAGGAAGCCAGGCAGGATAGTTGAATGCTCCTCTTGTGAGATGTGGGAAGGGAGGAAGACCTCACGTGCCCCTGATGACTACACGAGAGAAGGACAACCAGATGCAGCTTCTAACAAACTGCGTTAAGTAGTTGAGCTGGAATTGGATAACTCTGGATCATTCGGCAGATTGAGGGGTTGATAGACAGAACATATAGAGAGGTAGTTACACCCAAGGTGCAGGACATGTGAAACTGGGCGACAGTCAGGGAAGGGGAAAGGGGTTAAACAGCCCGTGCAGAGTACCCCTGTGGTCATCCCCCTCAACAACAGGTAGATCACTTTGGGTACTGTTGGGGGGGGAATGACCCCCCAGCAGAGGGAAGTCACAGTGGTTAGGTCTTTGGCACTGAGTCTGGCTCTGTGACTCAGAAGGAAAGTGGGGACAGGAGGTGAGCTGTTGTGATAGGGGATTCATTAGTTAGGGGAAACAGAAAGAAGGATTGTGTATGAGAATAAGATTCCCAGACGGTATGTTGCCTCTTGGGTGCCAGGTTCCGGGACATATTGGATCAAATCTTCGGTATTTTTAAGTGGGAGGGTGAAAAGCCAGAAGTCGTGGTCCATGTAGATACCAATGACACAGGTAGGAAGAGTGATGAGGTTTTGCGAAGTAAGTACAGGGAGTTAGATGCTAAGTAATAGAGCATGACCCCCAGGGTTGTGATCTCAGAACTGCTATGCATACAACACGCTAGTGAGGCCAGAAATGGAACGTTTAGCACATGGCTAAGTAATTGGTGTAGTAGGGAGGGTATAAGCTTTCTGGACTCTCTTCCAAGGAAGGTGAGACCTGTACAGATGAGATGGTTTGCACCTGAACTGCAAGGGAACTAATATCCAGTGGGAAGGTCTGCAGTACTACATGGCGTGGTTTAAACTAAAGTTGCAAGGGGGATGGGAACCAGCGTGCCAGACCTGATAGTGGAGAGGATAGAACATAGAACATAGAAGAAATACAGAACAATACAGGCCCTTCAGCCTACAAAGCTGTGCCAAACATGTCCTTACCTTAAACTACCTAGGCTTACCCATAGCCCTTTATTTTTCTAAGCTCCATGTAGCCATCCAGGAGTCTCTTAAAAGACCCTATTGTTTCCGCCTCCACCACCGCCACTGACAGCCCATTCCACGCACTCACCACTATCCATGTAAAATCTAGCCCCTGACATCTCCTCTGTACCTACTTCCAAGCACCTTAAGACTATGCCCTCGCGTGCTAGCCATTTCAGCCCTGGGAAAAAGCCTCTGACTATCCACCAGATCAAAGCCTCTCATTATCTTGTACTCTTCTATCAGGTCACCTCTTACCCTCCGTCACTCCAAACAGAAAAAGCTGAGTTCACTGCTCCCCAATCCAGGCCAACGTCCTTGTAAATCTCCTCTGTATCCTTTCTATGATTTCCACATCCTTCCTGTAGTGAGGCGACCAGAATTGAGCACAGTACTCCAAGTGGAGTCTGACCAGGGTCCTATCCAGCTGCAACATTACCTCTCGGCTCTTAAACATAATCCCACAATTGATGAAGGCCAATGCACCGTATGTCTCCTTAACCACAGAGTCAACCTGCATGGCAGCTTTGAGTGTCCTATGGACTCGGACCCCAAAATCCCTCTGATCCTCCACACTGCCAAGAGTCTTATCATTATGCTATATTCTGCCATCATATTTGACCTACCAAAATGAACCACCTCACACTTCTCTGGGTTGAACTCCATCTGCCACTTCTCAGCCCAGTTTCACATCCTATCAATGTCCCACTGTAACCTGTGACAGCCCCCCCACACTATCCACAACACCTCGAACCTATGTGTCATCAGCAAATTTACTAATCTATCCCTCCACTTCTTCATCCAGGTCATTTAATAAAAATCACGAAGAATAGGGGTCCCAGAACAGATCCCTGAGGCACACCACTGGTCACCGACCTCCATGCAGAATACGACCCATCTACCACCATTCTTTGCCTTCTGTGGGCAAGCCAGTTCTGGATCCACAAAGCAATATCCCCTTGGATCCTATGCCTCCTTACTTTCTCAATAAGCCTTGAATGGGGTACCTTATCAAATGCCTTGCTAAAATCCATATACACTACACCTACGACTCTACCTTCATCAATGTGTTTAGTCACATCCTCAAAAAATTCAATCAGGCTCGAAAGGCATGACTTTCCTTTGACAAAGCCATGCTGACTATTCTTAATCATGTTATGCCTCTCCAAATGCTCATAAATCCTGCCTCTTAGGATCTTCTCCACCAACTTACAAACCACTGAAGTAAGACTCACTGGTCTATAATTTCCAGGGCCATCCCTACTCCCTTTATTGAATAGGGGAACAACATTTGCAACCCTCAACTCCTCTGGGACCTCTCCCGTCCTCATTGATGATGCAAAGATCATCGCCAGAGGCTCAGCAATCTCCTCTCTCGCTTCCCACAGTAGCCAGGGGTACATCCCATCCGGTCCCGTTGACTTATCCAACTTGATGCTTTCCAAAAGCTTGGTGTGGAATGATGAAAGTTTGGCACGGTCACTGTCTGTTATAGAACATAGAATAGTACAGCACAGTACAGGTCCTTCGGCCCACAATGTAGTGTCGACCCTCAAACCCTGCTTCCCATATAAGCCCCCACCTTAGATTCCTCCATATACCTGTCTAGTAGTCTCTTAAACTTCACTAGTGTATCTGCCTCCACCACCGACTCAGGCAGTGCATTCCACGCACCAACCACTCTCTGAGTAAAAACCTTCCTCTAATATCCCCCTTGAACTTCCCACCCCTTACCTTAAAACCATGTCCTTTTGTATTGAGCAGTGGTGCCCTAGGGAAGAGGCGCTGGCTATCCACTCTATCTATTCCTCTTATTATCTTGTACACCTCTATCATGTCTCCTCTCATCCTCCTCCTCTCCAAAGAGTAAAGCCCTAGCTCCCTTAATCTCTGATCATAATGCATACTTTCTAAACCAGGCAGCATCCTGGTAAATCTCCTCTGTACCCTTTCCAATGCTTCCACATCCTTCCTATAGTGAGGTGACCAGAACTGGACACAGTACTCCAAGTGTGGCCTAATCAGAGTTTTATAGAGCTACATCATTACATCGCGACTCTTAAAGTCTATCCCTCGACTTATGAAAGCTAACACCCCATAAGCTTTCTTAACTACCCTATCCACCTGTGAGGCAACTTTCAGGGATCTGTGGACATGTACCCCGAGATACCTCTGCTCCTCCACACTACTAAGTATCCTGCCATTTACTTTGTACTCTGCCTTGGAGTTTGTCCTTCCAAAGTGTACCACCTCACACTTCTCCGGGTTGAACTCCATCTGCCACTTCTCAGCCCAATTCTGCATCCTATCAATGTCTCTCTGTAATCTTCGACAATCCTCTACACTATCTACAACACCACCAACCTTGGTGTCGTCTGCAAACTTGCCAACCACCCTTCTAGCCCCACATCCAGGTCGTTAATAAAAATCACGAAAAGTAGAGGTCTCAGAACAGATCCTTGTGGGGCACCACTAGTCACAATCCTCCAATCTGAATGTACTCCCTCCACTACGACCCTCTGCCTTCTGCAGGCAAGCCAATTCTGAATCCACCTGGCCAAACTTCCCTGGATCCCATGCCTTCTGACTTTCTGAATAAGCCTACAGTGTGGAACCTTGTCAAATGCCTTACTAAAATCCATATAGATCACATCCACTGCACTGCATTCTAGCCCATACAAGAGTGTGGACAGAACACAGCTCTGGTACAAATTCACCTTGGTGTGGATGCTGTATTTGGTTGTTCCCTGTATGTTAGCCACTGATCTGAAGACATTTCAAGCTTTACTGAGTCTACACTGGATGTTATCTTTTGTCCCACCTTCCTGTCGAATAATGCTGAGCAGTACAGTGCAATCCATAAATTATAAATTACAAGAACTACAGTATATGTATAAAAATTAAATAAGTATATCTAACATATAAAAATATTAGCAGTAGAATCTGGTACTCCTTTTAGACTCCGGACAGGATTTTAGTATCTGGCTCCTTGTGTATGAAATTTGAACCCATAGGGGACTGAATATTTCTGTCAGAATTCAGTTGATCCTGGACTTCACATCTCAAAGTCTGTCCTGGATTCAACTTTATAACTGAGTAGCATTAACAATATCGACCGCGACCCTCTAGCTCAAACCTGCTATTAGTCTGCAAACAATTTCCTATGTGACATAGGAGGCCATTCATCGAATCCATACTGGCACTCAGGGCAATCCTATCAGTTCAGGTTTATTTTCACTAACATGTCATGAAACTTTGAACACAGATGTCCTGATGAAGGGTCCTAGTTCGGCTTAACATAGCGATAAGGGTGCTGAGGTGTCTAGGGAAGGAGAAGGGTATTGAGCTGGGGGTAAACTGTGTTCAGACTGAGGGCTTAGAAATAGGTGACTTAGGAGTTCAGGATGTAGAGTTTTGTGTGTGTGTGTGTGTGTGTGTGTGTGTGTGTGTGTGCGCGCGCGCGCACGCGCGCGCGTGCGTAAGGCCAAGGTCAAATTCTGACTTTTTCAGGGAAAAAGGAACTAGAAAGCACAGGAACAAAAGGTAACTTAAAGTGAAGAAGAAAAGGCCATTCATTGTGGACAGCCAGAATCTTGAGTGCAACCACATGAGAGAGATTTCTTTTTAAGGGAAACATATATGTCTCAAGTTCTACTTGCGATGTATATGTACTCTGATGGTAATGTTCCGCAATAAATTGAGAATTCAAAGTTCATAGCACAAACGTACATTTATAATCAAAGTATGTATACAATATACAGCTTTGAGATTCACCTTCTTGCAGGTAGCCACAAAACAAAGAATTCTAAAAGAATCCATAAAAAAAGACCATCAAACACCCAATGTGTAGAGAGAAAAACAAATAAATCATACAAACAATAGAAGTAAGCAAAGTGACATTCAGAACAAAAGTGGTTCCATAGACATGAAGCCTGGAGCAGCTCAGCAGACCACAGCCTCAGGCTCAGCTCAGTGCAGAGCCAACTAAATATCACAAAACAGTGTGCAGAAGTGGCCTGACCCTTGCCTCTTGTCCCAACACCCTGTGTTTTCAATCCACCTTGCCTAGCATTTAAATCATCCAAACATTGGGCCATTCCTAGTTCTAGGGCATAGACTATATCACATTGATATGCTCTGGGCCTGGACCCCACCACCACATTTCGGCCCTGTACCCAATCTTTCCAAATCATACTGGTCTTCAGATTGATGTCCAATGGGTCAGCCATTGATACTGAATGTTAAAAGTTTACTTCCTCATGACCAACTTTTAAGTTATTGGTAAACTTCTTTATCATGCTTTCTACATTTAAATTCCGATCGTAAATTCTGAATGTTGAACTTTGATCAGAAGTTTAGAAGTCTGCGGAGTCCTGAGTTTGTGAGTCTTCTGGTGAAGCTAAAGACAAATCTCTGTGAAACCACAGGTCTGCTGGAGGCTGAAGATGGCCAGTCCTGGGGTTGGAGGATGTGGATGTGCTTAGGAACCGGGCTTGTGTTTCTGTTGTTGTTTTGTTGTTTGTTGTGTTTTGTTTCATTGTGTTCTGCTAAGCATTGTGGGCTTGCTGTGTTGGTGCCATAATGTGTAATGACACTTGCCGCTGCCCATCACGTTGCTAGGTTTTGTTGGTTGATCCGATGTACATTGGCAAAAAAATCTGAATCTGTACAACAACAACGAGGAACCAAGCACAAAGTGATGTGGAAACTTAGTGGTCGCAATCTTCCTGTGATAAAGTCCCCATTAATCATTACAATTTTGTACGAAGTCTGCATTCTTCTTTGTATCATTGCTCTTTACTAAATTCACCTGACTCTGTTAAGAGAGCTTGTCTAAACACTTGCTGATCTCAAAGCGAGTTGTACCAAACACACTGCCCACATCAACCCTCTTGTAATCTCCTCAAAGAATCAACTCTTTAGACATAAACTGCCCTCTGAAAATCCAAGCTTTGATTATTCTGAGTTTTTCTGGATGAAGGTTTATGGTGTCCCTCAGGAGTGATTCAAATATTTCCACCCTGAAGTTACACTAATTCAACTACATTTACTGACTTTATCCTGTCCTGTCTTTTTAAACTATGGTACAACAATAACAAATTTCTTATGCTCAAGCATTACCCTTGTGGCCAGGGTTGATTGAAAAAAGATGATTAGAATCTTTTCAAATTCATTTCTTGTTTTTGTTTTTGCATCTGGGTATATGAAATAGCCTTGTGGTTTACGCATTTTAACCCTTCCTTTCTCACTGGTCTTATCCAATTGAATATTTTTCAAGAATTTCTCATAAATCACAACACTAATATTGCAGTCTATATTAAAAGATAGCAACAAAAGCAATTCATTAAGAACCCGATCCAAATCGTCTGCCTTTATGACTATAACACCCGATACTTTTCCTCAGTTATTATCTTCCTCTTTATGCATTTCTGTATTTTCTTTCACTTCCCCACCTGGTCCATGCCACTTCTCAGAGTTACTATCAGACAGGAGAAACAGAAGCCTGAAGAGGTTCCACCGCCACTGAGTTCAAGAACAGTTACTTCCCTACAACCATTCAGTTTTTGGAACAACCAGCAAAGCACTCATAAGACCAGAAGATATAGGAGCAGAATTAGGCCATTTGGCCCATCGAGTCTGCTTTGCCATTTCATCATGACTGATTGAATTTTCCTCTCAGACCCAAGCTCCTGCCTTCTCCCCATTTCCCTTCATGCCCTGACCAATCAAGAATTTATCAATCTCTGCCTTAAATATATGTTAAAACTTGGCCTCCAGAAATGCCTGGAGGGTTACTGATCAAAACCTAGCACTAGAACATCTGCAATGCTGATTGATTTTATACCTTACATAAAACCTTGAAACAAAGTGAAATACAAATACAGTGTACTGTAAGCTTTTAATCAAAACACAACATTGTAGGTGGAGACTGAAAGCCTTTCATAGTTTGCTGAGGTACAACAGCTGATTCTAGGATTCTTCCGATGCTGCTGAGCTGCTTTTTTTACTCTGCACTCATTATAATTTCATTATATTAATGGTATGTAATAATTTTTGCTGCTAAGTACCTACGTGTGATGGACAAGTATAAGACAAAGACTACCTACCAGTAGCACATAAATTCAGAGTAGGAAATAATGGTGATCTGAAACTATCGAATTATATATTCCAAAATCCAAAACACTTCCTGCCCCAAGCATTTTGGATAAGAGGTTCTCCATCCGTACTAAGGAGAAGCAACTGGGGAAGCTGAAAAGTCTGAAGGTAGATAAGTCACCTGGCCCAGATGGCATACACCCCAGGGTTCTGAAAGAGGTTGCTGAAGAGATTGTGGAGGCATTAGTATGATCGTTCAAGAATCAATATATTCTGGAATGGTTCCGGAGCACTGGAAAATTGCAGATGTCACTCTGCTCTTTAAGAAGGGAGGGAACGAGTTGGCCTGACTTGAGTGGTTGGAAAAATGTAGCAGTCTATAGTTAAGAATGAAGCTTCAGAGTACTTGGAGGTATATCATAAAAGAGGCCAAAGTCACCATGGTTTCGAGGGAAAATCTCATTGAACAAATATGTTGGAATTCTTTGAGAGAATAACAGGTGGGATAGACAAAGGAGAGTAAGTAGATATTGTTTATCTGTAATTTTAGAAGGCCTTTGACAATGTGCCACACGTGAAGCTGCTTAACAAGCTCTGAGACCATGGTATTACAGGAAGGATTTTAGCATGGATAGAACAGCGGCTGGTTGGCAGGAGGCAAAGAGTAGGAACAAAGGCAACCTTTTCTGCTTGGCTGCCAGTGATTAGTGGTGTTGCTCGAGGGTCAGCGTTGGGGCTGCTCCATTTCATGTTATATGTCAAAAATTCAGTTGAAGGAATTGATGGCTTTGTGGCCAAGTTTGTAGATGATACAAAGATAGGTGGAGGGACAGGTAGTGTTGAGGATGCAGTTTCTGCAGAAGGACTTAGCGAGAATGGGCAAGGAAGTGGCAATTGGAATTTGGTGTAGGGAAGAGGTGCAAAGAGCCAAAAGTCTTTGTGTAGTATTCTTAAAGGTTAACTTGCAGGTTGAGTTGGTGGTAAGGAAGGCAAATGCAATGTTAGCATTCATTTTGAGAGACTAGAGTACAAAATAAAGGATGTAATGCTAAGGTTTTATAAGGCATTGGTCAGACTTCACGGAGTATCGTGAGCAGTGTTAGGCCCCTTATCTAAGAAAAGAGGAGAGGGTCCAGAGAAAGTTACAACATAGAACATAGAATAGTAAGGCACAGTACAGGCCCTTTGGCCCATAATGTTGTGCCGACCCTCAAACCCTGCCTACCATATAAGCCCCCACCTTAAATTCCTCCATATATCTGTCTGGTAGTCTCTTAAACTTCACTAGTGTACCTGCCTCCACCACCGACTCGGGCAGTGCATTCCACGCACCAACCACTCTCCGAGTAAAAAGCCTTCCTCTAATATCGCCCTTGAACTTCCCACCCCTTACCTTAAAGCCATGTCCTCTTGTATGGAGCAGTGGTGCCCTGGGGAAGAGGTGCTGGCTATCCACTCTATCTATTCCTCTTATTATCTTGTACACCTCTATCATGTCTCCTCTCATCCCTCCTTCTCTCCAAAGAGTAAAGAGTATCCCTTAATCTCTGATCGTAATGCATACTCTCTAAACCAGGCAGCATCCTGGTAAATCTCCTCTGTACCTTTCCCAATGCTTCCAGATCCTTTCTATAGTGAGGCGACCAGAACTGGACACAGTATTCCAAGTGCGGCCTAACCAGAGTTTTATAGAGCTGCATCATTACATCGCGACTCTTAAACTCTATCCCTCGACTTATGAAAGCTAACACCCCATAAGCTTTCTTAACTACCCTATCCACCTGTGAAGCAACTTTCAGGGATCTGTGGACATGTTCCCCCAGATCCCTCTGCTCCTCCACACTACCAAGTATCCTGCCATTTACTTTGTACTCTGCCTTGGAGTTTGTCCTTCCAAGTGTACCACCTCACACTTCTCCAGGTTGAACTCCATCTGCCACTTCTCAGCCCACTTCTGCATCCTATCAATGTCTCTCTGCAATCTTTGACAATCCTCTACACTATCTACAACACCACCAACCTTTGTGTCGTCTGCAAACTTGCCAACCCACCCTTCTACCCCCACATCCAGGTCATTAATAAAAATCACGAAAAGTAGAGGTCCCAGAACAGATCCTTGTGGGACACCACTAGTCACAATCCTCCAATCTGAATGTACTCCCTCCACCACCACCCTCTGCCTTCTGCAGGCAAGCCAATTCTGAATCCACCTGGCCAAACTTCCCTGGATCCCATGCCTTCTGACTTTCTGAATAAGCCTACCGTGTGGAACCTTGTCAAATGCCTTACTAAAATCCATATAGATCACATCCACTGCACTACCCTCATCTATATGCCTGGTCACCTCCTCAAAGAACTCTTATCAGGCTTGTTAGACACGATCTACCCTTCACAAAGCCATGCTGACTGTTCCTGAATAGACCATGATTCTCTAAATGCCCAGAGATCCTATCTCTAAGAATCTTTTCCAACAGATTTCTCACCACAGACATAAGGCTCACTAGTCTATAATTACCCGGACTATCCCTACTACCTTTTTTGAACAAGGGGGCAACATTCGCCTCCTTCCAATCCTCCAGTACCATTCTCGTGGACAACGAGGACATAAAGATCCTAGCCAGAGGCTCAGCAATCTCTTCCCTCGCCTCGTGAAGCAGCCTGAGGAATATTCCATCAGGCCCCAGGGACTTATCCATCCTAATGTATTTTAACAACTCCAACACCTCCTCTCCCCTAATATCAACATGCTCCAGAACATCAACCTCACTCATATTGTCCTCACCATCATGAAGTTCCCTCTCATTGGTGAATACCGAAGAGAAGTATTCATTGAGGACCTCGCTCACTTCTACAGCCTCCAGGCACATCTTTCCACCCTTTTCTCTAATCGGTCCTACCTTCACTCCTGTCATCCTTTTTTTCTTCACATAATTGAAGAATGCCTTGGGGTTTTCCTTTACCCTACTCGCCAAGGTCTTCTTATGCCCCCTTCTTGTTCTTCTCAGCCCCTTCTTGAGCTCCTTTCTTGCTTCCCTATATTCCTCACTAGACCCATCTGATCCCTGCTTCCTAAACCTCATGTATGCTGCCTTCTTCCACCTGACTAGATTTTCCACCTCACTTGTCATCCATGGTTCCTTCACCCTACCATTCTTTATCTTCTTCACCAGGACAAATTTATCCCTAACATCCTGCAAGAGATCTCTAAACATCGACCACATGTCCATAGTAAATTTCCCTGCAAAAACATCCTCCCAAATCACACCCGCAAGTTCTAACCTTATAGCCTCATAATTTGCCCTTCCCCAATTAAAAATTGTCCTGTCCTCTCTGATTTTATCCTTTTCCATGAGAATGCTGAAGGCCAGGGAGCGGTGGTCACTGTCCCCCAGATGCTCACCCACTGAGAGATCTGTGACCCGACCCAGTTCATTACCTAGTACTAGATCTAGTCTGGGATTCCCCCTAGTCAGCCTGTCCACATACTGGACAGTTAACAAGAATGATCCCAAGAATGAAAGGGTTAACATATGAGGAGCATTTTATAGCAATAGGCCAGTACTCAATGGAGCTTAGAAGAAGGAGGATCTCATTAAAACCTATCAAATATTGGTAGGCCTAGGTAGACTGGATGTAGAAAGGATGTTTCTGATGGTGGCAAGTCTAGGACCAGAGTGCATAGCCTCAGAATATAGGGACATCCATTTATTACAGAGGTAAGGACAATTTTCTTTAGACAGAAGGAGGTGAATCTGCAGAATTCATTGCCACAGACTGTTGTGCAAGCTAAGTAATTGGGTATATTTAAGATGGAGGTTCATTGGTTTTTGAATAATTAGGATATCAAAGGTTATGGGGAAAAGGCAGGAGAATGGGATTAAGAGGGATTATAAATCAGCCATGATGGAATGGCGGAGCAGACTCTATGGGCCAAATTGCCTAATTCTGCTCCCACATCTTATGGTCTTAAAAAGCTGATTACAATTTAATTAAAATATAACAAATAGAAGACAACACAGAAGTTTGTGCTTTGAAGAATCTACAAAAGGCTGGAAAAATGTAAAGCAGCAAATGCAAATTATTTGTATTTTTAAACCACGATGATAATAGATTAAAAACAGAGCAGTGATTGGAATGAAAACTTCCCACAAAATAAGCAACAAAACAACTTTGAAGATAAAAGTTTTGATTAGCAAAAGGGGAGAAGGATGATGTTGTAATAATCAGAACAAGCATAACCAGTCTGGACTCATGAAAATGGAAATGCAACTTAAAATTTGTGAACAACTCCAATCTGATTAAATATATTTTGGTTGGAAGAATAATAAAGACTTCTGTAGTATAATTCCAGTGACTTATTTATGCAAGATACAAGTTAAAATCAGTTGCAAAACATTTTAACAACCATTTTAGGATCACGCATATTACTCTGAAAATACAACTCTACTCTTCATGTTATGAGTTAACCTTACAATCCCAACACAAGTTCCATGTCAGGTTCACACAAGGTGGAACTATTACTGTGGCAATTCTACTTCTGGCAATTGTAGGATAGTATTGACTCCAGCATTCTGGGGATTCACGTTACTGGACAACTTGACTTTAAAATGGCAGTGTTGACCTGGGAAGTGGGCAGGATAGGACAGCTTCTTCCCTTTCTCCTCAGTCTCCTTCACTATTCCCTGTCCTGTAACTAGATCCCTTGAGGTATTACTTGTCTGTCTGTAATGCCTATCTCTCAGGTCCACAAGTGCTGGTACTGATTTCCCAACCTCCTTCACAATAACAATCTCCCTGCATTTATTCCATCACAATATTGAATGGTTTGGTATCACCCATTCTTGGTCAAAGGCCAAATCCTAACTTCAAAAACAGGAAAAAGCCAATGATGATGCACAATAGTTCTTCATGACGGGAATTTCGTAAGTTAAGTCAACAACAAAATGATAACACTGCAATTTCTAGACATTATTAATTAATGGCTGAAAACTTTCTTACAATGATAACAACAAACTGCATTAATATAGTGATTTTTAAAAGGGCAGAACACATTTTGCTGAACTGTATGTCAGAAGAATCCATGATGAGTCGAAGTGGTTGGATCCAATGTATTCTAACAGATAGAAAAACAGAAATGCTTATGAAGTATGGAGTTTGTGAGTCTCCCTTGTGACACAATAGGTTTCAGGGAGATCAGGGGGACTAGAAGAACTGCAGACATTTGTGCAAATTATCCAAGTTTGACTTTCCAAGCTTGACTTTCAGTGAAATAGTGGGACAGAATTCAATTGAATGGATTAAAACTTGCCAATTCCATTGAGGAATAATTCCTGACCTTCATATCCTGGCTTTGAATTTCTTTTAAACTTTCCTAGCATTTCCATTATCCTCCCATGGATGCTCTGAGAGATTAGTGGAACCACCAATCAGATGAAAAACTTTGTGGTATCTTTGTCCATTTCCAGCACTTCCATTCTATTCCTTTGTGCATAGCTGGTCATGTATAACCAATCCTATAGAGTTTTAAGAGGATGTTACCAGGAGGGTGGATGAAGGCAAGGGAGTGGATGTTGTCTACATAGAACTTAGCATGGCATTTGACAAGGTCCCGGCATGGGAGGCTGGTCAGGAAAGTTCAGTCGCTCGACATTCAGGATGAGGTAGTAAATTAGATTACACATTGGCTCTGTGAGAGAAGCTGGAGAGTGGAATAGAGATTTGCCTCTCTGACTGGAGGCCTATAACTAGTGGTGTGCCACAGGGATTGGTGCTAGGTACTTTGGTGTTTGTCATCCATATGAATGATCTGGATTATAATGTGGTTAACTGGATCAACAAATTTGCAGGTGACTCCAAGATTGAGGGTGTAGTGGACAGCGAGGAAAGATATCATGGCTTGAAAAGGATCTGCATCAACTCGAAAAATGGGCTGAAAAATGGCAGATGGAGTTTCTTGCAGTCAAGTGTGAGGAGTTGCACTTCAGTAGGACCAACCAGGGTAGGGTTTACACAGTGAACTGTAGGACACTGAGGAGTGTGGTAGAACAAAGGGATCTGGGAATACAGGTATGTAGTTCGTTGAAAGTGGAGTCACAGGTAGATAATGTCCTAAGGAAAGCTTTCGGCACATTGGCCTTCATAAATCAATGCACTGAGTACAGAAGATGAGATGTTATTTTGAAGTTGTATAAGATGGTGAGGACAAATCTGAAGTATAGTATGCAGTTTTGGTCACCTACCTACAGGAAAGATGTAAACAAGTTTGAAAGAATACACAGAAAATTTACAAGGATGATGCCAAGTCTGAAGGGCCTGAGTTATAAGGAAAGATTGAATATTCTTTAGAAAGTAGAAGATTGAGAAGAGATTTGATAGAGGTATACAAAATGATGAGGGGTACAGATAGGGTAAATGCAAGCAGGCTTTTTCCACTGAGGTTGGATGGGACTCCAACTAGAAGTCATGAATTAAGGGTGAAAGGTGAAAAGTTTAAGGGGAACATGATGGAAAACTTCTTCACACAGAGGCTCATGAGAGTGTGGAATGAGCTGCCAGCATGTTGATCCATGTGAGCTTGATTTCAAAGTTTAAGGGAAGTCTGGATAGGTACATAGTTAGTAGGCAACTGGAGGGCTATGTTACCAGCGCAGGTTGTTGGGAGTAGGCAGTTTAAGTGCTTTTTGGCACGCACTAGATGGTCTGAAACACCTGTTTGTGTGCTGTACTTCTCTGACTCTATGATACACAGTCTATTGAAAGGACAGGCAGGTAGGCAGAGGGGGAGGGTTGGTTCTGTAAAGAATTAAATCAAAGCCTTAGAAAGAAGATTGAAAGATGGAGAATCCTTGTGGGTAGAGTTAAGAAGCTGCAAACATAAAAATACCATGATGGGAGTTATATACAAGTCTTAGAACAGTAGCCAAGATATGGGCTACAAATTACAATGGGAGATAGAAAATGCAAGTCAAAACGCTAATGTTACAATAGTCATGAGGGATTTCAACATGCATGTATATTGGGAAATTGAAGTTGGTGTTGGATGCCCAAGAGATTGCTTTTTAGATCAGCTTATGGTTGGGGCCACAAGGGAAAATGCTATTCTGGATTGGGTGCTAAGTAATGAATCAGAATTGATTAGACAGATTGAGCTAAAAGGAACCATTAGGAGACAGTCGTCATTATATGATAATTGTAGTGTTCTCGTGCAGTGTGTTGAAACTCTGACTAAACACCAAGTTAAACCGGAGCCAATGAAGACAGAGTCGTAGTAAGATTAACCATTTAGTGTTCACTCTTCCTTATTAACATCGTATGGTGAAAACTGCTGATAAAAAAATACAAACATATACAACGTCTGTTTCATTCTGGAGACCAGGCACGCTCTCTCCTTTTAGCGAGTCTCCAGCCGCCCCGAGTAGCGGGCGAGGGGGTCGCGTCAAACTACCTCCGGGCCCGAGCCCATCCCGCGTTTGAAATTGAAAAGCCGGCACCTCCTTAACAGAAACCGCGTTAATATTTTTACTTCACATACATTCTTATGAACTTACGGCGTTACTTCTATAATGTTTCTTTGTGGGTAGAGACGGAGCTCCCCACAATCACGCTGCACGCACGGAACCCGCCTTCACACCTTCCCGAACCGGAGGTTATACACAAGACGCGGCGAAACCGGAGGTGACGTCATCACATGCCGCGCTATACCATAGACAATGAATTTGTCTTTATTATACTGTAACTTAATTATAAACCTTTTACTTTAACTAGAAAGTAGTTACAAACAAATCATTTAAAACGTAGACCCAACAAAGTCATATAAGTGCCTTAAGGGCAACACAATAATAATCACCCTATTATAATATTCACCTTACAATTTGAGAGGGAAAGGCAATATTACAGTTGAGTAAATGGAATTATAGAGACTGGTCAAAGATGATTGGATAAGAGACTCTAGCAGAGATGACAACAGAACAGCATTAGCTGGAGTTTCTGGAAGAAATCTGGAAGAGGCAGGTTGGGTATATCCCAAAGACGAAGGATTCTAAAGACAGGATCAGACATCCCACCTCTCCCGGAAATTCCGGGAGTCTCCCTCAAGTTGATGGTGCTACCTCTCTGAAATGAGTTTTTGCAGGGTGGGATGTCTGCAGGATGATGCAACCATAGCTGACAAAGGACTTCAAAAACACAATAAAAGCAAAAGAGAGGACTTTAGAAAGACTAAGTCTGCACTGCTCCTAGTCACTATTGATGGTGAGGACATGGATGTGGTGAGGACCTATAAGTATCTAGAGGCGCACCTGGAAAACAGACTTCAGTGAAGCATCAACAAAGAGGCAATGTACAAAAAGGACCAGATTTGCCTCTACTTCCTGGAAGATAGTCCTTCAAGAGTGTCAGGGGGCAGAGGTGAGTGCAATTGCTATTATTAGGAAGGAGGTGCTTAGGAAACTGAAAGGGCTGAAGTTAGATAAGTCACCTGCATCAGTTGGACTAAACCCCAGGGTTCTGAAACAGGTGGCTGGGGAGATTGTGGAGAGTTAGTAATGATCTTTCAAGTATCACTCAATTGTGGTATAGTTCTGGAGGACTGGAAAATTGCAAAGGATACACCACTCTTCAAGTAGGGAGGGAGGCCGAAGAAAGGAAATTATTATCCGGTTAACCTAAACTCAGTGGTCAGGACAATGTTGGAGTCACTTATAGAAGATGAAGTCTTGGGGTACTTGGAGGCACATGATAAAATAGGCTTAACAAACTTTGCTTAACAAACTTTGCCTGACAAATTTATTGGATTTCTTTAAGGAAATAGCAAGCAGGATAGACTAAAGAAAGTCAGTGGATGTTGTTTACATTTATGTTCAGAGGGCCTTTACAAGGTGTTGCACAAGAGGCTGCTTAACAAGATAAGAGCCGATAAAATTACATGAATGATTCGAACATGGATAGAAACGAGTAAAATTTGCAGATGCTAGAAATCTAAGCAACACACACAAACTGCTGGAGGAACTCAGCAGGTCAGGCAGCATCTATGCAAAGAGTACAATCAACATGTGCAGCAAAGACACTACAGCACGCCCATAGATGTTCCTCCAGCAGTTTGTGTGTGTAACATGGATAGAAGTTTGGACGGTTGGATGATAGGGGTCACTCCACTCTTTAAGGATGGAGGAAGGCTAAGTAAAGGAAATTATAGGCCAGTTAGCCTAACCTCAGTTGTTGGGAAAGTTTTGGAGTCTATTACTAAGGATGAGGTTTTGGGGTACTTGGAGACAAATGATAAAATAAGTCAACTTCTGCAAATGGAAATCATGTTAGAGTTCTTGGAGGTTGTAACCAGCAGGGTGGACAAAGAAGAGGCAGTGGATATCATTTACTTGGATTTTCAGAAGGCATTCGATAAGGTGCCACACATGAGGCTGCTAAACAAGATAAAATCCTACTGGAAAGATACTAGCATGGATAGGGAAATGGCTGACAGGCAGGAGTAAGCGAGTGGGAATTAAGAAGACCTTTTCTGATTGGCTGCTAGTGACTAGTGGTGTTCCTCAGGGGTCAATACTCGGACCTCTACTTTTCACATTGTTTATCAATGATCTGTATAATGGATTGATTGCTTTGGGGCAAATATGATGAT
This sequence comes from Mobula hypostoma, assembly GCF_963921235.1. NCBI lineage: Eukaryota > Metazoa > Chordata > Chondrichthyes > Myliobatiformes > Myliobatidae > Mobula > Mobula hypostoma. The sequence goes on from NC_086108.1 coordinate 101,158,295, forward strand.
ATGTGGACAGGCAGGTAGTGTTGAGGAAACAGGGAGGATGCAAAAGGACTTAGACAGATTACAGGAATGGGTAAAGAAGTGGCAGATGGGATACAATGTCAGAAAGTGTACCATCATGTACGTTGGCAGAAGGAACAAAACCATAGACTATTTTCTAAATGGGTAGAAAATTTTTAAAAATCCAAAGTGCTAAAGGACTTTTAAAAACACAAACACGAGGAAATCTGCAGATGCTGGAATTTCAAGCAACACACATAAAAGTTGCTGGTGAACTCAGCAGGCCAGGCAGCATCCCTAGGAAGAGGTATAGTCGACATTTCAGGCTGAGACCCTTCGTCAGGACTAACTGAAGGAAGAGCTAGTAAGAGATTTGAAAGTGGCAGGGGGAGGGGAAGATCCGAAATGATAGGAGAAGACAAGAGGGGGAGGGATGGAGCCAAGAGCTGGACAGGTGATTGGCAAAAGGGATATGAGAGGATCATGGGACAGGAGGCCTAGGGAGAAAGAAAAGGGGGAGGAGGGAAGCCCAGAGGATGGGCAAGGGGTATAGTGAGAGGGACAGAGGGAGAAAAAGGAGAGAGAGAGAAAAAGAATGTGTATATAAATAAACAAATAACAGATGGGGTATGAGGGGGAGGTGGGGCATTAGTGGAAGTTTGAGAAGTCAATGTTCATGCCATCAGGTTGGAGGCTACCCAGACGGAATATAAGGTGTTGTTCCTCCAACCTGAGTGTGGCTTCATCTTTACAGTAGAGGAGGCCATGGATAGACATAATCAGAATGGGAATGGGACGTGGAATTAAAATGTGTGGCCACTGGGAGATCCTGCTTTCTCTGGTGGACAGAGCATAGGTGTTCAGCGAAACGATCTCCCAGTCTGCGTCGGGTCTCGCCAATATATAGAAGGCCGCATCGGGAGCACCGGACGCAGTATATCACCCCAGCCAACTCACAGGTGAAGTGTCTCCTCACCTGGAAGGACGGTCTGAGGCCTGCTTCGTTCACCAGCACCTCTTATGTGTGTTCCTAAAGGACTTGGGAGTTTTTGCGCAGGATTCTCTAAAAGTTAAACTGCAGGTTGAGTTGATGGTGAGGAAGGCAAATGCAATGTTTCCATTCATCTTGAGAGAATTAGGATATAAAAGCAAGGATGTAATGCTGAGGTTTTATAAGGCACCAGTGAAGTCTCACTTGTAGTATTGTGAGCAGTTTTGGTCCCGTTATCTGAGAAGGGATATGCTGACATTGGAGGGGATTTAGAAGAGGTTGGCAAGAATGATTCCCAGAATGAAAGGGTTATCTTATGAGGAGCATTTAATGGTTCTGGGCCTATACTTGAATTTAGAAGAATGAGGGTGTTTCTCATTGAAACCTGTCAAATGTAGAAAGGCTTGGAGAGAGTGGATTTGGAGAGGATGTTTCTGGTACTTTGGGAGTCTAGGACTGGAGTGCACTGGCTCAGAATAGCGGGATCTCCATTTAGAATCGGGATGAGGATGCATTTTTTCAGCCAGCGGTTGGTGAATCTATGGAATTTGTTACCATAGGCAGCTGTGAATGCCAGCATTTATGGTGGAAGTTGATGGGCTCTTCATTAGCCAGGGTGTGAAAGGTTATTGGGGAAAGGCAGGAGAATGGGGTACAGCGGGAAAGTAGATCAGAAGTGATGAAATGGCAGAGAAGACTCGATGGGCCACATGACCTAATTCTGCCCCTATTAGGTATTGGTTTTGTGAGAGAAGCCAGTGAGTGATAGAAGATTGTTGCCTCTCTGACTGGAAGCCTGTGGCTAGAGGTGTGCTGCGGGCATCAGTGTTGGGTCTGTCCATTATTGTATGTCATCTTTATAAGCGGTCTGGATGATGATGTGGTGGACTGGATCAGCAACTTTATGGGTGACCACCAAGGTTGGGGTGTAGCAGCCAGCAAGTAATTCTACCATGGCTTGCAGCAGGATCTGGACCAGCTGGAACAATTGGCTGAAAAAAGGCAGATGAAATACTTATACTTTATACTTTATTGACGCCAAACAATTGATACTGGAATGTACAATGATCACAGCGATATTTGATTCTGTGCTCCCTGCTCCCTGGATTACAAATATTAAATATTAAAAATAGTAAAAATTAGTAAATATTAAAAATTTAAATTATAAATCATAAATAGCAAATAGAAAAATGGAAAGTAAGGTAGTGCAAAAAAAACGAGAGGCAGGTCCGGATATTTGGAGGGTACGGCCCAGAACTGGGTCAGGATCCGTTCAGCAGTCAAATGTAATGCAGACAAGTGTGAGGTTTTGCACTTTGGAAGGACCAACCAGGTTAGGTCTTACATGGTGAATGGTAGGACACTGAGGAGTGTGGTAGAACAAAGGGATCTGGGAGTACAGGTCCATAATTCATTGAAAGTGATGTCACAGGTAGATAGGGTCTTTGAGAAAGATTTCGTCACATTATCCTTTATAAATCCAAGTATCAAGTACAGGAGATGGGATGTTATGTTAAAGTTGTATAAGACATTGGCAAGGCCTAATTTGGAGCTTCGTGTGCAGTTTTGGTCACCTACCTACAGGAAAGATGTAAACAAGGTTGAAAGAGAGCAGAGAACATTTACAAGGATGTTGCCAGGTCTGAGGGACCTGAGTTATATGGAAAGATTGAATAGATTAGAATCATATTCCCGTAGGAGACTGAGAGAATATTTGATAGAGGTACACAAATTGTGAGGGGTATAGATAGGGTAAATGAAAGCATAATTCCACTGAGCTTGGGTGGGACTACAACGAGTGGTCATAGGGTAAGGGTGAAAGGTGAGAAATTTGAGGAGAATATGAGGGGAACCTTCTTCACTCAAAGGGTCATGAGAGTGTAGATTAAGCTACCAGCACAAACGGTACATGTGAGCTCGATTTCAACATTTAAGAGAAGTTTGGATAGGCGCTTGGATGGTAGGGTTATGGAGGGCTATGATCCCGGTGCAGGTCGATGGGAGTAGGCAGTTTAAATGGTTTCAGCATAAGCTGGATGGGCTGAAAGGCATTTTTTTCTGTGTTTTACTTTTCTATCACTCTATGACTCTATCTCTAATGGTCTTGTGGAACATGTTCCACTCCCTGCACATTCACACTGTAACTTGCATTGCCCCTGAACCCTGAATAGAACAGGGAGGGTGTAAGTGTTGTAGGGTGGAACTCTATTACCACTGTGTTATTTAAGTGCCACACATTTTGTGCATGCACATTTGTGATTCCTCTTTTCATTCCTGCCTTGCTGCATCCAGTATTGAGACTGCAGTCATACTGCATTAATGATCTTACTGGTAGTTGTGCTTCATTCAAGTGACTCATCTTCAGTCAGATGTGATACTGTTTCTCCAGGTTTATTTTCAAGCCAACTAAGAAGGTTTCAGATGCCAGGTCCTGGTTAGCGAACACTTCCGTGTCGAACATGGAACTCTTCAGCTCCTGGTGTGGTGAAGCATACACTGTATGATCTATTCCCATTGACCCGCACCTGGGCCATAGCCCTCCATATCTCTCCCACCTATGTACTTATCCAAACTTTATGTTGTAAATGATGTGAAATGTGTTGTTTTGCGGTAGAAGTACAATGCAAGGATATACAATTAGTCTAAATTACAAAACAAACACATAGTGCATTAAAAGTTCACGGTTGAATGAAAGACCACACCCAACAGGATGGAATAACAAGCTCTGTTGTTAAATCCATAATAACAAAGAATAAGAGAAGAACAAGTTGTGCTCATCCTCCAAGAGGACCATAAGCTTGTTGGGCAATGGAGGCTTTCATGTCTCAATGATCTGGAGAGTTATGTCAGCTGCAGTTGTCAGTCTTGTCTATACTAAGAGAGTGGACGTATAGCCAGGTGATCAGACTATCAAAGTAGGGGTGTGGAATAGCATGGTTGGCACTCTTAATCTTGGTGTAACAGTGATCCAGTGTGTTGTTTCCTGTGGTACTACAAGTGATTTGTTAGTAATAATTATTTTGAGACTTTTCCAAGTTGGACTGGTTAAAATGCCCAGAATGATAGAGAAGGCATCAGAATGTATTGTTTCATGCCTGTTGATCACATTGCACAGCTTGTCTAGAGCCTGTTGACATTGCCCTGGAGTGGATGTCCACCACTGTTGTGTATTTGCAGCCTATCTTAGTACTTAATCTGATAGTGCATATATCATGACATGGTAGTTGATGCTTTGAATGTGTTTTTATTTCTCACTCTTGCTTCCATGCTCCCACACATCACATGTTGTACTGTTCCAGACTGATGACATCATCACTGTACTTGACAAGTGTCAAACTACATTAACTGACCTTACCATTTCAATACATGACATCCCTCCTTTCCTGAGAAATGAAGTTCGATGTTTTAGAACACATTCAACTCACAGATTTAACGATTTCAATTCAACACATACAGTATTCTCTGATATGCATGACTATAACCAATATATTTTCTGTTTCAACTTAATGATAATTCAGGAACAGAAAACTTAATTTTCAACTTACAACAGTTTTCATTGTTTCAAAATCCACAACTTAAAGCTCTGCTTCAGTACAAAATTGTTAAACTTCAGAGGTTGTTTTCTAACCCTTTGTGGACTCCCTACTGGTTTCACTTTGCTTTCAACATCTGGTAATAGCCTTTTCTCACTGTGAAGCTGAGCTTGTCTGTAACTGTCCACCACATTGTCCTCCTGTCCTGGTATCTCACTGTGGGGTATATGGGGTGTCAGGGAGGGGTAGCACCTCTAGTGGGGTAACATGTCGCGTCCTTTTCAAGGCGGTTAGTCCACCTTTGGTCCCCAACTGGCACTCAGCTCTCACCTGTGGCTCCCCGTAGCTGTTTGCATGCGACAGCGGCCACACCCCGGGCAATGGCTTTGACAAGCCGGCTAAACCAGGTGAGGGTAGCCGACGGGTCTCAAACCCTCAGTGAGATAGGGAGTTGTCTATCCCAGCATGTGAAGACAGACTCCGGCCGATTGAGCAGACGAGACCAATGGAAGGTCCAACGGTCAAGAAGGCGGTCTCTGCAAGCGTCGTGGAACGTGTAGAGCAGGACAAGACACAGAAGGCGTCCTGGTCATCCACTGCGCCTAGTCCCATTTCCAGCCGTCTCGACTCTGTCTTGCCACTGGACCCAGATGGGAATTGGGAAGAGAGAGTGAGGCTGACGCTGTGCAACTCTCCCTCACTTAAATCCAAGTCACGCGCTAGTCTCGACACCATCAATAATGGTGTCGAGGTCCTCATCGACGTATGATGGATGAACAACAACATCTCACTGTCAAATCTTTGAATTTCCTTCTGTTTGTCAAGTCTCTCTTGTGTTGAATATCTTTTACATGTGTGGTGCTCCTTCAATATGTCATGGTCCGGTCCGTGAAGTCTGCATTCTGGTTCTCGGTCCGGTCCATGGACTCCGGACTCCGGGTCTTCCGGCTGTCCCTTGTTTCAGTTGGGCTTAATCATAGGCACCTGATGCTTGTCTTGGGACTGGGAATATAAGTGGCCCTGGGATTGAGTGTGATTGCTGGTTTGTCTTGTCACTATCCCCTTGAAGCAAGCTACTGGTTGAAGGCTAGAGCAGCCATTTGTTGGAGGCCTGGTTGGAGGACCACCACTTCATGGAGCCTGGTTGTCTCTAGTCAGAGCAGTCATCGTGGTATGGATTCGGCTGTTACTGGGGCCAGCCGAGTGGCTGTCTGCCACTCCGAGCTGGATATGGATTTGGCTGTTTCTGTAGCCAGCCGAAGTTGCTAACTGCCCCGAGACTCGGAGCCATCCCTGGATTGAGCTTCCTTCCTGTCCTTGCCTCTGCTGGGTAGGCCAGGCTACTCTTCTGTTACCCTGTGGTTGAATCTGTCCCTTCCTGTCCTCGCCTCCGTTGGGTAAGTCAGGCTGTCTTTGCCGTTACCCTGAGGCTGGTCTGTTCCCTTCCCCTCTCCATCTGAATCCCCGACAGTTTCCTCAGGGGTTTACCCCGGCAGTCATCCTGGTCCTGTATCCTAGTAAGCATCCCGGCCTGGCATCCAAGGAAGTGGAAAGCATCCTGGCTCTGCGTCCTAGACAGGGTCCCTGCCCTGTGTTCCAAGAAGGAGTATCTTGCCTGGTGCTGTAGACAAGCCTCAGGTTCTGGGTCCTTGTTCAGTCCCTGGCTCGGAGTCCAAACCCAGTCTCCTAGTTCCCAGTTCCTTGTCCTGGTCCTGCTTTCCCAGCTAAAGTTCTAACCCAAGTCTGTGTTCCTGACCCAGCTCCTAGTCTGTGTCCAGTCCTCTCCCTGACTCTAGCCAAGTCCAGTTCCCAGTACTTCAGTGTCTGTGTCTTGCATTTGGGTCGGCCTTCAACATCCATCATACGACACAATACTGCACTCCAGTTGGAGATTCGACTACCATTTGATTTCCTGTTTTCCTCACCATCCTGTGTGGTGTTGTGTTGAAAAATGTAGTGAATTTGCCAACATTTTCTTGCAGGATAAGCACAGTGTCCCCAACATTTGCAGTAGATTCTTGTTCTCTGATCATCTGCATACAGTTTATACTTTCCTCTTTGTTCTGCATCCAGATCTCATACTTCCAGTTCTGCTGTGTGTCCCTCTTTGATGTCTGGTAATTTCCAGCTCACTTTGCAGTTGTAGAGAAGTTAGAACATAGAACATAGAAATTTACAGCACATTACAGGCTCTTTGGCCTACAAAGGGGATGGTGAACATGTAACCTACTCTAGAAACTGTGTAGAATTTTCCTACCACATAGCCGTACCTATCTAAGAGTCTCTTAAAAGACAGTATTGTATCTGCCTCTACCACAATTGCTGGCAGTGCATTCCATGCACCCACCACTCTCTGTGTGGAAAAACTTACCTCTGGCATCCCCCTTGTACCTACTTCCAAGCACCTTAAAACTATGCCCCCTCGTGTTAGCCATTTCAGCTGTGGGGAAAAAGCCTCTGGCTGTCAAGACAATCAATGCCTCTCATCATCTTACACACTTTTATCAGGTCACTTCTCATCCTCCATTGTTCCAAGGAGAAAAGGCCAAGTTCACTCAATCTGTTCAAATAAATTATGCTCTCCTATCCAGGCAACATGCTCGTAAATCTCTTCTGCACTCTCTCTATAGTAGCCATATCCTTCCTGTAGTGAAGTGACCAGAACTGAACACAGTATTCCAAGTGGGATGTAACTAAGGTCTTTTATAGCTGTAACATTACCTCACAGCTCCTGAATTCAATCCCATGGTTAATGAATGCCGACACACCATATGCCTTCTTAACAACACTGTCAACCAATGCAGCAGCTTTGAGTGTCCTAAGGAAATGGAACCCAAGATCTCGCTGATATTCCAAATTGCCAAGAGTCTTACTATTAATATTATATACTGTCTTCAAATTTGACCTACTGAAATAAACCACTTCACGCTTATCTGGTTTGAACTCCATCTGCCACTTCTCAGCCCAGTTCTGCATCCTATTGATGTCCCACTGTAACCTCTGACAACCCTTCAGACTATTCACAACACTCCCAACTTTTGTGTCATCAGCAAACTTACTAACTCACCCTTCTACTTTCCCATCCAGGTCATTTATAAAAATCACAAAGAGGAGAGGTTCCAAAACAGATGCCTGCAGAACACATTGGTCACCGCCCTCCATGCAGAAAATGCACCATCTACAACCACCCTTTGCCTTCTGTGGGTAAGCAAATTCTGGATCCACAAAGAAAGGTCGCCTTGGATTACATGCCTCAATACTTTCTGAATGAGCCTTGCATGGGGATCTTACTGAAATCCATATATGGTACACTACATCCATTGCTCTACCTTCATCACTGTTTTGTTACATCCTCTAAGAATACAATCAGATTTGTAAGGAATGACCTGCCCATGACAAGGCCATGCTGACTATCCCTAATCAGATTATGTCTCTCCAAATGCTTATAAATCCTGCCTCTCAGGATCTTCTCCAACAACTTGTCCACCACTGAAACAAGATTCACAGGTCTATAGTTTCCTGCGTTATCTCTACTCCCTTTCTTCAGTAGGTTCAATAGGTACATTTAATGGCAGAGAAATATATACAATACACGTTTGTACATCCTGAAATTTTTTTTCTTCACAAACATCCATGAAAACAGTAGCCCAAAGAATCACAAGATCACAAGACAAAGGAGTAGAAGTAGACCATTTGGCCCATCGAGTCTGCTGCGCCACTCCATAATGAGCTAAACTATTCTCACACCTAGTTCCAATTTCTGTTTTTTTCCCCATAACCCTTGATACCCTGACTAATTAGATACCTATCAATCTCCTCCTTAAACACCCTCAGTGATCGAGCCTCCACAGCTGTATGTGGCAATGAATTCCATAAATCCACGACCCTCTGGCTAAAAAAATTTCTCCTCATCGTTGTTTTAAATGGGTACCCTCTAATTCTAAGACTGTGGCCTCTTGTCCTGGACTCACCCACCAAGGGAAACAGCCTTTCCACACCTACTCTGTCCAACCCTTTCAACATTCGAAATGTTTCTATGAGATCCCCTCTCATCCTTCTATACTCTAATGAATACAGTCCAAGAGCCAACAAACGCTCCTCCTATGTTAGCCCCTGCATTCCAGGAATCATCCTCGTAAATCTTCTCTGAGCTCTCTCCAACATCAGTACATCCCTTCTAAGATAGGGGGCCCAAAACTGCACACAGTATTCCAAATGAGGTCTCACCAGTGCCCCATAGAGCCTCATCAACACTTCCTTACTCTTGTAAACTACTCTTTTTGAAATGAATGCCAACATAGCATTCGCTTTCCTTACTGCCGATCTAACCTGGTGGATAACCTTTAGGGTATCCTGCACAAGGACCTCCAAGTCACTTTGCACTTCCGATTTTTGAATCTTCTCCCCATCTAAATAATCTGCCCGATTATTTCTTCCAAAATGTACAAGCGTACATTTCTCAACATTGTATCTCATCTGCCATTTCTTTGCCCACTCTCCTAAACTGACCAAGTCTCTCTGCAACCTTTCCGTTTCTTCAATACTTCCTGCTCCTCCACCTATCTTGGTGTCATCTGCAAACTTAGCCACAAAACTATTTAATCCATAATCTAAATCATCAATATACATTGTAAAAAGAAGCAGCCCCAACACCAACCCCTGCGGAACACCACTAGTAACCGGCAACCAATCAGAATAGGATCCCTTTATTCCCACCCTTTGCTTTCTGCCTATCAACCAATGCTCCACTTATTCCAATATCTTTCCTGTAATTCCACGGGCTCTCATCTTATTAAGCAGCCTCTTATGCGGCACCTTATTGAAGGCCTTTTGAAAATCCAAATACTGTACACACATCCGCAGCCTCTCCCTTATCAATCTTATTTGAGATTACCTCAAAAAATTCCAATAGGTTAGTGAGGCAGGATCTTCCCTTCATGAAACCATGCTGGCTTGGGCCTATCTTGTCATGCACCTCAAGGTATTTCATAACCTTGTCTTTGAGGATCTACTCCAATAACTTTCCAACTACCAATGTCAGACTAATAAGTCTGTAATTTTCTTTTTGCTGCCTCCCTCCTTTCTTAAATAGCAGAACTACATTTGTGAACTTCCAGTCCTCTGGAACCATGCCAGAGTCTATTGATTCCTGGAAGATCATTTCCAATGCCTCCACAATCTCTAAAGCCACCTCCTTCAGAACCCGTGGGTGCACCTCATCCAGTCCGGGAGACTTAATTATTCTTAGTACATTCAGCTTCCCAAGCACTTTCTCCCCAGTAATCTTGACTGCACCTAATTCTATTCCCTGAGACCTCTGGCTATCAGGTATGTTGCTAATGTCTTCCACTGTGAAGACTGATGCAAAATACTCATTTGGTTCCTCTGCCATCTCTTTGTTACCCATTATAATTTCTCCAGCATCATTTTCAATCGGTCTCATATCTACCTGTGTCACTTTTTACTCTTCATATATTTAAAAGAACTCCTAGTATCCTTTTTTATGTTAATTGCCAACTTCCTTTCATAATTCATCTTTTCTTTCCTAATGACTTTCTTAGTTTCCTTCTGTTGTTACGTAAACGGCAACAATGAATATCAATCGAGACAGGTTATATAAAAACAACCAAACATTTATTAAACACGGATAAACGATAAAGAAAAAACAAACGAAAATTTAACCGGAAGTTAACCATTATGCAGCTGTTCAACAAGTTGTCACTTGGCACTGGTTCTTAAAGCATTAAATGCAAAAACAATTCTTACAGTGATAAAGTCAGATATAGTTTTTAAAATGGTAAATTTGAAAGTCCAACAGACTTATACAGATTCTCTGGAGAAGGATTTCTTCATAGACGCGACTTTCCTGCTGTTTCTGTCCACAGGATTCACGATGCAGTAAATAAACATTTTAAAACAACTGACAAATTCTTTTGGAGAGAGAGCAAACCTTTGCATGAACTCTTTGCTCTCTTGGAAAGAGTTATCTTCAATGCAGATCACTACTCCTTCAACAAAGACTCAATAAGGTCGATCCTTTGTTAAACTGCCGAACGATGCCGACTCCTCTCGCCTTCGAATCCTGTACTTCGATAAAGTTTTCACTATCCCTTCTACTGCTGGAATAGGGTAAATCAGCACATCTAGCCAAAAATTTCCAGTCCAATAATATTGTATCTTGCAACAGAATGCAACACTCCGTTTGAAAAATGAAACTGCGTCATAAAAACAAATACGTAACAGAAACGGAGACACAGCATGTTCTACCTGGAAATCTACAAACTAAAAACTAACTGCGTCATCTGGGGTCTACCCTTATATACCCGTGGTGCACATGTCATCACGTGACCTCACATCGGCGGGAAAATTACATCAGGTGACCTCCAAAAGACCATTACATCATTCTCACAAAAAAAACCACAGATCTCCTTGAGCATGTAACACTAAGTTTTTAAAAGTCGTCCAATCCTCAGTTTTCCCACTAATTTTTGCTTCTTTGTACACCGTCTCTTTTGATTTTATTTTAGCCTTAACCTCTCTCATTGGCCACATTTGTGCCATTTTTCCATTTATGATTTTCTTTTTTCTTGGAATATATTTTTTTCCTGCCCTTTCCTTATTTCTTGTAGGAATTTCATCCAATTCTGCTCTACTGTCCCTCCATCTAGCTTACTTCTCCAATCTACTTGGGCCAGCTCCTCTCTCATACCACTGTAATTTCCTTTGTTCCACTGAAATATCGATACACCTGATACCAGCTTCTCCTTTTCAAATTTGTAACTGAACTCAATCATATTATGTTCACTACTTCCAAGAGTTCCATTACCTCCAGCTTCCTAATCGCCTTAGGTTCATTACACAGCACCCAGTCCAAAACAGCCGATCCCCTCATGGGCTTATGGACAAGCTGCTCCAAAAAGCCATCCTGTAGGCATTCTACAAACTCCCTAAATCCCCCATAATTATCTTGACATTTTCCTTCTGACATACTTTTTCTATTTCCAGCTGTAACCTGCAGCCCACATCCCGGCTGCTGTTTGAGGCATGTATATAACTGCTATTAGTGTCTTTTTACCCTTGCCATTTCTTAACTCGACCCATAAGGATTCTACCTCTTCTGATCCTGTGTCCCTTCTTTCTAGTGATTTGATATCGTTGCTTACCATCAGGGCCACACCACCCCCTTTCCCTACCTTCCTATCTTTCCTATACACTGTGTATCCTTGGACATTCAGCTCCCAATCACATCCATCATTTAGCCATGACTCGGTGATGGCCACAATGTCATATCTTTTAACCTGTAGCTGTACAATAAGGTCATCCGCTTTATTTCTAATGCTGTGTGCATTTGAGTACAGTACATTTAAGTAAGAATGAATGACAGTTAAATGCTATAACCCCAAAGCTCCCCCCCCAGCTCCCCCTCCTATGCACGAGCAGCAGCAAGGCAACAATACCCCGCCCCCACCAACCAGCAAAAAAGCATCAGCCTCCTCCACCAAGCACTTAAGCGTGCAGCAAAGCATCCATAAAGACACAGACTTCCAGTACCCCAAAGACTGCTCATTCACCTAATAATTTGACATACCGCAGGCTCTCTCTCTCCCTAATAAAGGAAAAAGAGGTGTCCCCATTTCACATCGAGAGGGGAGACATAACAAACAAGTCGCTGATTTATGATGTTAAAAGTCTGTTGCATCGCTTTTTCTGAATTCTGCACGCAGAGAGCTCAGGTCTCTGGACACACAGCCAGTAGCCAAACCACTGCTCCCGATGTTCCGTGTTCTCCCACGTCGTCTCAAGTCAGGGAACAAAGGAACAACATTTGCAACCTTCCTATCCTCTGGTACTTCTCCCGTCCCTTTTGATGATGCAAAGATCATCACCAGAGGTTCAGCATTCTCCTCCCTCACTTCCCACAGTAGCCTGGGGTATATCTCATCTGGTCCCAGCAACTTACCTAACTTAATACCCTTCAAAAGCTCCAGCACATCCTCTTTCTTAATGTCTAAACACTCAAGCGTTTCAGTCCACTGTAAGTCATCTCCACAATTGCTGAGATCCTATTCACTGACAAATACTGAGCAAAGTATTCATTAAATAACTCCGCTACATCCTCCGACTCCATGCATGCATTTCCACTCTCGCTCCTGATTGGTCCCATTCTCACACAGCTCATCCTCTTGCTCTTCACATACTTGTAGAATGCCTTGGGGTTTTCTTTAATCCCTGTTCACCAAGGCCTTGTCATGGCCCCTTCTAGCTCTCCTAATTTCATTTTTAAGCTCCTTCCTGGCACTCTTGTAATTTTCTAGAGCTCTAACAGTACCTATTTCCTTGAACCTTTCGTAAGCGTTTCTTTTCTTCTTAACTAGATTTTCTACATCCTTTGTACACCATGGTTCCTTTACCCTACCATCCTTTCCTTGTCTCAATGAAACATACCTATGCAGAACACCATGCAAATGTTCCCTGAATGTTTCCCACACTTAGAACCATAGAACCATAGAACATTACAGCACAGAAACATGCCTTTTGGCCCTTCTTGGCTGTGCCAAACCATTTTTCTTCCTAGTCTCACTGACCTGCACCTGGACCATATCCCTCCATACACCTCTCATCCATGTACCTGTCCAAGTTTTTCTTAAATGTTAAAAGTGAGCCCACATTTTCCACTTCATCTGGCAGCTCATTCCACATTCTCACCACTCTCTGTGTGAGCAAGCCCCCCCATGTTCCCTTTGAACTTTTCCCCCTTCACCCTTAACCCATATCCTCCGTTTTTTTTTCTCCCCTCGCCTCAGTGGAAAAAGCCTGCTTGCATTCACTCTATCTATACCCATCATAATTTTATATACCTCTATCAAATCTCCCCTCATTCTTCTACACTCCAGGGAATAAAGTCCTAACCTATTCAACCTTTCTCTGTAATTCAGTTTCTCAAGTCCCGGCAACATCCTTGTAAACCTTCTCTGCACTCTTTCAACCTTATTAATATCCTTCCTGTAATTTGGTGACTAAAACTGTACACAATACTCCAAATTCGGCCTCACCAATGCCTTATACAACCTTGCCATAACATTCCAACTCTTATACTCAGTACTTTGATTTATAAAGGCCAATGTACCAAAAGCTCTCTTTACGACTCTATCTACCTGTGACACCACTTTTAGGGAATTTTGTATCTGTATTCCCAGATCCCTCTGTTCTACTGCACTCCTCAGTGCCCTACCATTTACCGTGTATGTTCTACCTTGGTTTGTTCCTCCAAAGTGCAATACCTCACACCTGTCTGGATTAAACTCCATCTGCCATTTTTCAGCCCATTTTCCCAGCTGGTCCAAATCCCTCTGTAAGCTTTGAAAACCTTCTTCACTGTTCACTACACCTCCAATCTTTGTATCATCAACAAATTTGCTGATCCAGTTTACCACATTATCATCCAGATCATTGATATAGATGACAAATAACAATGGACCCAGCACTGATCCCTGTGGCACACCACTAGTCACAGGCCTCCACTCGGAGAAGCAATCCTCCACTACCACTTTCTGGTTTCTTCCATTGAGCCAATGTCTAATCCAATTTACTACCTCTCCATGTATACCTAGCAACCAAATCTTACTAACTAACCTCCCATGCGGGAGCTTGTCAAAGGCCTTACTGACGTCCATGTAGAACATAGAACATAGAACATACAGCACATTACAGGCCCTTCGACACACAATGTTGTGCCGACCCTCAAACCCTGCCTCCCGTATAACCCCCCACCTTAAATTCCTCCATATACCTGTCTAGTAGTCTTTTAAACTTCACGAGTGTATCTGCCTCCACCACTGACCACGCACCACGCACCAACCACTCTCTGAGTAAAAAAACCTTCCTCTAATATCCCCCTTGAACTTCCCACCCCTTATCTTAAAGCCATGTCCTCTTGTATTGAGCAGTGGTGCCCTGGGGAAGAGGCGCTGTCTATCCACTCTATCTATTCCTCTTATTATTTTGAACACCTCTATCATGTCTCCTCTCATCCTCCTTCTCTCCAAAGAGTAAAGCCCTAGCTCCCTTAATCTCTGATCGTAATGAATACTCTCTAAACCAGGCAGCATATTGGTACATCTCCTCTGTACCCTTTCCAATGCTTCCACATCCTTCCTATAGTGAGGCGACCAGAACTGGACACAGTACTCCAAGTGTGGCCTAACCAGAGTTTTATAGACCTGCATCATTACATCGCGACTCTTAAACTCTATCCCTCGACTTATGAAAGCTAACACCCCATAAGCTTTCTTAACTACCCTATCTACCTGTGAGGCAACTTTCAGGGATCTGTGGACATGTACCCCGAGATCCCTCTGCTCCTCCACATTACCAAGTATCCTGCCATTTACTTTGTACTCTGCCTTGGAGTTTGTCCTTCCAAAGTGTACCACCTCACACTTCTCCAGGTTGAACTCCATCTGCCACTTGTCAGCCCACTTCTGCATCCTATCAATGTCTCTCTGCAATCTTTGACAATCTTCTACACTATCTACAACACCACCAACCTTTGTGTCATCTGCAAACTTGCCAACCTACCCTTCTACCCCCACATCCAGGTCGTTAATAAAAATCACAAAAAGTAGAGGTCCCAGAACAGATCCTTGTGGGGCACCACTAGTCACAATCCTCCAATCTGAATGTACTCCCTCCACCACCACCCTCTGCCTTCTGCAGGCAAGCCAATTCTGAATCCACCTGGCCAAACTTCCTTGGATCCCATGCCTTCTAACTTTCTGAATAAGCCTACCGTGTGGAACCTTGTCAAATGCCTTACTAAAATCCATATAGATCACATCCACTGCACTACCCTCATCTATATGCCTGGTCACCTCCTCAAAGAACTCTATCAGGCTTGTTAGACACGATCTGCCCTTCACAAAGCCATGCTGACTGTCCCTGATCAGACCATGATTCTCTAAATGCCCATAGATCCTATCTCTAAGAATCTTTTCCAACAGCTTTCCCACCACAGACGTAAGTTTCACTGGTCTATAATTACCCAGACTATCCCTACTACATTTTTTGAACAACTTCCACTGCCTTCCCTTCATCCACTTTCCTGGTAACCTCCTCGAAAAACTCTGATAGATTGGTTAAACATGACCTACCACTCACAAAGCCACGTTGACTCTCCCTAATAAGTCCCTGTCTATCCAAATACTTGTAGATCCTATCTTTTAGTACTCCTTCCAATAATTTACCTACTACCAACGTCAAATTTACTGGCCTTTAATTTCCTGGATTACTTTTAGAGCTTTTTTAGATAACGGAACAACATGAGCCACTCTCCAATCCTCCGGCACCTCACCCATAGATACCGACATTT
The DNA here is from genome assembly GCF_963921235.1 of Mobula hypostoma. NCBI lineage: Eukaryota > Metazoa > Chordata > Chondrichthyes > Myliobatiformes > Myliobatidae > Mobula > Mobula hypostoma. Next base: position 101,174,184 of record NC_086108.1, read on the forward strand.
TAAATATATCTGCCAGGGCCCCTGCAATTTCAACACTAGTCTCTTCAAGGTCCGGGGGAATACCCTGTCATGTCCTGGGAATTTATCTACTCTGATTTGCCTCAAGATAGCAAGCACCTCCTCCTCCTCCTCAATCTGTATATGTTCCATGACCTCACTATTTGTTTGCTTTATTTCCATTGACTCCATGTCAGTTTCCTTAGTAAAGACACAGACACAAAAAAACCCATTTACGATCTCCCCCATTTCTTTTGGTTCCATACATAGCCGACCACTCTGATCTTCAAGCGGACCAATTTTATCCCTTACTATCCTTTTGCTCTTAATATACCTGTAGAAGCTCTTTGGATTATCCTTCACCTTGACTGCCAAAGCAACCTCATGTCTTCTTTTAGCCCTCCTGGTTTCTTTCTTAAGTATGTTTTTGCACTTTTTATACTCCTCAAGCACCTAATTTGCTCTCTGTTTCCTATACATGTCATACATCCCTCTCTTCTTTATCAGAGTTCCAATATCCCTTGAGAACCAAGGTTCCTTATATTTATTCACTTTGCCTTTAATCCAGACAGGAACATACAAACTCTGCACTCTCAAATTTCTCCTTTGAAGGCCTCCCACTTACCAATCACATCCTTGCTAGAGAACAACCTGTCCCAATCCACACTTTTTAGATCCTTTCTCATTTCTTCAGATTTGGCCTTTTTCCAGTTTAGAACCTCAACCCAAGGACCAGATCTATCTTTATCCATGATCAAGTTGAAACTGCTGGTTTTATGATCACTGGAACCAAAGTGTTTCCCTACACACACTTCCATCACCTGTCCTATCTCATTTCCTAATAGTCATTTAGAAAACTTTCCTGAACACATTTTACAAACTCTAACCCGTCTAGACCTTTAACGGTATGGGAATCCCAATCAATATGTGGAAAACTAAAATCCCCTACTATCACAACTTTATGTTTCCTGCAGTTGTCTGCTATCTCTCTGCAGATTTGCTCCATCAATTCTCACTGACTATTGGGTGGTCTATAATACAACCCCATTAATGTGGTCATACCTTTCCTGTTTCGCAGCTCCACCCATATGGCCTCAGTAGACAAGGCCTCTAATCTGTCCTGCCTGAGCACTGCTGTAACATTTTCCCTGACTAGCAATGCCACCACCACCCCCCCACCCGCCACCCTTCATTCCTCTGCCTCTATCACGTCTGAAACATCGGAACCCTGGAACATTAAGCTGCCAGTCCTGCCTCTCCTGCAGCCAAGTTTCATTAATGGCTATAATGTCGTAATTCCGTGTGTCAAACCACACCTTCAGCTCATCAGCCTTCCCCACAATACTCCTTGCATTGAAATAGACACACCTCAGAAGATTATCACCACCACACATAACCCTTCTATTTGTGACTTTGCATGAACTTTTAACATCATTTATTTTCACCCCCACCCCACTATCTGCTCTGGCACTCTGGTTCCCATCCCCCTGCAAATCTAGTTTAAAGCCTCCCCAATAGCACTAACAAACCTCCCTGCAAGGGTATTGGTCCCCTTGTAGTTCAGGTGTAATCGGACTCTCTTGTACAGGTCCCACCTGTCCCAGAAGAGGTCCCACTGATCCTGAAATCTGAAACCCTGCCCCCTACACCAGTTCCTCAGCCACGTGTTCATCCGCCAGAGCATCCTGTTCCTACCCTCACTGGCACGTGGCACCTGTAGCAATCCTGAGATTACCACCCTCGAGGTCCTGCTTTTTAACTTCCTACCAAGCTCTCTATACTCACTCTCCAGGACCTCCTCACTCTTTCTTCCTATGTCATTGGTACTGATGTGTACCATGACATCTGGCTGATCACACCCCCACTTCAGAATGCTGTGTATGCGATCAGAGACATCCCTGACCCTGGCACCCAGGGGGCAACAAACCATCCGGGAGTCTCTGTCACAACTACAGAACCTCCTTTCTGTACCTCTAACTATCGAGTCCCCTATCACTACCACTATCCTCTTCTTCCACCCTCCCTTCTGCACTGCAGAACCAGACTCAGTGCCAGAGATCTGGCTGCCGCAGCTTGTCCCAGGTAAGTCATACCCCCCAACAATATCCAAATCAGTATACTTGTTGTTGAGGGGAATGGCCTCAGGGGAACCCTGCTCTGCCTGCCCTTTCCCCTTCCCTCACCTGATGGTAACTCAATTACTTGTGCACTGCTCCTTTGGCGTAACTACCTCCCTGAAGATACTATCTATAAACACCTCATTCTCCCAAATGATCCGGAGGTCATCCAGCTCCTGCTCCAGTTCCCTAACGCAGTTTGTTAAGAGCTGCAGCTGGATGCACTTCTTGCAGGTATCATTGTCAGGGACACCAGAGGTCTCCCTGAATTCCCACATCCTACAAGAGGAACATTTCAACAACCTGCCTGGCACTCTCTCTACTCTAAACATACAAAACAAAACTTAACGGAACCTACCCTCTCCTCTGCCTGTTCACGCTGAAGCCTGTTGAGCCAAAGCCATCTCACTCCGCTCCCGCTCACTTCTCCCATACATTTCCCTGAGAACGACTGCTTCCAATTTATGTTCCCAAGTTTTTGCCTCATAGCATCATATTTCCCCCACCCCAATTAAATGTTTTCCCAAATTGCCTGCTCCTATTCCTTTCCAGCACTATGGTAAAGGAGATAGAGTTGTGATTACTACCCCCAAAATGCTCTCCCATCAAGAGATCTGAAACCTGACCAGGTTCATTTCCACATATCAGATCAAGTACAGCTCTCCTCTAGTTGGCTTATCTACATTTTGCATCAGGAAATCTTCCTGAACATACTTAACAAACTCAACCCCATCTAAACCCCTTGCTCTAAGGAGATGCCAATCAATATTAGGAAAGTTAAAATCACCCATCACAACAACCCTATTTTTATTGCATCGCAGTTCGGCAGGACTTTTCACGGTAGTGGCATGTTCCACACATCTGTACACAGTCACAAACTTTCTCAGTTCACATCGCCAGTCAAGTCCCTCTGCTCGAGCAATCCTAACCCTTTTCATCAGTGATGTATTTTGGCGCTCCACTTCCCCATTTGCCTGAGCCCATATTTGGCATTGTTTTCAGGTGTTTGATTCTGTTATTCTCACAATATTCCTTGAAATGTTCAGATCTGAACTGAGGTCCATTCTCTGATTTGATAGATATGGGCAGTCCATGTCCAGTGCAAATGTTCTCTAGACTGTCATCTACTCTCTCTGCAGTTCTAGACGTCAAAATGTCATATTCATAAAATTGGCTGTAGTAATCAACTACTACTAGAGTGGAATGGTTTGCTGATATTGGTCCAAGCAAATCAACAGCTACCTCCTGCCAAGGACCACCCGGCAACAGTGTCAGTTTAAGTGGTGCTGGAGGGTTCGGTCTAGATACTGTTTAACAGCCGTGGCTAGTTTTGTAGTATTTCTCAGCTGCTTTATCCATACCAGGCCACCAAACTTTGGTTCTGAGATGCTGTTTTGTACCAACTATTCCCAACTGTCCTACATGACCTAGGGTGAGTGCCCATGTGTGCAAGGCTTTAGGTAACACAATCCATGTCCCTCTGAAGGTAAGATGACCCACTACACAGAGTTCATTTGCAATGGGTGCATATGCCTTACAGTTCTCAAAGTGTCTATTCATGATGGCCTCACGCAGTTTCTGCAGCCCTGGGTCTGTGGCTGACGCTCTCTCTACCTTTCGTGTTGTCAGGGCTTTAGATGTAGCACTCATAACTATGAACCTGACAGATTCCTCTGAATCATGCTTGTGTCTCTTTTCGAGCAGTCTCTCCCACTAGCCTTGACACTGGGTCTGTTTTCCTGGCATGCGTATGACTCTCGAGTCATATGGTTGCAACCTCAAGACCCATCGCTCTGTTTGTGTGCATGGTTTAGACCTTGGGCTGTAAATCATCTCCAATCGTTTGTGATCTGTGATCAGGTCAAATTTTCTCCCATACAAATAAGGATGAAGTCTCTTACGGGCCCATACTAGTGCTAATGCTTCTCGCTCTGTTTGTGAGTATTTTTGATCACAGCCTGTGAGACTATGGCTCACATAGCAGATAGGTACCATTTCTTTATTTTGTTTTTACATCAGTACTGTCTCCAGTTAGACTGGGCTGGCATCTGCTATTACTTTAGTTGGTGCATCTTTATCAAAATAGGCCAATGTACCTGATCTTGCTAGTTAATCTTTAAGGGCTTTGAAAACTTGTCTCGGTGGTTCTGACGAAGTTGCAAACTATGGTATGAATCTGCTGCTGTAGCCAATAAGAGCAAGGAAACTCTTCACTTCTGTGGTGTTCTGTGGTTCACAAGCCTCCATTACTGCTCGCACTCTCTCCTCAGCAGGTCCGATTCCAACATTTCAAGTATAGTTTGCTGAACAACGCAGCTCTGTTCATACTCTGTAGAATCTCATCTATAGTTGGAATGGGATATCTCTTCCTCACAATTGCTTCAATTACCCTTCTCATGTCTAGGCACATTCTGATGTCCCTGTTGGGTTTTGGTAAAATTACTACAGGGTTAATTCAAGGAGTTGTACCTTCAACTTTCTCAATACTGTCCATTTTTTTTAGCTGTTCAAATTTTCTCTCAACCACCTCCCTTAAATTGTAAGGTATGTGCCTGAATGGCTGGGCCATAGGCTTTACCTTTGGATCAATGTACAGACTGATCTGCTTAGTGTTCTGTTTTCCAATCCTTTCAAACACTTTTGGGTTCTGCAGCTTAAGTGACTCTCTAACATATGTCACTACTAACACATTTTCTCCAATCTTTAACACACCCAATTTTGTAGCTATTTTTTTTATTTGGGTGTGGTTCACCATTGCCTTTTATGACAATGAACTCTGCCTGGTCTGTTCTGTTTTCAATAACAAACAAGAGAACATCTGCACACACTGAAAATCCAAGCAATACACACAAAGCTCCGAGCTCCACCCTGCACTAATGACCCCTTCTCTCATCTTCAACCCTCCTCCTCTTGCTGGACACCTGGCCCTGGTCCTTTGCCTGTTCTGGACCTTTTCATTGCCAACTGCGAATGGAACATCAACCGGCTCCACTTCAACACTTGTCTCTACAATTCCAACCTCACCCCTTCCGAAAGCTCGGCTCCTCACTCCCTCCGCAGTAATACTAACCTCATCATCAAAGCCGCAGATAAAGTGGGTGCTGTAGCAGTCTAACGAATTGACCTCTACTTTGCTGAAGCTCAGTGAAAACTCAAATGCCTCCTCTTCCTTACTCCTCGTTCGGTTCCTCCCACTTCTTTCAAACAAAAGATTTAGCCATGGGCATTTGCATTGGTCCCAGCTATGCCTACCTGTTTGTCAGCTACGTGGAACGGTCTATGTTTCAAGCCTACACTGGTGTCTGTCCCCCACTTTTCCTACACTACATCGATGACTGAAATGTTGATGCATCCTGCATCCATGCGGAGCTCATCAATTTCATCAACTTTGCCTCCAACCCAACCTGCCCACAAATTTACCTGGTGCATTTCCAACACCTCCCTCCCCTTTCTCAATCTCACTGTCTCTATCTCTGGAGACAGCTTACCTACTAATGTATGTTATAAACACACGGACTCACAGCTACCTGTACTACACCTCTTCCCACCCTGTTACTTGTAAAAACGTCACTCCCTTCTCTCAATTCCTCTGTCTCAGCCACATCTGCTCTCAGGATGAGGCTTTTCATTCCAGAACAACAGAGATGTCCTCCTTCAAAAAAAGTGGCTTTCCTTCCTCCACCATCAATGCTCATCTCAAACGCATCTCTTCCATTTCACACACATCTGCCCCTACCCCATCCTCCTGCCACCCTACCAGGGATAGGATTTCTCTTGTCCTCACCTACCACCCAAATAGCCTCTGCATCCAGCACATAATTCTCCATAACTTCCACCATCTCCAGCAGGATCCCACCACCAAGCACATCTTTCCCTCTGCCCCACTTCCTACTTTCCACAGGGATCGCTCCCTATACAACTCCCTTGTCCATTTTTCCCTCCCCACTGATCTCCTTCGTAGTACTTACCTTTGCAAGCAGAACAAGTGCTACGCCTGCCCTTACATACACCACCTCCCTCACTACCATTCAGGGCCCCAAATAGTCCTTCCCGTGAAGCGACACTTCACCTGTGAGTCTGTTGGGGCCATTTACTGTGTTTGGTGCTCCTGGTGTGGCCTCCTGTATATCGATGAGGCCCTACGTAGACTGGGAGACCGCTTCGCTGAGCGCCTACGCTATATCCACCAGAAGCAGAGGGGTGGCCACCCATTTTAATTCCACTTCCCATTCCCAATTGGGCATGTCAGTCACATGGCCTCCTCTACTATCGTGGTGAGGCCAAACTCAGGTTGGAGGAACAATACCTTATATTCCATCTGGGTAGCCTCCAACCTGATGGCATGAACATTGATTTCTCAAACTTCCGGTAATGCCCCCACCCTCTCCCCTTCACCATTCCCCATCCCCTTTTCCCTCTCTCACCTTATCTCCTTGCCCACCCATTGCCTCCCTCTGGTGCTCCTCCTCCCTTCTCTTTCTTCCACTGCCTCCCGTCCTCTCCTATCAGACTCCCCTATCTCTAGGCCTGTGTCTCTTTCACCAGCTCTTTACTTCACCCCTCCTCCTTCAGGTTTCACATATTACCTTGTGTTTCTCTCTCCCCCTCCCCCCACCTTTTAAATCTACTCATCCTCTTTTTTTCCAGTCCTGCCGAAGGGGTCTTGGCCCGAAACATCGTCTGTACTTCTTTCCATCGATGCTGCCTGGCTCCCTGAGGTCCTCCAGCATTGTGTGTGTACCGATTTCACATTCAAACACTCCCTTAACCTCCAGTGATGTGCTGGATGAATATGGGTACCATTTTCTCTTCTGCTTAGGAATATATGAATGGCACTTTTTTTTAATGGCTTGAGCTTTTCCCACACATTTTCTCTCAGTATATTATTTCTGACTCTTGAATCTACTGACATACACAGATTTACACCCCCTATGGAAGAAGTAATTTTTTTCAGATGACTCTGTCTCATTAACAACAAATGCAAATTCCTTCTGTTCATCCTCAACATTGTTAATTTTTGTATCTTAAACCCTTTTGTCTGGTACATTTTTTGCAAAGTGGTCCTTTCCAGTGCATTTTCTGTATGTCTGTCCATGAGCTGGGCACTTTGGGTCTCTACCCAGGTGATCTGTGTTTCTACAACTGTAGCATTTCCTTTCATTTATATCAGTAGACTTCCTTTTTCCCTCTGTCTTTTTGCCATGTGTTGTTTCCTCACGGTGTGAAACATGGTGCACAGTCTTCTGCTGGCTGCCTTGGAGTGACACGGCTGACAATGATTCCTCTACTTGTTCACATTGTCGCTATTTCCAGTGTGCGGGCAGGTGTTAGGCCCTGCATATTCTCCAGTAGTTTTCTCCGCACGTAGACTGAGTTACATTTTCTCACTATGGCATCCTTGAGCTGGTTGTCTATGTCAATTAGAAACTTAGTCTTTTGCTGCCTGCCGAAGGCGAGTAGAAAACTGTTGAACCACCTCACTTTGTTTTTGGGCAAGCTGATGAAAATGCTGACGTAGTGTTGACCTGGGAAATGGAGTAAACATTCAGCGAATCCACCGCAGCCACCTAATCTATGACTTGTCCCGTGTTTTGTAGTGTTGAGAATATATCCTGCACATCTAGTCCTGCGAGGTGCAAAATGCTGAGGTGATGCTGAGCCTTTATCAGACACTGGTCAGCTGCACTTGGAGTATTGTCAACAGTTTTGGGCTCCATAATCTCAGAAAGAATGTGTTGTCATTGGAGTAAGTCCAGAGGAGGTTCACGAGGATGATTCTGGGAATGAAGGGGTTGACATTTGAGAAGCGTTAGGCAGCTCTGGGCCTGTACTCACTGGAATTCAGAAGAATGCGGCGTGGGGGTGGGAGGAGGGATCTCATTGAAACCTACCAAATGTTAAAAGGACTAGATAAGGTGGGTGTGAAGAGGATGTTTCCTATGGTGGGGGTATCCAGAACTAGAGTAGACAGTCTCAAAATTGAGAGGTAACCTTTTCGAATAGAGGTAAGGAAGAATTTTTTTTAGCCAGAGAGTAGTGAATCTGTGGAATGTTTTGCCACAGACTGCAGTGGAGACCAAGTCCATTGGAATATTTAAGGTGGAAATTTATTGTTTCCTCATTGGTCAGGACATCAAAGGATATGTCGAGAAGGCAGCTGTATGGGGTTGAGTGGGATCTGGGATCAGCCATGATGGAATGGCGGAGCAGACTCGATGGGCTGATTGGCCTAATTCTGCTCTTATGGTATTATAGTTTTAAAAATAGTGCTCTTGTTCTTTGCTTTCTATTATCTGTTGTGTTATCATCCACTATCAGTCCTTTACTGTCGGCATAAAGTTCAAATGATTTGAGCCACCGTGTCCAGCCACCTAGTGTCACTGGTTCCATAAAACATTACGTGTTGTTCTGTCCCAGACTGATGACATCCTCAGCATACTTAATAAGTATCAAACAACATTAACTGGCCTTACCATTTCAATACATGACAACCACTAGCAAAATGATTGCTGAAATCTCCCACCGCAGTTAAGATGGCCAGCACTTGATCGCGAGGTGTTCCAGGTTTGGTAAATAGGACTGAGACAGCACCGCTATGTTTCTATACCATGAGGAATTAATCATGAAGCATACTCAACCACTGGCTTTAAAAGACTCAGCAGTCCTATCGTGGCAGAGTTTTTTGAGCCTGCCAATTTGAATCGCTTCATCCAGAATGGAACAGGTTAACCAAGATTCCATGAAACAAAAGACACAATTCGTCCTAATGTCCCTCTAATACAGCTCCCTAGCTCTGAGATCTTCAACTTTATTTACCACAGACAGCACAGCCAGCAATATAATCTGTACCGGGAGTGAAAAGCCTCGTTTTTTTAAACACACTTTTAGTCCTGCACAGCAACCTCTCTCCTCTCTTCCAGTGCTGTCTTAAAGGGGCAGTGCACTGACCAAAGACCAATCTATTTCCATCAGGTTTGAGTAGCGATCGATTATTTAATCATTGTTACTAACTATACAGACTTTAGATGCACTTGTGGTTCTCAGCGGTAGCAGGCTAAAACAAGAGTACTTGATGGTTTTCATCCTATCCATTGGAGCTGCCACCCAAATCGTCCTATTCTCTGGCATGGTGAAAGTAAGTAGGGTTGGAAGAGTACAGAGAAAATTTACAAGGATGTTGCCAGGTCTGGAGGACCTGAGCTATATGAAAAGATTGAATAGGTTAGGTCTTTAATCTTTAGAATGTAAAAGGTTGAGGGAGATTTGATAGATGAGTACACATTTAAGTATCATTTATGAATTTGTAGCTGGGATGAAGCAGGTTAAGACTTTATTCATTAGAGCATAGGGGATTAAGAGTGATCTTGCAGTACTGTATATAATCATGACGGAGACAGCCAGGATGAAGGCACGCTGTCTTTTTTTCCTTGTGAATGGGAATAAAATATAAAACATAGAACATAGAAAACCTACAGCATAATACAGGCCCTTTGGCCCACAAAGCTGTGCCAAACATGTCCTTACCTTAGAAATTACCCATAGCCTTCTATTTGTCTGAGCTCCATGTACCTGTCCAGGAGCCTCTTAAAAGACTCTACCATATCCACCTTCACCACTGTTGCTGGTAGCGCATTCCACGCACTCACCACTCCCTGCGTATAAAAAAAAACTTATCCCTGACATCTCCTCTGTACCTATTTCCAAGCACCTTAAAACTGTGCCTTCTCAAGCGAGCCATTTCAGTCCTGAGAAAAAGCCTCTGACTATCCACATGGACAATGCTTCTCATCATCTTATACACCTCTATCAGGTCACTTCTCATCCTCCGACACTCCAAGGAAAAAAGGCCGAGTTCACTCAACCTATTCTCATAATGCATGCTCCCCAATCCAGGCAACATCCTTGTAAATCTCCTCTGCACCCTTTCTATGGTTTCCACATCCTTCCTATAGTGAGGCGACCAGAACTGAGCACAGTACTCCCAGTGGGGTCTGACCAAAGTCCTATATAGCTACTACAGTAACTCTTGGCTCCTAAACTCAATCCCACGATTGATGAAGGCCAATGAACTGTATGCTTTCTTAACCACAGAGTCAACCTGTGCAGCAGCTTTGAGTGTCCTATGGTCTTGGACCCCAAGATCCCTCTGATCCTCTACACTGCCAAGAGTCTTACCATTAATACTATATTCTGTCATCATGATTGACCTACCAAAATGAACCACCTCACATTTATCTGGGTTGAACTCCATCTGCCATTTCTCAGCCCAGTTTTGCATCCTATCAATGTCCCGCTGTAACCTCTGACAGACCTCCACACATCCACAACACCTCCAACGTTTGTGTCATTGGCAAATTTATGAATCCATCCTTCCACTTCCTCATTCAGGTCATTTAATAAAAATCATGAAGAGTAGAGATCCCAGAACAAATCCCTGAGGCACACCACCGGTGAATGACCTCCATGCAGAATATGACCTGTCTACAACCACTCTTTGCCTTCTTTGGGCAAGCCAGTTCTGGATCAACAAAGCAATGTCCTCTTGGATCCCATGCCTCCTTACCTTCTCAATAAGCCTTGCATGGGGTACCTTGTCAAATATCTTGCTGAAACCCATATACACTACATCTACTGCTCTTCCTTCATCAATGTGCTTAGTCACATCCTCAAAAAATTCAATCAGGCTTGTAAGACACAACCTGCCTTTCACAACACCATGCTGACTATTATGCCTCTCCAAATGTTCATAAATCCTGTCTCTCAGGATCTTCTCCATCAACTTACCAACCACTGAAGTAAGACTCACTGGCCTATAATTTCCTGGGCTATCCCTACTCCCTTTCTTGAATAAGGGAACAACATCCGCAACCCTCCAGTCTTCCGGAACCTCTCCCGTCCTCATTGATGATGCAAAGATAATTGCCAGAGTCTCAGCAATCTCCTCCCTTACCTGGGATACATCTTGTCCGGTCCCGGCAACTTATCCAACTTGATGTTTTCCAAAAGCTCCAGCACATCCTCTTTCTTAATACCTACACGCTCAAGCTTTTCAGTCCACTGTAAGTTATCCGTACAATCGCCAAGATCCTTTTCCATAGTGAATACTGAAGCAAAGTACTCATTAATTACCTCTGCTATCTCCTCCGGTTCCATTATAATGGCCTTTTAAATGTAATTTATTTGATTTCTTTTCACTAACTACTTTCCACAATGCATCCCCAGGGTCCCTGACCTTTCTTTCGCAATCTTTCCTACCTACTTGTCTCAATCGGGCTATTTTCTTAATATATGAAAATGAAAGTAATCTCTCCAACCTTCTGAACCCTCTGGGCACTTCTGGACCTTTCCTTTTCCTATTTTAATATCCTAACCATGTAGGTGGTTCAGCTCGAAACTAGGGTCCCAGACCTCTATTCTTTTTTTCCATAAGCCCACCCAGAATCGCCAAAATTGTTCACATTCATCAATGGAACTACAAGTAGGTTAGGAAACTCACTGTGAAACTTGTAATTACTTAAAGCTCGCACTTTATTATCTTAGCTATGTCGACCCTGGCCAACAACTTAAAACATGAATTCTACTGTTCCCTTTCTACCAATACTTGCTCAGACCACTTTTCCAATTTATAATTCCGAAACAGGAGATCTCCATTGGCCAGATGATTGATCCTTTCTCCTCCCAGATCCTGACATGTGAGATCTTCCTTGCAATGGTGGATCTCTGGAGAGAGTTGTTGCCATCTTCTATCTATAAACCTCTGCTTTTATATCCATCCCTTACTAGTTCAAATGTTGTCCTTCAGTATTACTGGCTATGGGTCATTTGACTGACCTTCAACACCTTCTTATTAGCTCTGGTCCAGAAGAGACAACTGTTAATTTATGGTTCTTTGTTTAAACTCAGTTATTAAACCATCAACCAACTCGTATCTCTCAGGTCAGAGACAGACCTCAACGTTCACAAACCCACATGTTATATCAAACCAAAGAAAACTTCACAAATAGCTCCTTATTTGGAAATTACCTCTAGTCCAGCAGATTACCTGGAGCACTTTAATACACTGATTAAGCCAAACAACTTAATTCAAAAACTGAAGGATCTAGAGCAGTTCCCAAAATGGCAGCCTCCATTCATTTGGCTTCATGGCAAGAACAAAGACAATCGGTTTGATTGCTTTCACTGTCCTCGACCCAATGGACTTCGACATTTTCTTTCATATTTTAATTCCACCATGGCCAACAGTTGTAGATGGTTGCCTGTGACTAGTGGTGTGCCACAGGTATCAGTGCTGGTTCTGTAGTTGTTTGGCATCTATATCAATGATCTGGATAATAATAAGTCCAGAAGACATAGGAGCAGAATTAGTCCATTTGGCCCATCAAATCTGCTCTACCATTCAATCAGGGCTGATCCTTCCCACCCCCCCCCAGCCGCATTTCCCAGCCTTCTCCCCGTAATCTTTGATTCCGTGTCCAATCAAGAACCTGTCAATCTGCTGCTTTAAACACACTCAACCACCTGACCTCCATAGCTGCCTGTGGTAACAAATTCCACAAATTCACCACCTTCTGGCTGAAGAAATTTCTCTGCATCTCCGTTTTAAATGGATGCCCCTCTATTCTGAAGTTGTGCTATCTTGTCCTATTCTCCCCCCACCATGGGAAACATCCTTTCCACATACACTCTGACTAAGCCTTTCAACATTCAAAAGCTTTCAATGAGATCCCACTTTATCCTTCTAAATTCCTGTGGGTACAGACCCAGAGCTATCAAATGTTCCTAATGTGATTACCCTTTCATTCCCGGAATCATCCTAGTGAACTTCCTGAAACCCCTTTTTACCGGGCATCTCTAGAGATCAGGCTTGTTTATCCTTCACTAACAGCCACAGGACTCAGCGGTGGGAAAGCCCCCTTTCACAGATTCTGTACATCTGGAGTCGATATGACTTGGTTCCCACCAAAACCGGCAAGTTGGGATGTCTCGCCCACCCGAACCATGATTTGTGTTTGCAATTGCCTGTTGGCAAGAAATAACAGATCGTACATTGCATATAATTATAAAGAACATATTGTATATTTATAAATGGTAACTTAATAAAACTGTTTTTAAAGAAGAAAGAAAAAAGGGAAAAAAACAAAAGGGCCCATCATAACTTAAACAGTCAAATGTACAAACCTTTCAAGAGCTGATGTGTCCGATGTACTCACAGCTCCAACTCCTATTCACCAATCACTGGTAGGATTTCTCCTCTGAGACTCCATTGAGTTGCACGTTCCCGTTGTATCAAATCCTATAGCCAGATCTCTTGACCTTCTTCTTTCTCCATATCTAATCGAAAGGACCTCAGTGTCCATCACAAAACATCTCTGCCCAACATTCCCTAGAACCTTTCCCAATTTCACCATCGTGATTGGATGACACAGCATTCCTAAGCATAAGCATCACAACCCCTTATCTTTAACGCTTAACTCAAGCACTACCAGTAGAGCACACTGCTTCTACAGAAATCCATTAAATGAAAAATCCTACAGCATCAGCAGTAAAATCTTAACTAGGGCATTACACCCTCCCCCCACCAAAAATTGTCATGTCATCGTGAATTTGAAATTTACCAACCCATCATTAATAACAGTTTTTAAAAGAATTTTGTGATGTCATGCTCTCCAATCCATTTCTAAATGGTGGTGACATATCTCACTAGGGGGATAGACACAACACTCTGTTCCCCTGGTGCGTCATAGGCCAGCCTATCTGGGGATTTCCTGACTCTTTGTGACCTCTTTACCCCAACCTCTGCTTCTTCTATCTCAGATGCTCCTTGGGATCTTTCCTGTCTACTTGGAGGCCTCACCCTGACCATACTCGTGCCTTCTGGCAACTCAGGTCCCCTGCCACTTAACTGAACTCAGATTCATTCTCAATTACTTTGGAGCCCAGTTTCCCTTCACTGTCCAGCTGTAAGTCTGCCTGTTGACCGCTAGATCCCCCCCACCCGCACTCCATCCAAGTCAGCATGAGGATTTTTGGGAATTTCTTCATCAATTATTGGAGAATTGCATAAGCTAACATATATAGTCATAGTCATACTTTATTGATCCCGGGGGAAATTGGTTTTCATTACAGTTGCACCATAAATAATAAACAGCAATAGAACCATAAATAGTTAAATAGTAATATGTAAATTATGAAATAAGTCCAGGACCAGCCTATTGACTCAGGGTGTCTGACCCTCAAAGGGAGGAGTTGTAAAGTTTGATGGCCACAGGCAGGAATGACTTCCTATGACGCTCTGTGCTGCATCTCGGTGGAATGAGTCTCTGGCTGAATGTACTCCTGTGCCCACCCAGTACATTATGTAGTGGATGGGAGACATTGTCCAAGATGGCATGCAACTTAGACAGCATCCTCTTTTCAGACACCACCGTGAGAGAGTCCAGTTCCATCCCCACAACATCACTGGCCTTACGAATGAACGAATGGTCTTACTGGCCTTATCACACCCCCATTTCCGCATCCTTTGAGTCCGTACAGCATTCAGTTCTTAAGTTCCCTTCAGGTCTCTCCACTGCTTGTCTCTCTGTTCTCCCACTTCAGCGCAGTGTCCTCCTACGAGGTGTAGGGTCTATGTCAGGCTCTGGATCAACATGTATCTCCTGTCCTAGAGGTAAAAGGTAGTTCCGATGGAGAGCTTCGCGGGCGTTTGGCCATTGCAAATGCCCTATCAGCAGCACTGGATGTTGGAGTCCTGGGAGATCCAGAGTCTCCCAGAGAACTACATCTGCGTGAAGTGTATCCGGCTGCAGCTCCTTGAAGACCGTGTTAGGGATCTGGAGCAGCAGCTGGATGACCTTCGGCTTGTATGGGAGAGTGAGGAGATAATTGATCAGAGATACAGAGAAGTAGTCACCCCAAAGTTGCAGGGGGTGAATAGCTGGGTGACTGTCAGGAGGAATAGAAATGTAAATAGGCAGTCAGAGCAGAACACACCTCTGGCCATTTCCCTCAGAAAATAAGTATATCGCTTTGGATACTTTTGTGGGGGATGGCCTCCCAGGTCACGGGGACCGGGTTACATGGGTCCGTGGTGCAGAAGGGAAGGAGAGAGAAGAAGGGAGTGGTAGTGATAGGGGACTCAATAGTGAGGGGAACAGACAGGCGATTCTATGGACGTGAATGGGACACCAGGATGGCATGTTGCCTCCCAGGTGCCAAGGTCAGGGACATCTCAGATCGCGTCTTCAACATTTTGAAGAGGGAGGGAGAGCAGCCAGATGGATTGGTACATATTGGTACCAATGACATAGGAAGGAAAAGCAAAGTGGTCCTGAAAAGAGATTTTAGAGAGCTAGTTAGAAAGCTGAGAAGCAGTACCTCAAGGGTAGTAATTTCTGGATTGCTGCCTTTGCCACCCACCAGAGAGGGCAGAAAGAGGATGATCTGGCTGATAAATGCGTGGTTGAGAAGCTGGTGCAGGGGGCAGGGCTTCAGGTTCTTGGATCATTGGGATCTCTTCTGGGGAAGGCATAACCTGCGCAAAAGGGATGGGTTGCACCTGGACCCAAGGGGGACCAATATTCATGTGGGTAGGTTTGTTAGATCTGTTGGGGAGGCTTTAAACTAATTTGGCAGGGGCATGGGAACTGAAGTGAAGGGACTCAGGAAAGGACGGATGGTAAAGAAGTAAAGATAGCGTGCAGTCAGACTGTCAAGAAGGGCAGGCAACTGGTGGGGCACAGTCGCAGCCAACAATGTGAGTATCAGTATATTAGGATGCAAAATCAAAAAGGGTAGCAAATATAGTACTCAAGGTATTGTAACTCAGTGCACAGACTATAAGAAATAAGGCACATTATTACAGATTGTCATGTATAATGTTGTGGCTATCACTGAATCATGGCTGAAGGATGGTTGTAGTTGGGAGCTGAATGTCCAAGGTTACACATTGTATTGGACGGATAGGAAGGTAGGCAGAGGGGGAGGCATGGCTCTACTGGTAAAGAATGGCATCAGATCAGTAGAAAGATGTGACATAGGATCGGAAGATGTTGAATCCTTGTGGGTTGAGTTACGGAACTGCAAGGGTAAAAGGACGTTGATGTCAGTTATATACAGGCCTCCCAACAGTGGCTAGGAGGTAGACCACAGATTACAACAGGATATAGAAAAGACGAGTTAAAAGGGCAATGTTATGATAGTCATGGGAGATTTTAACATGCAGGTCAATAATGGATCTCAAGAGAGTGAGTTTGTTGAATGCCTAAGAGATGGCTTTTTAGAGCAGTTGGTCGTTGAGCTTACTAGGGGATCAGCTATACTGGATTGGGGGTTATGTAATGAACCAGAGGTGATTAGGGAGCTTAAGGTAAAAGAACCCTTAGGAACCAGTGACCACAGTATGATTGCATTCAACTTGTAATTGGATTGGGAGAAAGTAAAGTCTGATGCAGCAGTATTTCAGTGCAGTAAGGGAAATTACAGTGGTGTTAAAGTCGAATCTGAATAAAACTCGGGAGACCAACTTCTTATAGTTACAACAATTTATTGTACACCCTCCTGCAGGAGTTTGAGACCCAGATGTCACGTAAGTACTGCCACCATCTGACGAGTGGACCCACTTAGTCAGGTTACAGCCGTATATTTACAATAGTAAGTCCCATACATTACAGTTGTATGGGGTGTCTAGGGAGGGGTAGCACCTCTGGTGGGGGGGTGGCCTGCTGTGCCCTTTTTCAGGGCAGCTTGTCCACCTTTGGTCCCCACCTGGCGCTCAGCTCTCACCTGTGGCACAAGTAGCTGTAACACGCGTAGCGGCCACACCCCGGTAAACCGTCTCGGCAGACGGCCAAACCAGGTGAGGGTAGCCAACGGGTCTTCGGCCCTCGGTGAGGTAGGGGATCTTCCTTTCCCAGCGTGTGAAGTCTGGCCATGGCGGATTGAGCGGAAGAGACCAATTAATGGTCCAACCATCAAGGAGGCAGGCCATCAGGCGTTGTGGAGCGCTAAGAGCACGACAAGGCACTTAGACATCCTGGTCATCCACTGCAAGAGGTGGTGATCTCTTTAAACTCACCCGGCAGAAGGCAACCTCTCCAATCACCGTGACTGGGAACTTCTGTCCCTCGAGGGGTGCATAATATTGGCTTTCCTCAGTGGCGCTCCCCGTAAGGTCATAGCGCAGGGTCACATGGGGGTCGACCACTGGCAGAGGGGGTTCAAGCGAAGTGGAGTCCAGATTAAGTGCCCACCACTGGGGTGGTCGGAAACTGGGGAAGCTGTCGGTTGTTCTCTAGTCCCAGGGTGATACCCTTGTCTGTGCATAGAATCTCGACTTCCAACGGACAGAGCAAGTCTTTTCCTGCTAGATTACACTCCAGACTGGTGGTGACTCACACTAGTTCCCCTGGAACTCCACCTGCAGTGGCTGGATACGAAAATACGTACGTTCCGTGCCTTTGAACCCGGACAGAGTGATTGTAGCATCCGATAGCTGGAATCCCTGTTCTGAAACTATTTCCTGATCAAGAGTGGATGTGGTTGCCCCTGTATCAATCATGAACGGAATTGGAATTCCAGCAACTTGCAATGGAGTTGGCCTGCGGGCAAGTCTTGCCAGTTTCCCATGGTGCTGGAGGCTTGTTTCGTCAGGGTGTAGGCAAGGATTGCATATAGATTGCAAAGAGGGAGCCAGTGACCAACAGCGGGATCTTGCAGATAGCTTACAAGACCACATTATACTCCCCTTAGAAAACATAGAAAATCTACGGCATATTACAGGCCTTTTGGCCCACATTGTTGTACCAACCATGTAACCTACTCTAGAAGCTGCCTAGAATTTCCCTACCGCATAGCCCTCTATTTTTCTAAGCTCCATGTACCTATCTAAGAGTCTCTTAAAAGACCGTATTGTATTGGCCTCTACCACCTTGGCTGGCAGTGCATCCCACGCACCCACCACTCTGTGTGAAAAATTTACCTCTGACATCCTCCTTCTACCTTCTTCCAAGTACCTTAAAACTATGCCCCTTCGTGTTAGCCATTTCAGCCCTGGGAAAAATTCTCTGACTATCCACTGATCAGGGCCTCTCGTCATCTTATACACCTCTATCAGGTCACCTCTCATCCTCTGTCGCTCCAAGGACAAAAGACCAAGTTCACTCAACCTATTCTCATAAGGCATGCTCTCTAACCCAGGCAACACCTTTGTAAATCTCTTCCGCACTCTCTCTATAGCATCCATATCCTTCCTGTAATGAGATGACCAGTTCTGAACACAGTGCTCCAAGTGGGGTCTAACTAAGGTCTTATATAGCTGTAACATTACCTCACAGCTCAAGCTCAATCCCACGACTGAAGGCCCACACACCATACGCCTTCTTAACAACACTGTCAACTTGTGCAGCAGCTTTGACTGTCATACGGACACAGAGCCCAAGATCTCACTGATACTCCAAACTCCAAGACACTTATCATCATCATGGTTAGCACATTGGCTGATTGGTAAGAAGCATCGAGTGGGAATAACAGGATCCTTTTCTGGTTGGCTGCTAGTGAGTAGTAGTGTTCCGCGGGGGTTGGTGTTGGGACCACATCTTCTTATGCTGTATATAAATGATTTAGATGCTGGAATAGATAGCTTTGTTACCAAGTTTGCAGATGATACGAAGAGTGGTGGAGGGGCAGGTAGCGTTGAGGAAAGAGCTAGGATGCAGAAGGATTTAGACAGATTATGAGATTGGGCAAGGAAGTGGCAAATGAAATGCAATGTTGGAAAATGCATGGTCATGCACTTTGGTAGTAGAAATAAGTGTGCATATGATTTTCTAAACGGGGAGAAAATCCGAAACTCTGAGATGTAGAAGGAGTTGGGAGTCCTTGTGCAGAACACCCTGACAGTTAACTTGCAGGTTGAGTCAGTGGTGAGGAAGGCAAATGCCATGTTAGCATTCACTTCAAGAGGTCTAGAATACAAGAGCAAGGATGTGATGCTGAGGCTTTATAAGACAGTGGTGAGGCCTCACCTTGAGTATTGTGAACAGTTTTAGACCATAAGATCATAAGACAAAGGAGCAGAAGTCAGCCATTCGGCCCATCAAGTCTGCTCTGCCATTTTGTCATGAGCTGATCCATTCTCCCATTTAGTCCCACTCCCCCGCCTTCTCACCATAACCTTTGATGCCCCTCATCTTGATGTGCTGGCATTGGTAAGTGTCCAAAGGAGGTTTACAAGGATGATTCCAGGCATGAAAGGGTTATCATATGAGAAACGTTTGATGGCTCTGGGTCTGTACTCGCTGGAACTCAGAAGGATGAGGGGGGATCTCATTGAAACCTTTTGAATGTTGAAAGGCCTAGACAGAGTAGATGTGGTAACGAGAGTCTAGGACAAGAGAGCACAGCCTCAGGATAGAGGGGCGCCCTTTCAAATGCGGAGAAATTTCTTTAGCCAGGGTGTGATGAATTTGTAAAATTTGTTGCCACATGCAGCTGTGCAGGCCAGGTCGTTGGGTGTATTTAAGGCAAAGATTGATAGGTGTTTGATTGGACATGGCATCAAAGGTTACGGGGAGAAAGTCGGGAAATGGGGTTGAGGAGGAGTAAACAAAGGATCAGCCATAAATGGCCTAATTCTGTTCCCATGTCTTAAGGTCTTATATCTGGTATAGTGATCAGTAATAACCAAGACATTCGCAGTGTTGCTGTAATCAGGCATTTGGAGAGGAAATCCACACATACTAAAGCAAATGGCCCTGCACTCTGTAAATGGGATAAGGGAGTGACCCTCATAGGCAATGTTTTCCTCTGAATACATCGAATGCATGACTTACAGTACTCTTCAACCCCAGTCTTCATCTGGGGACAGTTGAACCGATCACATACCAATCTTGTCAAACCCTAATTGACCTGAGTCATCATGAAGTGACTGCAACACAATCTTCTGAAGCTTCTCAGGTAAAACCAACTGGGAACACCAATGCCTGTCTGGAGGAGTTGTGGCCCTGTATAGAACCTGGTTCCTCAGCTCCAGTTTGTTGTATTCTCTCAGCAGTAGGGGTAAGGTCAGGTGTTTCATCTTTTCAACTTGGGCTATATCCCCTTCTGCAACAGCTGGCCAAACAGTACTTACACAAGGGTCATCTCGCTGCGCTGCTGCCACTTCCCCCAGGACTCAACGTAGACAACTGTTTCATATTTGGAGCAGTCAACTTTCAGTAAGCTTGTGGAATGGCACAACCAGCAGCTCTATCCTACCCTGGCCTTGCCTCTGATTTCCCTGTGGCAGAAAACCGTAATGTTGCTTTTACTCTGGATGCAGGAACACTCTCCCACTCTCCATTCATTTCCAGCCCTTCATGCAAATGTTGGGACAATACATCCACATTGATGTTCTGGCTCCCTGGCCGGTACTTCAGGCTGAAGTCATAGGCAGACAATGCCACCAACCAGTGATGGCCTGTGGGATCCAATTTCACCAAGGTCAGGATATATCAATGGATTGTTATCAGTCCTCACCTCAAATTTGGGCCCAGATAGATAAACACTCAACTTTTCCACCACAGCCCATTTCAATGCTAGAAATTCCAATTTGTACACAGGGTGGTTTTGCTCAGAGAGTATCAGACTATGGCTGACAAAAATGACAAGTTTCAACCCTGTGCCCTGATCCTGATATAGAACACCCCCTAAACCCTCTTGGTTGGCATCTGTATGCAATAAATACAGCAATTGAGGGCTTGCAAAGTCCGACACAGGTGCAATAGTCAGCAGTGCCTTCAGCAACTGGAAGGCCTGTTCATATTTTGCATCCCATCTTGTTCTGAAAGGCACCGAATCTTCTCCTTTCGTCCTCCTCCCTTTCTTCCTCAAGGGAGGGTAACTGCACAAAAGCTGATTCAAAGGGAGGCTTACTTTGGAGTAGTCCTTCACAAATCTCCAGTAGTGCCCAGAGAATCCAAGGAATGAGCATAGAACACTCACATTCTTGGGCCTTGGCCATGTGGTTACCATTTCTATCTTGGACAGATCTGTAACTACTCCATACCATAAGACTATGTGCCCAACATAGCTGACAGACACCTTGCAGAGCTGGCACTTGCCCAATGACAGTTTTAACCCTAGTACATTCAGTAGCCTTGTCTCGTGCTCTTCCAGGGTGGACCCGAACTCTATGAGGTCATCCAGGTACACCAGTACCTCAAGCAAATTCAGGTCCTCAACAGTCTTCTCCATGACACTTTGGAAAGTAAGTGGTACTCCTGATATGCCCTGGGGCATTCTTTTAAACTGAAAAAAGTCCAAGTGGACATATGAATGTCATCCTCTCTTTCTCAGCTTCACTCAGGGGTATCTTAGGTCTAGCACACTGAACCATTTGGCTCCACTCAGGCAGTGGAACAGTATATTGCTCATGGTCTGTATGTCAGTTCAGAGTTCAATAGCCAACACACATTCATACCTTCCCATTCTTCTTCCTCACCACCACTATGGGTGAAGCATTAGGACTCCATGTCTCAGTGATAATCCCAGCTTCCTTCATTTTCGGCAGATGCTACCAAACATCCTCTATCTCTGCAGGTGTTAACTGCTGAGGCATTTCTCAGAAGGGGGTGTCCTCTGTCACTCAGATGGTGTGGCAGGTACTCTTGGAACAACCCACATCAAAATCATCAGTAGAAAAGACATCTTTGAACTTTATCGTCTTCTCCATCACTCTCCTTTTCCAACCCCCAGGTACTGGGAGTCAACAAAGTTGAATGACTTGGCTGTCAACTTTCCTGATCCAGAATGTTGTTTCCCTCCTAGCTCTCTCACAGGAAAACTAGACATTACAGTCACTGGAAAAAGATGTGCCATCGGCAACACTCCCCCCAACCCCAAAGGTGACCACTCTCTCCAAGCTGTTCAACTCTGCAGTTCAGGCCTCACCAGTACCCCAGCAGGTAAGCGAGAGTCTTCATCATGGTCTTTCGGAGCATCCATGAAGAGGGCCTCGGTATCAGGCATTCCAGGAAACTTGGTGTTTCCCGTCACTCTAACTACTTCCCCAGGCTGCAACACAACAGATTTGGGCGGGGTGTATCACACAGCTCCTCATCCAGTCCAGGATGGGCTTGCGCTTTCTCAAAAACAGCTCTGAACACTGGGTGAATGGAGAAGGTTTTCAGAAAGCTGTGTCCAATTCTTTCCTTGCAGTGTCCCCCTGGCCTCCTCACAATAGGAGAATTTTTTTCCTTCTTAACCGTGTCAGGGCATACCAACACTAACGTATCAAGGACCTCAGCTACTCCAACATCTGCCTTTGAAAACTCCAGCTTTAATGACAAGTAGCTATAATATGGGTAGTCATCAGTACTAAGGCCCCAGAGCTCTAAGGCACAGAGGAACATCAATGATAAATGCATCAAATACCGACTGTAGAAAGATCTGTTCAGAAAAGTAACTTGAGAACCTGTGTCAAGTATGGTTCTAGCATAAATACCCTCAATCCATAGGGATACACTGGAGCTTGGCCCCACTAAACCTTCAGGAATAGGCTTTTGCACTTTAGTGTTTTCCTTGATACATTGCTCAGAACATGTTTCCCCCCAATATGCCAGGCCATTCTCTCACTGGGTCTCTCCAAGTTTTCCTGACTTTCCCTTTTGCTTAAGTAACCATTCTGCTTAAGCACATGGATTACAGAGCCGAGATCCAGTGAGGCAGCACCCTCTGCGTCTGAGCAGTCCTGTTTAGGGAGGCATTGCTCACCCTATAATTAGGGAAGGGCCTAGAAAAGGTGGCTCAAACAAAGCCTGCTCACACCAACCTGGTCAGACTGCCGCAGCTAGTGGGTCGTCCAACTCTAGCGGTAAGAATCACAAGCAAAATCTGATCGTCGCCTCATGGAACATATGAACTCTGTTGGACAATGCTGACTCAGAGAGATGCACTGCACTTGTTGCTCGTGTAGAGTGGACATTGTGGCTCTCCAGGAGTCCCAACTCACTGGAGAGTGCGCACTTTGTGAAGAGAAAGGAGGGTACACATTCTTCTGGTCTGGCAGGCCCGAAGAAGAACAAAGAGAAGCTGGTGTGTGATGGCTATCAAGAACTGCCTCGCAGCAAAGCTACCAACCCTGCCTGTTGCTGTAAATGACTGAATCCAGACTTTGCGTACACCTCTGCAAGGAAAACGCCACCTCAGCATAGTAAACGTTTACGCCCCAACTCTGACTAATCCCAATGAAGTCAAGGAGGCATTCTACAGTGAGCTGAAAACCACCATCAGTAGTGTGGCAACTTCCGATAAACTGCTGTTGCTGGGAGACTTTAATGCTCGGGTTGGCAAGGAGTCCACTGTGTGGCCTGGTGTGATTGGATGCCAAGGGGTTGGCAATAGTAACGGTAACAGTCTACTGCTCTTCTCGATGTGCACAGAATTCAAACTGTGCATTACTAACACACTGTTCAGATTGCCAGACAAGCTCAAATGCACATGGATGCATCCACGATCTAAAAGCTGGCATTTCGTTAACTATGTCATCACTCGACAATGAGACATCTCCGACGTTCGTATCACCAGAGTTAAGTGTGGAGCTGAGTGCTCAACTGATCATCAAATGGTGTGGTCGGATCTATGTCTATTGACATAGATATTTACGTTTGTATGTCTATCGATCAAACCTCTACACAGACTGAATGCTGCCAAACCACCCAAAAAGCTGAACACCACCAAACTGAAACATCGCAGTGTGCTGATGTCCTGAAATCCTCCATGGAAACTGCTCTAAGCAGACTAGTTGAGAATCCACCAGACGATATTACTGAGTACGGGGATGTCTTCACAGAAACGGTCGACAGCGCTGCCCAGGACACCATGGGGAAAGCCAAATGCGAGCATCAGGACTGTTTTGACGAGAGAACCAATCTGTGCAAGAGCTTCTCAGAGCTAAGGCAGCTGCACACCAGGCTCTTCTTCGACACCCAAACTCAAGTTCCAAAAAACGTGCCTTTTTGAGTGCAAAATCAACTTTGCAGAGGCAGCTCAGGGTTATGAAAGACCAGAGGTGGGCAAACAAGGCCAAGGAGTTCCAAGCCTTCGCTGACTGTAATGACTCAAGAAGCTTCTATGAAGCAATCAAGGTTGTGTATGGTCCATCAAAATGGCACCTCACAACTCCTGAGCAAGGACAGTACATTCATCTTCACTGAGAAGTCAGAGCACATGAAAAGATGGCAAGAACACTTCCACAAGCTGCTGAACAGACCAGGAACCATCACTGATGAAGCACCGGACAGAGTACACCCTTGACCCATACTGTTTGAGCTAAATGCTCCCCTACTCTTCACGAGGTCATCAAAGCCATCAAACAGCTAAAACCCAACAAAACACCAGGGCCTGACGGTATTGCAGCCAAGATCTACCAGTATGGTGGTCACACACTGACATCATGCCTGCACCAGCTGTTCACAAAGTTGTGGGGAGCTGCAGAACTACCACGAGACTTCAAAGACACATCAGTTGTGATCATCTACATGAACCAGGGAGACAAGAGAGACTACAACAATTACCGTGGCATCTCTCTTCTGTCAGTTGTGGGAAAATGCCTTGCGAAGATCATCCTTAGGTGCTTGGTGTCCAACATCAGTGAAAACATTCTTCCAGATAGCCAGTGTGGTTTTCGAACAGGCCATAGTACAGTGGACATGATCTTTTCACTGAGGCAGCTCCAAGAGAAATGTGTTGAGCAGCAGAGAAGTCTCTATGTCACATTTGTTGATCTAACCAAAGCATTTGACACTGTTGGTAGAGGTGGCCTGTGGAAGCTCCTACCAAAATTCTGTTGCCCCCCCCCCCATGCCTAACCAACATCATCCGTCAGTTACCCGAAGGCATGGAAGGCCGCATCAACATGTGTGGTGGGTTGTCAGACCCATTTCCCATCAGCAACGGCGTAAAACAGGGTTGTGTTCTGGCTCCTGCTCTGTTTGGACTATTCTTCGCTGCTGTTCTTCAGGATGCCACATCAAACCTGAAGTTAGGGGTCTTCCTATAAACGAGGGCTGATGGCGGGCTCCTCGACCTCACAAGACTGAGAGCAAAAACCAAAGTCAGGGACATTATGGCGCATGAGCTACAGTTTGCTGATGACTGTGCACTGGTTGCCCACTCTCTCGAAGACATGCAGGAGATCACCAGTCGCTTTGCCAGTGCAGCCAAAAGCTTTGGACTGACAGTCAGCCTGAAAAAAAAGTAACCATTGGTTCAATCTCTGAAGGTTTTCCCATACTTCACGCTCCCGCTTGAAATGTCTCTCCTCACCACAGCTGTAACAGACAAAATTCGAGGGACCCCATTCAATAGCAGCCCTCAACTTAGTACGTCTCATCAGTGGCTTTGGCTCCTGATCAGCTCTGTCATGCTTGTTGGCAGCATCAGCTGATATCAGCTGAGATACCTCAAATCTAAAATCTTGTACGAAATCATGTAAAGCCCCCGCCTGTGTGACATCAGGGGTCGCTTCAGCAACAGAGACTACTGCAAAGGACTGTGTCCTGCTGACGGAGGCCTTCCGCTCCTCCATCGCCTTTTCCTTCCCTCTTACTTCTCTGATCAGCTCAACAAACGAGGGAGGGGGTCGCATACGCAAGGCATTCGGAGGCTTAAAGCAATCAAGTCATGTGACTGTCGTCCATCCTTAATTGATTCACGTCAGCCAGTTGAGTGGCCCCTTTATACCACAAGCAAAGCAGCTGCCTCTCTAGCCGACAAATGTAGGCAGAAAATTGCTCCCCCTTCTCCTGAAACATGTTCCTAAACCCCGTCAGAAGCTCCACTGGGCTTCCAGTAATGCCAAAAACACTTTCCAACACGAAAGTTGTAGCCCACGAAAGTGGCGAATGGGTTCTCTGCCTTCAAGGACCTCACCACCTCAGCAGCTGAACCCTTTAGACTCTCGACCAGATGCTGCCTTTTCACATTATCAGAACACTGCCACTCATACAACATAAGACCATAAGACAAAGGAGCAGAAGTCGGCCATTCGGCCCATCAAGTCTGCTCCGCCATTTTATCATGAGCTGATCCATTCTCCCAATTTAGTCCCACTCCCCCGCCTTCTCACCATAACCTTTTATGCCCTGGCTACGCAGATACCTATCAATCTCTGCCTTAAATACACCCAATGACTTGACCTCCACTGCTGCCCGTGGCAACAAATTCCACAGATTCACCACCCTCTGGCTAAAAAAATTTCTTTGCATTTCTGTTCTGAATGGGTGCCCTTCAATCCTTAAGTCATGCCCTCTTGTACTAGACTCCCCCATCATGGGAAACAGCTTTGCCACATCCACTCTGTCCATACCTTTCAACATTCGAAATGTTTCTATGAGGTCTCCCCTCATTCTTCTAAACTCCAAGGAATACAGTCCAAGAGGCAAACGTTCCTCATATGTTAATCCTCTCATTCCCAGCATCATTCTAGTGAATCTTCTCTGTGCCCTCTCCAACGTCAGCACATCCTTCTTAAATAAGGAGGCCAAAACTGCCCGCAGTACTCCAAGTGAGGTCTCACCAGCGCCTTATAGAGCCTCAACATCACATCTGAGATGTCTGTTCCGCCCACGTCTCATACTCCTCCTGTCCCTTGCGGGTGGGCTTCACTCTAAAGAACATTCTCAGCCTATGATAACTTTGACTCTCTGCGGGTGCACTTTGCAATTTACTTACCAGGGATGTAATTTCCGATACCAGCTCAGAATTTTCACTCCATGCTGAAGACATTATTAGACCCTCCACATCAGACAACTACTTCTCCTCACTCTGAAGAAACGAGAGCAAACCGTTTTTAAAGTCTCTACCCTCAGCTACGGAAGACCCAACTTCCAATCTGGCACAACTGCCACACCCGTTCTCCAAAAGTATGGATGGCCCATGGCCCAGCCTCTTCATATACCCCTGTGGTACCACACAGATCCACTCCCATCACGTCATTGCTATTCTGAACTAAAACAACATCTTTGCCAACCGTTTGGTCAAACTGCCAGTCCATAATCGTAACTTTCCTAATACTTTAACGGTAGTTAGATTAGATTAAATTCAACCTTATTGTTATTGTGCCGAATACAGATACAAAGCCAATGAAATGCAGTTAACATCTGCCCAGAAATGCAAAGAATAGTGTTATTTACAAAATAACTACATATAAAAAGTAAGTGCTACAGTACACAAATATAAGAGCACTGAGACAGTACAATATGGGTGCAATACTGCTTAGCGCTGTGATGTGAGGTTCAGCAGGGTCACAGCCTCAGGGAAGAAGCTCTTCCTGAGCCTGCTGGTGTAGGAGCAGAGCCTCCTGTAGTGCCTACCGGATGGGAGGAGAGTAAAAAGTCCATGGTTAGGGTGAGATGCATCCTTGATAATGCTTTTCGCCCTGCCCAGGCAGCGTTTATGGTAGTGGTTCTCAATGGTGAGCAATTGGGTGCCGATAATCCGCTGGGCAGTTTTCAGCTGGTGTGCTTTGCGGTCCGATACGGGACAATTGCCATACCACACTGAGATGCAGTTGGTGAGTATGCTCTCAATGGTACAGTGGTAAAAGTCCGTCAGTATCCTGGGACAGAGCTGAGCTTTCTAGATGCTCCGCAGGAAATAAAGGCACTGTTGCGCCTTTTTGATCAGGATGGCGGAGTTCAGGGACCAGGTGAGATCCTCGGAAATGTGGACACCAAGGAATTTAAAGCGTGATATATGCTCCACGACAGCTCCATTGATGTAGATGGGGATGTGAGTGTGGCTCCTAGCATGCCTGAAGTCCACAAGGATCTCCTTGGTCTTCTGGGTGTTAAGGGCCAGGTTGTTGTTGGCACACCACGTGGCCAGGTGCTGGACCTCGTCCCTGTAGGCCGTCTCGTCATCCCCTCTGATCAGGCCAACGACTGTGGTGTTGTCTGCGAACTTGATTATGGAGTCAGAACCATGTACAGGAACGCAGTCATAGGTGAAAAGGGAGTACAGAAGAGGGCTCAGCACACAGCCTTGAGGCACGTCGGTGTTCAAGGTGAGAGTGCAGGAGGAGAAGTTGTCTAACTTAACTGATTGGGGTCTGTTAGTCAGGAAGTCCAAGGTCCAATTGCAGAGGGATGAGCTGATACCAAGTTGGCGAAGTTTGGTGATCAGCTTGGAGGGGATCATAGTATTGAATGCCGAACTAAAGTCAATGAATAGCATTCTGATGTAAGAGTTGGGACTGTCCAGGTGGGTCAGGGCAGAGTGAAGTGCCGTGGAGATAGCGTCCTCTGTTGACCTGTTGGTGTGATAGGCAAATTGATGGTGGTCAGGGTAGTGGGCAGACAGGATTTCAGATGTGATAGAACCGTAATCAACAATTCACCTGGGCTGCGGATATCCACCCCGATCAGAACACAAGCCTAATTTCTTTTTATTTATTCATTTACAGAGTATGGGTGTCGCCAGCTAAGCCAGCATTTATTGCCTATCCCTAGGTGCCCTTGAGAAGGTGGTGATGATCTACCTTCTTGAACTGCTCCAGTCCTTGAGGTGTAGCTACACCCACAGTGCTGTTAGAGAGGGAATTCCATGATTTTGACCCAGCAACAATGAAGGAATGGTGACATGTTTCCAAGTCAGGATGGTGAGTGACTTGGAGGGGGATTTCCAAGTGGTGGTGTTCCCAGGTATCTGCTGTTCTCAATGCTAGTGGTCATGCGTCTGGAAGGTGCTATCTTAGGAACTTTAGACCATTAGACCATAAGACAAAGGAACAGAAATTGGCTATTTGGCCCATCGAGTCTGCTCCACCATTTTATCATGAGCTGATCCATTCTCCCATTTAGTCCCACTCCCCCGCCTTCTCACCATAACCTTTGATGCCCTGGCTACTCAGATACCTGTCAATCTCTGCCTTAAATACACCCAATGACTTGGCCTCCACTGCTTCCCGTGGCAACAAATTCCATAGATTCACCACCCTCTGACTAAAAAAATTTCTTTGCATTTCTGTTCTGAATGGGCGCTCTTCAGTCCTTAAGTCATGCCCTCTCGTACTAGAATCCGCCATCATGGGAAACAACTTTGCCACATCCACTCTGTCCATTCCTTTCAACATTCGAAATGTTTCTATGAGGTCTCCCCTCTTTTTCTTCTAAACTCCAAGGAATACAGTCCAAGGGCGGACAAACGTTCCTCATATGTTAACCCTCTCATTCCCGGAATCATTCTAGTACGTTGTTATAGTGCATCTTGTAGATAGTACACACTGCTGCAATGGTTCATTGACGGTGGAGGGGTTGGATGGTTGTGGAAGGGGTACCAATCAAGCGGGCTGCCTTGTACTGGATAGTGTCAAGCTTCTTGAGTGTTGATGGAGCTGCACTCATCCAGACAAGGGATAAGTATTCCATTAGCCAAAGCAAAAGCAAGAGAGGGCATACAAGAAAGACAAAGCTAGTGGAAAGATAGATGATTGGGAAGCTTTTAAAAACTTGCAGAAGGAAACTAAGGTTAATGACCTTGCAGAAGGTCATTAGGAAGGAAAAGATCAATTACGAAAGGAAGCTGGCAACTAATATCAAAGAAGATAATGCACCCTGTTATTGATAAAAGCAAATTTCAGACATCACTAGTACTTAGGGACAGGGCTGCCTTTCATCAACTTATTGAGGATATCGGTCTGGTGGATATAAGGCGATTGGTGAATCCATCCGGAAAAGAATATACATTTTCCTCTCATTGACATACATCCTACTCTAGAATAGATTTTTTTTCTATTATCCAACTCCATTGTTGAACAGGTGATAGACTGTAAAATTGACCCAATAGCATTATCAGACCACACACCAGTTGAAATTCAAATTGATTTAAATACTGAAAGGGGAAGGAGGGATAGATGGCAAATGAGTACTATGCTGTTAAAAAATGAGAATTTTAGTGATAAGTTGGCTGAGGATCTGACTTCATTTTTTGAATTGACCGTAGGGACCACAGTAAAGCTGTCCTCGGTATGGGAGGCATACAAGATGTATATAAGAGGAAAATTAATAGCACAAACATCTAAAAGGAAGAAAGAAAGTATGGAGCAAATAAAAAATCTCGAAGCAGAAAAAACCACATTGGAAAAGGTCTTATCAAGACAATATACCAATGATTTATACAAAGATCTGTGCAATCTGAAATCCCAGCTAATTAATATACATAACAAAGACGCAGAATATGCATTACTTAGATTAAAAACAAGTTTCTACGAAGGTGGTGACAAAGCTGGTAAGTTGCTGGCACGATATTTAAAGCAGCAGAATACGAATAGTGTTTTTTTAGATTATGAGGACACACAATTCTCTTTCATTGTCATTTACTAATGCATGCATTTAAGAAATGATACAATGTTCCTCCAATATGATATCACAGAAACACAAGACAAACCAAGACTGAAAAACTGACAAAAACCACATAATTATAACAAATAGTTACAACAGTGCAAAGCAATACCATTAATTTGATAAACACAGACGATGGGCACGATAAAAAAAAGACTCAAACTCTCTTCGAAAATCCCATCATCTCACGCAGACGGTAGAAGGAAGAACAACTCTCCCTGCTATGAACCTCCAGAGCCACAAACTTGCTGATGCAGCACCCTGGAAGCACCTGACTATAGCCAACTCTTGAGTCCGTCCGAAAACTTCGACCCTCCGTCTAGCCCTCCGACACCGAGCACCATCTCTGCCGAGCGCTTTGACCCTGGCCCCAGCCGCCGAACAATAGGCAAAGCTGAGGATTTGGGGCATTCCCCTCCGGAGATTCTCGATCGCTCAGTAGCAGCGGCAGCAAAGCGGGCATTTCAGAAGATTCTCCAGATGCTTCTCACGTCTGTCTCCATCAAATCAGGATTGTGCACGGTACCTACTTAACAAATACCGATATCATTCCGGAGTGGCCGCACGTGCTGCGTCGTGCTGCCACCTTCTCCTCCCCTCCTCATTTTGTTATACTTGTAATTAAGAAAGGGGATAGATTAGTGTCTTCATCTAAAGAAATAAACAAAGTGTTTCAACAGTTCTAGGAACATTTATGAGTCTTGTCACCTGTAGAGGTTTTCGGATGACTCTGCCATAATTGGATGCATCAGCAAGGGAGATGAGGCTGAGTACAGGGCTACGGTAGGATACTTTGTCACATGGTGTGAGCAGAATTATCTGCAGCTTAATGTGAAAAAGACTAAGCAGCTGGTGGTAGACCTGAGGAGAGCTAAGGTACCGGTGACCCCTCTTTCCATCCAGCGGGTCAGTGTGGACATGGTGGAGGATTACAAATACCTGGGGATACGAATTGACAATAAAATGGACTGGTCAAAGAACGCTGAGGCTGTCTACAAGAAGGGTCAGAGCCTTCTCTACTTCCTGAGGAGACTGAAGTCCTTTAACATCTGCCGGACGATGCTGAGGATGTTCTATGAGTCTGTGGTTGCCAGTGCTATCATGTTTGCTGTTGTGTGCTGGGGCAGCAGGCTGAGGGTAGCAGACACCAACAGAATCAACAAACTCATTTGTAAGGCCAGTGATGTTGTGGGGATGGAACTGGACTCTCTGACAGTGGTGTCTGAAAAGAGGATGCTGTCTAAGTTGCATGCCATCTTGGTCAATGTCTCCCATCCACTACATAATGTGCTGGGTGGGCACAGGAGTACATTCAGCCAGAGACTCATTCCACCGAGATGCAGCACAGAGTGTCATAGGAAGTCATTCCTGCCTGTGGCCATCAAACTTTACAACTCCTCCCTTGGAGGGTCAGACACCCTGAGCCAATAGGCTGGTCCTGGACTTATATCAAAATTTACTGGCATAACTTACATATTACTATTTAACTATTTATGGTTCTATTACTATTTATTATTTATGGTGCAACTGTAACAAAAACCAATTTCCCCTGGGATCAATAAAGTATGACTATGACTATATGCATCACAGTTTAACCATGACCAGGAGGAGCTGAATCAGTTTTTTTGTTAACATAAAATTGCCTACATTATCCCCATAACAAGCTGAGTCCTTGGATGCCCCAGTTACTGATGATGAGGTCAGACGGGCTATTGCAACTATGAAAATAGGGAAATCTCCAGGTATGGATGACTTCCCAGTTGAATATTATAAGAAATTTCTGGACATGTTGGCTCCTATTCTAACAAAAATCTATTCAGAAGCATTTAATTTGGAATCTTTACCTAATACATTTAATGAAGCGTTAATATCATTGATCCCAAAATAAGACAGGGATGCAATAGATCTTTCCAATTATAGGCCTATAAGCTTAATTAATGTGGACTGTAAGATACTGACTAAAATACTGGCTTTGCGATTAGAGAAAGTATTACCATCTATAATTAACACTGACCAGGTTGGCTTCATTAAAGGCAGATCCCCAACTGACAATTTAAGGAGATTACTGCACATAACATGGCTGAACTCTCCAAGTAGTATCCCAGTTACTGCCATCTCCCTGGATGCCGAAAAGGCCTTTGACAGGGTTGAGTGGAGGTTTTTAACCACAGCCTTGTCATTCTTTGGGTTTGGCTCTATCTTTAAATCATGGATTAGAATTTTGTATAAAAATCCTAAGGCTGCTGTTATTACAAATGGTATCATATCACCATTTTTCAACATTTCATGTGGTACATGCCAAGGCTGTCCCCTCTCCCCACTGTTATTTACGATTTTTTTGGAACCTTTAGCAATCATGATTGGAGCCAATCCAAATATTAGAGGGGTGAAGGGAGGCGGAAAGGAGCATAATCTGATGCTATATGCTGACAATATTTTATTTCTGATTAGTGACCCTCCTAATTCCTTACCCCACTAATGAAAGCAATTCAATTATATTCTGATGTATCTGGTTATAAAATCAACTGCAATGAATGTGAGGCTATGCCAATGTCAAGATTGTGTTATTGAAGTTCAGTATCTCAATTTAATTTCAGCTGGGTGCCAGTTGGAATGAAGTATCTAGGGATCAAACTCTGGTCAGAATTTGGATGAAATAATCACTTTAAATTATGATCCATTACTGAGTAGGATAAGAAATAATCTGGATAAGTGGGGGGGGGGGCACTGAGACTGTCACTCTGGGGTAAAGTCAATGTAGTTAAAATGGTCATTGCACCTCAGTTTAATTATCTTTCTATGATGCTCCTTTAAATATATCAGATTTGATCTACAAGCAATACAACAAAATTATCAGGGATTTTCTATGGGATAAGAAGAAGCCCAGAATTAAAATGAATAAGATGTTTATGTCCAGGGACATGGGTAGGCTCAGTCTAAATTATCCTTTGAAATGACCAAGTTAGCTAAACATTGGAAACAACAGGAATTCTGCAGATGCTGGAAATTCAAGCAACATACATCAAAGTTGCTGGTGAACGCAGCAGGCC
Organism: Mobula hypostoma; assembly: GCF_963921235.1. Lineage (NCBI taxonomy): Eukaryota > Metazoa > Chordata > Chondrichthyes > Myliobatiformes > Myliobatidae > Mobula > Mobula hypostoma. The sequence goes on from NC_086108.1 coordinate 101,207,724, forward strand.
AAGCAGCATCTATAGGAAGAGGCGCAGTCGACGTTTCAGGCCGAGACCCTTCGTCAGGACTGCTAAACATTGGGACAGGGCTGATGTTGATTTAGATTGGGTAATTATAGAACGAAGCCTGGCTGCAAACAACCTCTCACAACATGTGGAAAACAAGACTAACCTAAATCCTATACTATTTCACTCAAGGAGTGTGTGGAGTACAATTCATAAAGCCTGTAGAATGTCACATTTAAACCAGTTGTACTTCTCACTCTGGAATAACCCTGAGATATGCATTGGGAAAAGAATGGTGTACTGGAAAGAATGGAAGACTAAAGGTGTAAATACAGGAGGTGATCTCTATGAGAATGGGATTTTTGTGTCATATGTGGATTTGCAGAGGAAATATAAGTTTGTAGATAAAGGGAATTTTTGGAAGTATTTACAAATAAGACATTGCGTTAGTAGCATATTTAAGAACGGTGACCCACAAAGTAACTCTTTAGCTGATGTTACGTACCCGGTAACTGGGTTGCCAAACCAGCAGAAATGGATCACTCAGTTGGAGTCTGGATTACTAGAACTAAGGAAGTTTTATTAAAGAAACAAGCAACACAGTAATCGAAAGGATAATAAATGCAACAGTTCAGCAATGATAAACACACATGTGCACAGAATTAAGATAACAGCATCAATCAAGCTCTATCGTTGTCTAGGGGTAAATGACCAAATTTCAAAGTGACACAAAAGTTCAGTCCAATTTAGTTCAGTTCGCAATAATCGTTGCCATGGCGATGGACAACGTGGGGGGAGAGAGAGAGAGAGAAAACGGGAACGACTGATCATTCAGAAACGACTTCCACTCACAGACCGGTGATGATTGCTCACAAGCAGCTTTCGGGCAGGTCCTTGGTGATGTCACCTGAGGTCACCGACTGTGACCCCTCCTCCAGATGCGGTCGATCCTCTGCAGTGAACCCGGCATCCAAGCAAGAGCGGACACACAGCGGGTTCCCGCTGATCGTACCTTTCCACCCCGTGCGTTGTCCGATACTTCCCACCGACTCGTGAGAGGCGCACCGCTTCCAGGGTCTCGTTACCTCGGGTGTCGTGTGTGTCCTGCCTTAGCGAACCTGTCCCTTTTTATCCCCCTGCTGGGGTATCGCCTGTCCATCACTTCAAACAGTTCAGGGTTCAAAGGGAGAGCCGCTCCAGACAGCTCTCTCTCTCCCGTCCCTTCATTACACATCTCCAGATGCTGTTTCATTGTGTTCCTTATCTCTCTCCTGAAGACAGGTGGCAGACCAACTGCTGATCACACATGACAGCTAACATCTTATCTATGTGTATTCTCGTCACACTGAATACTTTACATTACCACAGGAAGTTCATAAAGCATCAGTGTTTTATAAACTGTTCAAGCACTCTGTGGGTGAATCGTGTAACAATCTCAAAGCAGTGTGGCAGAAGGATATTGGAAGCGATACTGAAGATAATGAGTGGTCAAATATTTTATTAAATCTGGGTAGACATATTAGGGAAGCCAGAGGGAAATTTATACAGTATAAGATAGTACACAGATATTATTGGTCACCAACTAGACTCTACAAAATGGGGATTGTTAATAATAATTTATGCTGGAAATGTAAAAATGAGGTGGGCACATATTTTCACATGAATTGGGAGTGTTCCATGTCCGTCCATTTTGGTGTAAAGTTCTTGATCTATTGGGGAATTAGTCAGGTTCCACACTGCCCTTGTGCCCACGGCTTTGTCTCCTAGGTGATAGGACAATGATACCTAATGTAAACAATGACAAATTTACTATTTTAAAGGTGGGTCTCATCACAGTTGCAAGAATTATATTGCAAAACTGGAAAAAACCCAGATGTCCCACTGTGAAGGAATGGACTGAGGAAATGATTAAGATTTCATCAGATGAACACATGTTGGGAAGAATTAACAGTGAGGGAAAAGTGCTAGACCTGTGGGATCAATTTTTGTTGTATGTTAATTTAAACTTAAATTAGAACATATTTCTGTCTCTAAGTTTTATTTGTTTTCCTGCCATGAGATGGCTGTGTAAATATGCTGTACTGTATCTGCTCTATGATATGCTGTGCTGCTTTGTAAAATAAGAATAAATAATAATAAAAAATTGAATTATAAAAAAAAGAAGATACTAAAAGCTTTTTTAAGTATATAAAGGGTAAAAGAGAATTGAGGGTAGGTATAGGACTACAGGTGTTCCCCGCTTTTCAAACGTTCGCTTTACGAAACCTCACTGTTACGAAAGACCTACATTAGTACCCTGTTTTCGCTTTCAGAAGGTCTTTTCACTGTTACGAAAAAAGAAGTAGCACGCGGGGAAAACCAGCGCGCGATAAAAGCCAGCGCACACCCCGAGCAGCCGCTCTCCCCGGATTCGGAACTGCATTCTCGCCAGCATTGCTTATACACGTGCCTGTGAATAGCCGTTAGCAAGATGAGTTCTAAGGTATCGGAAAAGCCTGAAAGAGCTCGTAAGGGTGTTACACTTAGCGTAAAACTAGACATAATTAAGCGTTTTGATCGTGGTGAACGAAGTAAGGACTAAGTGAGTTTGGCTTGTGGAAGCTGACGAAGATGATGTTGAAGAGGTTTTGGCATATCATGACCAAGAACTGATAGATGAAGAGCTGATGCAATTGGAAGAAGAAAGGATAACAATCGAAACCGAATGCAGTAGCGAAAGTGAAGTCGGCCAGAAACTGAACGTGAAGCAACTGCGTGAGATTTTCACCGCAATGATAAAGTACGACTTTAATTTTGAAAGGGTACGTAGGTTTAGGGGATATTTGCAGGATGGTTTGAGTCCTTACAAAGAACTGTGTGATAGAAAAATGCGCGAGGCTCAGCAGTCAAGCAAGCCTTCCACATCAGCCACAGCAGACGATGAATCTCGACCTTCGACATCGAGGCGGGCAGTCATAGGAGAAGATGAGCTGCCTGCTCTAATGGAAACAGATGACGAGATGACACCTCAGTGTCCCACCACCCCGTGATTCATGGAGAATGCAGCGGTAGCCGGGAGGCACACAGCACATCTTTGAGAAAAAAGCCGAAATAAACAAGCTAATTAATTAGGTGTTGCCCGACACATAATTGTTGGCCCAGATCAGAGACGATGCAATCGGCAATCGGCACTGATCTAGGCCGACAATTACGTGTTGGGTGGCACCTAAATAATTAGCATGTTTACTTAGGCTTTTTTCTTAAAGATGTGCTGTGTACTTCCCAGCTACCGCTGCACTCTGCATGCTTCGTGGCAATGTATCAGTCGGCGGCCTGGAGGGTGGGGTCCACTGTACCACCCCAACCTGCGACAACTCAGCCTAACACACCATTGTCCCGATTCGGGTAAGTGAAACTACACTGTACATACATTATTTCTACTTTATATCGGCTGTGTATTTTTACGTGTTATTTGGTATGATTTGGCAGCTTCATAACTTAAAGGTTACTGGAGAGCGCTTGCGCCGTGTTTTTACCAACAGCGCTTGCGTGAGATTTTCGCTACGGAGAACAGTTCAGGCAATGATTGTGGAAAAGTATTTCTACTTTATATAGGCTGTGTATTTATCATATCATTCCTGCTTTTACTATGTTACTGTTATTTTAGGCTTTATGTGTTATTTGGCATGATTTGGTAGGTTATTTTTGGGACAGGAGGGCACAAATTCAGGATTGAAGGATGTCTATTTAGAACAGAGATGTGAAGAGATTACTTTAGTCAGAGTGTGGTAAGGCAGGGGTGTGGTATGACTGGAAGAATTGGATCATCCCATGATGGAATGGCAGAGCAGATTTGATGGGCCAAATGGCCTACTTCTTTGCTCCTGTATCATATGGTCTTATGGTCTTATTATTCAGCCTTGTAGGTGGCTGACAGGTTTTGGGGAGTCAGGAGATAAGGTACATGCCACAGGATTACTAGCCTTTAACCTTCTCTGGTAACCATGGTGTTCTATGGCTAGACTAGTTCAGTTTCCTGTCAATGGTAACCCCCAGGATGTTGACAGTAGGGGATTCAATGATGGTGATACCACTGAATGTCAAGGGATGGTGGTTAGATCTTCTCTTCTTGGAGATGGTCATTGCCTGGCACTTGTGTGGCACAAGTATGACTTGCCACTTGTCAGCCCAAGCCTGGATATTGTCCAGGTCCTGCTGCACTTGGGTAGGAACTGATTCACTATCTGAGACGTCCTGAATGGTGTAGCACATTGTGCAGTCATCTGCGAACATCCCCACTTCTGACCTTAGTTGTGAGTGTGACAAAAGAACCAGTTATCAGAAGATTGATGCCGATAAGAGGACAATGGGTGAACATGCAAGGTGCTAATAAGAGAGAGACAAGAGGGATTAATGAAAAGGAGACACAGATCCGAGTATTGTCAGAGACCGGTGTGGCTTTGAACCCTGAACTGTTTGAAGTTTGATGGACAGGCGATACCCCAGCAGGGGGATAAAAGGGGACAGGTTCGCTAAGGCGAGACACACGACTCCCACGAGGTAATGAGACCCTGGAAGCGGTGTGCCCCCACAAGTTGGTGGCAGTTTTCGAGGTCTGGTCGCGGGACCAGCCATAGACACACAGGGTGGAAAGATACAGTCGGGCGGGAACCTGGTGTGTGTGTCCGCCCTTGCCTGGGTGCCGGGTTCACCGCAGAAGAACGATCGTATCTGGAACGGAGGGGTCACAGTCGGTGACCTCAGAAGACATTACAAAGGGCTCGCCTGAAAGCTAACTGCGAGGAATATCGAAGGTCAGTTTGGAATCCGTTTTGAATATTCATTCGCTTTCGCTCTCTCTCTTCTCCCCGCCCCAACGGCACAACAGCGATTACTGCGAATTGAATTGAACTAAATTGAACTGAATTTAGCTGATCATTTACCCCTAGACTGCGATTGAGCTTGATTGATCCTATTATCCTAGTTCTGTGTACATGTGTGTTTTATCATTGCTAAACTGCTGCATTTATATCCTTTTGATTAGAGTACTGTGTTGCTTATTTCTTTAATAAAACTTTCTTAGTTCCAGTAATCCAGACTCCAACTAAGTGGTCCATTTCTGCTGGTTTGGCAACCCAGTTATGGGGTATGTAACATGAGTAATCTCTAAATTGCACCAATGCTTAATACCTGCAGCGACCATGATCATGTATCTTAATCACATTCATGGGCAACAGATTAACACAGGCATAAGCATTCAACCACTTAATCAATTCTTAGAGCAATTACATGGTATTCAGCAAATCAAAGCCAGGATGACTCCCTCACAATGAAACCTCTCTCTGGGCTGCAGCTTGTTAGCCACTTGCTGAGAGCCACTGGACTCAGTGGTGAGTAAACCACCTTTCTCAGACTCTGTAATCAAAGATCGATATGACTTGGGTCCCACCAAAAACTAACAAATTGGGATGACGCCCATCCAAACTTTGATCTGCGTGGATAACATGTAAATACTGGCCCCATGCAATTGCCTGTCAGCGAGAAATAACAGATCGTACACTGCATACAATCATAAAGGAAGTATATTTATAAATGTTAACTTAAGTAAACAGTAATTAAAGAAGAAAGAAAAAAAAGAAAAGGGCTCATCATAACTTGGGTTTAGGTGCAATCTGCCCCTTTTGTACAGGTCATACCCCCGCCCGCCCCCCCCCCGAAGAAATCCCATTGATCCAAGAATCTGAAGCCCTGCCCCCTGCACCAGCTTCTCAACCACACATTTATCTGCCAGATCATCCTGTTTCTACCCTCACTGGAGCATGGCACAGGTAGTAATTCCAGAAATTATTACCCTGGGGGTTCTGCTTTTCAGCTTTCGGCCTAACTCTCTAAGTTCTCTCGTCAGGACCTCATTGCTTTTCCTTCCTGTGTCATTGGTTTAATATGTATCAAGACCTCTGGCTGCTCTCCCGCCCTTTTCAAAATGCAGTGGACATGATCCAAGATGTCCCTGACCCTGGCACCTGGGAGGCAGCATACCAGCCCATTCATGTCCAAAGAATCTCCTGTCTGTTCCACTGACTACTGAGTCCCCTATCACTACCACTCCCCTCTACATCGACTTCTCTAACTTCCGCTAATGCCCCACCTCCCCCTCGTACCCCATCCGTTATTTATTTATATACACACATTCTTTCTCTCTCTCTCCTTTTTCTCCCTCTGTCCCTCTGAATATACCCCTTGCCCATCCCCTGGGTTCCTCCCCCCCTTGTCTTTCTTCCTGGGCCTCCTGTCCCATGATCCTCTCATATCCCTTTTGCCAATCACCTGTCCAGCTCTTGGCTCCATCCCTCCCCCTCCTGTCTTTTCCTATCATTTTGGATCTCCCCCTCCCCCTCCAACTTTCAAATCTCTTACTCACTCTTCCGTTAGTCCTGACGAAGGGTCTCAGCCAAAAAAACGTCGACTGCACCTCTTCCTAGAGATGCTGCCTGGCCTGCTGCGTTCACCAGCAACTTTGTTGTGTGTTGCTTGAATTTCCGGCATCTGCAGAATTCCTGTTGTTTGCACTCCCCTCTTCTCCCTCTTTCCCTTCCGCACCACAGACACATGCTCAGTGCCATCAACCTGGTCTCTGTGGCAATCCATGGGAGGTCATCCCCCACAACAGTATCCAAAATGATATACTTATTATTGAGGGGAATGGCCACAGGGGTGCTCTGCACTAATTGCCTATTCACCTTCCGATTTCTTCTCCTGACAGTCACACTACCCACCTCCTGCAACTTGGGGGTGAACACTTCCCTGTAACTCCGATCGATGACCTCCTCACTCTCCTGCACAAGCCAAAGGACATCCAGCTGCTGTTCCAGATCCCTAGCATGGTCTTCAAGGAGCCGTAGCTGGATGCACTTCACGGAGATGTAGTTCCCTGGGAGACTTCGGGTCTCCCAGAACTCCAGTATCCGACGTGAATAATGTGGTCAAATGGGTCAGCAAATTTGCAGATGACACCAAGGTTGGTGGTGTAGTGGACAGTGAGAAGACTATCATGGCTTGCAGCAGGATCTGGACTAGCTGGAAAAATGGCAGTTGGTATTTAATGCTGACAAGTGTGAGGTCCAAACAACCAGTGCGTAGTAGGACACTGAGGCGTGTGGTAGACAGATATATCTGGGAATACTGATCCATAATTCCTTGGAAGTAGCATCAAAGGTAGATAGGGATGTAAAGAAAGCTTTTGGTACATTGAAGTTCATAAATCAAAGAATTGTGTACAGAAGTTGATATGTTATGTTGGTAAGGCTTATTTTGGAGCATTGTGTGCAGTTTTGTTCACCTACCTATAGGATGGATGTAAGATTGAAAACATGCAGAGAGTATTTATAATGCTTTTGCTGGGACTTGAGGACCTTGATGGGAAGGATATTGAGGGCTATGGTCCGGATGCAGTTCAATGGCAGCAGGTAGATTAAAGATCTGCACAGACTAGATGGGCTGATGGGCCTGCTTCTGTGCGACTCTGTCTTTGCAACTGTTTTACTTGTATCCTTCAGGACTGTAATGCCTCCATGATATCTCCTTACACCTCATCCATTTCAGAGAGGACCCACTTTCTCTCTTCCATCTGCAGTACATCATCTTCTTCAGATTATAGAAACATAGAAACATAGAAAATAGGTGCAGGAGTAGGCCGTTCGGCCCTTCGAGCCTGCACCGCCATTTATTATGATCATGGCTGATCCTCCAACTCAGAACCCCGCCCCAGCCTTCCCTCCATACCCCCTGACCCCCGTAGCCACAAGGGCCATATCTAACTCCCTCTTAAACATAGCCAATGAACTGGCCTCAACTGTTTCCTGTGGCAGAGAATTCCACAGATTCACCACTCTCTGTGTGAAGAAGTTTTTCCTAATCTCAGTCCTAAAAGCCTTCCCCTCTATCCTCAAACTGTGACCCCTCATTCTGGACTTCCCCGACATCGGGAACAATCTTCCTGCATCAAGCCTGTCCAATCCCTTTAGGATCTTATACGTTTCAATCAGATCCCCCCTCAATCTTCTAAATTCCAACGAGTACAAGCCCAGTTCATCCAGTCTTTCTTCATATGAAAGTCCTGCCATCCCAGGAATCAATCTGGTGAACCTTCTTTGTACTCCCTCTATGGTAAGGATGTCTTTCCTCAGACTAGGGGACCAAAACTGCACACAATACTCCAGGTGTGGTCTCACCAAGGCCTTGTACAACTGCAGTAGTACCTCCCTGCTCCTGTACTCGAATCCTCTCGCTATAAATGCCAGCATACCATTCGCCTTTTTCACTGCCTGCTGTACCTGCATGCCCACTTTCAATGACTGGTGTATAATGACACCCAGGTCTCGTTGCACCTCCCCTTTTCCTAATCGGCCACCATTCAGATAATAATCTGTTTTCCTATTTTTGCCACCAAAGTGGATAACTTCACATTTATCCACATTAAATTGCATCTGCCATGAATTTGCCCACTCACCCAACCTATCCAAGTCACTCTGCATCCTCTTAGCATCCTCCTCACTGCTAACACTGCCACCCAGCTTTGTGTCATCCGCAAACTTGGAGATGCTGCATTTAATTCCCTCATCCAAGTCATTAATATATATTGTAAACAACTGGGGTCCCAGCACTGAGCCTTGCGGTACCCCACGAGTCACCGCCTGCCATTCTGAAAAGGTCCCGTTTATTCCCACTCTTTGCTTCCTGTCTGCTAACCAATTCTCCACCCACACCAATACCTTACCCCCAATACTGTGTGCTTTAAGTTTGCACACTAATCTCCTGTGTGGGACCTTGTCAAAAGCCTTTTGAAAATCCAAATATACCACATCCACTGGTTCTCCCCTATCCACTCTACTAGTTACATCCTCAAAAAATTCTATGAGATTCGTCAGACATGATTTTCCTTTCACAAATCCATGCTGACTTTGTCTGATCATTTCACTGCTTTCCAAATGTGCTGTTATCACATCCTTGATAACTGACTCCAGCAGTTTCCCCACCACCGACGTTAGGCTAACCGGTCTATAATTCCCCAGTTTCTCTCTCCCTCCTTTTTTAAAAACTGGAGTTACATTAGCCACCCTCCAATCCTCAGGAACTAGTCCAGAATCTAACGAGTTTTTAAAAATTATCACTAATGCATCCACTATTTCTTGGGCTACTTCCTTAAGCACTCTAGGATGCAACCCATCTGGCCCTGGGGATTTATCTGCCTTCAATCCCTTCAATTTACCTAACACCACTTCCCTACTAACATGTATTTCGCTCAGTTCCTCCATCTCACTGGACCCTCTGTCCCCTACTATTTCTGGAAGATTATTTATGTCCTCCTTAGTGAAGACAGAACCAAAGTAATTATTCAATTGGTCTGCCATGTCCTTGCTCCCCATAATCAATTCACTTGTTTCTGTCTGCAGGGGACCTACATTTGTCTTTACTAGTCTTTTCCTTCTTACATATCTATAAAAGCTTTTACAGTCCGTTTTTATGTTCCCTGCCAGTTTTCTCTCATAATCTTTTTTCCCCTTTCTAATTAAGTCGTTTGTCCTCCTCTGCTGAACTCTGAATTTCTCCCAGTCCTCAGGTGAGCCACTTTCCCTGGCTAATTTGTATGCTTCTTCTTTGGAATTGATACTATCCCTAATTTCTCTTGTCAGCCACGGGTGCACTACCTTCCTTGATTTATTCTTTTGCCAAACTGGGATGAACAATTGTTGTAGTTCATCCATGCAACCTTTAAATGCTCGCCATTGCATATCCACCGTTAATCCTTTAAGTGTCATTTGCCAGTCTATCTTAGCTAATTCACGTCTCATACCTTCAAAGTTACCCCTCTTTAAGTTCAGAACCTTTGTTTCTGAATTAACTATGTCACTCTCCATGTTAATGAAGAATTCCACCATATTATGGTCAGTCTTATCCAAGGGGCCTCTCACGACAAGATTGCTAATTAACCCTTCCTCATTGCTCAAAACCCAGTCCAGAATAGCCTGCTCTCTATACGCTTTAAACATGAAAAAAGTTTCCAGCTAAATAGAATTTATTATTTACAGGAGGTTTTTGTTGGATTCATTCCAAGATGAACCATTCTTGCAGCTCTGCGTCTGAAGCAGTTCATTGTTATGTTACAGCTTGCCGATGCTGAACAATCGGATTAAGTTAAAAATTCTGAGTCACTGCCATCCCTTTTTTTGTGTTCTGGGGACAATTTTTCACAATTATTTTTGATTTATTGGCAAAATCAGAGGAACATAAGCAAAGGAAGCAAGAGGAGTGGAGTAAAACTTCATTGCAACAATGGTTCAGCGAAACGCTTTTCCCTTGGTGTTCAGTTACCTCCTCTGCGTTTATGCTGACAGCAGCTGTGGAATACATGTGGTAGATAATGGATATAAAGACATTGTGATTGCAATTAAACCAAGTATCCCATATGATAAGGAGCTCCCTGAAAAAATCCAGGTAAGATCTAAAATGAATTCAGATCTGTTGCTTTGTGTCAATGTTGTGTTGTATTACCTTGAAATTAGGATTTGATGACAGGAAGAAGAGCTAAAAGAATATGTATCCATAATTGCTCTGGTCTCATAATTAAAATACAATGAGACATTGGTTTTAAACTTGTGTTTCCTTTAGGCGATGATGATTGAAGCCTCCTCCTTCCTGCATCAAGCTACCAAAAAGTGGCTCTATTTTTCAGATGTTAAAATCCTTTTGCCTAAAACCTGGCCAGTTAGCTCCAGCTTGGTTCAAAGACCAACTAATCAATCATATGAGAAGGTAAGAACAAAGAAATCAGAGAGTGATAGTAAATGATTGTATATCATATTGAACAATGATAGAGAGCTAGTATCTAGTTGCCCAGGGTTCAATACTGAAATGGATGTTTTGGATAACATTTATAAATTTATGGATGAAGGAGTGGCAAAGTGTGAGAGGGTGATAATGTATGCTGATGTAGATGGAGCTGCTGAATAGGCAGCAAGTTACAGGTGAAGTGAAAATCTGAGGTATATACAATATCACACCAGTAATCTGCTGTCTAATCATTCAGAAATTAATCCGAATGAATCCTTCGGAAAGATGGTTCGGCATCTAGCTCACAGATGATGTTACCCACCCCGCTGAAACTCACCATTTCTGTTCTCCCTTCAACTCATCAGGATGTCAATTCATGTGTTTGATTGAACGTACTGGAATCCCTTTTTCTGTGCTCTCTTTATCCTCCCTGGTGCCCCGTCTCCAAAGCCCCCTTTCACTACACTGAACCCCAGTTTCTGCTCTCTCCCTTTCAACTCACCAAGTCCTGGTTTCTGCCCGCCTCCCCAACGCACCGGGACTGTTTCATGTGATCTGTTTAAACTCAATAGCACATTTCAGATCTGATGAGGCATATAAAAATTCAATAAGCACAAAATAGAATAAATATAATTGTACCAGTAATCCTATGAAAGACATAATAGAAATAAAGTGCATTGTTGGGGGTGAGGTTTGAGGGGTGCTCATGGGCTGATGTGTGTGTAGTGGTGGTTTGGGGTGGGGGTGTGAGTTTAATGGATGGAATGTTGATCAGCTTGACAGCTTGGAGGGAAATAATTGATTTTATATCAGATTTCCCAAAATGTTTAGGATTACAAATGCGATAGAGCTTGATTGATTCCTATTATCCTAGTTCTGTGTACGTGTGTTTTACCATTGCTAACCTGCTGCATTTATATCCTTCCTATTAGAGTACTGTGTTACTTATTTCTTTAATAAAACTTTCTTAGTTCCAGTAATCCAGACTCCAACTAAGTGGTCCATTTCTGCTGGTTTGACAACCCAGTTACGGGGTACGTAACAATAGTAACCCCACTTACAGAGACTAGGTCATTGGCAATCCAAACGTTCATCAGATACATTTTAAATATTACGAGAGTACAGTAGTTCTTTTGGTTTCCTTACCTACACCTCCCTGTAATCCGCACCTACTCCTCTTCCAGCCTGGTCATTCACTGCTTGTGATGTGGCCTCTAACGGTGGTGAAAACAAGATTCAAGTTTCAAAATTGTTTATTGTCATTCTTCAATACACCAGTGTAAAGGAGAATGAAGTGATTGTTACTGCTAATCCAATGCAGTGAAAAAAATCATAATAAGCAGAATGAACACAATAAACCCCCAAAAAACACAATAAATATACTGTAAGTATAAAAGCAATCCTATAAAACACAATATACAAATAACTGTTTGAGTGTGGCCACATACACATAAGAATAGCTTGTACTGTAAACATAGTCTGATTGTATGTACATAAGGGCAGGAATCTTTCCACATGAGGTGACCCTAATAGGAAAGAAGATGGGAGATCTTCTTTCCTGTCTGTTAGGAGATAGGACAGGAGGCAGGATTGAAATAAGCTGCAGAAGGTTGTAAACTTAGTCAGCTCCATCATGACTTCCCAGCATCCAGGACATCTTCAAGGAGTGATGCTTCAAAAAGCTGGCATCTATTGTTAAGGACCACCATCACCCAGGACATGCCCTCTTCTCATTCCCACCATCAGGGAGGACTACAGGAGCTGGAAGCAATGTACTGCTGCCACTTAACAAGTTTCATGACATATGCCGGTGATATTGACCCAATTCTGATTCCATTTCTTTGACCGTCTACCATCAGGCAGAAGGTAACGGTGTAAGAACAAGGACTGTCAGGCTGGGTGACAGCTTCTTCCCTCAGGCTGTGAGACTTCTGCAGGTCAGACAGCATCAATGAGAGATTACTAAACCTGATTCTGATTCTGAAATGGTAAAGTGACAGAGTGAATCTTGGCAAGAGGAAATCATTTTGGTAGCAGCAGGGCTACCAGGAACACTCTGACTGTGACTGTGTCAGTGTAAATATGAGGTGGGCGTGTAAGTGTAAAATGACAGTGCATGGGGGGGTGGGGTTGAAGGCTACTGAGGGGCTGGGCAGAGGCGTGGCTAATATGGGTGCGGTGGTCAAAAACATGAGAAATTCTGTAGATGCTGGAAATCCAAAACGTCTCTCAAAAAATGCTGGAGGAACCCAGCAGCTCTGGCAGCAGCTATGGAAATTAAAAAAACAATTGGGCCGAAGTCCTTCTTCAGAACTGGACAGGAAGGGGGAAGATGCCAGAATAAAAAGATGGGGAGAGGGGAAGGAGGATAGAAAGAAGGTGATAGGTAAAGCCTGGTGGATAGGAAAGGTAAAGGGCTGGAAAGGAAGGAATTAAAGGGCTGGAAAGGAAGGAATCTGATAGGAGAAAGGGAAGGAGGAGGGGACCTAGAGGGAAGTGATAAGCAAGTAAGAAGAGATAAGAGGACAGAGAGGGAAATAGAAGAAGAGGGGAGGAGAAGGGTGAGGGATTTTTTTTAACAGATGGAGAAATCTATATTTATGCCATCAGGTTGGAAGCTACCCAGACGTAAGATAAGTTGTTGGTCTCCACCCTGAGGGTGGCCTCATTGTGACCTCAGGGGAGGCCATGGATCAACATGTTGGAATGGGAATTGGAATTAATATATCTGGGAAGTTCTGCTTTTAGTGGATGGAACATAGATTCTCAACAAAACGGTCCCCCAATTTACAATAGATCTTACCACTGTAGAAGAGACCGCATTGGGAGCACCAGACATGATGGATGACCCCAGCAGATTTGCAGGTGAAGTGTTAACTCAATGAAAGGGGCCCTGAATGGACATGAGGGAGGAGGTGAATGGACACCGGTAGTACTTTGGCCAGTTGCAGGGATAAGTGCCAGGAGGGAGATTAATGAGGAGGGATGATTGTACAATTGAATCACAGAGGAAGCGATCCCTGCAGAAAGTAGCGGGTGTGCAGGTAAAGATACCTTTGGTTGTAGGATCCCCTTGAAGATAGCAGAAGTTCTGGAGAATGATGTCTTGGATGTGGAGGCTCATGAGGTGGTAGATAAGGACAATGACTCTTTTCTCAGTTCCTTCTCCTCTATTGCATCTGCTACCAGGATGCGGCTTTCCATTCCAGGATATCAGCGATGTCTTCCTTCTTCAAAGAATGAGGTTTCCCTTCCTTCACCATTGATGCTGCCCTCATTGTGAGGGAGGAGAAGATGGCGGCGCGCCTGTGTGTGCGCAGCCCTCCGGTGGAAAATGATATCGTATCTGTTAAATAGGGGCTGTGGACAATTCTGATTTGATGGAGAATAGACGTGAAAGCACAGAGGGATATCTGGAGAAATTTCTGAAACGCCCATTCGCTGCTGTTGTTACTGCGTGGTCGGGAATCTTTCGGAGGGTAGACTTCAAAATCCCCGGCCTTGCCTGCTTTTGGCGACTGAGAAGGAGGTCGAATTGTTTGGACAGAGATGGTGCTCGGTAATCGGTGTCGGAGAGCTGATCAGAGCTCGAAGTTTTTGGATGACTCAGAGTCGGATTGTGGTCGGCATGGCAGGAAGAGTTTTTCTTCCTTCTCCCATCTGCATGAGATGTGGGACATTTGAGAAACTTTGAACTTTACTGTGCTCGTGGACTTCTTCATCAAGTTATGGTATTGTGCACTGTTGTAACTATATGTTATAATTATGTGGTTTTGTCAGTTTTTTCAGTCTTGGTGAAGCACCTTCAATTACTCCAAAAGACTGAGGTTTGGTAAAATACCAAAAGGCTTTTATTCGCTGTACAATACGACCTCCACAGTGAGTGTCTGCCCCCGGACTGAGGGGGAGGGGCAAGGCGAACACCTTTATACAGGACTCTGTGGGAGGAGCCACAGGGGCAGTCAGCAGATGGGTGTGTCCAGACAGGTAACCCAGTTACAACATATATACATGGTTTACCACATTCACCCCTCATTTTTTTAAAAAGAGTCCCGCGGGGTGAAGTGTCTGACAATATTTACAAGAAGTATATTTACAGGTTAAGTCTATCAGGCGGTCGAGTCCATCGCTGTGATCTACGTAGCACCGGCGATGGCGGTTGTGCTGGCTCCGGCCTGACTTCAGGTGCCAGCACGTTAGGCGTCGGTAATCCCTCGTGCGTGTGCATCGCGCCCGGTATGGGAGTGTCGTGTGGTGTCTGTATAGGGTTTGGGGTGCACGGTGTCTTGTAGGTACATACATTGGTGGGTACGGGGTCAATAGTCACCACGGAGTGTTCAGGATAGGGGCCCGGAGCTCCTGCGGGCACCAGGTCGCGGATGGAGACCGTGTCCTCCCACCCATCAGGTAAAACCACGTAGGCATACTGGGGGTTCGCATGAAGTAAGTGAACCCTCTCGACCATCGGGGAGTATTTATTGCTGCTCGCATGTTTCCGAAGCAGCACTGGCCCCGGGGACGTCAGCCAAGTTGGTAGGGTGGTTCCAGTGGTCGATTTGCTGGGAAACGAAAAGAGCCACTCATGAGGGGTGGCATTGGTGGCCGTGCATAACAGGGAGCGGATGGAGTGGAGTGCCTCGGGAAGAACCTCCTGCCAGCGGGAGACCGGCAGTCCCTTTGACCTGAGGGCTAAGAGTGTGGCTTTCCACACCGTGCCATTCTCCTTCTCTACCTGTCCATTCCCCCGGGGATTATAGCTCGTGGTCCTACTGGTTGCAATTCCCCTAGCCAGTAGGTATTGGCGCAGCTCGTCACTCATAAACGAGGACCCTCTGTCACTGTGAATATAGCATGGGTATCCGAACAGAGTGAAGAGCTTGCGCAGGGCTTTTATAACTGACGTGGTAGTGGTGTCGGGGCAGGGGATGCTGAAGGGGAACCGCGAGTACTCGTCAATTACGTTAAGAAAGTACACATTGCGGTCGGTGGAGGGAAGGGGGCCCTTAAAGTCAACACTCAGTCGCTCAAAGGGGCGGGTGGCCTTGATGAGTGGTGCCTTTTCAGGTCGGTAGAAGTGCGGTTTGCACTCTGCGCAGACTTGGCAGTCCCTGGTCATCATCCTGATCTCCTCAAGGGAGTAAGGCAGGTTCCGGGCTTTCACGAAGTGGAAAAGCCGGGTGACTCCTGGGTGGCAAAGATCTACATGTAGGGCGTATAGCCGGTCAATCTGCGCGCTGGCACATGTTCCCCGGGATAGGGCATCGGAGGGCTCGTTGAGCTTCCCAGGCCTGTACATGATGTCATAGTTGTAGGTGGAGAGTTCGATTCTCCACCTCAGAATTTTATCATTTTTGATTTTGCTCCGCTGCTGATTATTAAACATGAACGCGACTGAGCGCTGGTCAGTTAGCAGCGTGAACCTTTCGCCGGCAAGATAGTGCCTCCAGTGCCTTATAGCTTCCACTATGGCCTGGGCCTCTTTCTCTACCACAGAGTGCCGAATTTTAGGGCCTTGAAAGGTACGGGAGAAGAACGCCACTGGTCTTCCTGCCTGGTTGAGGGTAGCAGCCAGCGCAAAGTCGGAGGCGTCACTCTCTACTTGGAAGGGAATGGCCTCATCCACCGCATGCATTGCTGCTTTGGCAATGTCCCCTTTTATGCGGTTGAAGGCCGTGTGGGCCTCGGCAGAGAGGGGGAATGTGGTGGACTTGACCAGGGGGCGGGCCTTGTCTGCATAGTTAGAGACCCATTGGGCGTAATATGAAAAGAAGCCCAGGCACCTTTTGAGGGCTCTGAGGGTATTGGGAAGAGGGAGTTCCAACAGGGGGCGCATACGGTCGGGGTCAGGGCCAATGACTCCATTCTCCACGACAAACCCAAGGATAGCAAGTCGGGTGGTCCCAAATACACACTTGTCCTTGTTATAGGTGAGGTTGAAAGATTTGGCCGCTTGGAGAAATTTTTGGAGGTTGTTGTCGTGATCCTGCTGGTTGTGACCGCAGATGGTGATGTTATCCAGATATGGGAACGTGGCCTTCAGTTGGCACTGATCCACCATCCGGTCCATTGCCCTCTGGAAGACAGATACACCATTCGTGACACCAAAGGGGACGCGCAGGAATTGATAAAGCCTGCCGTCCGCCTCGAAGGCAGTGTAAGGGCGATCCTCCCGGCAGATGGGGAGCTGATGGTAAGCGGATTTTAGGTCTATGGTCGAGTACACCTTGTACAGTGCTATCTGATTGACCATATCCGCGATGCGGGGTAGAGGGTACGCGTCGAGCAGCGTGAACCTATTGATGGTCTGGCTATAGTCCACGACCATCCTATTCTTCTCCTCGTTCCGAACAACCACCACCTGCGCCCTCCAAGGACTTGTGCTCGCCTCAATGACCCCCTCCCTGAGCAGCCGCTGCACCTCCGACTTAATGAAAGCTATGTCCCCCGCGCTGTACCTCCTGCTTTTAGTTGCCACGAGTTTACAGTCGGGGGTCAGGTTGGTGAACAGCGGTGGGGGAGGGATCCTGAGGGTGGAGAGGCCGCAAGTGGTGTTGGTAGTGTGGCAGTTGGCATGATGTTGGGTGGGATGTGCGGGTCGGTGTGTGTGTGTGGTCAGTAGCGGGGTACGTGACATATCTCTACAAAACAGGGGATTTATGACAGTAATTGGTGGGAGGGGCCCATCATACTTCATTGTCACGCTTTTCAGGTGGCTCTGGAAGTCCAACCCCAACAGCACAGGGGCACACAGTTGAGGCAAGACCAGTAACTTAATGTCCCGATATTCTGTGCCCTGCACCACTAGGGTCACTACACAACCCCCCTGGATGTCTGTTGTATGCGACCCGGAGGTCATGGTGACCCTCTGACTTACCGGCCGTATCCTGAGTCCACAATGCTGCACCGTGGCCAGGTGGATAAAACTCTCCGTGCTGCCTGTGTCAAACAGGCAGCTTGTCCTGTGCCCCTCCACCAGGATGTCCATCATTGACCTTGCGAGCTGGTGGGGAGCGCTTTGGTCGAGGGTCACGGAAGCCAAGGTGGGGTCGCTGTCTTGGTCCGGCGCGGTGGGGTGGCCCGTGAGCACCTGTTGGTCGTAGGCGGTGGGAGGTGGTGCCGACCAAGATGGCTGCCCCCATGTCTCGCACGTGGTGGCGGCGTGCAGGGAAGATGGCGGCCCCCATGTCTCGAACGTGGTGGCAGTGTGCAGGGAAGATGGCGACCCCCACGTCTTGCACGCGGCGCTGCTCGATCCCGCTCGCGGTTTTGACTTACAGACCTTGGCGAAGTGGCCCTTCTTTCCACAGCTGGAACAGGTAGCTTGTCGGGCCGCGCAGCGTTTCCGGGGGTGCTTCTCCAGTCTGTAGAAGTAGCACTTCGCGGACTCACGAATGGCTGCAGCCAAGGTCGATTTGCCGGCGGATTGCAGGGTCTGCGGCGCCCACGATGCCATCGGGGGATCGCATGCCTGGAGAGCCTCGGAGTTATGCAGAGCGGCCTCCAATGTATCAGCCAGCTCGATCGCCGAACTTAGGGTAAGATCGGCTTTTTCCAGCAGCCGCTGGCGCACGTACACTGACCTGGTCCCCGTAACGAAGGCGTCTCTCACTAGGAGTTCTGCATGCTGTGCCGCCGTCAGCTCCTGGCAATTGCAGGCCCGCACGAGTGTCTGTAGGGCCCGGACAAACTCAGCACTCGATTCCCCGGACCGTTGTTGCTGTGTCGCTAAGCGATGCCGAGCATAGACGCTGTTTATCGGCCGCAGGTATTGTCTTTTGAGTGCGTTCATCGCGCCGTCGTAGTTCAGCTGGTCTCTGATCAGCGAATAAACCCGTGGACTGACCCTGGAGAGTAGAACTCTGCGCTTCACTACGGGGTCGGTCGCTTTAATCTCCTCTAGATACGCTTCGAAGCAGGCCAGCCAGACTTCGAAAGCGTTTCCAGTGTCAGGCATTTGCGGATCGAGGTCTAATTTGTCTGGTCTCAGGGTCTGTTCCATGTTTTAAAATGTACAGCGAATAAAATTGAAGCACCTTCAATTACTCCAAAAGACTGAGGTTTGGTAAAATACTGAAAGGCTTTTATTCGCTGTACAATACGACCTCCACAGTGAGTGTCTGCCCCCGGACTGAGGGGGAGGGGCAAGGCAAACACCTTTATACAGGACTCCATGGGAGGAGCCTCAGGGGCAGTCAGAGGAGCCACAGGGGCAGTCAGCAGAGGTGTGTCCAGACAGGTAACCGAGTGACAACATATATGCATGGTTTACCACACTTGGTCTGTCCTGTGTTTTGAGATATCACACCGGAGGAAATAATGTATCATTTCTTAATGCATGCATTACCAAATGACAATAAAAGAGGACTACATGTCTTCATAATCTAATCTAAACCACATCCTCTCCATTTCTCAAACACTCACGTTCATCCCATCTTCCTGCCATTTCAACAGTGATAGAGTTCCTCTTGTCCTTAACTACCACCCCATGAGACACTGCATCCAACACAAGTTTCAAAGTTTACAGTAAAGTTCAAAGTAAATTTTAATATCAAAGTATACTGTATATATGTCACCATACACAACCCTGAAATTCATTTTCTTGTGAGCATACTCAATAAATCAAAAGAATAATAACTATAAAAGAATCAGTGAAAGATTGTCCAACTAGGACATTCAACTAGATTGCAAAAGACAACTAACTGTACAAATAAAAAAGAACTAATAATAATAAATAAACAATAAATATCAAGAACTTGTGATGAAGAGTCCCCTTGAAAGTGAGTCCATTGGTTGAGGAAACATTTCGATGATGGGGCAAGTTAAAATGAGTAAAGTTATCCCCTCTGGTTCAAGAGCCTGACGATTGAGGGCTAGTACGTGTTCCTGAACCTGGCAATGTGAGTCCTGAGGCTCTTGCACTATTTTCCTGATGGCAGCAATGAGAAGGCAGCATGTCCAGCCTGCTGAGGGTCCTTGATAATAGCTGCTGCTTTCCTGCTAGACTGTTTCATGTAGATGTTCTCCATGGTTGAGAGGGCTTTACCCATGATGAGCTGAGTCATTTCCACTACTTATTGTAGGATTTTCCATAAGAGAGCATTGGCATTTCTACACCAGGATATAATGCAGCCAGTCGATATACTCTCTACTACACATCTACAGATGTTTGTCAAAACTTTAGATGTCATGCCAAATCTCCACAAACTCCTAATGAAGTAGCAACACCACCATGCTTTCTTCATAATTGCACTTACTGGCAAGGACAGGTCCTTTGAAATAATAACACCTAGGAATTTAAAGTTGCTAACACTTTCCCATCCGATGCTCTGATGAGGACTAGCCAATGGATTTCTGGTTTCCTTCTCCTGAACTCTATAATCAGTTCTTTGGTGTCACTGACATTGAGTAAGAGGTTGCTGTTATGCCACCACACAGCCAGATTTTTAATCCCCCTCCTATGTGCTGAGTCATCACTATCTTTGATCATAAACACAAAATAATCTGTTGATGCTGGGGTCAAAGCAACACTCACAGTGTGTTGTGAGTGTCACTATCTTTGATCATACTGGTGTCATCAGCAAGCTTGAATATGGCATGGGAGCTGTGCTTAGCCATGCAGTCATAGGTGAATACAAGTAGAGCAGGGGGCTAAGCACACAACCTTGTGGTTCACCTGTGCTGGTGCAGATTGTGGAGGAGATGTTGTTGCCAATCTGAACTGACTGGAGTCTGCAAATGAGGAAATCCAGAATCCAATTGCTCATGGAGGTATTGAGACCGAGATCTTGGAGCATATTGGTTAGCCCTGAGAGGATGATAGTATTGTATGCTGACCTGTAGTTAATAAAGAGCATCCTGATGTATGCATCTTTACTGTCCAGATGTTCCAGGGTAGAGTGAAGAGCCAATGGGATGATGCTGCTGTAGGAAAATTGGAGCAGATCTAAGTCACTTCTCAGGCAGGAGTTGAAATGTTTCATCACCAACCTCTCAAACACTTCATCAGTGTGGATATAAGTGCTTCTGGGCGATAGGCATTGAGGCAGGTCACCATGCTCTTTTTGGGCACCAGTATAATTAAAGCCTGCTTGAAGCAGGTGGGTATCTCAGAATGCTGAAGTGAGAGGACAAAGATATCAGTAAATACTCTAGCCAGTTGATTAGCACAGGTCTTTAGTACTTGGCCAGTACACCATCTGGGCCAAATCCTCTCTGTGGGTTCTTCCTCCTTCAGGATACTCTCATGTCGGCTCAAAGACTGAAATCACAGGATCATCTGTGGATGTGGGATTTCGTAAGGGTTCCTCCATGTTTGTGAGTTGATGAATTTGCTGCAACTTCTGCCATCTCCAAAGGGTTTCTATCACCAAACCTATTTTTACCTCCCCCGCTCTCTTCGCTTTCTGCAAGGATTTCTCCCTCTGTGATTCCCTTATCAATTATCCCTCACCACTTATCTTCCTCCCAGCAGTTATCCCTGCAATTGGCCAAAGTGCTACACCTGCCCATTCACTTCCTCCTTCACTTCCATTCAGGGCCCCAAACATTGCTTCTCTGAGAGGTAATACCTCACCTGTAAATTTTCTTATGTCTGGTGTTCCCAATGCAGTCTCCTCTATTTTGGAGAGATACATTGTAAATTGGGGCACAGCTTTGTCAAATACTTCTGTCAAAAGCGGAACACCCTAGTGGCCAAACATTTTAATTGCAATTCCCATTCCTGTTCCAGCATGTCGGTCCATGGCTTCCTCTGGTGCCAAGATGAGGCCACCCTCAATTATGAGGAGCAACACCTTATATTCCATCTTGGTAACCTCCAAACTGACAGCATGAATATCAATTTCTCCTTTTGATTTAAAAAAAATTCCCTCCCAAACCCTTCTTCTTTTCCCCACTCTGGCCTTTTATCTCTTCTCACCTGACTATCACCTCCCTCTGAATCCACTCTTCTTTCCCTTTTTCCTATGGTCCACTCTCCTCTCCTATCAGATTCCTTCCTCTCCAGCTCTATACCTTTCCTACCCACCTGGTCTTGACCCGAAACATAGACCATTTTTTTGATTTCCATAGATGCTGTCTGACCTGCTGAGTTCCTCCAGCATTTTGTGGATGTTGTGGTGCTAGGGTGTATTAATAGGTGGAGGAGTTCATCATCCTGTCTGCAGAGACCAGGTGGCCATTTTACAGAACACCTGTACTTTGTCTGCAGTGGCTACCACAAGTTTCCAGTTCATGTCATTTTAACCAGCCTTTCCACTCTAACACTGATCTGTCTGTCATCAGCCTCCTCCAATACATTTGAGATGAACAACTTAAAGACACAGCCGCATACAGCACAGAAGTTGGTCTTTTGTCCAACTCATCTATGCTGACCAAGATGCCTACCTGAGCTGGTCCCATTTTCCTATGTTCGTCCTGAATCCTTTGAACACCTGACTGTTCACAAAGGTTGTTGGCATTGTGAATAGTGCAGAAGGTTGTTGTAGCTTTCAATGGGATATTGATATCATGCAGAGCTTAGTTGAGAAGCGGCAGATGGAGTTCAATCCAAAAAAATGTAAGTTTTACATCTTGGAAGGTCAAATTTGAAAGCCTAATACAAGATTACAGTTAATAGCAGAATTATGAGCAGTGGGGAGGAATAGAGGGATCTTGGGGACCATGGCTATAAATCTCTCAACATTTCCACACAAATTGCCTGTGGTAAAGAAAGTATATCGTGTGCTGGCCTTCATTAGTTGGGGAAATGAATTCAGGAGCTGTGGGGTAATGTTGCAGCTCTATAAAAGTCTGGTTAGACTACATATAGAGTATTGCATTCAGTTCTGATCCTCTCATTATAGGAGGGATGTGGAAGCTTTAGAGATGGTGCAGAGAAGATTTACCCAGGTGCTGTCTGGATTAGACAGCATGTCTTATGAGGATAGGTTGAGCAAGCTAGGACTTTTCTCCCTGGAGTGAAAATGATGAGATGTGATTTGATGCTGGTGTACACAATGATGAGAGGCATAGACAGTGTGGACAGACAGTGACTTTTTCCCAGGGTGAAAATGGCTAATGTGAAGGGACATAATTGTAAGTAGATTGGAGGAGTGTATAGTAGGAAGGTCAGAGGTAAGTTTCTCCACAGAGTGGTGGATGTGTGGAATGCACTGCCTGGGATGGTGGTAGAGGCAGATACATTGGTGACATTTAAGAGAATGATAAAAAAAAAAGGGAGGGCTATATGAAAGGGAAGGGTTAGATTGATCTTGGAGTAGGTTAAAAGGTCGACACAATACCCTGGGCCAAAAGGCAATGTTCTATGTTCTATGTACCTGTCCAAATATATTTAAATGTGTAATTGTACCTGCTTCTACCACTCCTCTGACAGCTCATTCTACATACTGATGTGTAAAAAATTTGCCTTCTGATCTCCTTTAAATCTTATTCCACTCTCCTTAATCCAGTGCCCTCCAGTTCTAGACTCTTCTACCTTGGAAAATTATTGTATCCAGGCCCCTCATGATTTAATAAGCCTTTGTAAGGTCAACCCTCAGTTTTCTTTGTCTCAGGAAATCCACTCCCAGAAGTTTCTCCTCATAGCTCGAGCCCTCCAGTCCTGGGAAAAGCGTCATTAAGGTAAGCTAATTGGTCATTGTAAATTGTCCTGTGATTAGGCTCAGATTACATTGGGGGATTGCTGGGCAGCACAGTTTGAAGGGCTGGAAAGGCCAATTCTGCACTGTATCTCAATAGATAAATAAAGAATAATAAATAAATAAAGAATCTTTTCTGCTCCCTTTAAGCTTAATGATGACCTTCATATCACTGAATAACCAGAAATGAATACGATACTCCAAGTGAGGTCGCACCAATGCCATGTTCAGTGTAACACCATGCCTTCCCTATTACCACTCTCAGGTTGGAGCAACAACAACAACATTTCATACTTTGTCCGGGTAGCCTCCAACCTGATGGCATGAATATTGAATGCTCTAACTTCTGCTAATTTCTCACCCATGCCCCTTCTCTATTTCTCCATTCTCCATTCTGGTTCCCCTCTTACCCCTTCACTTCCCTATCACCTCCCTCTGGTGCTCCTCTTCTTTCACTTTCTCCCATGGTCCATTCTCCTCTCCTAACTGATTTCTACTTCTTCAGCCCTTTGCCTCTTCAACAAACCCCTTCTCAGCTTCTCTCTTCATTCCCCTGCTCCTTCTCCCACACACATCCCCTCTCAGCTGGTGTCACCGAACGTCTGCCAGTTTATCCTCCTTCCCCTCTCCCGCATCTTATTCTGGCTTCTTGCCCCTTCATTTCCAGCCTCGGCCTGAAACATCAACTATTCATTCTGCTCCATAGATGCTGCCTGATTTTGTGTGTTGTCTGAATTTCCAGCATTTGCCAGAATCTCTTGTGTTTGTGAACAGTCTCTATTTGCCTGGGTCAGTGTTCTCCAACAACCCATGAAAAGTTTGACACCAACCATAACAAAGCAACCCATCCTTCAGCCTAAACATTTAATCTCTTCACTACTGCCACACATTATCTGCTCTGTGAACTGTCTAAAAAATGGACTGTAATCCAGCCTACTCCAAGAGCACTTCCCAAATCATTGCCCAGCAACCAAATAGCACAAAGAAAGCAGCCACGGGAGAAAACCACCACCTGCAGATTTGCACCAGGACACAGAAATACTACATTGATTCAAGATGCTGGGCTTTCCCAGTTGAACAAGGGCAGTTCAAGGTAGACAATAAATGCTGGTATAGTTAAAGCAGAGTTGTTAGGTTCTTGATTCGTAAAGGCATCAAAAGTTATTGGGAGAAGGCAGCAGAATGGTATTGAGAGGGGTAATAAATCTACCGTGTTTGAGTGGCAGAGCAGACTCTGTTGGACAAATGGCTCAATACTGCTCCTGTTTCTATGGTCTAATGGCCTGGTCTTCAAATGTCAAATAATAAATACATTAGAAAGAAAGATTTGAAAAAAATGTTCATACCAATTCTATCCACTATGTATTTCTTGTATTACAAATTTAGCCTCACAATCCTATGGATTATGCACAGTGTTTCTATTGCAGGGATTTTCAGGTAGAAATGTGCAATTATATTTCACAGGCAAATGTGATCATTGCTGAACCCAATCCTCTGCATGGAGACACCCCATACACCCTGCAGTATGGAGGATGTGGGGAGAAGGGCCATTACATTCACCTTACACCGAGCTTCCTACTAAATGACAGTCTGGTTCAAGTTTATGGTAGAAAAGGTAAGTTAACATCTTTACAGAATATGTTTTAAAGCTGATGAAACTGTGTCTAGTGGTTTCCTGTGACAACAACCTGGGGAAACAACATAGAAAGTTAGTGGGTGAAAAACTTGTGCCAGTCAGGTATGTTAAGTGACTACATATGAACCACCCTTTGTTCAGGTGGGTGACAGGAGAGTAAGGGTGGAGTTGAGGGGGGGCTTGACTAGGACATGAAAAGTGGATCAGGGATGTGGAAATACTAATGGTGGTAATCTGAGAGCCAGAATGTCTCACTGGGCCAAATCTCCTCTTAAGAGAAATGAGACATATTGCTGCAGTATTTAAACATACAGAAATGTGATTTTTAATAGCAGTAAATTAAAGTATTACACTGGAAAATGCATTTTTTTGGTGGGTGTCAGGAGGATTATGCTGGAGTTGCTGGGTGTGAATAAAGTACAAGATAGATGAATGGGCAATGGGACCAAGGTTAGTAATGTAGGTAGGTGATGGGACTTAGATTTAGATTTCTTTATTATTAACCACATGTACATCGAAACATACAGTGAAATGTGTCTTTAGCATTAACAAATAACACAATCTGAGGATGTACAGGAAGCAGCCCGTAAGAGTCATCACACATTCTGAAGCCAACATAGCAAGCTCACCCACTGTGTTCAGCAGTACAACACGGAGACAACATACACCAGGCATCAACAATGAAACAAACTCCTTTACTACCCCCCTCACTTCACACACACACACACACACACACACACACACACACACACACACACACACACACACACACACACACACACAATTGGGACTTCTTCTGGGACAGGTCTGACCTGTAGAAAAGAGACAGGTTGCACTTGAATGTGCGGCGGGGGCGGTAATATCCTTGCGAGCAGGTTTGCTAGAGCTGTTGGGAGTAGTTTAAACTACTATGGCAGGGGAATAGGAACCAGTATGATGGAGCTGAGGATGAATCAGCAGGTTTACAAATAGATAATGGATGTAGTCTAAATGTAATAAAGGACAAACCAACGATTGGGTACAAATGCAGACGCAGCAAAGTTAAATTGTACCACAGAGGCAAAATTCAAAAGGGTGAAGAATGCAAGATTGAAGGTGATCTGTTTAAATGCGTGTAGAATTCAGAAAAAAATGATGGAACTCAAGGCGCAATTAGATTGGTCAGTATAATGTTGAGCATCACAGTGAAGTGGCTGAAAGAAGGTCATATTTGGGAACTTAATATCAAAGGATATTCCTTGTATTGAAAGGACAGGCAGAAAGACAAAGGTGGTGGTGTGGCTCTATGGGTAAGATATGGACTTACATCTTTAAAAAGAGGTGACAGAGGGTCAGAGGATGTCAAATCTTTGTGGATGGAGTTAAGAAACTGCAAGGGTAAAAAAAAAACATTATGGGAATCATATATAGGCCTCCAAACAGTAACCAAGATATGGAGTTGAGATTGCAAAGGGAACTGGAAAGGGCATGTTATAAGGGTAATGTCACAATTGTAATTTGGGACTTCAATATGCAAAGGGATTAGGAATATCAGATTGGTTTTGGATTGCAAGGGAGGGAATTTGTTGAATACTTATGAGATGGCTTTTTAGAGCAGCTTGTGCTTGAGCCTACTTGGGAAAGGCTATCTTAGATTAGGTGTTGTATAATAATCCAGATTTTATTAGGGAGCTTAAGGTAAAGGAGTCAGTGATTATAATAGGATTGAATTCATACTACAATTTAAGAGGGAGAAGCATAAGTCAGATGTATCAGTACCGCAATGGAATAAAGGGAATTATTGAGACAGAAGAGAGGAACTTTATCAGGTGAATTGTAGGGAAACACTGGCAGGGATGACAGCAGAGCAGAAGTGGCTGAAGTTTCTGGGAATAGTTCACAAGGCACAGGAGAAGAAGCTCTCAAATGGTAGGGGTAGGCAACTGTGGCTGACAAGGGAAATTAAGGACTGTATAAAACCCAGGGAAAGGGCATATAGTGTAGCAAAAGTGAGTGGGAAGTTGGATGATTGGGGAGTTTTTAAAAACCAACAAAAGGCAAATAAAAAAGCCATAAGAAGGGAAAATGATGTTGGTGAGATAGTAATGGGGGATAAAAAATGGCAGATGAACTTAATATGTACTTTGTATCAGTCTTCACTGTGGAAGACACGAGTAGTGTGCCAGAGGTCTGTGAGTGTCAGGGAGCAGGACTGAGTGCCATTGTTATTACAAAGGAAAATGTGCAAGGCATCAATCAAAATTGAGGGGCGACCCTTTGGGACAAAGTTATAGAGGGATTTTTCTAGCCAAAGAGTTGTGAATCTGTGGAATGCTCTGCCACAGACAGCTGTGGAGACAAAGACCGTGGGTATGTTTAAAGTGAAAATTGATAGTTTCCCGATTCGTCAGGCATCAAAGGTTATGGCGAGAAGGCAGGTGTATGGGGTAGAGTGGGATCCAGGATCAGCAATGATGGAATGGGCTGAATGGCCTAAATCTGGTCCTATGGTCTTATCTTTAGAGAATGGATGAGACTAACACTGAGTGGAAAAGGTTTTCTGTTTTTACACAACTACTTGTGAACTTTTTCCAGCAGATTAGTACCCTAGTGACAGAGAGCTTTAAGATAGATAATTCTAGGGTAAGCTATTTTTATCCCCTTATTAATTCCTGCCTCTCTTTGTAAGGAGTCTGGACACTTTTCCCATAACTGCATGGGTTTGATTCGCGCACTGTGGTTTCCTCCTATATTCCATAGATGTGTGCATTAGTAGGTTAATTGGTTGCATGGTTGGGGGGGGGTAATTGGGCAATGGAAGCCAGAAGAGCTGTTACTATGCTGTACCTTGAAAAGACACTTTTCGAAGTTTATTGCATTCCGTTGAACAAATATACTCCCTTTCCTACAGGACAGTTATTTGTTCATGAATGGGCCCATCTCCAGTGGGGCGTGTTTAATGAATATGATGATCAGGTGCCCTTTTACCGATCCAGTGATGGAATCATTGAGGCAACAAGGTGAGACAATTCAAGTTAATTTTTTGCATATCATAGTCAATTTCTCTCCATCCTTCCCTATCCCAGATAATTTCGTATCATAAAATTTAGAGTCATAGAATCACAGAAGAGTAAAGCACAAAACAGGCCCTTTGGCCCATCTAGTCTGTGCCAAACCTTTTAAACTGCCCTCTCCCATTGACATGCACCTGGACCATAGCCCTCCATACTCCAACCATCCATGCGCTTATCCAAACTTTTCTTAAACATTGAAACCGAGCTTGCGTGCACTACACTTTCATGACCATGTGAGTGAAGAAATTTCCCCACGTGTACCCCTTAAACTTTTCACCTTTCTCCTTTCACCCTTAATCCATAACTTCTGGTTATAGTCCCACCCAGTCTCAGTGGAAAAAGCCTGCTTGCTTTTAACTTGTATATATGCCTCATAATTTTGTGTACCTCTGTCAAATTACCTCAGTCTTCTAAATTCCAATGGATAAAGTCCGAAAGTATTCAATCTTTCTTTATAACTTAGCAACGTCCTTGTAAATTTTCTCTGTATTGTTTGACCTTTATTTACATCTTTCCTCTTGTTAGGTGACCAAAGCTGCACACAATACTCCACTTTGAATTATGAAGGCCAACATGCCAAAAGTTTTCCTTACGACCCTACCTACCTGTGTTGCCACTTTCAACTAATTATGTACCTGTATTCCCAGATCCCTTTGTTCTACCTTTTTGTTTTATAGTTAACATTTACAATGCAGATATATGTTCACTGTTAACAAGGTTTCCTTCTCTGGAATGCTGACAGACCTTCTGAATATTTCCAGCACTTCTAATTTTTTGCAGATTTAATCTGTGCTTTTTCTGGTGTAAGGATAGGAAACACTTAATTTCAACAACAACTGCCGACCAAGCTGTTGAAAGACTTCACAGCCTATTAATATTCCCAGGCTATTAACTGCTGTTATTTCATATAAAATGTGGGAGGTCAGACAACATCTACAGAGAGGAATTAGTTGATGTGTTGGGCTGAAACCCTTCATCAGTCCAGCATTTTGTGTTTGTTACTCTGAATTCCCAGCATGTGTTTATGCTGTAATTACAACTTGTGTGAAGTTACCTAGTTGTAGAGTATAAATTGACCAGAACTTTCTATTGGACGGGATGTGTGCCCACCTTAAGAAGAACCTTGCAACGCACACACAAAACGCTGGAGGAACTCAGCAGACCAGGCAGCATCTGTGAAAAGTAGTCAGAGTTAGAAGATGGGCGGGAGGGGGAGGAAGAAACACAAGGTGAAAGGTGAAACTGAGGTGGGCTAGGGGTGAAGTAAAGAGTGGGGAAGCTGATTGGTGGAAGAGATACAGGGCTGGAATAGGGGGAATCAGATAGGAGAGGACAGAAGGCCATGGAAGACAGAAAAGTCGGGGGGAGCACCAGAGGGATGTGATAGGCAGTTAAGGAGATAAGGTGAGAAAGGGAAAAGGAAATGAGGAATGGTGGGGGGGGGGCATTACCAGAAGTTCAAGAAACTGATGTTCATAACATCAGATTGGAGGCTACCCAAACGGAATACAAGGTGTTGTTCCTCCAACTCAAGTGTGCCTCTTCACGACAGTAGAGGAGGTCATGGAATAACATGTCGGAATGAGAACAGGAAGTGGAATTAAAATGTGTGGCCACTGGGAGATCCCACTTTTTCTGTGCAGATGGAGCGTAGGTGCCTGGCAAAGCAGTCTTCCCTTGCCACCCCTCCAGGGATAGGGTTCCTCTTGACCTCATCTACCACCTCATCAGCCTCCGCGTCCAGCACATAATTCTCTGTAACTTCTGCCACCTGCAATGGGATCCCACCACCAAGCACACCTTTTCCCCTGCCCACTTTCTTCTTTCCGCAGAGTTCACTCCCTAGGCGACTCTCTTGTCCATTCCTTCCTCCCCACTGATCCCCCTCCTGGCACTCATTCTTGCAAGTGGAACAAGTGCTACACCTACCCCTACACCACCTACCTCACTACCATCCAGAGCCTCAAATGGTCCTTCCAGGTGAGGCAAAATGCTTCACCTGTGAGTCTGTTGGGGTCACTTACTGTAACCGGCGTTCTCTGTGTGGCCTTCTGTATACCAGTGAGACCTGACGTAGATTGGGAGACTGCTTCACTGAGTACCAATACTCTGTCTGCCCTTCCATCAGTATCTCTGTCATTTATCAACTTTCCAGCTCTTTACTCCGCACCCCAACCCCCGCCCCCCCGGTTTCTCCTGTCACCTTGTGTTTCTTCTTCTCCTTCCCCCACCTTTTAACACCGACTCCTTATTTTTTTCTCTCTAGTCCTGATGAAGGCTCCTGGCCTGAAACATCGACTATATTCTTTTCCATAGATGCTGCCTGGCTTGCTGAGTTCCAGCATCTTGTTTGTGTTGCTTGGATCTCCAGCATCTGCAAATTTTCTCTTCTTTGCATTAAGAACCTCATTAATGCAAGCAAACTAGGATCCTGAGACATACTAAATCCCTGATGTAATAGAAGGAAAGTTTGTGGTGTATGTTCATACTGTAAGAGCAAGAGGGTTACAAGGTAGAAGTTAAGACCATTCAAAAACAAAGGAGAGTCTTTATTCCAGGGGCCATAGGAAGTTGAGGAGGTACCAAATGGGTCCTTTGCATTGATATTCAATAAGGAAAAGGACATGGAAAACAGTGAGATCTGTGCAGGTTATGTTAATATTTCAGAGCATGTTGATATCAAGAAGCATGACGTGTTAGGTTTCTTGAAGAAAATTAAGCTGGATAAATCCCCAGGGATGGGATCTATCCCGGATTATTGGCAGAGGCAAGAAAACTGATTGCTGGGGCCTTAACAGAGATCTTTGCATACCTTCTAGCTATATGTGAGGTCCCAGAAAATTGAAGAATAGTCATTGTTGTTCATTTGCTTGAGAATAGCAATTGGTAATTTGGCAAAGTATAGGCAGGTTAGTCTCAGATCACCTATAGGTGTAGGTTGGAAAATTTGGGTTATTCTTTCTGGAGTTGACAAGATAGAAGTACAGTATATAAAACTATGAGATGCACAGATACAGTACACAAGAGTCCTGCAGATGCTGGAAATCTAGACACCCACAAATACTGGAGGAACTCAGCAAGTCAGGCAGCATCTGTGGAGGAAAACAAGAAGTTTATGTTTCAGGCCTTAATTGCTGCAAACAGGAGGTTCCGGTGACATCATCACCCAGAGTGGCTGCCTAAAATAATTGTTCCTCCGAAAAAACGTTTATTTCGCCCCATTAAACTGCCAAATACAAAATCTCTCGATAATACTTGAACTGGTAAGGGGGGCAAGAATTTGGAAAGGGATGGAAACAAAAAAAGCACCATTGCCGGCCTGTAAATGAAGAAAATACAGAGAACAGCTCTGTTACACAGGCACATGATGACGAACTTAACGCTAACCTTCATTCAAATGAAGAACAGACATCCCACCTCTCCCGGAAGTTCCGGGAGTCTCCGACATGTTGATAGTGGCTTCTTGATGCCCGCAAATTATATACAATATCCCGGAAATCAAATTTTTAGAGAGCGAGCGGGGGCGGGGGGGGGGGAGGAGAGAGAGAGAGAGAGAGAGAGATCTTGATTGGGCTCTCTTTGTGCTAAGTAGACCTATCAGTTTTCTCTGTGGGCGGGCTTTACAGTCGATCTCTCTCTCTCTTTCCTTGTCCATCAGTTCAGTTTAGTGTCCTGCAGCGCCATGGCAGAGTGTTTCAAAAAAAGAAATATAAAACGTACTTCACCCCAGACTACTCTAAAGTGTACCCCTGCCCAACAGGGGTCAAAATAATGACAGTGTTGCTCGCTGCACTGTTTGCAACAGTGACTTTTCTATTGCCCATGGTGGGTTAAATGACTGCAAAAGACATGTTGAGGTGAGTTTAATAGGTGTCATTCGTTCATTAGCATAGCTAACGTTATTTAAACTAGCTGGCTAGCTGCTAAGGAGCTACTCTATTGATGTCCTACGTAATGAGGCCAAACTCCCTGTAGACTTGCTTAAAGTTGTAATAGAAGAAAAAAACGACTCCATGATGATATAATATACTATAAATACATATTTTAATGCAACATTTTCTGCATAAGACAATATAGTAAGGATACAGAGAGCCAAGATGAGGTGAATCCAGAGCAGATTTTGACTTTGGCAGAGAGATTTCCAAATGTGATCAAGGCAGATGCAAGAGAACAGCTCAATTTGGAAGTCCTGGATTATGTCTCAACTAACCTTGAAAGACCTGTGCCAAACTACAGAAGTTTGCCAGTTGATGAGTTGATGAAGCTGCTTTTGGTGCTGCCAAATTCTAATTGTGATGTAGAAAGGGCATTCAGCATGGTGCGTCACATTAAGACAGAATTTAGAAGTCACCTGTCTCACAAAACACTTTCGAATCTGATGGCTTGCAAAATTAACAAATTCATTGACACAGACTGCTATGAGGTTGAGACTTCCGGCAAAATGCTCAAATCTGCCAAGCAAGCCATATCACAGGACAAGGAAAGCTTGCAAAAGAAATAGAAAAGCTATTTGCATTAGCATTTAGCTATTAGCATTGAGACTGCCAACAAAATACTCAACAAGGAATATATATATATATATATGTGTGTGTGCGTAAATAGTTTCAATATGTGATCAAATAAATTGTTGTGTTCGGAACGGAGGGGTCGTCTATGGTGGAGTTTGTGGAAAAGTTACTACGGGACACACTGGAACTTGACATCTAGAGAGCACATCAGACGTTTGCCCCAAGACCCTCTGGGGGTAGGGAAGCCACGGTCAATAATAATCAGATTCCTCTGCTACAAAACCAAAGTAGAGATTCTGCGCAAGGCCTGGGAAAAGAAGAAGGTATTTTTGAACGGGAGATTAATATATTTTGATCAAGGTTACCCCCCAGCGGTCCTGCAGAAATGTAAGGAATATTCTGAAGTGAAGCGAGTGTTAAAACAGAGAAAGATCAGCTTCCAGACTCCCTACCCTGCTAAACTACGAGTGTTCTATGAGAA
Source organism: Mobula hypostoma (assembly GCF_963921235.1). NCBI lineage: Eukaryota > Metazoa > Chordata > Chondrichthyes > Myliobatiformes > Myliobatidae > Mobula > Mobula hypostoma. The sequence goes on from NC_086108.1 coordinate 101,240,846, forward strand.
CAGGATGCGGCTGTGGAGGAGACGACTGCAGACTTGAAGAACAGAGGACTGCCTGTCAACGTGATCACACCGAGGGAAAGCTTGACTGAGCAGCTATCCCGCTCCACCTGGGAAATGGTGGGAAGACCGAGAAAGCAGGGGACAGAAGAAGAGTGAGAGAAGAATATCAGCGAGAGACTGTGAGTTTTCAGAAGACAGCCCTCACCCGCACCAGAAGAGCTTTGAGGTCTGACTAATCTCAAAAGTGTTGATAAGCTAAACAGAAGCCAAAATAGATGACACTATATTTATCTCAAGAAATACATATTACGCACAATGTGGATTTTCTATTACTCTATTATTTTATTTTTTATTCATTCATTCACTCCTTTTTCTCCACCTAAATGAGAACATATATATGAGAGGAATACATAGGGAAGTCTTTTCTGTGTAATGGACATAGATTTTTTCACTTACTTTTTTGGGTGCTGCAGTGGGGGCCCTCAGCCCATAGGTAGGAGAGGCTATTACCTCACAGCTAGATGTTTCCTCTAGCTCAGCCCAAGATCATTTACTAGAGATCTCAGCCTTGGAATCACACCTTCGTTACCTTTTTTTTTCATTTGTGTTTCTTTGTTCTTACATGTTCAGGGAGTAGATTGGCTAAGTTCTTTTCTGCTAATTTCAATGATACACTGACAGATAAATACACAGGACTAATGATAAAGTAAAATTCATTTCTTTTACTGTCAATGGGCTGTTGAATCCAATCAAACGTAGTAAAATTCTATCTAAAATGAAGAAAGAGCAAGCCTATGTAGTATATTTACAGGAAACTCATTTAAATGATAATGAGCATGGAAAACTAAAGAGAATGGGCTTCACTAATTTGTTTTTCTCCTCATATAAATCAGGACATAGGAGAGGAGTTGCTATTCTCATCTCAAGCAAGCTAAATTTTGAAAAAGTATTCAAAATGTTAGATAAGGAGGGCAGATATATTCTAGTAAGGGGCAATATAGATGGGAATTCAGTTACTATATTGAATATATATGCACCTCCAGGAAGTGATATTAGTTTCTTCCAGAAAATCACTAATATTATGGTAACGGAAACAGAAGGTCTGCTGGAAGGAGACGATAATCTTAGCTATACCGAAAGAAGGCAAGGGTAAAATGGAATGTGGGTCATTTAGACCAATATCTGTTCTTAATGTAGATTATAGATTATTTACCTCCATCATGCCCAATGATTAGAAGAGTTTCTACCCACACTGATACATAATGATCAGATAGGTTTTATATAACAATGCCAAACACAAGACAATGTACAAAGGACACTGCAAATTATGGATCGTATAAAAAAAAATAAAATGGAAGCAATAGTGATAAGTGTGGACGCTGAAAGGGCATTTGATTCAGTTAATTGGAATTTTCTTTACAGAGTTTTACATAGATTTGTTTTACATGACACAATTATTAAAACTATACAGGCACTATATGACAATCCCACTGCTAGGATTAAAATCAATGGATATTTATCAAATAGTTTTACCCTAGAAAGGGGCACGAGACAGGGTTGTGCATGGTCACCACTACTCTTCACATTACATCTGGAACCACTAGCTCAATACATCAGACAAAATGAAGATATCAGGGGAATTACTATTAAAGGGACAGAGCATAAATTGGCCTGTTGCGTGGATGACATTTTGATCTATCTAGGGCAACCAACATACTCTTTACCTAAATTGATGCTATCTTTTGAATAATATGGTCAATTATCAGGATACAAGATTAGCATAGGTAAAACCCAATTACTTTCATATAGCTATAGCCCATCAAGAGAAATTGAAAGTAGATATCTCTTGGCATAGCAAATAGAGTCTTTCAAATATCTGGGAATCATCATGCCAAAAGATTTGGCAAAATTATTAGAATGCAATTATTTGCCTATATATAAAAAAAAAGAAGACATAAAACAAGATGGAATCTAATTCCTTTCTTTAGTCTCAGTTCAAGGATTGAATCCATTAAAATGAATATATTGCCCAGACTACTATATCTCTTTCAGACCCTACCAATAGAGATTAGCAAAAATCAATTCAACGAATGGCACAAAGTGCTATCAAGGTATATATGGCAAGGTAAAAGACCTAGAGTTCATCTCAAGACTTTGCAATTAGCCAAGGAAAAGTGGGGATGGGGCCCACCTTCTCTTCGAGATTATTATTTTGCAGCACAGATGAGAGCTGTGATATGTTGGTGCAACCCATCATATGACACTCAATGGAAAAACATTGAGGAGGGGATACCTTCCATCCCCATACAGGCAATTTTGACTGATAACAACCTACAAAGTTATATAAATACTATTGATAACCCATGGGTGAAATGGACTCTTAAAATATGGAAAACTATCATAAAAGAATATAAACTATAGGGAGATATTGTAATTCTTAAATGGTGTGCGTATGACTCGGATTTTATGCCAAATAAACTGGATGCTAGATTTAAGGACTGGACAGCTAAAGGAATAACAGTTCTATGCAATATAATGAAAGAAGGAATACTGCTCAATTTTGAAATGCTTAAAGAGAAACAATTATTAGAAAAACAAGACTTTTATCTGTATTTGCAGATGCAACATGTTAATAGGAGCGTGAAAAATGTAACTGAAGCAAGCACGTTTGATAGAACTGCTTAGAAAAGCATATAATTCAGATAATGGTAGTAGAATCATTTAAGCGTGTATAAGGGTCTGTCAAATCTTAAAACACACTCAACTTCATACATTAAAACAAAATGGGAGAATGAAGGAGGGATAACCATATCTGAGGAAGAATGGACAATAATATGGAGGTATCAATGGAAGTGTACCAGTTCACAGAAATGGAGGGAATTTGGATGGATAAACCTGATAAGGTATTTTATTACGCCCTCTCAGAAATCCCATTATGATAATAACCTCCCTGTTTGCTGGAGAAATTGTGGAAATCAAAATGCAAACCATTACCATATTTTCTGGGATTGCCCCGTTATCAAAGACTATTGGAGTGGGATACACAATGCCCTACAAGATATTTTTAAATGTGAAATACCCTTACAAAGTAAGACCATATATTTTGGGTATATACCTCAAGAATAGTTGAAAAGAGATAAATAGTTAATGAATATACTGCTGGTGGTTGGTAAAAAGACCCTTACCAGGAAATGGTTATTACAGGAGAGCCCAACTTTAAACGCATGGATGGAAATTACAATGGATATTTACAAAATGGAGACGATAACAGCATCTGTCAATCATAAATTGGATCAATTTGATTTATACTGGGGAAAATGGTTTAACTACATAACACCCCATAGGCCTGATTTTATTCTCACAAATTAATGATTATGTTGTAAAAAAAAAGATCACTCCCTACTTGTACATAGTTTTCCTTTTGTTTGTTCTTTCTTTTCTATAAGTGTATACCTCAGATAAATACTATGTGGAGATTTGTGGCAAATATGAATATATGATATATACATACAGTATCTGAAATACATCTTATGGAAATGTTAGTATAATGCTGAATTTCAATAAAAAAAATTACAAAAAAAATTGCTGCAAACTGCTGTGGATTCCACGTCAATGGACATATTTAAAGTGAAGATTGATCAATTTTGATTCAGAACCATGAAATTAGAACTTCCCTTTAGAACAGGGATGAACAGGAATTTCTTTAGCCAGAGGATTGTGAATCTGTGGAATTCAATGCTGCTGGCATTTGTCATTAGGTATATTTAAAGTGGGAGTTAATAGGTTCTTGATGAGTAAGAATATTAAAAGTTACAGGGAGAAAGCAGGAGAATTGGTTTGAGAGGGATAATAAATCAGCCAGAATAGAATACTGGAGCAGACTAGATGGGCTGAATGGCCTCATTCTGCTCCTATGTATTATGGTCTTATGGGACATCTTTACAGGAAACAATGAAGGGTCATGGCCCAAAATATCAACTGTTTATATCCCTCCATAGATGCTGCCCGACCTGTTTTCCTCAAGCACTCTGTGTGTGTGTCCTATACATAAGGTAGATTGTCAGTCTTTTCCTAGGGTGTGTTTAAGGCAGAGATTGATAGGTTTTTTTGATTGGATATGGCATCAAGGGTTACGGGGAGAAGGCCGAGAACTGGGGTTGAGGAGGAGACAAAAATAAAGATCAGCCATGATTGAATGGCGGAGCTGACTCGATGGGCCAGGTGACCTAATTCTGCTCCTATATCTTATGGTCTTATAAAACGTCAAATAATAGAGAGCACAGACTTAAGGTTATAGGGAGCAAGTTTAAAAGAGATGTGCGAGTTAAGAATTTTTACACAAAGAATGTTAAATGCCTGGAATATTCTGCTGGGAAACCGGTAGAAGCAGATACAGTAGTGATCTTGAGAGGCATTTGGACAGGTGGGCATTGGAGGGAATAGTGAACATGTGCAGACAGATGGCATTTGTTTAGCTTGGCATTATGTTTGGCAGTGACAATGTGGGCTGAAGTGCCTGTTCCTGTGCTGGGCTCTCCTGTGTTCTATGTGTACCTCCCACCTGAGGGAAATTCCAATTCTCAGCCTCTTCTAATAAAGCTGGCACACAATTACTCAATGGTTAATTATTGAAATGTCACTCAGAAACAAATCTGATTTATTTTTGTCATTGGTCTTTCAGGTGTTCAAAGGGGGTAGAAGGAAGCAGAAAAGTTTGCAATAGAGGTAGCTGTTCAAACTGTTCCATTAATAAAAAGACAGGATTGCCAGATGGACATTGTGCATTTTATCCAGAGAAGAACCAGAGTACATCATCTTCAATAATGTATAATCAAGGACTGAAAAATGTAAGTGGAGTCACCGGACTGCTTTCCAAACTGATGATGAACTTTTCTACCTACAGCTCATTGTATTAGTTACAGTTGATCACTGCAGAGCATCGTCAGAATCAGAATCAGAATCAGAATCAGGTTTATTATCACCGGCATGTGATATGAAATTTGTTAACTTAGCAGCAGCAGTTCAATGCAATACATAATCTAGCAGAGAGAGAAAATAATAATAATAATAAATAAGCAAGTAAATAGTTTACAGTATTGAATAGATGATAAAAATGTGCAAAAACAGAAATACTGTATATTAAAAAATGTGAGGTAGTGCCCAAAGCTTCAAAGTCCATTTAGGAATCGGATGGCAGAAGGGAAGAAGCTGTTCATGAATCACTGAGTGTGTGCCTTCAGGCTTCTGTATCTCCTACCTGATGGTAACAGTGAGAAAAGGGCATGCCCTGGGTGCTGGAGGTCCTTAATAATGGACGCAGCCTTTCTGAGACACTGCTCCCTGAAGATGTCCTGGGTACTTTATAGGCTCGTGCAATATCCCAGCCCAGCCTGAATTCAGCTGCTTCAGAATCAGGTTTATTGCTTCAAGTTCAAGTTTATTGTCATTCAACTGTACACATGTATACCTCGCTAAACTAAACCCTATTCCTCCACACTCAACCACACACTACATATAACCCACACAGAACACATAAAGTAATATTACCACAAATAAACTAACAAATACCAAAATATACTCCAGAAGATTGACATCTGGCGTAAGGTGACACTCACAACACGCTGGAGGAACTCAGCAGGTCGGGCAACATCCGTGGAAAAGATCGGTCGACGTTTTGTGGCCGGAGCCCTTCGCTGTTGTGAGTGTTGCTTTGACCCCAGCATCTGCAGATTATTTTGTGGTGGTGTAAGGTGCATTTACAACACAAGTCAAAAAGTAAGCTGCTTAATGTTACTGACGCATTATATGTGAAAAGACCTGGTTGGTAGCAGGGAGTTGATTCATCTCATGGTCTGGGAGGAGAAACTGTTCCCCATCCTAACAGTCACTGTCCTAATTTCTGCCTGACGGTAGGGGTCAGAGAGATGGTGGGATAGGTGAGAGGGATCCTTGACAATGCTAAGAGCTCTGCGTATGCAGTGCTCCTTGTAATAATCTCAGATGGGTGGAAGAGAGACGCCAATGATCTTCTTAGCAGTCATTACAATCCTTTTTAGGGTCTTGTGGTCAGGTGCCTTGCAATTCCAATACCAGATGGTGATGCACCTGGTCACAGTATGCTCCTGTAAAAATTAGTTAGCAGCATGAACAGCAGAGGGTTGAGCATGCAGCCACAGAGGGTGGGTGATGGCGCCAGTTCTCAGTGTGATGGAGCTAGAGGTGTTGCTGTCTGTGGCCTTTGTGTCAAGAAGCCCAAAATCCAGTTACAGAGAGAAATGCTGAGATCCAACGAGGACAGTTTACTCACCAGCTTCTGAGGGATGATCATATTAGACACCGAGCTGAAGTCGATAAACAGCATCCTGGCATATGACGCAACATTTTCCAAGTGGGACAGGACAGAGTTGAGGACAGAGACTATTAGCACTGACTTATGCTATGGAATTTGTTGTTTTGCAGCAGCAGTGCTTTGCAATATAATAAAAAACTGCAAATTACAATATAATATATAAATAATTAATATTGGAAAAAAGAGCCAAATATTGAGGTACTGTTCATGTGTTCGTGAAACATTCAGAAATCTGATGACAGAGTTGAAGAAGCTTATCCTAAAATATTGAGGGCAGTTTTTCAGGCTCCTGAACCTCCAGCTGAATGGTAATAATTGGAAGAGGGCATGTCCTCCAGAGTGAGGGTTCTTAATGATCGGTGCTGTCTTCTTAACTCTGTGAAGATGTCCTCTATTCAAAGACCAAGTAAACTTATTATCAAAGTAGCTACAGTTCACTGCCCTGAGATTCAATTCCTTGCAGGCATTCGTAGAGAACAAAAAGAAGCACAATAGTGTCAGTGACAAACTGCCCTCAAACAAAAATGGAGAAATAACCAATGTGCAGAAGGTATCAAATTGTACAGTTGTAAAAAACAAAAAAAAATAATAAATAAACAAATTACAACAGGGATATTTAAATTATCCTTAGTAACAGGAGAGGTACCAAGGTTTCAAAGGGCATTTATTATCAAAGGATGTATAAATTATACAACCTTGAGATTTGTCTGCTTACAGGCAGTTGTAATGCAAGGAACCCAAAATAACCCAATTAAAAAAAATAAGACCAATCCCCAGTGTGCAGAGAAAAAGAGAAAAAAAACCCCACAAAACTGATCACTTAAACAGTAGAAGCAAGCAACAACAACAGCATTCTAAACCAAATTGATCCCTTAGATCCAAATACCCAAAGCAGCCATATAAACACCGTGGCTACCAGAGCAGGCAAAAGGATAGGAATTCTGTGGTGCATAACTCACTTCCTGACTCCTTGAAGCCTGTCCACCATCTGCAAGGCTTAGGTCAGGAGTGTAATGGAATACTCACCACTCTCCTGGACGAGTGTGGCTCCACCAACACTCAAGAAATTTGACACCATCCAGTACAAGGCAGCCAACTTGATTGGTACCTCTTCCACAAACATCCAATCCTTCCAGCAATGAACGGCTGCACCCATGTGTACTATCTACAAGTTGCACTGCAACAACACACCAAATTTCTTAAGGCAACAACTTCCAGACCTACAACCACTACCATCGAGAAGAACGAGAACAACAACTAAAACGACAGGAATTCTGCAGATGCTGGAAATTCAAGCAACACACATCAAAGCTGCTGGTGAACGCAGCAGGACACTGATGAAGGGTCTCGACCTGAAACGTCGACTGTACCTCTTCCTAGAGATGCTGCCTGGCCCGCTGCGAGAACAGCAACTACCTGGGAACACCACCACTTGGAAATCCCCCTCCAAGTCACTCACCATCCTGACATGGAAACATATCGCCGTTCCTTCATTGTCGCTGGGTCAAGATCATGGAACTCCCTCCCTAACAGCACTGTGAGTGTACCTACACCTCAGGGACTGCAGTGGTTCAAGAAGGTAGATCATCACCATCTTCTCAAGGACAACAAGGGATGGGCAATATATGTTGGCTTAATTGGCGATGCCCACATCCCATAAATGAATAAATTAAAAAAAGCCTGGAGTAGGCTCAAAACCTCAGCATTCAGTTCATCATGTTAGCAGGGCAAATCCCCGCAAAATGCGCAGACACGAAGCACAGCATCTGGGGCAGTCTCACAGCCTTAGCATTGCAGAGGGATAGAAGCCCTCAGCCTATCTGAGCCAGCATTTAAATTGTCCGAACCTCACTCTGGGACCCAGACGCCGCTGCCGGCAAATTGCTCTGGGTCTAGATTTCACTTCCGACGGAACCATTCTCAACCTCTCCAAATTGACTCAGCAACCATTCTCAACCTCTCCAAATTGACTCAGCACTCAGTGATCCAACCATACCTGGCTCTATTTTTTCCAATATTTTTATTATTAATTTTACATATGTATACAGAGTACAAGAAAAAAAATATATCAATACATTGTACTAAACCGCATATAAAGACTCCTTACCCTATATTCATACAGATTAATTAATTCGTAACATTGAAATATAGTAATATTATTATATTAAACAATCTAACCCACTACCAAGACCAAAGCTGATTAGTAAAGAAAAAAAGGAAAAAAAAATTATTAGTCATCATCTGTGCATTAACAGCAAATCAAAGGTTTTGAAGATAATTCAGAAAAGGTCCCCACAGTGTTTGAAAGTATTGGCTAGATTCAGAGATTAAACATCGAATCTTCCCTAAATTTTAACATGACATCACATCACGTAACCATTGAGCATGAATAGGAAGGGCCACATCTTTCTATTTAAGCAAGAGCGTTCTTCTGGCCATCACCTGGCTCTTGACACCCTGCCTTTCCAGTCTATGTGGGTTGACTTTTAGATTGTCCAAACAGTGGATTATGGCCTTGCATTAGGATCCAGGCTTCAGCACAGCAAATCACTCTGGGCCTTGAATTTGCTATGGACCTGGATTTCGCTGGCGAAGGACCCATTCTCGTTCTTTCCGATTCGGCTTGTCATTTAGAGTGTTTCACCCTCATACACTGGTTAGTTGGTAGGAAATCGGATCTCCTCTGTCCCATCTTCTCCCCTCTGAATCATTCACTCCAACCAGCCAGCTCCAACTCCAAGTGTGTTGACTTCGTAATGCAACAGCAGGGCACATCCCACAAATTCACTTTGCTCATTTCTTCATTGTTTGCGGTGAGACTTTATCACAACTTACATAAAAAAAAGTGTTATTAATTATGGTTTTACTTGAATTCATTTGCTTTCAAGCTCCAAGTACACTTTTGCATGTCTTTGGTAGCACTGAAGATTGGAGAATAGCTAATGTTCCACTGTTTACGAAAGCCTCAAGACCTAAACTTGGAAATTATGGGCCAGTGAGTCTGACATCAGTATGGGAAAGTTATTGGAAGTTATTCACTTGATAGAGGTGTAAAAGACGATGAGAGGCATTGATCATGTGGGTAGTCAGAGGCTTTTTCCCAGGGCTGAAATGGTTGCCACAAGAGGACACAAGTTTAAGGTGCTGGGGAACAGGTACAGAGGAGATATCAGGGGTAAGTTTTTTACTCAGAGAGTGGTGAGTGCATGGAATGGACTGCCGGCAACGGTGGTGGAGGTGGATACAATAGGGTCTTTTAATAGACTTTTAGATAGGTACATGGAGCTTAGAAAAATAGAGGCCTATAGGTAAGCCTAATAATTTCTAAGGTAGGGACATGTTCGGCACAACTTTGTGGGCCGAATGGCCTGTATTGTGCTGTAGGTTTTCTATGTTTCTATGTATTCCAAGGGACTGGTTATATAAGTCTCTTTAGATAGACTGGTTATATGTCTATTTAGATAGACATGGACTGATTAAGGATAGTCAGCATGGCTTAGTGTGTGGTAGGTCATGTTTAAGCAACCTTATAGAGTTATTCAAGAAAGTTACCAGGAAGGCGGATGAAGGCAAGGCAGTGGATTTTGCCCATACAGACTTTAGCAAGGCATTTGACAAGGTCCCACGTGGCAGATTGATCAAGAAGGTTCAATAGCTCGGCATTCAAAATGAGGTAGAAAATTGGATTAGATATTGACTTTGAGGGAGAAGCTAGAGTGTGGCAGTAGATAATTGCCTCTCTGATTGGAGACCTGTGACTAGTGGTGTGCCGCTACTGTTGTTTGTGATCTACAGTATATCAAACAATCAATTAGGGATAGTATCAATTCCAAAGAAGAAGCATACAAATTAGCCAGAAAAAGCTGCTCACCTGAGGACTGGGAGAAATTCAGAGCCAGCAGAGGAGGACAAAGGGCTTCATTAGGAAAGGGAAAAAAGATTATGAGAGAAAACTGGCAGGGAACATAAAAGCTGACTGTAAAAGCTTTTATAGATATGTGAAAAGAAAAAGATTGGTTAAGACAAATGTAGGTCCCCTACAGACAGAAACAGGTGAATTGATTATGGGGAACAAGGACATGGCAGACCAACTGAATAACTACTTTGGTTCTGTCTTCACTAAGGAGAACATAAATAATCTTCCGGAAATAGTAGGGGAGAGAGGGTCTAGTGAGATGGAGGAACTGAGGGAAATACATGTTAGTAGGGAAGTGGTGTTAGGTAAATTGAAGGGATTAAAGGCAGATAAAACTCCAGGGCCAGATGGTCTGCATCCCAGAGTGCTTAAGGAAGTAGCCCAAGAAATAGTGGATGCATTAGTGATAATTTTTCAAAACTCTTTAGATTCTGGACTAATTCCTGAGGATTGGAGGGTGGCTAATGTAACCCCGCTTTTTAAAAAGGAGGGAGAGAGAAACCGGGGAATTATAGACCGGTTAGCCTAACATCGGTGGTGGGGAAAATGCTAGAGTCAGTTATCAAAGATGTGATAACAGCACATTTGGAAAGCGGTGAAATCATCGGACAAAGTCAGCATGGATTTGTGAAAGGAAAATCATGTCTGACGAATCTCATAGAATTTTTTGAGGATGTAACTAGTAGAGTGGATAGGGAAGAACCAGTGGATGTGGTATATTTGGATTTTCAAAAGGCTTTTGACAAGGTCCCACGCAGGAGATTAGTGTGCAAACTTAAAGCACACGGTATTGGGGGTAAGGTATTGATGTGGATAGAGAACTGGTTGGCAGGAAGCAAAGAGTGGGAATAAACGGGACCTTTTCAGAATGGCAGGCAGTGACTAGCGGGGTACCGCAAAGCTCAGTGCTGGGACCCCAGTTGTTTACAATATATATTAATGACTTAGATGAGGGAATTAAATGCAGCATCTCCAAGTTTGTGGATGACACGAAGCTGGGCGGCAGTGTTAGCTGTGAGGAGGATGCTAAGAGGATGCAGGGTGACTTGGATAGGTTAGGTGAGTGGGCAAATTCATGGCAGATGCAATTTAATGTAGATAAATGTGAGGTTATCCACTTTGGTGGCAAAAACAGGAAAATAGATTATTATCTGAATGGTGGCCGATTAGGAAAAGGGGAGGTGCAACGAGACCTGGGTGTCATTATACACCAGTCATTGAAAGTGGGCATGCAGGTACAGCAGGTGGTGAAAAAGGCAAATGGCATGCTGGCATTCATGGCAAGAGGATTCGAGTACAGGAACAGGGAGGTACTACTACAGTTGTACAAGGCCTTGGTGAGACCACACCTGGAGTATTGTGTGCAGTTTTGGTCCCCTAATCTGTGGAAAGACATTCTTGCCATAGAGGGAGTACAAAGAAGGTTCACCAGATTGATTCCTGGGATGGCAGGACTTTCATATGATGAAAGACTGGATCGACTAGGCTTGTACTCGTTGGAATTTAGAAGATTGAGGGGGGATCTTATTGAAACGTATAAAATCCTAAAGGGATTGGACAGGCTAGATGCAGGAAGATTGTTCCCGATGTTGGGGAAGTCTTTCTACTGATTTGATGCCATTCTTTACCAGTAGAGCCACAGCACCCCCTCTGCCTCCGGTATAATGTGTAACCTTAGACATTCAGCTCTCAGCTACAACCATCCTTCAGCCACACTTCAGTGATGGCAACAATATCGTATTTGACAATCTGTAATATTACAACAAGATCATCCACCTTAACTCTTATACTCCGTGCACTTGGATACAACACCTTGAGTACCGTATTTGCTATCCGTTCTGAACCTGCATTCCAATGATTTGATACAGTCTGTTGGCTGCAACGAAGTCCCATCACCTGCCTGTCCTTCCTGACAACCTGACTGCATGCCATCTTTATTTGTTTTACCATTCGCCCTATCCTGAGTCCCTTCACACCGGGCCCCACACCGTGCCAAATTAGTTTAAATCCTCCCCATCAGCTGTTTCAAACCTGCCAATGAGAATATTGAATTCCTTGGATTCAGATGCAACCCCTCACTTTTGAACAGGTCATTCCTCCCCCAGAAGAGATCCCAATTATCCAAGAATTTGAAGCCCTGCCCCTAACACCATCTTCTCAGCCACGCATTTTTCTGTCAAATCATCTGGTTTTTACCCTCACTAGTATCTGGTTTCCTCCTCTTCTTGTCAATAATCAGCCCTTTGGTTTTGCTGAAGTGAGTGAGAGGTTGTTGTTGTGCACCTCCACTCATCCAAAATACCTATATTCTGATTCATCATCTCCTTTGATTCGGCCAACAACAGTAGCTAAACTTAAATATGGTGTTGGAGCTGTACTTAGCCTCACAGTCATAAGCATCAAGTGCATAGAGCACTGGGCTAAGCACAGACCCTGTGGAGCACCAGTGCTCATAGTGATTGTGGATCTGATGCTGTTACCAATCTGAATGAACTGGGGTCTGCAAGTGAGGAAATCGAGGATCCAGTTGCAGAAGGAGGTATTGAGGCCTAGGTCCTGGAGCTTATTGATTAGTTTTGAAGGGATGATTGTGTTGACTGCAGAGCTATAAAGAATGAAGAGCATCCTGATGTATGCATCTTCACTGTCCAGATGTCCCAGGCTTAAGAGAAAAGCCAATGAAACGGCATCTGCTGTGGACCTGTTATAACGATAGGCAACTGGAGTGGATTCAATTTGTTTCTGAGAGGAGTTGATAGTGTTCATCATCAATCTCTCAAAGCATTTCATCACAGTGGATATAATTGCTACTGGACAACAGATATCGAGGCAAGTTGCTGCATTCTTCTTCGGTACCAGTATAATTGAAGCCTGCTTGAAACAGGCGGGTAACTTAGTCTGATAAAATGAGATGTTTAGGATATCAGTAAACACTCCAGCCAATTACTTAGCGCAGGTCTTCAGTACTTGGCCAAGTACGCCACCAGGGCCAAATGCTTTTCGTGGGTTCACCCTCCTTAAGAATGCTCTCAGATTTGCCTCATAGACTGAAATCACAGGTCATCAGGGACTATGGGAGTTTGTAAAGGTGCCTCCATATTCTGTCAGTCAAAGGTTAGCATTAATTTTGAGAGTGTCAGAGTATAAAAGCAAGGATGTAATGCTGAGGCTTTATAAAGCACTGGTAAGGCCTCACATAGCGTTGTGAGCAGTTTTGGGATCCTTATCTAAGAAGAGACTCATTGCATTGGAAAGACTTCAGAGGAGGTTGACAAGAATGATTCTCAGAATGAAAGGATTATCTTATGAGGAACATTTAATGGTTCCGGGCCTGTACTCACTGGAATTTAGAAGAGTGGTGGATTGGGGGGTGGTGAATGAACTCATAAAAACCTATCAAATGTTGAAAGACTTGGAGAGAGTGGATGTGGAGCAGATGTTTCCTATAGCAGCGCGGGGTGGGGTGATGTGGCTAGGATCTGAGAGCACCGCGTCAGAGCAGTGGGATGTCCATCTTGAATAGAGATGAGGGGGCATTTCTTTAGCCAAAGGTTGGTGAATCTGTGGAATTTGTTGCCCTGGGCAGCTGTGAAGGCCAGGACATTGGGTATATTTAAGTCGGAGGGAAATGGGTTCTTGATTAATCAGACCGTGAAAGATATGGGGATAAGTCAGGAGAATAGCGTTGAGGAGGGAAATGGATCAGCCATGATGAATTGGCAAGGTAGCCTCGATGGGCTGAATGGCCTAATTCTGCTCCTTTAGGCATTGGCTTTGTGGGAGAAGCCAGAGTGTGGTGATAGATGGTTCCTCTCTGAAATGAGATCTGTATTTAATGTAGTGCTGCAGGGATTGGCACTGGGTACATTGTTGTTTGTCATCTTCATCAATGATCTGGATGATGATGCAGTGAACCAGATCAGCAAATTTGCAGATGGCACTAACATTGGATGTGTAGCAGCCAGTGAGGAAGACTATTATGGCTTGTAGCAGGATCTGGACCAGAAGGGAAAATGAGCTGAAAAATGGCAGATGAAATTTAATACAGACAAGCACAAGATGTTGCACTTCGATAGGACCATTCAGGGTAGGTCTTACACAGTGAGTGGTAGTGCACTGAGGAGTGTGGTAGAACAAAGGGATCTGGGAATACAGGTCCATAATTCATTGAAAGTGGTGTCACAAGTTCTAGGTATCATTAAAAAATCATTTGGCACAATAGCATTCATAAATCCAAGTATCCAGTATAGCAGATGGAAAGTTATGTTGAAGTTGTATCAGATATTGGTGAGGCCTAATTTTGAGTATTGTATGCAGTTTTGGTCACTAACCTCCAGGAAAGATGTAAATAAGGTTGAAAGAGTACAGAGAAATTTTACAAGGATGTTGACAAGGATGAAAACCTGAGTTATAAGGAAAGATTGAATACATTTAGACGTTATTGCTTGGAACATAGAAGATGGAGAGGAGATTTGATGCAGGTTTACAAATTTATGAGGGTTACAGATAGGGTAATGCAAGCAGGCATTTTTCACAGAGGTGCGGTGGGACTACAACCAGATGTCATGACTTAAGGGTGAAAAGTGAGAAATTTAAGGCAAACATGAGGGGAAATTTATTCACTCAGAGGGTCATGAGAGTGTGCATAATTGGTGTGCTGGGATTTCAATGCTTAAGCGAAGTTTGGATAGGTACATTGGATCATAGGGGTGTGGTGGAATATGGTCCCAGTGCACGTCAATGGGAATAGGTAGTTTACATGGTTTCATCATGAAGTAGATGGGCCAAACAGCCTGTTTCTCTGCTGTACTTTTCTCTAAAGTGAACACAAACTGCATGGAGCTCATCTGGGAGTGAAACCTTTTTGTCACATTTGCCATTTGCTTTTACTTTGTCAGAGTTGATAGCATTCAAGCTCTTCCACATCTGTTGAGCATCCTTCTGTGATTCAAGTTTAGTCTGGAATTGCCACTTCTCATGTGAGATGTCTTTCTGGAGATTGTTTCTGGTCTTCTTGTATCAATGATGGAGCTGGTTGAGTCCATAACACTCTGCAGTTTTCTCCATTTCTGTGCATTGGTATCTTCATATCAGGTGGTGATACAACCAATCAGGAATTTGCCAGTGTCAGTGACCTTAACCTCACTGTATTATAGAAACATAGAAAATAGGTGCAGGAGTAGGCCATTCGGCCCTTCGAGCCTGCACCGCCATTCAGTATGATCATGGCTGATCATCCAACTCAGAACCCTGCCCCAGCCTTCCCTCCATACCCCCTGATCCCTTTAGCCACAAGGGCCATATCTAACTCCCTCTTAAGTATAGCCAATGAACTGGCCTCAACTGTTTCCTGTGGCAGAGAATTCCACAGATTCACCACTCTCTGTGTGAAGAAGTTTTTCCTCATCTCGGTCCTAAAAGGCTTCCTCTTTATCCTCAGACTGTGACCCCTCGTTCTGGACTTCCCCAACATCAGGAACTATCTTCCTGCATCTAGCCTGTCCAATCCCTTTAGGATTTTATACATTTCAATACGATCCCCCCTCAATCTTCTAAATTCCAACGAGTATAAGCCTAGTCGATCCAGTCTTTCCTCATATGAAAGTCCTGCCATCCCAGGAATCAATCTGGTGAACCTTCTTTGTATTCCCTCTATGGCAAGGATGTCTTTCCTCAGATTAGGGGACCAAAACTGCACACAATACTCCAGGTGTGGTCTCACCAAGGCCTTGTACAACTGCAGTAGTACCTCCCTGCTCCTGTACTCGAATCCTCTCGCTATAAATGCCAGCATACCATTCACCTTTTTCACTGCCTGCTGTACCTGCATGCCCACTTTCAATGACTGGTGTATAATGACACCCAGGTCTCATTGCACCTCCACTTTTCCTAATCGGCCACCATTCAGATAATAACCTGTTTTCCTGTTCTTGCCACCAAAGTGGATAACCTCACATTTATCCACATTAAATTGCATCTGCCATGAATTTGCCCACTCACCTAACCTATCCAAGTCACTCTGCATCCTCTTAGCATCCTCCTCACAGCTAACACTGCCACCCAGCTTCGTGTCATCCACAAACTTGGAGATGCTGCATTTACTTCCCTCATCTAAGTCATTAATATATATTGTAAACAACTGGGGCCCCAGCACTGAGCCTTGCGGTACCCCACTAGTCACTGCCTGCCATTCTGAAAAGGTCCTGTTTATTCCCACTCTTTGCTTCCTGTCTGCCAATCAATTCTCTATCCACATCAATACCTTACCCCCAATACTGTGTGCTTTAAGTTTGCACACTAATCTCCTGTGTGGTACCTTGTCAAAAGCCTTCTGAAAATCCAAATATTCCACATCCACTGGTTCTCCCCTATCCACTCTACTAGTTACATCCTCAAAAAATTCTATGAGATTCGTCAGACATGATTTTCCTTTCACAAATCCATGCTGATTTTGTCCGATGATTTCACCGCTTTCCAAATGTGCTGTTATCACATCTTTGATAACTGACTCTAGCATTTTCCCCACCACCGATGTTAGGCTAACCGGTCTATAATTCCCCGGTTTCTCTCTCTCTCCTTTTTTAAAAAGCAGGGTTACATTAGCTACCCTCCGATCCTTAGGAACTAGTCTAGAATCTAAAGAGTTTTGAAAAATTGTCACTAATGCATCCACTATTTCTTGGGCTACTTCCTTAAGCACTCTGGGATGCAGACCATCTGGCCCCGGGGATTTATCTGCCTTCAATCCCTTCAATTTACCTAACACCACTTCCATACTAACATGTATTTCCCACAGTTCCTCCATCTCACTAGACCCTCTGTCCCCTATTTCTGGAAGATTATTTATGTCCTCCTTAGTGAAGACAGAACCAAAAGTTATTCAATTGGTCTGCCACGTCCTTGTTCCCCATAATCAATTCACCTGTTTCTGTCTGTAGGGGACCTACATTTGTCTAAACCAATCTTTTTCTTTTCACATATCTATAAAAGCTTTTACAGTCAGCTTTTATGTTCCCTGCCAGTTTTCTCTCATAATCTTCTTTCCCTTTTTAATTAAGCCCTTTGTCCTCCTCTGCTGGACTCTGAATTTCTCCCAGTCCTCAGGTGAGCCGCTTTTTCTGGCTAATTTGTATGCTTATTGCTGATGATTGTACATTGTTCAATGTGATTCTACTCTCAGCCATCAAAGCACTCCTGAATGATGTCCAGGCATGGACTAATAATTAATATTTCAAATTGAACAGGTTAGGTCAGAATCCCTAACACAGGGGGTGGGGAGGGTCGAGGAGCGTCGACTCAGACCATGCGTCGGGCATTTTCATGCCTTACAAGGCGCAGATTGGAAGTCTGTGTGGGGCGCCACTCCTCGCACAGACTAGAGCAATGTGTGATTAAGTGCCTTCTTCAAGGGCACAAACATGCAGCCACAGCTGAGGCTCGAAATAGCAATCTTGAGGTAACTAGACAAATGCCTTACCCGCTTGGCCACGTGCCTAACACAAGCATCCATCCTATTCCAAGAGAATATTCCCTGACTCATAATCCTGAACATTTTGGGAAGTCTGATAGGACCATAAGACTGGAAGACATCGCAGCAGAATGAGGTCATTTCACCTATTGACTGTGCTCTGCCATTTAATCATGGCTGTTTGTTTTTCCCTCTCAACCCCATCACCTGCCTTCTCCCTATATCCTTCGACACCTCAAATACCTATCAACCTCCACTTTAAATACAAGATGTTAGATCTGCAAAAAGAGATTTAAATAGAATATGGTTCCGATGGGGGCAAATGGGTTTAGTGCAAAAGGGCAAAAAGCTGCATGGACAGGTTAGGTCAAAGGGCATATTTTTCTCTTTGACCAGGTGACCTGTTGATTGAAGGATAAATATCAGGTATAAACTGGGAACAATCCCCTTACTACTCTTTGATACAGCTCTCAGAGATCAGTTGTAACCTTCAGGTGAGGACCTCCTTCTGGCTACCCATCTACTTAACACATTTTTTTTTTCTAGATGGACAAGTTCTGCACTGACAAGACTCACAACACTGAAGCACCCAACATGCAGAATAGAATGTGCAATTGCAGGAGCACTTGGGACGTGATCAGCCATTCGGAAGAACTTAGAAGCATTTCTTCGCCCCACACTGGTTCAACCAATCCAACATTCACAATTCTACAGGCCAAGGACCGTGTACTTTGCTTAGTCCTTGACGTATCATCAAGCATGAATGGGGTAAGGTCTTTTATGATCAGGCTATTTGATGAAATGTGTAGATACGGTAACAATAGAGTGACATTGTAAAAGCATTCTGATATTTATTGTTGAACATTGTTGATTTTTGTTGCATATTGTGGCCTGAGCAATACACCACAGAAAATTCCTCAAATATGTAAATTATATGGCAAATAAAGTTGATTTTTGCTTCTTGATTTTTGATCGTTGAAGAGAGGCCACGGTGTGGGAGCTCTGCAATATCTTGTCTGCAGCATTTCACTTTCATTTACTGTATGTGATTAGAAACAAACGTATGAGCACCATTTGTTTCAAATTTATGCAAAATGTTGAAGTGGGCTTAACATTCCTGTTGGACTAAGAGACAGCATTCACTCAGTGATGGGGTGAGATTTTGGCTGATGTGTGTAAATGATCATTTAGGCAGCTTTCCCATCTTATTACTTGAGCCGATGTTACTTCTTTCTGTCCTTTATTTCTTCCAATCTGTAATGATTAATACCACTCAGAGAAAGCACAGAATGTAGGACCACCCCTTGGACCCAGATGGTCAGTGATGCTTTATAATCCAATGGGTAGTCAATGGAAGAATAGAATTGTGGATATGAAGACAGTCTGAGTTTTGGCTGTAACACCCTGGGAAAGGTTTCATTTGTCACGCCAAACAAAGCTATCGGACGATTGAATGCTAATGAGAGAGATAAGAGAGACATGGAGAGACGTTCAAAATGCTAATAAGAGAGGAGAGAGGGATTAACGGAAAAGAAACACAATTCAGAATATTGACAGACCGGTTGCTTTGAACCTGAACTCTTTGAAGTTTGATGGACAGGCGATACCCCAGCAGGGGGATAAAAAGAACAGGTTCACTAAGGCACGGGACACCACGAGACCACGAGATAACGAGATCCTGGAAAGAGCGGTGTGCCCCCACAAGTTGGGGAGAGTTTGGAGGTCCGGTTCGCAGGAACCGACCATAGGCTCACAGGGTGTAAAGGTACGATCAGTGGGAACCTGGTGTGTGTGTACGCCCATGCCTGGGTGCCGGGTTCGCCGCGGAAGAACGATCGTATCCGGAACGGAGGGGTCACAGTTGGTGACCACAGCGGGATAGAAGACATCAAAGGTCTACCTGAACCAAATTGCATCCCCCCCCCCCCAACGGCACAACAGCGATTACTGCAAACTGTACTAAGCTGAACTGAACTCTGCATCACTTAAGACTGATCATTTTACCCCTAGACTGCGATAGAGCTTGGTTTGATCCCTATTACCCTAGTTCTGTGTATAGGTGTGTATTATCATTGCTAACCTGTTGCATTTGTTATCCTTACAATTAGAGTACTGTGTTATTTATTTCTTTAATAAAACTTTATTAGTTCCTAGTAATCCAGATTCCAACGAGTGGTCCATTTCTGCTGGTTTGGCAACCCAGTTACGGGGTACGTAACACATTTCTAACGTAATGGTCTTTCTGTAGAAGCAGTGTTTGGGTTATGGTTAGAGATAACGCGGGCTTTGGAATGTGAGCCATGCAATGAAGGGAGTGTGTTTTCCTGTTGTGTGCCTGACACTGGGGTGAGCTGGTTTTTTGTTTGGCGGGAGATGAAGGGAGAAGACATTGGAGAGAAGAGGTCATAGGACTCAACCCAGAGTGGGGCCGTGATCTGACGAAGCTCAGGGAGATCGAAGGAGGATGGGCAAAGGGGAAACCGTGAGCTCCAACTTGTGTGCATTAGACTGTTCCATTAAAATGGGCTCTTTTCTTTTTTTTCGCTTTTTCTTTTCCAACCCTTTAGGCAAATTAAGAATTATGAAGCTAAATTGTTTAATTGTATGTGGTGTCTGTCTATTATTTTGTGGTACTTCATTGTAACAGGGTAATAAATCACACTGCATCCACACAAACAGGAGGTTTCAGGGTGAGCTCACACTTCAATCTCACAAGTTTGGCGGAGACAGAGATTGTCTTCCCTAGACTTACGCAGCTGACGAAACCAGAGTGTTTCACAGCTAACCAGCCATGAATAATACAGAGACTCAAAGCAATTAGATTCTTTGGACAGTGTGGCCATCTTTATTATGCTGAGGACACATCTCTAGACATTCCAAACAGCTACATATTGTACGTGAATTTACCCACAAACAAGAGAAAATATACAGATGCTGGAAATCTGAGCAACACACACAAAATGCTGGAGGAACTGAGCAGGCCAGGCAGCATCTATGGTAAAGAGTACAGTCGACGATTTGGGCCGAGATCCTTTCTTACCCCACCCTGAATTTACCCAACCTGATCCCTCAGCTGGAAGCTGGGAATGCTTGGATAAAATGGATAGCTTTCTGTGTTCGCTTGTCAGACCTTCGGTGTATAATGGTGCAGAGATCACCAGGTGCTGTCAGTAGGTTAAAGTGTCGGTTGTGGTGAACAGCAAGAGCAAGTGAGGTCGGTGAGCAGCAATGGGCTAAGGTAAGGTAGGATTTTACCTTTTTCCTCAACTCCGCTGGTCCACTGCAAGGGCAGTGGTTGCAGTGAGTGGAGTGGCAGCTCCTGAGAGCAGGGAGAAGTTAGGTGTCACTGAGGACAATTTCTCAGACCATATGGATGGTTGGAGCAGCAGTTGGATCAGTGAGCAGAGTACAGGAGGCAAAGACAGCATTTCCAGGAGGTGGTCAGACCAAAAGTTGAGCTAGATATTCATTTTCTAGGGACCAAAGGACCTACTGTTAACCTTTGTTTCTAGGACAGAAGCCTGACCTTGCCAAGGGAGACTTGTGTTAACTAAGTTAAACTTCAGACCAATATTCCTTGTTCACCCTCACATCATAAACAAAAGAACGAGGTTTGCATTGGAGCACGGTTTAACCCAAAGAAACAATGTGATGCTCCTAGTGTTCACTTAGTGTACATACAGTCTATGTATATAAGCTAATCACGTGTATATGCAGAAAATATTCAACAGTCTGTTTTAAAAATTATTTTTATGTTTAAATTTATTATGTTTTTATGCTGCATCAAATCCAGAGTAACAGTCATTTTATTCTCCTTTATGCACGTTTACTGAAGAATGATAATAAACAACCTTGAATTGAACTGCATTGGACAATTTATGAAAATCAGAAGAAGCTGATTCTGTTTTAGTTGTAGACAGCAGTAGGAACATTGAAAACAGCACTGAATGAATATCCCACACTCTGGGGATGTTGAGCCCCACATTACCAAACAGGTAAATGTGCCGGTCACTTGCTCATCCAGTAATGTGGAGCTGAATTGCAACAACAGCCTGATTCCAGCAGAATGGCCGCAGCTTCATGGTTTACATCTAAAGGCATTAAGATTCAGTTGTATCCAGCACTGTCTGGCCCATTAAACGGGGCTGAGATTAATCTTACATCACACTTTGTGCTTTATGTTGGTGAACAGGAGAATCGCATTGTCAGGCTTCGACAAGCTGTTGAGATATTCTTGCTGCAGGTCATTGAAAAAGGATCACAAGTTGGAATTGTCACTTTTAACCATGATGCCAACACTAAAGCACAGTTAGAAAAGATTGTTAATCCTGATGTGAGGAAGCATCTTGTACAGCTGCTACCAACATCAACTGGAGGGGGAACGAGTATCTGTGCGGGGGTTCGATCTGGCTTTCAGGTAGGTCTGGAAAACTTCATTAACACATTCCTTTCAGGGATTACATTTTACCCAACTTGTTGACAACTCATTGTCTTTCAGGTACTTCGTGGCGATGATGGAGATACAAGTGGTGATGAAATTATTTTGCTTACGGACGGAGAGGACAACAGTATTAGCAGTTGTTTCACAGAGGTGGAACTGAGTAGAGCCACGATCCACACAATTGCTCTAGGGCCAAAGGCAGACAAGGATCTAGAGAAGCTCTCAGCAAAGACAGGTAATCAGCACCAAATAGCCAGATAGTTAGCAACTGGATGAACAGTGTGAGAACATTTTTGGAGGTGGGGCAGAGTTCACCAGGATATTTCCTGGGGTGGAGATCTTCACCAATGAGGAGGGATGACACAATTGTAGTAATACATTTGATTTATAGACTCTGTTCCTTCTGTATTAAAGGCGAATGACTCATTTTAAGGGTAAGATTTATTTCTCCCATGTCATCAAAACATCGAAACATGTGAGTAAATGCATTATTTGTGTCAATTTCCAACACAGTCTGAGTGGTGACAAGGCTGGCTGAATATTGTGGGCCAAAGGGCATGAACTGTTGTGTGTTCTATGTTCTGGCAGCAGCCTGCAGGAATTGTCAAACCATAGCAAACCACAACTTATTAATCCGAACTTGTACGTCTTTGGAAAATGGGAGAAAACCGGAACACCTGGAGGAAGCCCACGTAGACACAAGAAGGAAGTTCAAACCTTTTACAGACTGTGGTGATAATTGAACTCCAATCTTACAGCTGGCACTGTACTGGGTTGCCTTTCTAATGACCTGCTGCACTTGCCTGCTAACTTTTGGTGATTCCTACACAAGACCACAGAAATCCCAATGTCCTTTCATCAAAGTTATGAACCTAATCAAAGTAACATGTCCACCAACTGATCCTTGGCAGACTGTCTAGTTATGTCTCTGCAGCTTAAGAGACCCCTTTATTCCAACCTTTTGTCTTCTATGCAATAACGAATCTTCATCCATGGTAGCACACTTCCCCGAAAAGTCTTGTTAAATCCACACGTGTATAGAAGAGAATGATAGACATTGTCACCATCAGTGTTGAAATAAAGCTTAATCCATTTAGTAGATTTTTTGAACTTCTTGTACATGAAGGTGACTAGTATTCTGGTGGGCAGGTTTGCTCAAACTGTTGTGGTGGGTTTAAAGTCATTTTACAGTGAGTTGAGTTGGCATAGTGATAGATCAGAGGATGAAGCAATTGGTATAAAGGTAAATGCAGTGTGTAGAGAGATTGTGAGGCAGTGGATAGAGCATAATTGCAGTTTGTCGGATTGGTTGAAATGTGTCTATTTTAATGCAAGGAGTTGAGGACAAGGGTGATGAACTTAGAGCACGGGTCAGTACATGGAACTACGACATTGTGGCCATTACAGAAACTTGGCTGTCACAAAGCCTGGAATAGCTAATGGATGTTCTGGGGTTTAAATCTTTCAGACGGACAGGGAGGGAGGTAAAAAGAAGGCATTGCTAATTAGTGATAGTATCACAGTGGCAGAAAGCAATGTCGTTGTGGAAAGATAATCTACTGAGTCAGTGTGGGTGCAAATCAGAAACAAAAATGGAGCAATCACACTGTTGGGAGTATTCTACAGACCCCCCAATAACAGCAGACACCGAGGAACAGACTGGCAGGCAGATTTTGGAAACGTGCAAAGATAACAGGGCTGTCGTCCATGGGTGTCTTCAACTTCCCCACTGTTGATTGGCTCCTCTGAAGTGTAAAAAGTTTTGATGAGGCAGAATTTGTTAGGTGTGTCCAGGAGAGATTGCTAACACAATATGTGGACAAGCTGACTAGAGGATAGACCATACTGCACCTGGTACGAGGTACTGAACCTGATCAGGTGACATTGCTTTCTGCCACTGTGATACTATCACTAATTAGCATTTCGGAGGAGCGACAACAAACTTCTGATGTTACATAACCTTGGATAGGATGGGAGTATGGGAATGTACTTACTTGGGGAAGGGAAATTTTGATCCTAATAGGCAGGAACTTGGGAGCATAAAATAGGAAAGGATTTACTCAGGGAAATGCACAACAGAAATGCGGAGTTTGTTTTTTTAATTTATTTATTGAGATATAGTGAAGAATAGGCCCTTACTGCCCTATGAGCTGCGCCACCCACCAATCCCCCTATTTAATCCTAGCCTAATCACAAGACAATTTACAATGACTAATTTACACACCGACTGGTACGTCTTTGGACTGTGCGAGGAAATGGGAGCACTTGGAGGAAACCCAGGCTGACACATGGAGAAGGCACAAACTCCTTGCAGACAATGGCAGGAGCACTTGCATGGGGTTCTGGATAGGTTTGTCCCATTGAGGCAGGGTAAGGATAGTAAGCTGAAGAAACTATAGTTAACAAAAGATGGTGGAATGTCTAATCAAGAGAAAGAAAGAATTTACTTAAGGTTTCGGAAGCAAGGTGCTCCAGAGTTACAAGGCAGCCAGAAGAGAGCTTAAGAATGGACCAAGGACGGCGAGTAGGGGACATGAGAGGTTTTGGCTAGCAGGATTATGGAACATCCCAAGGTGTTCTATACAAGAAAATTCTGGGAGAGAAGCACGAATATGAGCTACCTCGAAAAGTAAATCAGAATTGAGACGTGGGGCCATGATGAGCTATATTTCTTGCCAATTAAAGCATTGAGGAAAAGTGAAACTTAGAGGCAAATGCAGAGGAGAGTGAGTGGTTGAACGGTCGCTCTCTCCTCGGAAGGCTGCTGGGTTTGGTTCACTGTCCTCGGAAAGGCCACTGTGTTCGAGTCACCATCCTTGGAAAGGCCACTGTGTTCGAGCCGCTCTCCTCGGTGTTCTCAGAGATGTTATCAAACTTGTGAGATTTGTGGATTGAACTGTCGTTCAATCTGACCATAGGTCATATTGGTGTCTTTTTGTTCGATGTGTTTTTTTCCGTGAATTTCGCCCATATTCTTTCTTGTTGCCGATTTGCGGGCTAGGGGTTTGGGGTTTGGTGTTCTCGTTGCTGTTTCTCTGTGTCGGTGACACGTTTGTTTTTGTGTGCGGTGGGGGGGAGTGTTGTTTGGGATTTGAGGTCTGATGTCCTTGTTGCTGTTTTTATTCCAACTGGGCGACCTGCTAGTTTATTGTGTGCGAGAGAGGAGGTGGGGGTTTGATGTAATTGTCACTGTTCTTTTCCCTTGTGGGTGATATCTTAGTTTTTAAGTGACGGAGAGTTGAAGAGATTTGGAGTTTGCAGCTTTTGTTTCTTTTTCTTTTTGTGTGTGGTGGGGGGGTAGATGTGTTTTCTTTGAACAACTCCATAATTTTTCTGCATTTCATGACTACCTGGAGAAGATGATCAGAGTTGTATTCTGCATACATACTTTGATAATAAAATGAAACTTTGAACATATGTGACAAACAGGAGGATAACTAGAGTGAAGATTGGACTGATCAGGGATAAAAGAGGAAACCATGGATAATATCTGAGTTATGGATTATTTTTCCTTTTCCATTAAGTGGGAAGTCAACAGTTTGCAGCCACTGATGATGTGGGCACAAATTCACTAATTGATGAACTCAGTGGACTGGAATCCGGAGATGTTGACATTAACCAATAGTCAATTGAGGTTTGATTAGCTTAGAGAATTAATTTCCTATTTTGCTTATGCTACCAAGTGCACTTGAGAGTGGAGGTTGGAGACTGCTCCAGCTGCTGCACGCTTCTGTCTGTGAGCTTGGTGGTGATTTGTCCCGCTATGTGGTGAACTGGGAGTGAGGTGATGGGCCTACTCCGGCTGTTCCAGGCTCCAGGCTGATGGACTCAGTTTGGTTCAGAATGCTGTCGCTTTTTTTCTCGCTTTCTCTGTGCATTGGATGCTGGTCATTTTTTAAAATTAGTTTCTTTTGGGTTGTGTGGCTGCCTTATTATTCCTTGATAATAAATGTAATTTGAATTCTTTGAAATTTCCATTTTCCATTAATTAGGAGGTCTACAGTTTACAGCCACTGATAACGTGAACACAAATGGACTAATGGATGCATTCAGTGCCTTAGTATCAGGAGATGGTGACATTAGCCAACAGTCAATCCAGGTTTGATTACCTTAGAGAGTTAATTTCCTATTATTTTTAAGTTACCATGTGCTTTGTAATAATATGTTTATTTCCTCTTTTCTAGCTTGAAAGTAAAGGAAGAACTGTTGATGAAAACAGTTGGTTTAATGATTCACTTGTCATCGATAAAACTGTTGGAAACAACACACATTTTGTGTTCACTTGGAAGGAGTCCACACCACAAGTATTTGTACGTGACCCCAATGGAAAGGTATACAGCAACAATGACTTTGAGATAGAAGAGAACATGCACACCGCACGGCTCGAAATTGAAGGCACTGCCCAGGTATTCTCCTATGTACCTGAAAGATTATCTCTATTTCTCTCTTCACAGATGCTGATGGCCCTGTCTAGTTTCCACAGAGTTTTGTAGGTTTACTTTCCGTTAACGTTGCAGTCAATTGCATTATTTGGACTTGTTCATTCAGTCTGTATTGACTGTTCTACAGATCAGATTGGAATATTGAATACAGTTCTGTTTATCACACTACACTCACTTCTCTCACTTTACACTTATGACAGTGAGGCTAATTACAGCTTCAACGCAATATTGATATTTTGCTAATGGCACCACTGTTGTTGGTTGGATCAAATGTGGAGATGAATCAAGAGATTAAAATCTGGCTGAGTGGTGCCACAGCAACCCCTCACTCAACGTTAGCTGGCAAGGAGCAGATTATTGGCTTCAGGAAGAAGAATCTCTCAACCTCTACCTTAAATATGCATAAAGACTTGGCTCCCGCAGCTGCCTGTGGCAAAGAATTCCAGTTTCACCACTCTCTGGCTAAAGAAATTCATCCTCATCAATGAACAAAAAAGACGTCCCTCTATTCTGAGGCTTGGTCCTCTGGGTTTGGATCTACCAGCACTGGAAATATCCTCTCCACATCCACTTTATCAAGGCCTTTCACTGCTCTCCAGGTTTTAATTTCGTCATCCCCCACATTATTCTGAATTCTAGTGAATACTGGCTCAGAGCCATCAAATACTTTTCATATGACAAGCCATTCCATCCTGGAATCATTTTCGGGAACACCCTTTGAACGCTCTGCAATTTTAGCACATCATTTCTAAAATAAGGAGCCCAAACCTGCTCACAATACTCCAAGTGAGGCCTCACCATTGCTTTACAAATCCTCAACATTACATCCTTGCTTTTATATTCTGGTCCTCTTGAAATGAATGCTGACATTACATTTGCCTTTCTCACCAACGTGCAAATTAACTTTTAGGGGAGGAGTCCCAAGTCCCTTTGCACCTCAGTTTTTTGTATTTTTTCTCCACTTAGAAAATAGTCAACCCTTCTATTTCTTCTACCAAAGTGCATGCCAATACACTTACCGACACTGTATTCCATCTGCCACTTCTTTGCCCATTCTCCTAATCTAAGTCCTTCTGTAGCCCCTCTACTTCCATTGAACTACCTACCATTCCACCTACCTTCATATAGTCTACAAACTTTGCAACCTGGCTATCAATTCCATCATCGAAATCATTGACAGATAACATAAAAAGAATTGTTCCCAACACAGACCCCTATGGAACACCAATAGTCACCAACAGCCAGCAAGAAAGGCTCCCTTTATACCCACCCTTTGCCTCCTGCCTATAAGCCACTGCTTTATCCATGCTAGAATCTTTCCTGTAATACCATAGACTTGTAGCTTGTTAAGCAGCCTCATAGGTGGCAATGTCAACGATCCTCTGAAAATCCAGGTACACAAAACCAACCAATTCTCCTTCATCTATCCTGCTTCTTACTTCTTCAAGGAATTCCAACAGATTTGTCAGGCAAGATTTTCCCTTGAGGAAACCATGCTGGCTATGGCCGATTTTATCATGTGCCTCCAAGTACCCTGAGACCTCATCCTTAATAATCGACTCCCACATCTTCCCAACCACTGAGATCAGAGTACCGACCTATAGTTTAATTTCTTCTAACTCTTCCCTTCTTGAAGAGTGGAGTAACATTTGTAATCTTCCAGTCTCTAGAACCATTCCAGAACTTTGTGATTCTTAAAAGATCATTACCAATGCCTACACGATGTCTTCAGCCACCACTTTCAGAACTCTGGGGTGTACACCATCTGGTCTAGGTGATTTATCTACCTTCAGACCTTTCAATTTCCCAAGGACCTTCTCTCTAGTAATGGTACCTTCACTCATTTCATGACTTCTGACACCTGGAACTTCCACCATACTGCTTGTGGCTTCCACAGTGAAGTTGTGTCATCTTGCTTTTCGAATACTTCTTCTTTTGGAAAAATATATCCTGAACCTTCCGAATTGGTTCCTGAAATTCCAGCCATTGCTGCTTTGCCATCATCCCTGCCAGTGTTCTTTTCCAATCAATTCTGGCCAACTCTTCTCTTCTGCCTCTGTAATTCCCTTTACTGCACTGTAATACAAATATATCCGAATTTAGCTTCTACTTCTCAAATTTCAGGGTGAATTTGGTCATAATATGATCACTTGGCCTGAGGGTTCTTTTACCTTAAGCTCTCTAATTATTTCCAATTCATTGCACAAGACTCAATCCAGAGCAGCTGATCCCCTATTGGGCTCATGCACATGCTGCTCTAACAAGTCATCTTGCAGCATTCTAGCAATCCCTCCTCTTCGGAATCCATCACCAACAGCATTTTCCCAATCTACCTGCATATTGAATTTCCCCATGACTATTGTAACATTACCCTTTTAGCATGCATTTTCTATCTCCCGCTGTAATTTGTAGACCACATTCTTATCTTTTTGGGGGTTTGTATAAACTCCCATCAGATCCTTTTACCCTTGCATTCTTTAGCTCTATCCACAATAATTTACCAACTTCCAACTCTATGTCAGCTCTTTCTAATGATTTGATTTCATTTTTAACCAACAGAGCAATGATGTCCCCTCTGCCTTTCTCGTGTATCTTTGGACATTAAGCTTCCAATTATAATCTTCTTCCAGCCATGATTCAGTGATGCCTTCAACATCATACCTACCAATCTGTAACTGTGGTACAAGTTGATCTACATTATTCCATTTACTGCGCAAATTCAAACATAACACCTTCAGTCCTGTATTCACCTTTTTCCATTTTGTCCACCATTTACATTGCAACGTATCCTTTTGACTGCAATTCTTCCATATCAATAGCCTCTCCTCAGTACACATTGCCTCTGTTTGTAAACCAGCTACGTCATCTTCAGCATTATCACTCTTGTTCCCACCCCTCTGCCAAGTTAGTTTAAACCCTCCCAAACAATTCCAACCAACCTGCCCGAAAGGATATTGGACCCCCTCTGGTTCAGGTGTAACCCATCCCTTTTGTACAGGTCGTAGAGGAGAGATCCCAATGATTCATAAATCCGAACTCCTGTTCCTTGCACCATTCATCTGCCATGCATTCACCTGCCAAATTGTCATATTCCCATCTTTACGGGCAGCAATCCAGAGATTACTATCCTGGAGGACCCGTTTCTTAGCTTTCTGCCTAGTTTCATAAAATCTCTCTTCAGGCCCTCTTCACCTTGCCTACCCATGTCATTTGGTACCAATATGTACCAGGACTTCTGGTTGCTCATCACTGTCCTTGAGAATGCCATGTACACAATCCAAGGCATCTCTGATCCAGGCACTGATAAGGCAACATTCTATCCGGCTGTCTCTATCGCGCACACAGTACCACATCTCTGTTTCTCTGACTAGGGAATCTCTTATCAAAACCACAGTCCTCTTCACCTCTCTGCTCTTCTGAGCCACAGCACCAGACTCAGTGCCGGAGACTCAGTCACAATGGTACCCCTGGTAGGTCATCCAACTCAATAGTACTTAAAGTCACCTGCCTCCTGCAGTCTAGGGTCGAATACCTCCCGGTACGGTTTATCTGTCACCTCCTCATTCTCCTGTATGAATTGAAGGTCACAGAGCTGCAGCTGCATTGCCTTAATAGTTCCTCTCAGGAGCTGCTGCTCAATCCACCTTGTGTAGATGTGTTTAGCCGGGAGACTGGAGGTCTTCCTGACTTCCCACATCACATACACAATACAAAACAACATTATCTACGGAGAAGGATCTTGGCGATTGTAGGGATGACTTACAGCGGACTGAAAAACTTGAGCATGTACATATTAAGAAAGAGGATGTGCTGGAGCTTTTCAAAAGCATCAAGTTGGACAAGTCACCGGGACTGGATGAGGTGTACCCCATGCTACTGTGCGATGTGAGGGAGGAGGTTGCTGAGCATTTGGTGATGATCTTTGCATCACCAATGGGGATGGGAGAGGTTCCGGAGGATTAGAGGGTTGCGAAAGTTGTTCCCTTATTCAAGAAAGGGAGTAGAGATAGCCCAGGAAATTATAGACCAGTGAGCCTTATTTCAGTGGTTGGTAAGTTGATGGAGAAGATCCTGAGAGGCAGGATTTATGAACATTTGGAGAGGCATAATAGTCAGCATGGTTTTGTGAAAGGCAGGTCGTGCCTTACGAGCCTGATTGAATTTTTTGAGGATGTGACTAAACACATTGATGAAGGTAGAGCAGTAGATGTAGTGTATATGGATTTCAGCACAGCATTTGATAAGGTATCCCATGTAAGGCTTATTGAGAAAGTAAGGAGGCATGGGATCCAAGGGGACATTGCTTTGTGGATCCAGAACTGGCTTGCCCACAGAAGGCAAAGAGTGGTTATAGACAGGTCATATTCTGCATGGAGGTTGGTGACCAGTTGTGTGCCTCAGGGATCTGTTCTGGGACTCTTACTCTTCGTGATTTTTATAAATGTCCTGGTTGAGGAAGTGGAGGGATGGGTTAGTAAATTTGCTGATGTCTCAAAAGTTGTGGGTGTTGTGGATAGTGTGAAGGGCTGTCAGAGGTTACAGCGGGACATTGATAGGATGCAAAACTGGGCTGAGAAGTGGCAGATGGAGTTCAATCCAGATAAGTGTGAGGTGGTTCATTTTGGTAGGTCAAATACAATGGTGGAATATAATATTAATGGTAAGACTCTTGGCAATGTGGAGGATCAGAGGGATCGTGGGGTTCAAGTCCATAGGACACTCAAAGCTGCTCTGCAGGTTGACTCTGTGGTTATGAAGGTATACGGTGTATTGGCCTTCATCTAGGAGTTTAGGAACCACGAGGTAATATTACAGCTAGATAGGACCCTAGTCAGACCCCACTTGGAGTACTGTGCTGAGTTCTGGTCACCTCACTACAGGACGAATGTGGAAACCATAGAAAGGGTGCAGAGGAGATTTACAAGCATGTTGCCTGGATTGGGGAGCATGCCTTCTGACAATAGGTTGAGTGAAATCAGCCTTTTCTCCTTGGAGCGATGGAGGATAAGAGGTGACCTGATAGAGGTGTATAAGATGATGAGAGGCATTGATCATGTGGATAGTCAGAGGCTTTTTTCCAGGGCTGAAATGGCTAACATGAGAGTGCACAGCTTTAAGGTGCTTGGAACTAGGTACAGAGGAGATGTCAGCGGTAAGTTTTTTACACAAAGAGTAGTGAGTGCATGGAATGGGCTGCCAGCAACGGTGGTGGAGGCAGATATGATAGGGTTTTTTAAGAGACTCCTGAATAGGTACATGGTGCTGAGAAAAATAGAGGGCTATGGGTAACCCTAGGTAATTTCTAAGATAAGGACATGTTTGGCTCAGCATTGTGGGCCTAATAGCCTGTATTCTGCTGTAGGTTTTCTTTGTTTCTAAAACACTTCCCATGTTTTAGCTACTACTCTCACTAAACGAGCATTTAGGAGGGATATTAAAAATCTGGCTGAGTGGTGCCACAACAACAACCTTTCAATCAATGTCAGGTAGTAAGGAGCTGATTATTGACATCAGCAGGAGGAAACTAAATGTTCATCAGTCAGTCCTCCTTTGGAAATTATAGTGGAGAGGGCCAGCAATGTTAAAACTCGGTGTTATCATTTCAGAGGGTTTATCCTGGCACCAGCACATAGATACAATTACAAATAAAGAACGACTTCCTTAGGAGTTTGTGAAGATTCAGCATGACATCTAAAACTTTGCAAGATTTCAATAGATTATTTGAGAGTTTATTTAACTGGTTGCATCACGGCCTGGTTTGGAAACACCAATGCCCTTAAACAGAAAATCCTATAAAAACTAGTGGATACGGACCAGTCCATCATGGGTAAAACCCTTCCCACCTTTGAGCACATTTACACTGAGCGCTGTCACAAGAAAGTAGAATCCATCATTGAGGACTGCCCCCTCCCCACCCTTGCCCCACTCTCTTCTCGTTGTTGCTATCAGGAGGAAGGTACAAGAGACTAAGGCTCCACAGCACCAGGTTCAGGAACAATTATTACCACTTAACCATCAGACTCTTGAACTAGATGGGATAACTTCACTTGTCCCATCACTGAACTGTTTCCACAACCTATAGACTCACTTTCAAGGACTCTTCATATCATGTTCTCAATATTTGTGGCTTCTGTATTTATTATTATTATAATTATTTCTGTTTTGTATTTGCAGTTTGTTGTCTATTGCCCATTGGTTGTTTGTCTGTCCTGTTAGTTGTGATGATTCTTTGATTCTTTTGTGTTTCTTGAATTTACTGTGTATATCCGAAAATGAATCTGGAGGTTGTACTAGGGTGGCTTATGTGTACTTTGATGAGAAATTAACTTTGAACTATAATCAGGAAGACTATAGAAACAATAGGCAGGTTGCAGGAGAGATTTCACCAGGATGCTGCTTGGAATGGAGGGCTTTCTTCACAAAATGAGATTGGATAGGCTCTGTTTGTTCTCACTGAAGCACAGAAGGTCATGGAGTGACCTGATAGACATTCATAATGTAGTCAGAATGTTGTTTATTCCCCGCAGCAGTATGGTCAACAAATAGAGTGCTTAGGTTAAAATGAACTGAGATGAGAAATTTACAGTGTAGGTTCGTGTACAATCATGCGCTTCATTAGAAGTAATACAGGCATAGACAATTTTCCAAGTGGGAGAAAATTCAGAAATCACTGGGGCAAATGAACTTGCAAAATTCCCTGAAGGTTACCCTGCATGTTGAGTCAGTGGTGAGGAAATCAAACACAATGTTAACACTCATTTCAAGAGTACTAGAATATAAAAGCGAGGATGTAATGCTGAGAATTTTTAAGGCGTTGGTCAGACCACATTGTGAGTGGTTTTGGGCCACTAATTTAAGAAAGAATGTGCTGGCATTGCAGAAGGTCCAGAGGAAGTTTACAACAATGATCCTGGGAATGAAAGGGTTAGTACATGGCTCTGGGTCTGTACTCACTGGATGTTAGAAGAACGAGGAGGGATCCAATTAAAACCATAGAAACCATAGAAACTACCGCACAGAAACAGGCCTTTTGGCCCTTCTTGGCTGTGCCGAACCATTTTCTGCCTAGTCCCACTGATCTGTACACGGACCATATCCCTCCATACACCTCCCATCCATGTATCTATCCAATTTATTCTTAAATGTTAAAAAAGAACCCGCATTTACCACCTCGTCTGGCAGCTCATTCCATACTCCCACCACTCTCTGTGTGAAGAAGCCCCCCCTAATGTTCCCTTCAAACTTCCCCCCCCCCCTCACCCTTAACCCATGTGCTCTGGTTTTTTCTCCTCTTGCCTCAGTGGAAAAAGCCTGCTTACATTCACTCTATCTATACCAATCATAATTTTATATATCTCTATCAAATCTCCCCTCATTCTTCTACGCTCCAGGGAATAAAGTGCTAACCTATTCAACCTTTCTCTGTAACTGAGTTTCTCAAGTCCCGGCAACATCCTTGTAAACCTTCTCTGCACTCTTTCAATCTTATTTATATCCTTCCTGTAATTTGGTGACCAAAACTGAACACAATACTCCAGATTCGGCTTCACCAATGCCTTATACAACCTCATCATAACATTCCAGCTCTTATAAACAATACTTTGATTAATAAAGGCCAATGTACCAAAAGCTCTCTTTACGACCCTATCTACCTGTGATGCCACTTTTAGGAAATTTTGTATCTGTATTCCCAGATCCCTCTGTTCCACTGCACTCCTCAGTGCCTTACCATTAACCCTGTATGTTCTACGTTGGTTTGTCCTTCCAGCGTGCAATACCTCACACTTGTCAGTATTAAACTCCATCTGCCATTTTTCAGCCCATTTTTCCAGCTGGTCCAAGTCCCTCTGCAGGCTCTGAAAACCTTCCTCACTGTCTACTACACCTCCAATCTTTGTATCATCAGCAAACTTGCTGATCCAATTTACCACATTATCATCCAGATCATTGATATAGATGACAAATGGCAATGGACCCAGCACTGATCCCTGTGGCACACCACTAGTCACAGGCCTCCACTCAGAGAAGCAATTCTCTACCACCATTCTCTGGCTTCTTCCATCGAGCCAATGTCTAATCCAATTTACCACCTCTCCATGTATACCTAGCAACTGAATTTTCCTAACTAACCTCCCATGCGGGACCTTGTCAAAGGCCTTACTGAAATCCATGTAGACAATATCCACTGCCTTCCCTTCATCCACTTTCCTGGTAACCTTCTCGAAAAACTCCAGTAGATTGGTCAAACATGACCTACCACGCACAAAGCCATGTTGACTCTCCCTAATAAGTCCCTGTCTGTCCAAATGCTTGTAGATTCTGTCTCTTAGTACTCCCTCCAATAACTTACCTACTACCGACGTTAAACTTACTGGCCTATAATTTCCCGGATTAATTTTCGATCCTTTTTTAAACAACGGAACAACATGAGCCACTCTCCAATCCACCGGCACCTCACCTGTAGACAGCGACATTTTAAATATTTCTGCCAGGGCCCCTGCAATTTCAACACTAGTCTCCTTCAAGGTCCGAGGGAACACCCTGTCAGGTCCCGGGGATTTATCCACTTTAATTTTCCTCAAGACAGCAAGGACCTCCTCCTTTTCGATCTGTACAGTTTCCATGATCTCACTACTTGTTTCCCGTAATTCCATAGACTTCATGCCAGTTTCCTTAGTAAATACAGGTGCAAAAAACCTATTTAAGATCTCCCCCATTTCCTTTGGTTCCGCACATAGCCGACCACTCTGATCTTCAAGAGGACCAATTTTATCCCTTACAATCCTTTTGCTCTTAATATATCTGTAAAAGCTCTTTGGATTATCCTTCACTTTGACTACCAAGGCAACCTCATGTCTTCATTATCCTTCACTTTGACTGCCAAGACAACCTCATGTCTTCATAGTGAATACTGAAAGGCCTAGATAGAGTAGACTTGGAGAGAATATTTTCAATAGATCACAAGATACAGGAGCAGAATTAGGCCATTTGGCCCAGAGTGTCTGCTCCAAAATTTCATCATGGCTGATCTAATTTTCCTCTCGGCTCTAGTCTCTTGCTTTTTTCCCCATATCCCTTCACGCCCTGACCAATCTACAGAGTAATCTATTAACCTCTGCCTTAAGTATACAGAAAGATGTGGCCTCCACAGCTGCCTGTGGCAAAGAATTCCACAGGTTCACTACTCTCTGGCTAAAGAAATTCCTTCTCATCTCCGTTCTATAAAGTGCCCTCTGTTCTTAGACTCCCCACCAAAGGAATATACAAGAGATAGTGGGGGAATCCAGGGCCAAAGAGCATGGTCTCAGAGTACAAGGCCATCCCTTTAGAACAGAGACATGAAAGGCTCTCTTCACCCAGAGGGTGGTGAAACTGGAACTTATTGTCACAGAGAGCTGTGGAGGCCAAGTCACTGAGTGTGTTTAAAATGGCAGTTAGTGGTTTCTTCATCGTTAAGGGGGTTAAAGGTTACAGGGAGAAGGCAGGAGAAAGAGATTAAAGAGAAACTTAATCAGAATCAAAATCAGAATCAGAATCAGGTTCAATATCACCGGCAGCAGTACAATGTAATACATAATAAAAAAATCTGAATTATAGTGAGTATACATTTATTTTAAGTAGTTAAAATAGGGTGAAGCTGATAGGAATGCCTTCATCTATGCTAGTGGAGCGTAGGTCTTTGGTGACCTGTCTCCATCACCCTCTGTTCTGAGCCTGTTTCTCAAGGGTGGACCAGGAGTGTTTCCATCACCTAATTTTGGCCTTTATGTCTATCCTCAATGGATTCCATTTTAATGACTCTCTGGTGGTTCTGCTGGTTGGCTTCCTCAAGGAGTGACCAATCCACCACCATTTTCATTTGCATATTTGTACTTCTATGGATCCTTGGTTGGTGTTTTCTCACAGGGTCTAGTTGGTTACTTTCTCAGTCCATGTGATGTTTAGGATCCTTTGCAGGCATTGGCTGATGAAGCCTGCAACTTTTGTAGTGTCCTCTTTGTTGCTCTCCAGATTTCAGAGCCATGTGGGAACACTCTTTTAACATTTGAGTTGAAGATTCTGATTTTGCATTTCCTTGATATGACTCTGGATGTCCACACTTTCTTCAAGATAGTGAAAACTACTCTGGTCTTGTTGACCTTGGCTTTGTCATTCACATCTGTTCCACCACATATAATCAAAACGGTTCCAAGACAGATGAAGGAAGTCTCTTCTTCCAGAGTTGTATCTCTCATCACTATGGGTCTATTGCTGGTGCAGTTTATCTTCATCACTTTTGTTTTATCGATACTTGTTCTTAGACCCAGCATGGTGGAGTTAGCAGTTAAGAGTGGTGATTTCTCTTGCATCTGTTGGTTAGAGCTGAACATGAGGGCAATGTCATTTGCAAACTCTTGGTCATTAAGTTGCCAGTATATGGTCCACTAGATACCATTATGTTTTTCACTTGTGATATATTTCATGATCCAGGAACTGGAAAGGAGCCATCAAACATCCCTGCTTCACCCCATTATTGACATTGAAGCTTTTTGATAGTTGTCATGCATGTATGACTTTGTATGACATGTTGATGTAGTTCCTGATGATATTGATAAATTTCTGTGGCATTCCATAATGTTTTATAACTTTCCATAGAGTGTTTCTGTCTAAGCTATCGAAGGCTTTCTCCTAGTCAATGAAGTTGACATAAAGAGAAGTATTCCAATCAATTGACTGTTCAAGGATTATCTTAAGGCAGCTATCTGGTCTGTGCAGGAGCAAAGCTTCCCAAAGACTCAGTGGTATTATGTCAACAGCTTGTTGAAGGCATTGCAGAATAATTCTGTTTAGCACTTTTACGACCACAGACACTAACGATATTCCTCTGTCATTTTTTCCAGTTTTGTAGGTCACTTTTCTTTGGAAGCTTGATTATGTGACTTTCCTTCCACTCTTATGGCATCTCTTCTTTATCCCAGATGTTGCAGAACAAAGTGTATAGGATATCTGCCGAAAGATAGGGTCTACCTTCAAAGCCTCTGGTGGTACACTGCCTGGGCCAGACACTTTTCCTGACTTTAGCATATTGATTGGCTGTGTGATTTTCTTTATTGATGGCCTGGCACAGTTTACATCCAAGTCTGAAGGTGCTCTTGGAATTACAAGAGATTCTGGAGGAGGTTATCTCTTCAGGAGCTCTTTGAAGTATTGAATTGACTTTATTTCTTACATCCTTCATATATATGAGGAGTAAAAATCTTTACATTATGTCTCTGTCTAAATATGCAACATGCAATTTATAATAAATAGTATGTACAGCAGGATAGTCAATATAACATAGAAATACAATGGTGTCAGCATTTAAGCAACCTGATGGCCTGGTGGAAGAAGCTGTCCCGGAGCCTGTTGGTCCTGGCTTTTATTCTGCGGTACTGTTTCTCAGATGGTAGCAGCTAGAACAGTTTATGGTTGGGGTGACTCAGGTCCCTAATGATCCTTCAGGCCCTTTTTACACACCTGTCTTTGTAAATGTCCTGAATAGTGGGAAGTTCACATCTACAGATGTGCTGGGCTGTGCACACCACTCTCTGCAGAGTTCTGCGATTGAGCGAAGTACAGTTCCCATACCAGGCAGTGATGCAGCCAGTCAGGATGCTCTCATTTGTGCCCCTGTAGAAAGTTCTTATGATTTGGGAGCCCATATCAAACTTCCTCAACTGTCTGACGTGAAAGAGGCACTGTTGTGTCTTTTTCACCGCGCAGTTGGTATGTACAGACCACGTTAGGTCCTTGGTTGTTGAGCCTGGAGGGAATTATAGTGTTGAATGCTGAACTGTAGTCCAAGAACAGCATTCTCACAAGCATCCCTCTTTTCCAGACGTGTAAGGACGGTGTGTAGAGCTCTGGCCATTGTGTCATCTCTTGTGTTGGTAGGTGAATTGTAGGGGGTCCAGTGTGGGTGGTAGCATGCTGCAGATGTAGTCCTTGACCAGCCTCTCAAATCATTTGCTTATTATTGAGGTGAGTGCAACAGGACGCCAGTCGTTCAGACATGATACCTTGGTCTTTTTAGGTACAAGAACAATGGTGGATGTTTTGAAGAAGGAGGGCACTCTACACTGGGAGAGGGAGAGATTAAAAATGTCTGTAAACACACCTGCCAGTTGTGCCGCGCACATCCTGAGTACCCGCCCTGGGATGCCGTCTGGTCCCACGACCTTGTGACTGTCCACTCATTGGAAACACCTGCATACTTCGACCTCAGAGATGACCAAGCTGCCGGTCTCATCACCTGCAGGTCCCCTCAGGGGCTCAGTATTGGTGACACTGAATCGAAAGTAAACAAGATAAACGAGGGGTGATTGATAAGTTCGGGGCCTAAGGTAGAAGGAGATGAGTTACACAGCTCTCGGTACATGCTTATGCAGTTCAACTCTGAGTGATTACGCAGAAAGTTTGAAACTTTGAAATCTCTCTATCTATCTATTGAAGTTAATAACTCATCAGGGGTGATTGATAAGTTCGTGGCCTAAGGCAGAAGGAGATGAGTTATTAACTTCAAACTTTCTGTGTAATCACTCAAAGAGTTGACCTGCATGTGCATGTAATGAGAGTTGTATAACTCATCTCCTCCTACCTTAGGCTAAGAACTTATCAATCACCCTTCCTAGCTTGTCTGGGAGAGAGGCAGCAATGTTGGAAACTTCACTGTGTTTAGCTTTGAAGTCTGCAATGGTATGCAGATATTGCCATAAGCTGCATGTGTTGTTGGAAAAGCTTGTGTCTGGATCTTGTCCGTGTTGTTGTTTCACTGCCTTGATGACTGTGCGCAAATCATAGCTGCATTTCTTGAGCTCCTGCTGATTACCGGCAATGTAAGCTCTGTGTCACGCAGTAAATGCTGCTCACACGGAACTGTTGATCCAGGGTTTCTGGTTTGGATAGACCCTGACCAATTTCTGGGTGTCAACATCCTTGATGCACTTCTGGATGAAACTTATGACCGGAGAGACATCCTCATCATGGAAGACATTCCAATCAACGTCATCAAGGCAGTCCTGTAGCATGGAGGCTGATTGCTTGGACCAACAGTGGATGGTTTTATCTACATGCCCTACGTTGGCTTTGTTCATTTTCTAGGACATTTCTATCTTTATCCTTCTCTTGGGGTTGATCTGGTTGAATTTGTCAGCTAGTTACTTGATAGTACTTATAATTCTTCTATATCCTCATTTGTTGAGTCTTCAGCTTGGAATCCAAGGGTGTTTATGTACACTCTTGTCCGTCTTGATGCTTCTTCTTACTTCCTTTCCTCTCTGTCATGCTCCCTCTGTGCCTCCACTTTCTCATTCCTCATTCTGCTTCTATTGCATTTTAATTTTAGTGTTCTCACTTGCTTATTGTTTCCCTCATTCCTCACATAACCCACTCCTTGTGTTCAAATGTCCTTTTTCCCAGCACTTCCTTGAAAGTTTCATTTATTGCCTTTATGGCAGTAGACCATTCATCTTTCATCTCAAGGACTTCGAGTGCCTCAAACCTGTTGGAAAGTATGAGGACAAATTTCTAAACAGTTTCTTTGTCTTTCAAGTAGATCAGATTGTACTTCAGTCATTGGTTGGGCAGTGCATAGCTTTTGTTTAGCGTCATCTGTACTTTGGCAATCAGAAGATGGTGATCTGGTCCTGCATCTGCACCATGTTTCACTCTTACATCATGGCGTGATCTTCAAAACTTCTTTGAGATGCATATATGATCGATTTGGTTCTCTGTTACCTTGTTTGGTGACATCCATGTTGCCTTGTGCATTTTCTTGTGCAGGAATGAGCTTCAATATCTAGCTTAAAGTTAGCACACGTTTCAGCAAATTGTTCCCAATTGTCTTTCATTTCTCTGAGAAGGTGTTTCCCCATTACCTGCATATTTTGGCATTAAAATCTCCCATGACAATGGTCAGGTCTTTTTCTTCTCCTCTGCTGATGACTCCACTGAGTGTATCTTAGAACTTGACTTTGTCTTCTTTATTAGAGTTGTTTGTTGGCATGCAACATTGGAGGGTCTCGGCCTGAAACGTCGACTGCACCTCTTCCTAGAGATGCTGCCTGGCCTGCTGTGTTCACCACCAACTTTGATGTGTGTTGCTTGAATTTCCAGCATCTGCAGAATTCCTGTTGTTTATTGGATAACTTTAATGGTTATCTTCTTGTGCTTGGTTTTCTACCTAGCAGTGATCATTCTGGAACTAGTGGCTTCCCATGTAATCATTGCTCTATGTGCTTCTGGTGTCATCATGAAGGCTACACTCTCTGTATGTGGTGCATCGTTGCTCTGATGGCCTGAGAAGATGAAATTTATCCCGCCTGCTATTTGGGTCTCTGCAGATGAAGACAAACTTGTTACACCCAGTCCAGAATTGATAATTTGTCAATTTTCATGTTATTTGCTATGATGGTGGATTTTCCTGCCTAGTACGTGGTTCTCACATTGCAGGAATGTTGGTGACAGATAAGATTTGCCAGCTGTGCAGATCCTGCACTGCATCTTATGCTCACTTGATGATGAAACTCTTCTCACAAAGTCAATGATATGGTTGGAGTTCATCGATGTTTCTGTAATCCATTTTATCCAATGTACAGGGATTGTCCTGTACAACTTTCCCAGAGCCCTGTTATCCAATCTTACCTATTTCTACCTGTCATGGCAGAGACATAGGATTGGGCTTTGGGAGGTTGCACCAATTTCCTTCAAAACCAAGAAATTAGAATGTCCCTTTAGCACAGAGATGAGTAGGAATTTCTTAACCAGAGAGTGGTGAATCTGTGGAATACATTGCCACAGATGGATGTGAAGGCCAAGTCAATGGGTAAATTTAAAGCTAAGGCTGATAGGTTCTTCGTTAGAAAGGACATCAAAAGTTATGGGGAAAAGGTAGGAGAATGGGGTTGAGAGAGATGTTAAATCTGCCATGATGGAATGGCAGAGCAGACAATGGCCCAAATTGCCTAATTCTACTCCTATGTGTTATGATCTTGTAGTATCTTAGAGCAGAATATAACGACTCAGCACAACTTTCTCAATGGTCCCCTACAAAGATAACCATTCTTCTATATGTACAATATTAATGATTTTAAATATCACTGAGAAGTTATTCCTGCCTTTGATTATCATAGAACTAACCATAATCATCTTCCAGGAAGGAAGTTGGACTTACAAAATCAGGAATCCCGGAAGTAAGCAGCAAGTAACAGTTACAGTAATATCCGGAGCAGCGAATGAGAACGTTCCCCCTGTCACAGTCAACACGAGAATCACCAGAAAGGATCTCACTAGTCCAGTGATTATTTTTGTGAAAGTCTCCCAAGGATTTTTACCAGTCTTATCTGCGAGAGTGATAATCATTGTTGAACTATCCACGGGGCATACAGAAGAAGTGGAGCTTTTAGATAATGGTGTAGGTAAGTTACATACAATTCTCTTGGAGCTGTTGTGAAATTAATAATGATGTAGTAAAAGTTTGGGGGAGATCTACTGACAGAGTGAACCGGGTGGGTAAAGGACAAATTACCATTGGCAGCCACCAGAAGACCTATTTAACCTATAGATGACCTGATCAAAGTGTGAACAAGACTTCAATGCGCAGTCAAATGCAAAGATCTACAAAAGCCTGAAGGTCAGACAGACTATCTATCTCATCACTATACACAGTAGCGAGCCCAGTGCCAGAGTTTACTAGTGGGTTCCCAATGGAGTAATGGCTTACCGCTCCAAACTCTCAGATTCAGGTTCAACAAAGATTGCCTGCCTTTGACTCACAGAGTGCTTCAACCTGAACTCCGGCCTGACCTCTAGCTTATCCACATCATTGTACCTAAACTCTAACCTGGCTCCAAAACACCAAAATCATCCCTCAAACCTCAAAAACAACTAAGTCTGAGACACAATTTCAAAAGAGGCCGCAGCTTGGCAGCATCTTGACAGAACACAACACAATGCCAGTGAGGGCTGGTGCGTGAATGAGAGATTCATCTGTATGACGGGGTCACCAATTCTGTGGAAAAAAACTGTAAAAGCAGGTAAGGTTCAATCGTTTTACTTTATCAGAATTTTTTCGTTACATACCAGTCAAAGGCTATCAGAACGTTGACCAGCGAGGACCTTTGGTATGGTCCCTGAGGCCAACCTGTTATACAGAGCCTGCACCATCTTGTGGGTGCAGACATCAGCTCATTTGGCCTTCTGCATCCAGCTGAAGGAAGTCTGGGAGGGCTGGAAGTCTGAGCAGGCAGCCAGGTTAAGAACAATTCTGCCCAGGTGTGTGACTTCCAACAATGTGACAACTAAAACAGGAATAATGAATCTTCAGAGGAGCTGTTCATAGAAAGGATGGAAAATGGATATGTAGCCTGGGGAAGAGTACACACTCAGGACAATAAATACTTTTTCGGGTTTTAATTCCTTTATCTGTTTTAGATGTTTAAGTGCCAGAAGAGGGTCTCAAAACAAAACAAACAAATTTACAACCAGTTCTTGCTGTTACAATCTCAGTTTAACTTTCGATCCACACCCTTGTGTATGGACAGAATGGCATATGCGGTATAAAAAATACCAGAACTAATATGGTACTAATACGGTAGTGGCAATCCTACTTGGATGGTGAGGAACTTTGCATAAGCCATGCTATCCAGCGTCAATTTCTTCACTCGTGGAAAACTTTCCTCACCATGCCCAATCTCGGGGAGGAACTCAATTCCAATGCCCCACCAGCGTCCTCAGCAGAAACAAAATGGTCTCCCCACTATCCACATCCTTCCTATAGTGAAGGGACCAGAAATGGACACAATACTCCAAGTGTGGCCTAACCAGAGTTTTATAGAGCTGCATTATTACATCGCAACTCTTAAACTCTATCCCTCGACTTATGAAAGCTAACACCCTATAAGCTTTCTTAACTACCCTATCCACTTGTGAGGCAACTTTCAGGGATCTGTGGACATGTACCCCGAGATCCCTCTGCTCCTCCACACTACCAAGTATGCTGCCATTTACTTTACTCTGCCTTGGAGTTTGTCCTTCCAAAGTGTATCACCTCACACTTCTCCAGGTTGAACTCCATCTGCCACTTCTCAGACCACTTCTGCATCCTATCAATGTCTCTCTGCAATCTTCGACAATCCTCTACACCATCTACAACACCACCAAACTTTGTGTCGTCTGCAAATTTGCCAACCCACCCTTCTACCCCCACATTCAGGTCGTTAATAAAAATCACGAAAAATAGAGGTCCCAGAACAGATCCTTGTGGGACACTAGTCACAATCCTCCAATCTGAATGTACTCCCTCCACCACGACCCTCTGCCTTCTGCAGGCAAGCCAATCCTGAATCCACCTGGCCAAACTTCCCTGGATCCCATGCCTTCTGACTTTCTGAATAAGCCTACCGTGTGGAACCTTGTCAAATGCCTTACTAAAATCCATATAGATCACATCCACTGCATTACCCTCATCTACATGCCTGGTCACCTCCTCAAAGAACTCTATCAGGCTTGTTAGACACGATCTGCCCTTCACAAAGCCATGCTGACTGTCCCTGATCAGACCATGGTTCTCTAAATGCCCAGAGATCCTATCTCTAAGAATCTTTTCCAAAAGCTTTCCCACCACAGATGCAAGGCTCACTGGTCTATAATTACCCAGACTATCCCTA
The DNA here is from genome assembly GCF_963921235.1 of Mobula hypostoma. NCBI lineage: Eukaryota > Metazoa > Chordata > Chondrichthyes > Myliobatiformes > Myliobatidae > Mobula > Mobula hypostoma. Next base: position 101,285,146 of record NC_086108.1, read on the forward strand.
CTACCATTTTTGAACAAGGGAACAACATTCGCCTCCCTCCAATCCAGCGGTACTATATCTGTGGACATAAAGATCCTAGCCAGAGGCTCAGCAATCTCTTTCCTCGCCTCGTGGAGCAGCCTGGGGAATATTCCGTCAGGCCCCAGGGACCTATCCATCCTAATGTATTTTAACAACTCCAACACCTCCTTTCCCTTAATATCAACATGCTCCAGAACATCAACCTCACTCATATTGTCCTCATCATCATCAAGTTCCCTCTCATTGGTGAATACCGAAGAGAAATATTCACTGAGGACTTCACTCACTTCCACAGCCTCCAGGCACACCTTCCCACCTTTATCTCTAATCGTTCCTACCTTCACTCCTGTCATCCTTTTTTTCTTCACATAATTGAAGAATGCCTTGGGGTTTTCCTTTACCCTACTCGCCAAGGCCTTCTCATGCCCCCTTCTTGCTCTTCTCAGCCCCTTCTTAAGCTCCTTTCTTGCTTCCCTATATTCCTCAATAGACCCATCTGATCCTTGCTTCCTAAACCTCATGTATGCTGCCTTCTTCCACCTGACTAGATTTTCCACCTCACTTTTCACCCATGGTTCCTTCACCCTACCATTCTTTATCTTCCTCACTGGGACAAATTTATCCCTAACATCCTGCAAGAGATCTCTAAACATCAACCACATGTCCATAGTACAGTTTCCTGCAAAAACATCAACCCAATTCACACCCACAAGTTCTAGCCTTATAGCCTCATAATTTGCCCTTCCCCAATTAAAATTTTTCCTGTCCTCTCTGATTCTATCCTTTTCCATGATAATGCCAAAAACCAGGGAACGGTGGTCACTGTCCCCCAGATGCTTACCCACTGAGAGATCTGTGACCTGACCCGGTTCATTACCTAGTACTAGATCTAGTATGGCATTCCCCCTGGTCAGCCTGTCCACCTACTGTGACAGGAATCTATCCTGGACATACTTAAACTCTGCCCCATCTAAACATTTGGAACTAATCAGGTGCCAATCAATATCAGGGAAGTTAAAGTCACCCATGATAGCAACCCTGTTATTTTTTGCACCTTCCGAAAATCTGCCTCCCAATCTGCTCCTCTGTATCTCTGCTGCTACCAGGGTGCCTATAGAATAACCCCAATAGAGTAACTGCTCCCTTCCTGTTCCTGAGTTCCACCCATACTGACTCAAAAGAGGATCCTGCTACATTACCCACCCTTTCTGTAGCTGTAACAGTATGCCTGACCAGTAATGCCACACCTCCTCCCCCTTTTCCACCCTCTCTATCCCTTTTAAAGCACTGAAATCCAGGAATATTGAGAATGCATTCCTGCCCTGGTGTCAGCCAAGTCTCTGTAAGGGCCACTACATCACAATTCCATGTATGTATCCAAGCTCTCAGTTCATCACCTTTGTTCCTGATGTTTCTTGCATTCAGATACACACACTTCAGCCCTTCTACCTTACTGTCTTTACACCGTTTATTCTGCTTCTCTTTCCTCAAAGCCTCTCTGTATGTTAGATCTGGCTTTATTCCATGAACTTCTTTCACTGCTCTATCGCTCTGGGTCCCATCCCCCTTGCAAATTAGTTTAAACCCTCCCGAACCATGCCAGCTAACCTACCTGCAAGGATATTGCTCCCCCTCGCGTTCAGGTGCAAGCCATCCAAACTGTACAGGTCCCACCTTCCCCAGAAGAGATCCCAATGATCCAAAAATCTAAAACCCTGCTCCAACTACTCAGCCACGCATTCAACTGCCATCTCCTCCAATTCTTACCATCACTGTCACGTAGCACTAGCGGCAATCCTGTGAACACCACCCTTGAAGTCCTGTTCTTCAGCCTTCTGCCTAGTTCCTGAAACTCACACTTCAGGACCTTATACCTCTTCTTGCCTATGACGTTGGTCCCAACATGTATCACGACTTCTGGTTAATTTCCCTCTTGTACCAGGATGTCGTGCACCCAGTCAGAGACATCCCGGACCCTGGCACCCGGGAGGCAACAAACCATGCGGGTGTCCTTCTCACGTCCACAAAATCTCCTGTCTGCTCCCCTGACTATAGAGTCTCCAATGACGACAGCTCTCCTCTTCTCTGTCCCATGCTTATGTACCACCAGGTCAGACTCAGTGCCGGAGGCCCTGCCTCCATGGCTCACACCTGATCGGTCGTCCCCGCCAACAGTATCCAGGACAGTAAACTTATTATTCAGGGGAATGGCTACAGGGGTGCTCTGCACGACCTGTCTGCTCACCTTCACTTTCCCCCCTCTGACTGTCACCCAACGACCTGCTTCCGACAGCCGAGGTGTGACTACCTCCCTGCAGCTCTCATCTATGACTGCCTCATTCTCCCTTGTGAGTCGAAGGTCATCCAGCTGCTGCTCCAGATTCCTTACGCGGTCTTTGAGATCGCCCAGCCGTATGCACTTCTGGCAGATGTGACTCTGCAGGAGAGTGGCATTCATCCAAGACAGCCACATCTCACATGAGAGGCACATCACCGTTTCAGGAGACATTGTAAAGACTAACCGTGAGCTAGCTCGTCCTCCGCCTCTTCTCGTGGAAGCCTCTCGTATCAAAACCTCAAAGCTCCACTCCTTCACTGGCCCCCTCACTCACTGGTCGCTTTCCACAGGCCACTTCACTTGAGCTATCCCTCTATTTATCTGTTTGAGCTTTTCAAAATGCTTGGTCACCTGACCTCGACTGCCCAATCAGCTACTTTCTGCTGAGTCTGAGCTATTCAGATCTTGATTGTCTAAGCAATGGCTTTCTGCTGATCTATTCAAATCTTGATTGACTTGATTGCACAGACCAACTGCCAAAACTGCCAGAATCGCTCGAGTCAAAGCCTCAAAGCTCCACTCCTTCACTGGCCCCGAGCGAAGTGCGAACGACGAGCGGAGGGAGTTAGCTCGACTGGAAGCTGGCTGTGTTTTGCTTGATGCGTGAATGTGGTTTGGAACCTGTTGAGGGAAAGAGAGTGGGGAAGGAACGGAAATTGCTGGGAGGGGGTCGTGTGGGTCCGGTAATGGCGGACAAGATAAGAGGCGGGGTTGAGGGAAAGGAAGTGGAGAAGGAGAGGGATAGAGACTTGGGACCAGAGGTAGGCAGCTGGGGAGAGGTGGATTATTGTGAAGGGAGAAATAAAGGGAATAAGGAGGTAGTGAGGGGTCGGATGAATAAAAACCAAGACAAAGGGAATAAAAGAATAAGAAATGATAGTGGAGAAAGCTCTGAAAGTGAGGAAGATGAACGAGCTCAGAGAGGAGGTGTAGTCATAATTAGGTTTAATGAGAAGGCTCAGGGGCATATGAAGAAAATTAACCCGTTTGTGCTAACAACAACTCTGACAAATAAGATAGGGGAAATAGTATTTGCAAAAGTCCTTAATGATGGCAACTTATTGGTAAGATGTGCGAATGAGGAACAACTTGAGAAAGCACTCAAGCTAAAAGAGGTAGGAAAATGCAAGGTGGAATACACTGGGAGGGTGGGAGCACAAAATAGTGGTTGTAAAGGAGTGATCACGGGGATACCAATGAGTATAAATGTGGTGGAGATAAAGAGGAATATTGAGAAAATTAGAAGTAACCTTTATGATTCTTCATTTAAATTTGAACAGATTTGGGGACCTTTTATTCGATATTTTCATTTAATGTAATATTTACCCTTCTTGGTTTTTTTTCACTGTTTTTAATGGAGGTCGGGATTGAGGACGTGATTTTAAGTTTAACTCTGTTTGGTTTCAAGTTAGCCCATTGCTTTGCCTTGCTTTTAGTTAGTTGCATGGTGGGTTTTTTTTGGGGGTTTTTTTTTTCTTTCTTTCCATTGATATATATAAAATTTAGTATACTATTATGTTATCTTGGTTTCTTATGTTTAAATTACATTGTTTGTAGTATTTTTTTTTGGTATTGATACCTTTTGGAATTTTATTATACTTTAACATTGTATTAATGTTTATATGGCTTACCTTTTTTGTATACTTACTTAATAAAAAGATTTAAAAAGAAAGAAAGAAAAGAGGAATATCAAAGGATGGAAAGTAATGAATGTTCAAAGACTGAAAACAACAAAGGAGGGAGTGAAAAAGGAAAGTGAATCAGTATTGATTGAATTTGAAGAAGAAAGAGTGCCAAGGAGGGTGTTCCTGGGTTTCATGAGTTACCCAGTAAGGGTGTATGTGCCAAAACCACTGAGGTGCTATAATTGTCAAAGGTTTGGACACGTGGCTAAAAACTGTAAAAGGCAGAGGAGATGTGCTAGATGCGGGAGTGATCATGATTATGGAAAGTGCGGAACAGGAGTTCAACCAAAATGCTGCAATTGTGGAGGAGCTCATAATGTTGCATATAGTGGGTGTGAGGTTATGAGACAGGAGAATAAAATTCAAGAAATAAGAGTGAAAAGAAAGATCACTTATGCAGAAGCTGTAAGAATGTCAAGAGAACAGAATAATGCTCCTAATGAACAGGGAGCAATAGGGATACGAGAGATGCAACCAAGAACAAATGACAGGATTTATGTAGACAAAAAGGCTCTAGTAACATTCATTGCAGGAGTGATTAATAGTACGGCTGGGGTAAAGTCAAAAAATGACAAAATTCAGCTGGTGGTCAAAGCAGCAGTAAACCATCTAGGGTTAGTAGGACTGACATGGCAGGAAGTGTGGGAGAACCTCAGTAATCAGTCAAGCCAGGAAGTGTCATGTGTTGGTTAATACTAATTATGGTGATTCTTTTACAATGGAATGCAAGGAGCTTACTGGCCAATAGCCAGGAATTCAAGCACTTTATTAAAGAAATGGTTGTAAAACCGGATGTAGTGTGTATTCAGGAAACTTGGTTGAAACCAGCTTTAGACTTTGTGGTATATGGGTATACAATGATAAGGAAAGATAGAAATCTAGGGGGAGGAGGGGGTTGTGCTATGTTAATCAATCAAGGTATACCATATAGGGTACTGGAAAAAGGAGATGATCAGGAATACATAGCGGTGGAAGTGTGGGAGAGCGGGGAGGGAGTGGTTATAATTAACTACTACAATCCATGTAAAAGGTTGGATTTGGACAGCCTATTAAAGATACAAGGACAAAACAGACATAAAGTAGTGTGGTGTGCATATTTCAATGCTCATAGCACAATATGGGGGGATCAGATTACAGATCCAAATGGAAAGGTAATTGAAGATTTGATGGAAGAAAGGGATTTGGTGTGTATGAATGATGGTAGCGGCACAAGGATAGATATAACAACAGGAACTGAGTCAGTGTTAGATATTACGTTAGTGTCTAATACCTTGGCTGGCATTAGTAACTGGAGAGTTTGGACTGCTTCAACAGTAGGCAGTGATCACTACCCAGTTTTGTGTTCAGTGGGTGAAAGAGTTGAAGTAAGACCAGGTGGCGGAACCCCAAAGTGGGTGTTTGAAAAAGCTGATTGGGGTAAGTTCCAGAAATTGAGTGAAGAAGGGTTGACAAAGACTGATATTTCTGGAAATGTAGATGAATTAAACAGTCAGGTGACTTCAGCAATTATCATGGCAGCAGAAGGATCTATACCTAGGAGTAAAAATAGGATGAATAGAAAACTGGTACCATGGTGGACAGAGGAATGTTGTCAGGCTGTGAAAAACAGAAATAGAGCATTCAGGCTAGTTAAAAGAACCCATAATATGCAACATTTGGTTCAATATAAGAAAGCACAGGCAGTGGTGAGAAGAACTATACGTCAAGCTAAAAGGGCAAGTTGGAGGAGTTTTTGCGACAAGGTAGGAAGAACAACATCTGTGGGAGAGATATGGGGAATGATTAAGAGGATGGAAGGAGATAGAAGGGAATGGGAATATCCAGTAATGATATCTGAGGAGGAAACTGCAGTCTCCAGTAGGGATAAGGCTGAGGTCACGGCCAAGTCATTTGTACTGATACACAGTTCAGAAAATTTGTCTGAAGAAGGGAAAGAATAATGAACCAACACCCAGATGTGTTAAGCAGGAGGGAAGGAACGGATGATATAATTGATGATCCATTTACATTAGCAGAAATGGTGAGAGCAATAAAGAGATCGAGACCAACCTCCCCAGGGAAAGATCTGATATGCTCTGTGATGCTAAAAAATCTAGGAGAAGGAGCGCTCTTGAAGTTGCTGCATTTTTATAACAGAGTGTGGGAGGAGGGAAGATTACCAAGTGCATGGAAAGAAGCAGTAGTAATTCCAATAAGGAAGCCTGGCAAGGATCTGTCAAAACCCACTAGCTACAGACCAATTGCATTAACATCAAGTATATGTAAGATAATGGAAAGGATGATAACAGAAAGGTTATCATATGAGCTTGAGAAAAGGGGAATGCTGGCAAGTTATCAGAGTGGTTTTAGAAAGGGAAGGAATTCCATGGACTCAGTGATAATGTTAGAGACTGAAATAAGGAAGGCCCAGGCAAATAGAGAGTCAGTAGTGGCAGTGTTCTTTGACATTGAAAAAGCCTATGATATGATGTGGAAGGAAGGATTATTAATTAAACTGCACAAGATGGGGGTTGGTGGGAGAGTTTTTAATTGGATTAAAGATCTTTTGTTTGGTAGAAAAATTCAAGTTCGGATTGGATCAGAATTATCAAAACAGTACATAGTGGAAAATGGCACACCTCAAGGTAGTGTGATTAGCCCGTTACTTTTCATCATTATGATCAATGATGTCTTTACAAAGGTACCAGTGGATATAGGTAGGTCACTGTTTGTGGATGATGGGGCCTTGTGGAAAAGAGGCAGGAACATGGACCATATAATCAGGAAACTACAAGAAGCAATTGATGAAGTGGTGGAGTGGGGTTATGATTGGGGATGTAGATTTTCAGTAGATAAAACTCAAACTGTATTTTTTACCAGGAAAAGGGTTGAGGTAGGGAAGAAGTTAAGGATGTATGGGGTTGAATTAGAAAGGGTTGCATCATTTAAATTTCTGGGAGTTATATTTGATTCACGATTAACATGGGCAGACCATATCAGGAAAGTTGAGGAGAAATGTGAAAAAGTAATAAATGTGATGAGATGTTTGACTGGTAGGGAATGGGGAGCAAGTTGTTCAGCTTTGAAGAGAATGTATGTGGCTTTGGTGAGATCTGTATTGGATTATGGAAATATAGTATATGGATCAGCAGCTAGGTCTCTTATAAGGAAACTGGATGTGATTCAGGCTCAGGCCTTGAGAGTGTGCAGTGGGGCTTTTAAAACGTCACCAGTGTCAGCCCTACAGGTAGAAATGGGAATAATGCCTTTGGAACTAAGAAGGATGCAACTGATGGCAAACTACTGGGCTAACTTGCAGGGGCACAATGATTCTCACCCTACTAAAGGAGTGTTGCAGGAGTGCTGGGAAAATGGGAGGATTCAGAGGGATACCTTTAGTCGGGTAGGGAATGATATCGCGAAAGAATGTGGAGTGTTTGATCTGAGGATAAGTCCTTCAGTAGTTTATCCGGTTATAGCTCCATGGAAGCTTGTATGGCCTGACATAGGCTGGCATTTGTTAGAGGTAAAAAGGAAAGAAAGATATAAAACAGATTTGGTAAATGCATTTAACTGTCATGTGATGGAAAAGTATAGTGATTATACTCACATTTATACGGATGGTGCGAAGGAACCTGAAACAGGAGTGACAGGGTTTGGGGTGGCTATACCAGCAAAAGAAATTGGAATCAGCAGAAGAACATCTAATAAGTTAGGGATGTTTACAGTGGAGATGCGGGCAGTGTTGGTTGCGTTGCAATGGGTGCAGAAAGCCAGACAAGCCAAAGCATTGATATGTTCAGATTCATCCTCAGTTCTAGCAAGTTTAAGGTCTTTTCACACAAACAGTCGGCAAGATGTACTTTATGAAGTCCTTCAGTTAGTTACAAGAATTCCAAATCAGGGAGGTCAGCTAAAATTTCTATGGGTTCCAGCACATGTCGGGGTAAAGGGGAATGAGAGGGTGGATGAGTTGGCAAAGAGGGCATTAAAGAAAGAAAATGTGGAAATGCACATTAGTATCAGTAAAGCAGAGGTTAAGTGTGTAATCTGGGAAAAAAGTCAACCGAATGTGGCAAGAAAGATGAGACAGGGAGGGGAAAGGGAGGCATTTATATCAAATACAAAAGAGTGTTGCAGTTACTAGGGTAGGTAATGGAAACAGAAGAGAGGAAATTGTGTGGACTAGGTTAAGGCTGGGGCATTGTGCATTAAACAAAACATTGAAAATGATAGGGAAACACCAGACAGGATTGTGTGAGGAATGTCAGGAAGAGGAGTCAGTAGAACATGTAGTTTTGTGTTGCAGGAAGTATGGGATACAGAGAGAGAGATGATAAGAAATAAATTAAGGGAGTTGGGGATGCAGGAATTTACATTAAAAGGGTTGCTGGGCATGGGTGAGAGAGCACAAGTCCGGGTATTTTTAGCGTTTTTAAGGGGTACGGGGGTTTTTTATAGGATATGACGAATAAACAGGAATAGGATACTAGGATGGTCAAAGATGGGAGGGTGAAGTGTAGGTTTGTGTGTGTAGGCGCGCGTGCACGTGATTGGGTGAAGGGATTTAGAATGTATGTCTAGTGCACATTCCGGAGCAGAGGGTGCCGGTAATGTACCATTAAGCTGGATGCCAACCGCCGTAAAACAAGATACAGACAGACAGACCTTCATTGGCCCACTCACTCACTCACTCACTCACTTTAACACATAAAGTGACCCTCAGAGGATTCTTGCTGCAAGTTCTTGAAAAAAGGAACAGGGGTGGGTAATTCCCAGCAGGAAGCAAAATGTTGTTTCATGTAACTCCACAAAAAAATCAGCAAAGTGAATGGGGCTTTATCTGCATCTACCAGAAAAATATATCCTGATTCAGGATTTTGACCTAAACGATTCCTTTCCTGTCTCAGATCCTGACTGCCTCATTGAGTTCCTCCAGCAGATTATTTGTTGCTCTCGATTTCAGCATTTATTGAAATAATAATAAAATAATATTCATGAAAATAAGAAAAATGCTTGATTACTTTATCATTAAATCTTTAAATACTTACCATAAACAGATCACTAGGGAAAGGCTGTACTTCTACTCCCAGGGTATAAGCAGAGACTGAAGACTGTAGCACCAGTAGTGAGGACCAACAAGGTATGGACAAGGGAAGCACAGGACCGCCTACTGGACTGCTTTGAATTGGTGGACTGAACTGTATTCATGGATTTATCTTTGACTCTGGATGAGTATGCTGCAGTTGTTACCGACTTCATTAAAACCTGTGTGGATGAGTGTGTGCCTATGAAAACTTGCTGTACATTCCCAAACCAAAAGCTGTGGATGTACCAGGAGGTATGTCATCTGCTGATGACTAGATCTGTAGCATTTAAGTCTGGTGACCCAGGTCTGTATAATAAAACCAGGTATGACTTTCACAGGGCTATTTCAAGAACAAAGAGACAGTTCTGAGCGAGGTTAGAGGTGACATCAGATGCACAACGCCTCTGGTAAGGTTTACCAGACATTACTTCCTACAAAATGAAACCCAATAGCATGAATGGCAGTAATGCTTCACTACCAGATGAGCTCAATGTCTTTTATGCCCGCTTTGAAAGGGAGACCATCACTCCAGCTGTGAAGAGCCCTGCTTTACACAGTGACTGTGTGATCCCTGTCTCAGAGGCTGATGTCTTTAAGGAGGTTGAACGCTCGGAAGGCGGCAGCCCTTGATGGAGTACCCAGTAAGTCACAAAAAATTGGAGCCAACCAACTGCCAGGAGTATTCAAGGACATTTTTTCAACCTCTCACTGCTACAGTCAGAAGTTCCCACTTGCATCAAAAGGACAACAATTATAACAGTGCCTAAGAAGAGTTCTGTGAGCTGCCTTAATGACTAGCGTCCAGTAGCACTCACGTCTACAGTGATGAAATGCTTTGAGAGTTTGGTCATGACTAAACTGAACTCCTGCCTCAGCAAAGACCTGGACTCTCTGCAATTTGTCTCTTGCCACAATAGGTCAATGGCAGATGCAATCTCAATGGCTCTTCACATGGCCTTAGAACACCTGGACAACACAAATACGTATGTCAGGATGCTGTTCTTTGATTATAGCTCATTTTTAACACCATCGTGCCCACAATCCTGATTGATACTGTACAGAACCTGAGCCTCTGTGCTTCACTCTGCAAATGGATCCTTGACTTCCTAACCAGAAGACCACAATCTGTGCAGATTGGTAATAATATCTCCTTCTTGCTGACGATCAACACTGGCGCACCTCAGGGGTGTGTGCTTAGCCCACTGCTCTACTCTCTTTGTACCCATGACTGCGTGGCTAGGCACAGTTCAAATACCATCTATAAACTTGCTGATGATACAACTATTGTTAGTAGAATCTCAGATGGAGATGAAAGGGCTTACAGGGGTGAGATATAGCAGCTAGTTGAGTGGTGTCGCAGCAACAATCTTGCACTCAACATCAGTAAGATAAAAGACCTGATTATGGACTGCAGGAAAAGTAAGATGAAGGAACATGAACCAATTCAAGTAGAGGGATCAGAAGTGGAGAGAGTGAGCAGTTTCAAGTTCCTGGGTGTCAAGATCTCTGAGAATCTAACCTGGTCCCAACATATCGATATAGCTATAAAGGGGGCAAGATGACAGCTATATTTTATTAGGAGTTTGAAGGGATTTGGTGTATCAACTGAAGCATTTGAAAACTTCTATAGATATACTATGGAGAACATTCTGACAGGCTGTATCACTGTATGGTATGGTATGGGGATGGGGGGGGCTACTGCACAGGACCAAAAGATGCTGCTGGAAGTTGTAAAATTAGTCAGCTCCATCTTGCGTATTAACCATAGTACTCAAGACAACTTCAAGGAGTGGTGCCTCAGAGAGGCAGTGTCTATTATTAAGGACCCCCATCACCCAGGAAATGCCCTCTTCTCATTGTTACGGTTAGGAAGGAGGTATAGAAGCCCGAAGTCACAAACTTTGATTCAGGAACCGTTTCTTCCCCTCTGTCATATGATTCCTAAATGGACATTGAATCTTTGGACACAACATCACTTTTTTTTTAATATACATTCTTTATGTTTTTGCATTATTTTTAATCTATTCAATATACAAATTTAGTGTAATCAATTTATTTATTTATTTTCTTTCAATATTATCGTGTATTGCATTGAACTGCTGCGGCTGAGTTAACAATTTTTATGACACATACCAATGATAATAAACCAGATTCGGATTCTGATTCGAATAATAAAAATATTTATTACTTTGATAATACATTTACTTTGAACTGAGAACTTTTGCAGCCTTTTGTGTCTCCAGGCATTAGTGTCTGCAATCTGCTGCATGTGGGATCTCCCTGAATGTCTAGGCCTCAAAATAAGATTTGGGAATGGGAGCATTGAAGTAGGGGTGGGTGTGGTGGGAAGTGGAGGACAGGCTGTGGGTGCTGTGAGGGAGGGTAGGAGGGTAATATTTTTACCAGATTTGCGTGCGTGCGTATGTGTGTGTGTTCAGATTGAACTGAGACAATGCTGAGAAGGATCAATATAGGATTAACGACCAATTTTATTTGCCATATACATTTACGTGTATGAGGAATTTGCTCTGGTGTGTTGGTCAGACTTGGTCAGGTGGGTCAGCTCAGCACTTAACACCATCATTCCAACAATCCTGATTGAGAAGTTGCAGAACCTGGGCCTCCATACCTCCCTCTGCAACTGGATCCTCAACTTCCTAACCGGAAGACCACAGTCTGTGCGAATTGGTGATAACATATCCTCCTCGCTGACGATCAACACTGGTGCACCTCAGGGGTGTGTGCTTAGCCCACTGCTCTACTCTCTGTATACACATGACTGTGTGGCTAGGCATAGCTCAAATACCATCTACAAATTTGCTGACGATACAACCATTGTTGGTAGAATCTCAGATGGAGATGAGAAGGCGTACAGGAGTGAGATATGCCAACTAGTGGAGTGGTGCCACAGCAACAACCTGGTCTTCAACGTCAGTAAGATGAAAAGAGCTGATTGTGGACTTCAGGAAGGTAAGATGAAGGAACACATACCAATCCTTATAAAGGGATCAGAAGTGAAGAGAGTGAGCAGCTTCAGATTCCTGGATATCAAGATCTCTGAGAATCTAACCTGGTCCCAACATATCAATGTAGTTATAAAGAAGGCAAGACAGCGACTATACTTTATTAGGAGTTTGAAGAGATTTGGCATGTCAACAAATACACTCAAAAACTTCTATAGATGTACCGTGGAGAGTATGCTGACAGGCTGCATCACTGTCTGGTATGGAGGGGCTACTGCACAGGACCAAAAGAAGCTGCAGAAGGTTGTAAATCTAGTCAGCTCCACCTTGGGTATTAGTCTACAAAGTACCCAGGACATCTTCAGGAAGTGGTGTCTCAGAAAGGTAGCGTCCATTATTAAGGACCTCCAGCACCCAGGGCATGCCCTTTTCTCACTGTTACCATCAAGCAGGAGGTACAGCAACCTGAAGTCACACGCTCAGCGATTCAGGAACAGCTTCTTCCTCTCTGCCATCCGATTCCTAAATGGATAATGAATCTTTGGACACAACCTTACTTTTTTTAAATATACAGTATTTCTGTTTTTGCACGTTTTTAAAAATCTATTCAATATATGTAATTGATTTACTTGTTTATTTATTATTATTATTATTTTATTTATCATTATAATATTTTTTCTCTGCTAGATTATATATTGCATTGAACTGCCGCTGCTAAGTTAACAAATTTCACGTCACATGCCGGTGATAATAAACCTGATTCTGATTCTGATATGCAATAAAAACCAACATTCAACAGTTATGAAGAGTAAAAAATCACATAAAAATAAAGAATTATACAGCATATAAATAAAAAAGCAAATATATTTGGAGGTTAAAGAATGGATATGGATGGGAAGAGCAGAATAAAGGAATTACTTACTAGTTTCAGACGTATATGGATTGCAAATGACTGGATCAAACTTACCGGCCTACTGCTGTTTGGAAACTTTCTCAACACTCACAACATGCTGGAGGAACTCAGCAGGTCGGGCAGCATCCGTGGAAAAGATCGGTCGACGTTTCAGGACGGAACCCTTCGTCAGGACGAGTTTCCTCCACCGTGTTGTGAGTGTTGCTTTGACCCCAGCATCTGCAGATTATTTTGTGGAAACTTTCTCATCTATCCATCCAAACAAATTAAAAAGTGATTCAGATTTATTTATCATCTTGTATAATAAATCAGGTATTGAACTTGACCGATGATGAATATGCAGGGTAGCCGGTACGTATGCCAATAGTGTCTGTCTGGGACCTTTTTGCAACTCATTCAGATGTCACAGCTTCTGTGGATATGATGGAACAGCAATTTAATGTAAAAAATTCCCATTCTTGTATCCTGTGATAAATTGTTCCTGCTCAATGCATCACACCTAGGTAGTATACACAGCAATAAAAACATCTAAAATTTGAAATTTGTTCTTGACCTGAGGACATCATAATGGACTACCAATGAGATGAGTGTAGGAAGTTTCTATAGGCAGCTTTTAACTAAATTGTATTATTAGTGCTGCAGTCTCTCCTCAGCTGAAAATCATTCACCTTTACTTACTTTTAGGTGCTGATACTGTCAGCAATGATGGGATTTACTCTAAGTATTTCCCGAATATTACTGAACATGGAAGATACAACTTCAAGGTGCGGGCAGAGGGAAAGGAAGGGTCTACCATGACGAAAAACAGAAGAGATGGGAGTGCCATGTACATAATTGGATACACAGAAAATGGTAATAAATATTTGGCATTTCACAATAAGACAACATGGGTTTGTTTATCATTATAGTGTCAGAGAATAATTGAGCTGTACAGCATGCAAACAGGCCCTTTGGCCCAACTTGTCCATGCTGACTATCCGAGTGCCATTTGTCTTCATTGGTTTACATCAATCTGAGCCTTTCCTGGTTTGTGATGTAATGACAGGGTGAGCCATTGAATTGTATGCTTGCTTTGTGAACTGGTGCCCGTTCCTCCAGCAATCTTGCCTGTGTTTGTCCGGTCACTCCTTATCAGGAAGAGCACAATCCCACATCTCCACCTGCTCAGTTTAATAGGATGGTATTCAGGTAAGTCACTGTTCGTCTACAACATGCAGGCTGGTATGGATTACTGTCTGGTGTGTCCAAATTTAGAAAGAACATCAGATGTAGAACATTACAACCCAGGGCAGGTCCATTGGGCCACAATGTTCTGCTGACCTCTTAACCTACTCTACGATCAATCTAATGCTTCCCTCCATTTTTCTATTATCCATGTGCCTACCTAAATGTATCTTAAATATCCCTAATGTATCTGCCTCTATCGCCACCCCTGGCAGGGCATTCCAAACATCCATCACTCTCTGTGTAAGGAACCTAACTCTGACATCCCCCTACACTTTAGTCCAATCACTTTAAAATTATACTCCTTTGTATTAGCCCTTTCTGTCCAGTGGAAAAAGTCTCTGGCTATCAACTCATTGAATGCTTCTTATCATCTTGTAAACCTCTGTAAAGTCATCCCTTCATCTTCCTTCACTCCAAAGTTATACATTGTGAAGGCTATGCTACCCAGACATTGGATCCTTCAGTAAAACTCTGAAAATATGCTATTGGTCTAATTGGAAGTGCCAGTGGTCCCATATTTGACTCAGTCAGTGACATATATTATGTTCCCCATCCACTCACTGGAGTACTGATTGGCACAATCGCTTTAAACTCATCTGGTCCTGTTTCCCGAGGTCTACTGGAGCTTTGTTTTCCATGCTGTCTATAAACTGTGTTACACAATAAAAAAAAAAGATTTAGAAGTATATTGGTGTTCGAGTAGAGTAACACCTGAAGTTCCAGAAAGATGGCAGGTGTCATCTTTCCTGAAGGACAATACTGAAAGAGCAATGTTTCAAGATGATCACGCAGCTTCATTGTTAATTTTACTGGAACTCACCTTTTATTTAAAATTTATTGACTTAACTAGAATTAAATTGAATGTGATTCAAACCGTCTTCCAATCATTAATCTAGTACAATCTCATCAGGCAGGCAGTAAATCTGACAGAGCAGCATTCCCACAGTTCGGTGTCAACTTAGATGCAAGTTACTGGCGGGAATTTGTGACCTTCAGGCAGGAACTTGCTGTGGGTTGAGTGAGAATAAGATGGCAGAGATGGAGAATGGAATTATGAAGCAGCGGTGAGAAAGAAGAGGTCGGGGAAAGAAAATGGAACAAGTAGAGGAAATGCAGGTAGATCTAGAGAAGGACAAAAGAACCACATCCTATAAGTTCTCAGCAGTTCAAGCAACATCTGTAGAGAGCGAGATACAGTGCTAACATCTCTGGCTGATGATGAGACCACCTTGCTTGATCTTTTGAGAACTTCCAGTGTTTCTGCTTCAAATACAGATTTCCAACATCCATGATACTTTGCCTTTGACAAAGGATATCAAACATAGAACAGTACAGCACAGTACAGGCCCTTCGGCCCACAATGTTGTGCCGACCCTCAAACCCTGCCTCCCATATAATCCCCCACCTTAAATTCCTTCATATACCTGTCCAGTAGTCTCTTAAACTTCACTAGTGTATCTGCCTCCACCACTGACTCAGGCAGTGCATTCCACGCACCAACCACTCGCTGAGTAAAAAAACTTCCTCTAATATCCCCCTTAAACTTCCCACCCCTTACCTTAAAGCCATGTCCTCTTGTATTGAGCAGTGGTGCCCTGGGGAAGAGGCGCTGGCTATCCACTCTATCTGTTCCTCTTATTATCTTGTACACCTCTATCATGTCTCCTCTCATCCTCCTTCTCTCCAAAGAGTAAAGCCCTAGCTCCCTTAATCTCTAATCATAATGCATACTCTCTAAACCAGGCAGCATCCTGGTAGATCTCCTCTGTGCCCTTTCCAATGCTTCCACATCCTTCCTATAGTGAGGCGACCAGAACTGGATACAGTACTCCAAGTGTGGCCTAGAGTTTTATAGAGCTGCATCATTACATCGCAACTCTTAAACTCTATCCCTCGACTTATGAAAGCTAACACCCCATAAGCTTTCTTAACTACCCTATCCACCTGTGAGGCAACTTTCAGGGATCTGTGGACATGTACCCCCAGATCCCTCTGCACCTCCACACTACCAAGTATCCTGCCATTTACTTTGTACTCTGCCTTGGAGTTTGTCCTTCCAAAGTGTACCACCTCACACTTCTCTGGGTTGAACTCCATCTGCCACTTCTCAGCCCACTTCTGCATCCTATCAATGTCTCTCTGCAATATTTGATAATCCTTTACACTATCTACAACACCACCAACCTTTGTATCGTCTGCAAACTTGCCAACCCACCCTTCTACCCCCATATCCAGGTCGTTAATAAAAATCACGAAAAGTAGAGGTCCCAGAACAGATCCTTGTGGGACACGACTAGTCACAATCCTCCAATCTGAATATACTCCCTCCACCACAACCCTCTGCCTTCTGCAGGCAAGCCAATTCTGAATCCACCTTGCCAAACTTCCCTGGATCCCATGCCTTCTGACTTTCTGAATAAGCCTACCGTGTGGAACCTTGTCAAATGCCTTAATAAATCCATATAGATCACATCCACTGCACTACCCTCATCTTCATGCCTGCTCATCTCCTCAAAGAACTCTATCAGGCTTGTTAGACACGATCTGCCCTTCACAAAGCCATGCTGACTGTCCCTGATCAGACCATGATTCTCTAAATGCCCATAGATCCTATCTCTAAGAATCTTTTCCAACAAATTTCCCACCACAGACGTAAGGCTCACTGGTCTATAATTACCCTGACTACCCCTACTACCTTTTTTGAACAAGGGGACAACATTTGCCTCCCTCCAATCCTCCGGTACCATTCCCGTGGACATAAAGATCCTAGCCAGAGGTTCAGCAATCTCTTCCCTCTCCTCGTGGAGCAGCCTGGGGGATAATCCGTCAGGCCCCGGGGACTTATCCGTCCTAATGTATTTTAACAAGTCCAACACCTCCTCTCCCTTAATATCAACATGCTTCAGAACATCAACCACACTCATATTGTCCTCACCATCATCAAGTTCCCTCTCATTGGTGAATACCGAAGAGAAGTATTCATTGAGGATCTCGCTCACTTCCACAGCCTCCAGGCACATCTTCCCACCTTTATCTCTAATCGGTCCTACCTTCACTCCTGTCATCCTTTTTTTCTTCGCATGATTGAAGAATGCCTTGGGGTTTTCCTTTACCCTACTTGCCAAGGCCTTCTCATGCCCCCTTCTTGCTTTTCTCAGCCCCTTCTTAAGCTCCTTTCTTGCTTCCCTATATTCCTCAGTAGACCCATTTGATCCCTGCTTCCTAAACCTCATGTATGCTGCCTTCTTCCACCTGACTAGATTTTCCACCTCACTTGTCACCCATGGTTCCTTCACCCTATCATTCTTTATCTTCCTCACCGGGACAAATTTATCCCTAACATCCTGCAAGAGATCTCTAAACATCGACCACATGTCCATAGTGCATTTCCCTGCAAAAACATCATCCCAATTCACACCCACAAGTTCTAGCCTTATAACCTCATAATTTGCCTTTCCCCAATTAAAATTTTTCCTGTCCTCTCTGATTCTATCCTTTTCCATGATAATGCCAAAGGCTAAATATCAGAGAGAAAATGTCAGAATAAATATCATTGAGCTTGTGTCCCTTCTGCCCGCTATTCCCCAATAGCAACATGACCTTGGGGAGAGGGCTGTCAGAGTGACCTTGCCCCTCACTCTGTGAGGAAGCAATGAACTTCGACTCTCCACATCTCCCACAATATTGGAAGAAAATGAGGGCTGGAGTCATCCTTGGCTCAGCCATGGTTCACTCTATATAATCTGTGTTCTGGAGAAAATATCTTTCACATCTTCCCTTTCTTCACCACTCTTCCATTGTGCAGAAGATAGAAAATCCTGAAAGTATGTACCAGCAGGCTCAAGACATCTTCAACCCTGCTGTTGTGAGATTATTAAATGATTACCTGATACGATAAGATGGACTTTTGTCCTCGAAGTCTACGGCATTATTTTGCACCTTTTGTCCCCCTGCAATGCACTTTCTCTGCAACTGTTACACTTTATTATCATTTTACCTTGTTCTATCTTGATGCACTGTATAATGAATTGAGCTATATGAACAAGGTTTTCAATGTACCTCAGCACATGTGACAAGAATAAACCAATCCCAATTCCAATTCTAGTTTCTTTCCTTCTATGTAGGTGTTATTCACCTAAATCCACCAAAGCCTCGAGTTAGTAAAGAAAATTCTTCAGCTCAAATAGGAATCTTCAGCAGGGTGAAATCAGGAGGAGCACTTTCAATTCCCCCTGGTGCACCTACCATCAACTTTCCACCGTGCAAAGTCACAGACCTTCAAGCAACAATAAATAGAGACAAAATTGAGCTGCAGTGGACAGCACCAGGAGCAGACATGGATCAAGGAACAGGTAAGTGTTCCTTCATTTTAATAATTTACATGGAATTTTTCTTCCCAGCAATGAAGTGATCAGATAGTTGAGAAATCTGCTGACCAGCTGAGGTTTGACACAATGAAAACACATTCCCCAGGATGAAAGAACAAGAACAAATAAAGGATGTGACTCTGGTGAATTACTTAAAAAAATATTTAGAGGTACATCACAGTACAGGTCCTTCTACCCCAACAAGGCTGTGCTTCCCATTTATTCACATGTGACCAATTAACCTCCTAATCCATACATTTTTGGAGTGTAGTAAGAAACCAGAGCACCCGGAGGAAACCCACGCGGTTATGGGCAGAACATACAAACACCTTACAGAGAGCAGTGGAATTGAACCCAGTCACTGGATTGTAATAGCATTACACTCATCACTACATTACTGAGCTGGCTGAAACAGTAGAAGAAGTCCTTTGTTAAAGATAAAATATCATTATTTGTGGTTTAAAGATTTATGGTAATCCCCCTGTAACAGCTGTCACTACTTTACACCTCCTTTACTCTCATCACTTACAATGCTATACTGAAAAAAATGTTTAATGTTACCAAATCACAATTATGGATTACATTCCCTGTGGTGAAACATTATTTCAATGGTTACATTTAAGTAGTCTTCAATAACATATTAGTTTAAAGGGTTTTACATATTCACAATGAGATAGATTCCAGGTGGGGGAATATAAGTTCTAAATACTTCCCAACTCCTGCTGTTCATACACACAGCTTCAATGTGACAATTTTAGCTGCATATCTGTAGTGGTCTTTATGGTGGGTTTTACCAACAGCTCCTGACTCAATACCATTTGGTTACTGAAGTATATTTTATGACCATGTTGTGAGCATTGAAAACCACAGTCAGTCAACGACCACAGGGAATACGATACATGTCTTTCCCTTCCAGTTTCTTTCATACATCTTCACAGCTGTTACTTTTCATGAAACCTTTGTTCCCTCTAATCCCAGTTGGGCATTACTCTTTCAATATTTTTATTAATATTATATAAATTGCATAAATACAAATATAAAATTCATAAGGATACAAGTAAGTAATTACAACATTTAAATCACAGTAATATGATCACAGTATCCCATATTCTAAATCAATCATGTAGAAAAAAAAGATTGAATTATGACAGATGGGCGTTACAGTTCCAGTCAATGTCTGGTACTGAAGATGACAAACTGACTCATTGTCTCTGACCACCAGTGCACACTAACACACACACAGTGGCCCAGGGAGTTAAGGAAGGTACCGTTGGCCTCTCTTTCTGCTGGAATTGTTACAGGCAGGGAATCCTCCCTGTGTTGTGCAGCAGGTAGCCCATCACTTTACAGTGCAAGTGATCACTGATCAAGGTTCAGTTCCCAGTCCTGCCTGTAAGGATTGTGTATGTATTCCCTGTGACAATGTGGGTTTCCTCCCACATTCCAAAGACATATGATTAGGGTTAGGGAATTGTGGGCATGTGATTTCGGTGCCCGAAACATGACAAATTTACAGGCTACCCAGCACAATCCTCAGTGATTTGATTTGACACAAATGACATATTTCACTGTATGTTTTGGTATTTCAATACACACATGACAAATAAAGCTAATCTAATCTGAATATACTGAACTGGAATAGAAATAATTGAACAGATAAGGCTTCAAAATTAAAATGCATTACATTGTTCTGATCTATAATGACAACTTCACTTGAATGCAAAATATCCTAAGTTGCTTACCAGCACTTGAAAGCCCACGCGAAAAAAGAGTGCTTTCCGCATGCAGGAGCCACAATCGATTTACCACGTAATTGATCAGCCATATAAGCACTCACCACATTCTCACATCTGTTCAATACCGTTCAATATGTCAATGCAATCACTCACAGTATTTCCTTTCTTTATCAGCCTCCTACTATGAGATGAGAATGAGTGAGAAACTGCTGCAGCTACGGGACAGTTTCTCAGGAGCTGAACAGGTTAATTTGACAAGTTTGAAACCACAACCATTTGGCTCCAAAGAAACATTTATAATTTCCGCTAATAGTTCAGGACTTAAAAGCACGACCACGCTCTATTTCGCTTTATGTGCTTATGATGAAAAGGATCAGTCTTCCAATATGTCTAATGTTGCCAGCGTTTCTTTCTTTGAACCTTTGCCTGACAAACCGGAAGACAATAAAGTACTACACAGTATTTGGGTTGCAGTAGTCGTGGCAGTTATTGTATGTTTGATTATTGGGATTACTAATTATGTTGTACAGAAGAAATGCAAAAAATAAAAGGTTGCCGGAAGCAGCAGCTACTTAAATTTACTAATCTGAGGATTACTGTATTCTGAGTCATTATTGCTGCAGATTAGGTTGAAGATCAAAGGATTTTTCTGATATTTTCTAAGCTATCTATTGTCATTTCCAGACAATTGGAAGATCTCCTTTGGAAATTCAGTTCAAGCTAATTGCTTAGTCTCTTGTGCTTGATTGGAAGATTGCTTGCTTTGGATTGGTGACACTGTTTTTGGAGGAGGATGTGGTTTTCTACTGGGGTAGAATCTGTATTGTTGAATAATCTTGATGTAGCTCTGCACCAATAAAAACAATATTTTCTGGAATGGTAGCATTACTTTACTCATTTTTTGATACTACCTTTTAGGAGTTCATAAGGAAGGTCATTTTTTGGAGTCTCCTTTATCTCTATATATACCAAGATCTCATACATTGAATGTTCCATCTTTCCCACCAGAAATAGCAATAAATTAGAATTAAATGGAGCTATTTAACATAACATGATGCATCTATGATATTCAAGAAGAACAGTAAAGTTGGAATTGGAGGCCTAGCAGAAGATGGAGAGGGCAACTGACCACATTTCTGGTCAGGGAAAATTATTCATAGAACATAGAACAGTACAGCGCAATACAGGCCTTCAGTGCAAGATGTTATGCCAACGCTTTAACCTGCTCCAAGAACAATCTATCTCTTCCTTCACCCGGGTTTTATCTTTTCAATTCTTTGACTGTTCAGGAAGTGTCGGAGAAACCCAGAAGGTGAACACACAGGCATTTATTTTCTAAATTCATGTGCTTGTTGTGAACTGAACCAATAAAGATATTTTTCAGTAAATACACCTTCTCCCTGTGCCTAACTGATCTCTATTGTTGAGGGTTAATACCTGTAATATCCTCTAAGGAAACGTTACACATAAATGCATTATTCTCCACATCCTTTCGAATAGAAGGTAGAGTGAGGGAAATAAAAAGGGCTGATTATTTTACTAGAAGGGAAAAAATGTATTTGAGGCAGAGAAAGCGGTAACACCTGGGAGATTAAGAAGTGCTGGAAGTTTATCTGAAGATATGTGAACTTTGTGTACCATATCAGAAATTAATACCTTATGTTTCTGATTCCAAAGGGAGGGATGAAAGAGTAACAGGCAGACAATATGTGTGTAAATTAACTACCCGAGGTACATCAGTGATTGAAGGTGGGAAGTAACAATGGCTGATGGAAGTCAGGAAAAGCCAGCTAGAGTAAAACATAAACACAAGAGATTCTATGGATGTGGGAATTTAGAGGAACACAGTCAAAATGCTGGAGGAATTCATCAGGTCAGGCAGCATCTATGGAGAGGAAGGATTAATGTATCGGGTTGCGATTCTTCATCAGGACTGAAAAGGAAGGGGCAAGAAGCCAGAATAAGAAGGTGGAGGGTGGGGAAGGAGTACAAGCTGGCAGATGATAGGTGAAGTGAAGGTGAGTGGGTGGGAGAGGTGATAGGTGGAAAATGTAAAGGACTGAAGAAGAAGGAATCTGATTGGAGAGGAGAGTGGACCATGGGAGAAAGGGAAGGATGGGAAGCCACCAGAGGGTTAGTGTAGACAAGAACAGGGGTCAGAGAGAAGCCAAAAAAATTTATGTGTCCCAGTGGGATGCAGAAGCTGTCTCCTGTTTTTAAAATAACTAGTCAATAGCTTAACAGAGGGATAGCCAAATTCCTATATATTACTGCAGTAATATATTGGATGCAGATTGAAAACCTAGGCTTGCAAAGTCAGACTGCAAACCAGAGCATTGAATTCATACAACCATGAAGAAATTTCAGCTGAGGATATTGTAACATACTTGATTTAATTTTGCTTATAAGGTGATCCACCATCTAATCATCTGGAAACAAGTATTGTGATTCTCTGTGCCTGACCTTGTGATACCATGAGCTGTGTCAACATTGGTGTCATCCAATATGATCATCAGTTTTGGCTCATCTGTGTTCACTAATGAGTGGAAATATTACAGCTGGTGTAGAATTGTATTGTGGTTATGGAAGGTTTAGCTTGTATAACTGATTCATTATACAAAACTGCTGAAGGGTGAGCTAAGGCTGATATCTCACATATCTTGGACACAAGATACTTAGCAGATTCTGGACAACCTGAGAAACACACACAGCATGCTGGAGGAAGTCAGCATATCAGGCTGCATCTACAGAGAGGAATAAAGAAGTCCTGATGAAGGGTCTCAGCCTGAAACATTGATTGTATATTACTCTCCATCGGGCTTCAGGTAAGAATCCATCCCAAAATTTTCATGTAGTAAAACAGGAATAATTTCTTTCGGTGTGCCTGTTTAAATTGTCACATCTGGGCCACACTGGCATGTGTCGTACCAGGGAGCTTTGATATACTGCCTCCCTTTGTAATGCTTGATATCGTTCATATGGAGGAGACGGTACGACCATAAAACATAGGAGCAGAATTAGCCCATTTGGACTAACAAATCTGCTCTGCCATTACATCATGACTGATTCATTATCCCTCTCAACCCCATTCTCCTGCCTTCTCCCTGTATCTTTTGACATCCTTACTAATTAATGAACTATGAACCTTTGATTCCGCTATCTTTAAGAGCTCTATCCATCTCTTTCTTGAAAGCATCCAGAGACTAGGCCTCCACGGCCTTCTGGGGCAGAGCATTCCATATATCCACCACTCTCTGGGTGAAAAAGTTTTTCCTCAACTCCATTCTAAATGGCCTACCCCTTATTCTTAAACTGTGGCCTCTGGTTCTGGACTCACCCAGCAGCAGGAACATGCTTCCTGCCTCCAGTGTGTCCAATCCCTTAATAATCTTATATGTTTCAATGAGATCCCCTCTCAGCCTTCTAAATTCCAGAGTATACAAGCCCAGTTGCTCCAATATTTTGACATATGACAGTCCCGCCTTCCCAGGAATTAGCCTTGTGAACCTACGCTACACTCCCTCAATAGCAAGAATGTCCTTCCTCAAATTTGGAGACCAAAACTGCACACAGTACTCCAGGTGTGGTCTCACCAGGCCCTGTACAGCTGCAGAAGGACCTCTTTGCTCTTATACTCAATTCCCCCTTGCCATTAGCATGCCATTAGCTTTCTTCACTGCCTGCTGTACTTGCATGCTTGCTTTCAGTGACTGATGTACAAGAACAGCTAGATCTCGTTGTGCTTCCCCTTTTCCTAACTTGACTCCATTTAGATAATAATCTGCCTTCCTGTTCTTACCACCAAAGTGGATAACCTCACATTTATCCACATTAAACTGCATCTGCCATGCATCTGCCCACTCACCCAGCCTGTCCAAGTCACCCTGCATTCTCATAATATCCTCCTCACATTTCACACTGCCACCCAGCTTTGTGTCATCGGCAAATTTGCTAATGTAACTTTTAATTCCCTCATCTGAATCATTAATAAATATTGTAAACAGCTGCGGTCCCAGCACTGAACCCTGTGGTACCCCACTGTCACCGCCTGCCATTTTGAAAGGGCCCCGTTAATTGCTACTCTTTGTTTTCTGTCAGCCAGCTAATTTTCAATCCATGTCAGTACTCTGCCCCCAATACCATGTGCCGTAATTTTGCCTACTAATCTCCTATGTGGGACTTTATCAAAGGCTTTCTGAAAGTCCAGGTACATTACATCCACTGGCTCTCCCTTGTCCATTTTCATAGTTACATCCTCAAAAAATTCCAGAAGATTAGTCAAGCACGATTTCCCCTTCGTAAATCCATGCTGACTTGGCCCAATCCTGTAACTGCTATCCAGATGTGTCGTAATTTCATCTTTTATAATTGACTCCAGCATCTTTCCCATCACAGACGTCGGGCTAACTGGTCTATAATTCCCTGTTTTCTCTCTTCCTCCCTTCTTGAAGAGAGGGACAACATTAGCCACCCCCCAATCCACAGGAACTGATCCTGAATCTATAGAACATTGGAAAATGATTACCAATGTGTCCACGATTTCTAAAGCCACCACCTTAAGTACCCTGGGATGCAGACCATCAGGTCCCGGGGACTTATCAGCCTTCAGACCCAACAGCCTATTCAACACCATTTCCTGTCTAATATAAACTTCCTTCAATTCATCCATTACCCTAGAATTTCATGGAATATTGTGATGGGATAAAAGCAGGGGGATAGTGATTGTAGAAGAGGTTGGGAAATCAGTACCAGCAATTTTGGACTTCAGAGATAGGCAGGTAGTACATCAAAGGTTCTGGTCACAGGTCAGGGAATGGTAAGGGGAAGGGTGAAGCATAACGAGGATAAAGAGAAGAGGTTTTCTTATTTTGTCCACCTCCAAGGTTGACACGGATGTCTTAAACAACATACACAAAATGCTGGAAGAACTCAGCAGGCCAGGCAGCATTTGTGCAAAAAAGTTCAGTTGATGTTTCGGGCTGAGAACTTTTGGCAGGACTGGAGAAAAAAGCTGAGGAGTAGATTTAAAAGGTGAGGGGAGGGGCAAGAGAAACATCAGGTGATAGGTGAAACATGGAGGGGGAGGGATGAAGTAAAAAGCTGGGAATTGATTGGTGACAGAGACAGAAGTCCATGGAAGAAAGAAAAGGCGGGGGGGGGGCAATGGATGGGCAAGGAGATAAGGTGAGCGAGGGAAAGTGGATGGGAAATGGTGAAGGAGGGGAGATAGGGGGCATTACCGGAAGTTTGAGAAATCGATGTTCATGCTATCAAGTTGGAGGCTACCCAATGGAAAATAAGGCATTGTTCCTCCAATCTAAATATTGCCTCATCACAACAGTAGAGGAGGCCATGGATGGACATATCGTAATGGGAATGGGAAGTGGAATTAAAAGGGGTGGCCACTGGGAGATCCCACTTGTTCTGGCAGACGAAGCAAACTCTCAATCTACATTGGGTCTCAGCGACATACAGGAAGCCACACTGGGAGCACTGAACATAGTATATGACCCCAACAAACTCACAGTTGAAGTATTGCCTCATCTGGAAGGACTGTTTGGAGCCCTGAATGGTAGTGAGGGAGGAGGTGTAGGGGCAAGTGTAGCACTTGTTCCATTTGCAAGGATAAATGCCAGGAGGGAGATCAGGGGGGAGGGACGAATAGACACGGGAGTCGCGTAGTAAGTGATCCCTGCATAAAGCGGAAAGTGGGGGCAGGGGAGGGAAAGATGTGCTTGGTGGTGGGATCCCATTGGAGGTGGCGGAAGTTTCAGAGAATTATACGTTGGGTGTAGAAGCTGATAGGGTGGTAGGTGAGGATAAGAGGAACCCTATCCATGGTAGGGTGGCGAGAAGATGGGGTAAGAGCTGACGTGTGTGAAATTGAAGAGATGCGATTGAGGGCAGTGTTGATGGTGGAGGAAGGGAAGCCCCTTTCTTTGAAAAATGACATCTTCTTCATTCTAGAATGTAAACACCTTATCCTGAGAGCAGATGCAGTGGGGACGAAGGAATTGAGAGAAGGGGATGGCGTTTTTACAAGTAGCAGGGTGGGACAAGGTATAGTCTAGCTAGCTGTGAAAGTCTGTGGTTTGTAATAAACATGAGTGGATAAGCTACCTTCAGACAGAGACAGTGAGATCAAGAAAGGGAAGGGAGGTGTCGAAAAAACACCAGGTGAATTTGAGGTCAGGGTGAAAGTTGGAGGTAAAGTGGATGAAGTTGACGAGTTCAGCACGGGTGCAGGAAGCAGCACCAATGCAGTTGTCGATGTAGTGTAGCAAAAGTGCGGGACAGTCACTAGTGTAGTCTTGGAACATGGACTGTTCCACGTAGCCGACAAACAGGAAGGCATTGCTGGGACCCATGCAAGTGCCCATTGCTACCCCTTTTGTTTGAATGAATTGGGATAGCCAAAGCAGAAATTATTTAGATTGAGGACAAGTCTCACTAGGTGGAGGAGAGTGGTGGTGGAGAGGAACTGGTTAGGTCTGGTGTCCAGAAAAATAGATGTCCATATCTGACAGGAGGAGCATTCAATCCTGACTACTCTATACTAAAAAAGAAAAAAAGCCTGCTTCTTAACTGTGCCTCTGCCTGTTCACGCTGAAGCCTGTTAAGGCAAAGCCTTCACACTCTATCACTGGCATACTCCGACATTGGCCGCCCCAAACGATAGCCCCTTGAGCCTGCCCTCCTTTTATTTGTGGCTGACATTAAGCCTCCTGCACCAACACTTTCCACACCTGCTCAGTTCAAAAAGACCATCCTTTCCTGAATCTGCTCTTTTTCTCCTCTTTCCCAACTTCCATAGGTTTCTGACACAGACACTCACACTCGTCTCGCCTGAGCCACCGAGGAAAGTATACTCATAGAGATAGCAATGCAGTAGTGATCGCACATTGGCTTGTAATAATTCGCTAAAAACTTCAAAGTACTCTGACTGCAGAGATCCAGTAATCGCCTCAGTACTGATCCCTCCTTTTCCAATGTTGGCTGCTCATGTTCCAGTTAACCCACCAATGGGCAGGAAGCGTAGTGCTTAGCGCAAAACTTTACAATGCCGGTGATCACAGGTGCCGTGAAAAACCTATTACCTGCAGCAGCATCACATTCCTGTAGTATCATATAAACAGCATTCACAAATTAAATATAATCATCATTTTTAGAAGGACACAGAACAAAAATAAGTTAATTTTAGTGCAAAGTGACTATAGAGTTGCTAAACTCTAGTGGTGAAGGTTTTGCCGGTTGTTCCAAAAAATTGAATGGTGTAGGGAAGTAACTGCTCTTAAACCTTTTGGTATGGAACCTCAGGCTTCTGTACCTCCTGCCGGATGGCAGCTGTGAAAAGATAGCATGGACATGATGGAGAAATTAAAGAAAATACATATCATGGTCCAGTCCGTGAAGTCCACATTCTGGTTCACGGTCCGGTCCGCGGACTGAGCACTCCGGGTCTTCCAGCTATCCTTCATTTGGTTGAGTTAATCATAGGCACCTGATCCCCATCTTTAGCTTGGAATATAAGTAGCCTTGGGGTTGAGTGTGGGCTGCTGGTTTGTCTTGTTAGTTCCCCTGGGAGGAACCTGCTGATGGAAGGCTAGTAAAACCATTTGTGATCTCTAGGCCTGGTTGGAGGACCACTGCTTCATGAAGCCTTGTTGCCACTTGTTTGAGTAGTCTTTGTGGTATGGATTTGGATGTTTCCTGGGCCAGCTGAGTGGCTGTCAGCCATTCTGGCTAGGTAGGGATCTGGCTGTTTATGTAGCCAGTGGAGGTTACTGGCTGTAACTGTGACTCGGAGTAACCCTGAAGCAGAGATGAAATTGTCTGTTGTTCTTTGGTGTTTGTCTCTCCTTGTCCTTTTCTCTGTGGGGTAAGTCAGGCTGTTCTGCTGTTGCCCTGTGGGGGGGGGTCTTGTCTTGTCCTTGCCTCTGTGGGGTAGTCAGGCTGTTTTGCTGTTACCCTGTGGGGGGACAGGTCTTGACTTGTCTTTGCCTCTGTTGGGTAAGTCTGGCTGTTCTGCTGTTACCTAACAGGTGGACCTGTCCCACCTTGGTGTGGAGAGAAAGTTGAGTCCTGGCTTGTCTATGGATGAGTCCCAGCTTTTTGTCTATGTACTGTCCTGTCTCATGTTGGTGTTGTGTTAATGATGAGTCCCCACTTTTTGAAGGATGAGTCCTGGCTCTATGTTGATGTTCAGTTCCAAGTCGGTGTCTCAGCTCCAGCCTCTGAGTTATCAGCCTCTGCATTTCAAGATGAGGATCCCGCAGCCAAACGCCAAGAGCCTGAGCTGCGAGGATCCCGCAGCCAAGCGCCAAGAGCACGAGCTGTGAGGATCCCGCAGCCAAGAGCCCCAGCTGTGACCCCAGCCTCAAGCTGTAAGAACAAAGACCCCAGCCTGTTTCCAAGCTCGGGCCTCTAGACCCCAGCCATGTCCTGTCCTTGCTCAGTTCTGGGGTCCGAGCCCACGGCAAGACCCAGGTTCTAGGGTCCGAGCCTGTGGCAAGACCCAGGTTCTGGGTCCTTGTCCAGTCTTGGGCTCAGAGTCCAAGCCTTGTCTCCTAGTCCATGGTTCCTAGTCCTGGTCCCACTTTCCCAGCCCAAGTCTGCATTCTTGTCCCTTCTCCAGTCAAGTCCTGTTCCTTGTACTTCAGTGTCTGTGTCTTGCAGTTGGGTCTGTTACCAGCACCCCACTGTGACAACACAAGAAGTTTTATTTTGCATAAAGAGGAATTAATTGGGTGTTATGGGGAGAAAAATGTCGTAAAGGCAGAAGATTTGGAATGGGTTCTTGATTGTTTTTGTTGCTACCTTTAAATACAGTGGCACTGCCAATGCAATTAGTAAGGAATTCTTGAAAATATTTAATTGGATAGCCAGAGAGGAAGGGTCAAAAGTCATAAATCACAAGGCTGTGCTGTTCCAGCTGTAAAAAGAAAAACAAGAAAAGATTTTGTAATGCTTGAGCATAAGAAATTTGTTATTGTTGTACCACAGTTTAAAAAGACAGAACAGGGTAAATCCAGTAAATGCAGGTGAGTGAGTGTAACTTCAGGGTGGAAATATTTGAATCATTCCTGAGGGACACCATAAAGCTTCATCTGGAAAGACCCAGAATAATCAGAACTTGGATTTTCAGAGGGCAGCTTAAGTCTAAAGGATAGAATTCTTCGAAGATGTTACAAGAGGGTGTTGTGTTTGGTACAGTTCACAGGGAGATCAGCAAATATTTTGCCAAGGTCTCTTAAGTGTCACGTTCAATAGTTAAGAAGCAAGTGATGGAAGAATGCTGATTTGGTGCAAATTATTATGATTAATGGGGACTTTATCACAGGAAGGCTGTGACCACTGAGTTTCCTCAACACTTTGTGCTTAGTTCCTTGTTGTACAGATTCAATTTATTTATCACATGTACATTGAATCAATCAACACAAGCCAATGATGCTGGCAGCTGCAAGTGTCATTACACATTTTGGCGAAACACAGCAAGCCCACAATGCTTGGCAGATCAACACCGAACACAACAAGCAACAGAACAGCAACAGCAAAACAGGCCCTGTTTCTCCCTCCCACCCACACACATACGTGCATATACACAATCCTCTGACCCCAGGACCAGCCACCTTCAGCCTCAGCAGACACCTGGATCCACAAAACTGGCTTTGGCTTCTCCAGAAGAGTCACAAACTCAGGCCTTCAGACTTCTAAACTTCCAATCGAAGTTCAATGTTCAAAAATAAGGCTCCGAATTTAAATATAGGAAGCACAATAAAGAAGTTTGCGAATAATTTAAAAGTTGGTTGTGAGGAAGTAAACTTTTAACTTCAGCATCGATGGCTGACCAGGTGGGTGGAATCCTACAAACAGCATTTATTTCAGACAAGTAGGAAGTAATACAATAAATGGAAGCAAATTGAGAAGACAAGGACCTTGGCTGTATGTCTATAAATCCTTAACTGTTAACCAGTCCTGTGACAAGATTTGGAATAATTCATTTATTAGCCAAGACATTGATTATAAGTGTAGTGAGATTACTCAAAATAATCACTTTGGAAATAGGTGCAGGAGAATACCATTTTCATAGACATCATGGCTGACCTTCCACCTAAACAGGCATTTTCCCACTTGATCCCCATATCCTTAATCCTGAAATCTCTTGATCTCCATTCTGTTTACGCTCTATGATTGAACCTCTATAAAATGGAGGTTGATAGGCTCTTGATTAGTAAGGGTTTCAGGTTACGGTGGTAAGGCAGGAAAATAGGGTTGAGAGGGATAGTAAATCAGTCTTGATAGAATGGCAGAGCAGATTTGATGGGTTGAATGGTTTCATTCTGCTCCTATGACTTGGGGTCTTTTGGAAAACCAGTTCCAAAGACTCACTTCACTCATTCTTATTTTAGTCTTGAACAGCCTGCATCTTATTCTTTTTTTTAATTTTATTTTTATTTGGATAAGGAATTCACAATTATCATTTACTTTTTTCACACACATAACCTTTTCCATTTTTTTTATATGTATAAAACTACAATTATTTATACATTCTTAAGTACACATTGAGATGATATAAAAGGAAATTAAACATTTAAATAGATAATTATGTACTGTGGTAAATCTAACCTATTAGGCTAAGTAATGAAATTAGTTGTTAAGAAAAATGATAATAATAGTTTCCATACAACCCTTCTGGACCATTTCCACTGGTCCAAAATGTTGCATACAAGCCTATATACCAACCATTGTAGGTGTTTATATCCCAATTTGTTCGTGCTTGTTCCTGCCCGCAGACATAATTATCCAATCCCTATGTGCTTATTTACTTAATTTTTTCATTTTTGTTTTATCCCTTTACCAAATCTTTCCCTTTACTTGTGTTAATTCTCTATTTTCCAAAAAAAACCAAACATTTAGACTAGGGGTGCTTACGTTAGCAATATTACTGTGTTGATGAGAAGAGCAATATAAATCATTAGGAGAGTCATCTAAAGTCTGCTCGCATTGGGGTTATATATTCAATCCATTTATTCCAGATTTGATAAAATGTTTCTTTTTGAGTTCTCAGGGAGGAAGTCAACTTTTCCATTTTAAATATTTCCAAGATAATTTCGTACCAATCTTCTAATGTAGGTGGTATTGGATTTAGCCATTTTCTAGTGATTGATTTCTTACTTGCCGCTAAGAGGGCCTGCAGCAACTTTATATCTTCCTTCTGTTCAAGGAACAATACATGCCCCAAGTAGAGCGTCTCAAAGTTCAGAGGTATCTGGGACCTAAGTACCTTAACTAATGTTCTATGAATACCTTCCCAAAATAGACTTAATTTAGGGCAATCCCAGAAAATATGAAAATGATTTGCCTCCTTGGAGCCGCACCTTCTCCAACACATCACATTTGTATCTTTATATTTTTCCTGATATGGGGTCTTGAAGTATCTTATAATGTTTTTCCAACAATGTTCTCTCCAAGTCAAAGAATTAGTCGAGGACCATTGAAAGCTGCAGATTTTCCCCCAAGCCTCCTCTGAAAGTACCAACCCCGCTTCTTTCTCCCACTTCTCTTTAATATACAGTGTATTTACATTTTTAGCATGGGAGAGTGCATTATATAGGCGAGAAACTGATTTACTAGGTATTGAACTGCAAGCCGAATTCAGAATCTTGAAAAATTCTAATTCTACTGTTGATAGGTCTGTATATCTACAACTCTGGTTAACATAGTTTCGTATTTGAAGGTACCTAAAAAAGTCATTATGTTCTAGGCCATGTTTGTCCTGCAGGATTTGGAAACTTTATAATACTCTTTTATCTATAAATGAGAGGTAGGTTGTAAGACCTTTCTTTATCCATAGCTCAAATCTTTTATCTCCTCTGTTGGGAAGGAATTCGGTATCATATGCACACCATCTAAAGAGTTTTAACATGTTATTAATTCCACATGAATTAACCACCTTCTGCCATACTTTTAATGTAAGATTTATCCAAGCATTATTAAATTTTTCCAACTGGGCCATCAATCCTTTGTCAGCTATTGAGGCCTGAAGAGGAAAACTGTCAACTAATCCAAATTCTATTTCCTTCCATCTAGCCTTATATTCCCTATTACACCAATATAACAGAGGGGTTATCTGTGAGGCATAAAAATAATTTCTCAGGCCAGGAAGAACCATACCTCCTCCTTCCTTCCCTAACTGTAAGGTGTTATATCGAATTCTAGGTTTCCTTCCTTGCCAAATGAAGCGGGAAATCCATTTGTCCCATTCCCTGAATTGATTATCATCCACCTCCACTGGTAAAGTATGGAAAAGATATAATAACCGAGGAAGAATATTCATTTTTATAGTATTTATCCTTGAATTTAAACTTAAAAAGGGGATAAGATTCCATCTATGCATATCTGCTTTTATCTCTGAGACTAATGGCCCATAATTTACCTGTGACAGTGTTGAAAGATCCTTCGGCAGGGTTATTCCTAAATATTTTAATGATTTAGCTTCCCACTTAAGATCGTATGCATCCTGCAATTTTTTGGATGGTGTATAATTTAGGGACATAACCTGTGTTTTCTTTACATTTATTTTATAACCTGATATTTTCCCAAAGTCATCCAACAGTGTAAACAATCCTATAAATGATTTTTCTGGTTCACTTAGATAGACCAAAACATCATCTGCGAATAACGCCACTTTCTGTTCAATCCCTGCCACCTTGATACCTTTTACGATTTCGCTCTGTCTTATTAGTTGGGCAAGTGGTTCAATATATAGCGCAAAAAGGAGAGGAGAAATTGGGCATCCCTGTCTAGTGCCTCTCTCTAAAATGAAGGAGTCAGAGAGGTCCCCATTTATCTTAATTCGGTCTGTAGGGCTGTCATATAGAGTCTGAATTACTTTAATAAACCTTTCTTGAAAGCCGAATCTTCCTAACACTCTGTATAGGAATGCCCAACTAACCGAATCAAAAGCTTTCTCAGCGTCCAATCCTACTACCATTGTCTCTGTCTCGTTCTTATTAACCTGTTCTAATATGTGCAGAGTTCTCCTTATGTTGTCCTGTGTTTGTCTTTGTTGAATAAATCCAGTCTGGTCTAAATGGATTAGGCCAGGTAAAAGCTTTTCCAATCTGCGCGCTAATATAGATGTAAATAGTTTGTAATCTAAATTAAGAACACTAATTGGCCGATAATTGCCACATTCTAGTTTATCTTTACCCTCTTTAGGAATAACTGAAATAATCGCTTCTCTCCAGGAAGGTGGAGTTTCTCCTCTCTGCAAGATCCAATTAAAGGTGTTAAGTAGTAATGGGGCTAACTGTGTCTTCAGGGACTTGTACCACTCTGAGGTAAACCCATCAGAACCCGGGGACTTTCCAGCCTTTAACCTAGAGATGGCCACGTTCAGTTCTTTGATAGTTACTGGTTCTAATAAACTTTCATTTTGTAAATCTTTAAGTTTAGGTAGATCTAAAAAATTCAATACACTGTCTATATAGGGCTCATTGGGGGCCCGGGGTTGGGAGTACAGCTCTCGATAATACGTTTCAAAACTCTCCTGAATTTTCCCTATTGTACTCTCCACAAGCTTTGTCTTTGGATTCTTTATTTTATGAATTGTATTGTCTGCTTGTTGTTTTCGTAATTTATATGCTAATAATCGAGCTGATTTACCTCCTACTTCATAATTCTTTTGTCTCAGGTAAAGAAAATTTCTTTGAGTTTCCAACGTATAAATATCATCAATTTCACTTTGCAATTTCCTAATTTCCTGTTTTCGATTTGAATTACTTTTGTTGCTATCTCCAACTTGAAGTTGTTTTAATTTTCCTTGAAGGTCTGCTAATTTTTGTGCATTGATTTTTTTCATGTGAGTAGTAATGGAAATAATTTTCCCTCTCAGTACAGCTTTCAATGTATCCCATAAAATCACTGGTGATGTTTCTCCCGTGTCATTAAGGTCTAGATATTCTTTGATTTCTCCCCTTAATCTCTCCATTACTTTTGGGTTATTAAGTATATGTGAGTTTAGCCTCCATAGTGTTTTCCTCATTTTCCTTTCCAGGATTAGAGACATAGAGACTGGGCTATGATCCGACAGATCAATTGTTGCAATATTAGTTTTTTATCCTGAGTCTATCTGTATTAAAGATAAAGAAATAGTCTATCCTTGAATAGGCTGAATGAGGGAAAGAGTAATATGTATAATCTTTACTAGTAGGGTGTAATTCCCTCCAGACATCTATAATTCCCAACTCCTCCATCAATGAATTCACTTTCCGAGTCAGAGGTTTATTCTGAGTAACTATTCTTGAAGAATCTAATATAGGATTTAATCTAATATTAAAATCCCCTCCACAAATTACTACCCCTCGAGAACTGACCATTAGGTCAAAAATGTGTCTATAAAATGACCATTCACTACCTGGAGGAGCATAAACATTCAGCAATGTTATTCCTGTACCTTCTATTCTTCCTGTGATTTTTACAAACCGTCCTTCTTTGTCTCTAGTCTCTGAAATATGTTCATAATTAAGAGTAATTGGATTCAAAACCCCATTAACATTATAGGAAATTATTTTTACCAATTCAGTTTGCATTTTTCTCTAGTAGAAAAAAAGCACTCTCCTTTTCTAACCAAACAGTAAGCAATCCCTTCTCAACAGTAAACCAAGACATATAACCACACCCTAGACATTTCTGAACGTATAACATTTGAAAATTTTTCCCGACTTCCCACAGTGAGGCCTGAGCACCGACCCACCTCAGTTCAGAGGGATAACCTCTATCTTCACCCTGTGTTAGAGGGCCCTCAGCAGTTTGAATAATCATAGAGAATTTTCTCCTATTTATGTCTCGACCATATTGCTATCATTCAAGTTATTCCGCCTAGTTTATTTTCAGTTACCAGTTTTCATTTTACTTTTAAGTCCGATTTACTCTTTTCAGTCATTTCTCTTAATTAATCTGTATTCTCTGTACATTCGCATCTGAATATTTGCAGCTTTTCCTTGTAGTTTGACACTCTGGTTCGAGTGGAGCGTCCTCGCCCCACTAACTGCCACGACTTCTGCCGAATCCTCTCCAGTAGCGACTCCGGTTGGGTGATAACTTTAATAAGTAGTCCCTGGTCTGCCAGGTCCAACGTTGCCTCCTCCACCGTAGCGTAAGTTTTTGTCCCTTTGTCGTAAAAGACTCTCAGCCGAGCTGGATACAGGGTCTGGAATCTGATGTTGTTTTCCTTCAGGACTCTCCGTGTTTCCGTATATTCCTTCCGTCTGGCAGAAATCCCCGGTGCGTAGTCGTGGTCTAAACTGATTTTGCAGTTGTTCCACATGAAACCTTTCTTTTGCCATGCTCTTTTAAGCACCTCTTCCTTCGTTCTGTAACTGAGAAATCTGATCAGAATCGATCTGGGCTGGGCGCCTGCCGGAGGCTGTGGTGCCAACGCGCAGTGAGCCCTTTCTATCTGTAGGTCTTTTGCGGCCGGTATATCAAGGTTCTCTCTAAGTAGCTTCTCCACGAAGGGAATCATCAATCCGGGTTTACCTTCGGTTCCTTCGGGAACTCCGTAGATCCTCACATTTTCCCTTCTCGAGCGGCCTTCTTGATCTATTAGTTTCCACTGGAGCTGGTCTTGTAGCTTCAGCATTTCTGCTATCACTTCCTCGGCGTTTTGTAGCTTCTCTTCAATTCCAACAATCCTCGCTTCGGCTTCATCTATCCGCGAGTTAGTTTTTACTATTTCTCCTTTAATATCTTCCAGCTGTTTGCTGTTATCTTGTCGGAACTCGCGAATCTCTCCGAGAATCAAAGACAGTCACCGATTCCCCCTCATTATCTCTGTCCTGGCTTGCCGTGGGGGAACTAGGCCCGTCGCCTTGCTGCGTCTCTTTATGTTTATCAGCCTTCGAAGTGGACTTGTTAATCTTGTTCTTAGACATCATTCTTGCCCCTTTTATTAATATAGTTATGCAATATTAAGTATTTGTCTAAATTCGATTTTGGGGCAGTTTACCTTCTTTTTTTGTCGAGAGACCTTTTCCTTACGCCGCCATTCCCTTGATGACCCGGAAGTCTACCACAGCCTGCATCTTATTCTAAGGCTATAACTCTGGCTCTAGGCTCCTTGTCCAGAGGAGAATTCTTCCTTGCATCCAGATGGTTGCAATTATCTTGTACCTTTGCTTGGATGAAATCTCCTTTCATTTTCCTTATCTCCAGAGAATACACTACTCGATCTCTCCTCATACAAAACAAAACTGCTTTCATTTAACTCCTCCCCGTGAACAATACCAAATCTCTCACCACTTCAAAATACTCTGAGCTTCTGTTATATGCAATAAGGTGATACACACATTGTTTTTCTACATTATATTGCATCTGCAATATATTTTCCATTTTTGTCTATTTCCCCATGAAATCCATTTTGATCCTCTTCCTTTCTCATAATTCCAGTTGCTGGAAATCTACAGATCCACTCTTTCCTCTCTATGGATGCTGCCTGTACTGGTCAGTTTTTAGGCTTTCTGTTCTTGTTACCATCATAATCTTGAGGCTTTCTCCTTGCAAGTAGCCAACTCTAGCAATCAAGCCAGGGGCTGACCTAAATGTAAGAGCGTGAAGATGAAGGCACACTGTGACTTGGCAGTCTATGTCAGAGAGATAAAATGCACAACATTTGGGATTAGAGGGAGAGAAAGAAAAGTAAGTGGAAGCAGGGGTAAGAAAGCTTTTAGTCATTCTGTGGAAAGTCTTGTATTCAAAATTTCAAGACATAATACGGTGATAATAAAACTGATTCTGATTCTTATCCAGAAGGGTCATCCTGAGTGCCAGCATGAACTTGAGTGATGGCCTCCTATATCACAGGAAATCTCTGTAGACTAATACTAGGTTTGAGCTAGAGAGTCACAGTCCATATTCTTAAAGCAACTCGATTATGAAGTTGAAGCCAGGAATCTGAAAGGAGTACCAGTTATCACCTTAATATTTTTACTCTGTCAGAACTAAATTTAATTTTTATACATGTACTGCATTTTATATTGTAATTTATTGTATATTTTATGGATTACATTGTACTGCTGCTGCCAAATAGCAGCTGAATCTTTGCAAAACATGGTGGGAAAAGAAGCCATCTTTACAACAGGTCAGCGGGAGTAAGAGAAATAAAATAATAGAAACGTGGCTTGCGAAGGGTTAAACACCAGCATCGCCCAACACAAGAATGGACAGTGCTTTCAATTTGAACAAGCATTCAGACCATAAGGTACAGAATATTCCTTCATCCTGAGGCTGTGCCATCAGATCTAGGACTCTCCTACTAAAGGAAACATCCTCTCCATATTCACTCTATTCGGGTCTTTCAGTATCCAGTAGGTTTCAATGAGATCCCCTCATCCTTCTGAACTCATCCGAGTACAGGCCCAGAGCTATCAAATACTCCTTGTACATGAAACTTTTCATTCCTGAGATCATTCTTGTGAACATTTGTTGGA
This sequence comes from Mobula hypostoma, assembly GCF_963921235.1. Lineage (NCBI taxonomy): Eukaryota > Metazoa > Chordata > Chondrichthyes > Myliobatiformes > Myliobatidae > Mobula > Mobula hypostoma. Next base: position 101,322,956 of record NC_086108.1, read on the forward strand.
CCTCTACAAGACCAGGCCATCTTGCCTTAGATACAGGGCCAAAGATTGCTCATAATATTTCAAATATGGTTTGACCAACACCTTTCAAGTTTCAGGAGTACTGTGGAAGTTGCAGCAAGGCAAGGGTAGTTTACAGATAATGTGCAGTCAACCTGGGCAAGAAAGGCCTTTGAAGAACAGAGCATTCCTTTACACAGCAAAAGATGGCAAACATTTAGCATGTCAAAACAAGCAAAGAATCTAGGGTGACACTTGCTGGCAGCTAGTTTCTTACTCATTCTGAACTATTATTGGCCTTTAGCATGTAGATTCTATTAGCTATTAACTCCTGTATTATCATATTGTGATTGACAATTTGATTATCCTATTTCAGGTTCAGTTGCTCTTCTTTTAACTGCTAAGTTGTCAGTGTGCTGTGGTATACATTTCCATGATAGAGATACAGCCCCAGCACTGATTGCAATGACAGAACACTCATCACAGTTTCCCATCTCCATTTATTCCTATTCTTCACCTTCTGTCTGTTAGTCAGTCACTGACAGACATTCTCAGAGTATAGAACAGAGTAAAAAGAGTAATGAGGTCATGGCCTGTGTCTGGATCACAGAGGAGGTGGTGCTGGCAATCTCGAGGCAAATTAGGGTGGATAAATTCCCAGGGCCTGACACGGTGCCCCTTTGACCTAGTGTGAGGCTAGTGCAGAAAATGCAGCGGCCCTAGCAGAGTTAGTTAAACTGTCCTTGGCCAATAGTGAAATGCTGGAGGACTGAATGTTGCTTCATTGTTTAATAAATGCTCTAAGAATAAAGTGGAAATTTACAGGCCAGTGAGTATGACATCAGTAGTTGGAAGGTATTCAAAAGGTTATGTATGTACTTGGATAAACATGACCTTATTGGGAACGGTCAACTTTATTTATTGCCACAGACAGCTGTGGAGACCAAATCATTGGATATATTTGAAGTGAAGCTTCTTAATTAGTAATGATGTCAAATGTTATGGGAAGAAGGCAGGAGAATGGGGTGAATAAGGATAATAACTCAGCCATGATGGAATAGCAGAACATACTCAATGGACTAAATGACCTAATTATGCTCTTAAGTATTGTGGTTCTATTTCAATGTTACCATTCTGTATTCCAAGCAGTTTTCGAAGGTAACAAGCAGTGCACCCATTATTTTCATGAATGCCTCCTTCCATATCTTCATCTGGATATCCATCTGAGCTCTGAGGTTAGTGTCAAAAGTAGATGCTACTGGACGCATGGTCCATCAATATGTGATTTCATATTTAATTTAAGGGTCAGTCTAGAGAAAGAGAAGCAATAGACAGACTGATAGAATGCAAGCTCGGTTACCAGCCCCTACCTCATTTCATAGTTGCATTCAATACTCCCCCAGCCTCATTATCCTTTGAAGTGACTCACAGCGCTCTCCTACATCACCATCCAATTGTTCAAGCCAAGAAGGGCTTCTGGAAGGTCTCCCAGTGTTTCTGTTCTTTGGAACTGGAATTGGAATAGTTTTATTGTTGCCACATGTATCTCAGTACAGTCAAAAGCTTTTGTGACATACTGTTCATACAGCTCAATTCATTTCATAGTGCATTAAGGTTAAATAATAGAATGTGCATTAAGATTAAACAATAGAATGCAGAATAAAGTATAAAGCTGGTGAATGTGCAGCGTAGGGAGACAATAAGGTGTTAGATCATAAGGAGGTAGATTGTGAGCACAAGAGTCCATCTTACTGTACTATAATTAGGATCAGGTCATCACCAGTAAAACTACCATTTATTGCCAAAGATTTTTAAATTTTATTTGTCACGTGTACATCAAAACACAGTGAAATATCATTTGCTAAATGACCAAGACAGATTGAGGATGTGTTGGGAGTATGTTCCCAAGCTTCTGGTGTCAACACAGTATGCCCACAACTTACTAACCCTAACCTGTACATCTTTGGAATCTGGGTGGAAACCAGAGCACTTGGAGGAAACCCAAGTGGTCGCCAGAGAAAACCTACAGACACCTCACAGACAGTGGCAGGAATTGAACCCTGATCACTGGCTCGGTAAAGCGATATACTTTCTGCTACTCTATCGAGCTCCCTTTTTGAACAGCTAATAAAGGTGCTTCTGTGGTGTCATTGGATAGATAGTTCCAGGATTTAGACCCAGCCCTAATATAGGATCATTAAGCCAGGATTTCGTGGCGTTAGTGTGACTCCATTACAGATCGGTCGTTGGAGCTTGGAGATCAATTCTAATATCATCTATAAGGAGTTTGTACGTCTTCTCCATGGAATACATGGGTTTTCTCCTTTCCTCCAGTTTCATCCCACAGTCCAAGGTGTACCAGTCAGTTGGTTAATTGGTCATTGTAGACTGTCCCGTGATTAGGCTAGAGTTAATTTCAGGGTTGCTGGGTGGCGCAGCCAGAAGGGCATATTCCACACTATGTCTCTAACTTACTAAATAAATGAATTATGGTAGACTTCTGTGACATAATTCCCATAGTTATGCAGCACACGTTAAAATCAGTAACAAAGCACATTAGCAACTATTATTGGATGACTCACATTACTCAGAAAATACAACTCAACACTGTGGCATGAATCAACCTTCCAATCCCAGTCTAATTTCCTTGTCAGGTTCTCACACAATGGAATTATTGCCAAGGCAATCCATTTCTGGAACTTTAGATGGTAATATTGGCCAGAGTGTCCTGGGATTCCTTTTGCTGGGACAACTTGACTTTAAGATGTCAGTAACAAGAGAAAATCTGCAGATACTGGAAATCTGAGCAACACACACAAAATATTGGAGGAGCTCAGCAGGCCAGGCAACATCTATGGAAAAAAGAACAGTCGACGTTTTGGGCCGAAACCCTTCAGCAGGACTGGAGGAAAAAAGCTGAGGGGTAGATTTAAAAGATGGGAGGGAGGAGAGGGAGAAATCCCAGGTGATAAATGAAGCCAGGAGAGGGAGGGATGAAGTAAAGGGCTGGGAAGTTGATGGTGAAAGAGACAGAAGTTGCCATGGAAGAAAAAGAAAGGGGGGAGGAGCACAAGGGGAAGGTAATGGGTGGGCAAGGAAATAATGTGAGAGATGGAAAAGGGAATGGGCATGGTGAAGGGGAGGTGGGGTTGAGGGGCATTACCAGAAATCAATGTTCATGTCATCAGGTTGGAGGTTACCCAAACAGAATATAAAGTGTTGTTCCTCCAACCTATGTATGGCCTCAGCACGATAGTAGAGAGGGCCATGGATGGACATGTGGGAAAGGGAAGTGGAATTATTATGGGAGATCTTGCTTGTTCTGGTGGATGGACGTAGATGTTCAACAAAGCAGTCTCCCAATTTCTGTCGGGTCTCAATGATATACTGGAGGCCACCTCGGGAGCACTAAACACAATAGATGACCCAAACATATTCATAGATGAAGTAGTGAGTGAGGAGGTGTAGGGGCAGGTGTAGCACTTGTTGCACTTGTGAGGATAAGTGCCAGGAGGGTGATCAGTGGGAGGGATGAATGGATAAGGGAGATGTGTAGGGAGAGATCCCTGTGGAAACAGAAAGTGAGGGGGAGGGAAAGATGTGCTTGGTGGTGGGATCCTGTTGGAGGTGGCGGAAGCTTCGGAGAATTATGTGCTGGCACAGAGGCTGGTGGGGTTGTCAGTGAGGACAAAAGGAACCCTATGGCGGGTAGGCTGGTGGTAGTGTTGCATTGGGCAGTTTTGACTACCCGTCAAAGAGCTTTCTTGTCCACCGCAGTGCAGGCTGTACTGCATAAAGCAGTTCTCCTTCCATTGAAGGTCCTTTGGCCACTGACATAGAAACAATTTGACATTGAAACAAAGAGTCAAAGAAATTTGGGGAGGCTTTTAGTGCAGAAGCAGGCACTATGGCTCATTATTTCCTTGCTGACAGCCGCACCCATCTAATTTACCTTCATTAAATCCATAATCTCTGCAGCCCTGGTGTGATCACGCAAAAGGAGGCTTCTCTTACTGATAAGGCACAACTTCAGAATAGAAGGATGTCCTTTTAGAACAGTGATGAGGGGCAATTTCTTAAGCCAGATGGTGGTAAATCTGTGGATTTCATTGCCACAAGCAGCTGTGGAGGACAAGTCATTGGGTATATGTAAAGCTGATTGTGATAGGTTTTTGAATAGTAAGGGTATCAAAGGTTATGGGGAGAAGGCAGGAGAATGGGGTTGAGAGGGATGCTAAATCAGCCATGATTGAATGGTGGAACAGACTTGATGGGCCAAATGGCCTGATTTTGATCCTAAGCCTTATGGTCTTGTACCTGTCAGGGTGGCAGGAAGATGGGGTAAGAACAGACGTGCGTGAAATGGGGGAGATGTAGTTGAAGGCAGCGTTGATGGTGGAGGAAAGAAAACTCCTTTCTTTGAAAAAGGAGAACATCTCCTTTGTTTTAGAATGAAAAACCTCATCCTGAGAGCAGATGTGGAGGAGACGGACAAATTGAGGGAAGGGGATGGCGTTTTACAAGTAGCAGGCTGGGACGAGGTATAGTCCAGGTAGCTGTCAGAGTCCGTGAGTTTGTAACAGACATCGGTCAGTGGTTGGGAAGATGTTGGAGGCAATTGTTAAGCATGAGGTTGTGGACACAGGACAAGATAGGACAAAGACAGCGTGGTTTCCTTGCCTGACAAACCTGTTGGAATTCTTTGTTAAGTAGGATAGATAAAGGCGATACAATGGATGTTGTATATTTGGACTCCCAGAAGGCCTTTGACAAGGTGCCGCACATGAGGCTGCTTACCAAGCTAAGAGCCCATGGTATTATAGGAAAGTTGCCAGCATGGCTAAAACATTGACTGATTGGTAGGAGGTAATGAGTGGGTATGGAAGGATCCTTTTCTGTTTGGTTGCCAGTGGTGTTCCTTGGGAGTTGGTGTTGGGACCACTCATTTTTATGCTGTATATAAATGATTTTGATGATGGAATAGATGGCTTTGTTGCCAAGTTTGCAGGTGATATAAAGACCAGTGGAGGGGCAGATAGTTTTGAGGAAATAGGTAGGCTGCAGAAGGACTTAGACAGATTAGGAGAATGGGCAGGAGAGTGGCAAATGAAATACAATGTTGGAAAATGCATGGTCATTCACTTTGGTAGTAGAAATAAATGTGCAGACTAAATGGGGAGAAAATCCAAAAATCTTAAATGCAAGGGACTTGGGAGTCCTTTTGCAGAACACCCTAAAGGTTAACTTGCAGGTAGAGACGGTGATGAGGAAAGCAAATGTAATGTTAGCATTCATTTCAGGAGGTCTAGAATACAAGTGTAAGGATGTTATGTTGAAGCTTTATAAGGCACTGGTTGATGAAGGCCAATACACCATATGCCTTCTTAACCACAGAGTCAACCTGCGCAGCAGCCTTGAGTGTCCTATGGACTCAGACCCCAAGATCCCTCTGATCCTCCACACTGCCAGGTGCTTTACCACTAATACTATAATCTGCCATCACATTTGCCCTACCAAAATGAACCAACTCGCACTTATCTGGGTTGAACTACATCTGCCACTTCTCAGCCCAGTTTTGTATCCTATCTTTGTCCCAATGTAACCTCTGACAGCCCTCCACACTAACCACAATACCTCCAACATTTGCGTCATCAGGAAATTTGCTAACCCATCCCTTCACTTCTTCATCCAAGTCATTTATAAAAATCATGAAGAGAGGGGTCCCGGAACAGATCCCTGAGGCACACCACTGGTCATCAACCTCCATGCAGAATATGACCCATCTACAACTACTCTTTGTCTTCTGTGGGCTAGCCAATTCTGGATCAACAAAGCAAGGTCCCCTTGGATCCCATGCCTCCTTACTTTCTCAATAAACCTTGCATGGGGTACCTTATCAAATGCCTTGTTGAAATCCATATACACCACATCTACTGCTCTACCTTCATCAATGTGTTTAGTTATATTCTCAAAAGAGTCAATCAGGCTCATAAGGCACCACCTACCTCTGACAAAGCCATCCTAATCATATTATGCCTCTCCAAATATTCATAAGTCCTGTCTCTCAGGATCTTCTCCATGAAATTACCAACCACTGAAGTAAGACTCACTGGTCTGTAATTTCCTGGGCTATCTCTACTCTCTTTCTTGAATCAGGGAACAACATCTGCGGTCCTCCAGAACCTCTCCTGTCCCCATTGATGATGCAAAGATCATTGCCAGAGGCTCAGCAATCTCCCCACTTGCCTCCCACAGTAGCCTAGGGTATATCTGGCCCGGTTCCAATGAAATATCCAACTTGATGCTTTCCAAAAGCTCCAGCACATCCTCTTTTTTTAATCTGTGCTCAAGCTTTTCAGTCCGCTTTAAGTCATCCCAACAATTGCCAAGGTCCTTTTCCATAGTGAATACTAAAGCAAAATATTCATTAAGTACCTTCACTACCTCCTCTGGTCCCATACACACTCTTCCACTGTCACACTTGATTGGTTGTATTCTCTCACAACTCATCTTCTTGCTCTTGTTCTTCCAGAAAATCAAATTCTGATTCTTCGAATGAAAATAACTTGTACAACCAAGCATATTATATCCTCTGCGTCATTCCACATTTTGTTCCCGCTCTGGGTCTTTATCTTGGGTGACTCGCCGTCTTGGAATGAAGTTGTCTGTCATCCACAGAAAGTCAATTCGTAAACTTAGACAAAAACTTGACCAAATGCCTTGGTGTGATTCTACAGAGCTAATTCCTGACTACACGGTAGAGATTTTGGACACTGGTCTCTGCCGAGATTGTCTCCTTAAGGTTGCTGCATGTTATAGGTGTAGCTTCAGTAAATCTTTTATTGCTATTGTCTCTCCTCCAGGGGTTTCACCCTGAGGTTTTCAAGTTAGGGTAAAGATGCTTACTACTAATTCCACTCTTAACAGTTCATATCTTCAGCTTCTAACTGTTGCTTTGCCTCTCCTTGTCCGTCCTGTGTCCAGCCTGTCTCGCCCTCGCAAGGTGTTTTTGTTCATATTCTCCTTTTTTTAAAAAATCGATATACCTCGTTTTCATCCCGCCACAGGTAGACCTTTGTAACAATACATCTTTGGGTTTAATTAACTGGGGTTACAGTAGTCAGAGGGACAGTCTCTTCAGAATAATCCCGTTCATCTATCCTTCCCCTTTCTGTTAATTGGTCATCGAGTCAAATCGCCAGGTCCATAAGATCTTTCAGATCCTCCTTTGGGTATCAGGCCACAAGCAAGCGAGTTCGTTTGTAAAACACTTTTCAAACACAGGGCAGTTCAAAGTGATTTACATAGAACAACATATAAAACTCAAAATCAAATTTCAAACAATATATAAGAAAATAAAATCACACAAAAATTTATATGAGAAATAGAAGTTACAGTGCAGAAGATCCTAATTAAAAGTTACAGTGAAAAGCAAAAGTTTTAAGCCTCAATTTAAAGAGCTTAAAGTTCAGGCAGATTTCAGATCCTCTGGAAGGTCATTCCAGATATGTGGAGCATAGTAACTAAAAGCTGCTTAACGATGTTTAAGTTTGACTCTGGAGACGGAAAACAGGCCAGCCACAGACGACTTGAGATCTCAGGAAGGTTCATAAAGCAGCAAGAGATCGGAGAAGTTCTTTGGCCCTAGAAAATTCAGTGTTTTATAAACCAGTAGTAACATTTTAAAGTCAATCCTCTGATGGACAGGATGCCAGTGTAGCGATCTGAGAACTGAAGTATGTTCTCTATTTGTGAGGAGTCCAGCTGCAGCGTTCTGAATGAGCTGCAGCTACCTGAGCAATTTTTACAGAGACCTGTGAAAATGTCATCACAGTAGTCAAGCCTACTAAAAATAAATGCATAGACGAGTTTTTCTAGATCTTGCTGAGGCATAAGCCCTTTAATTCTCACTATATTTTTAAGATGGTAGTAGGCTGACTTTGTAGTTGTTGTAACGTGGCAGTTAAAATTTAAGTCCAGTCCATCACAACATCAAGGTTTCTGGCTTCCTGTGCAGTTTGTAACGACAGGGATTCTAAGTGAACACTGACTTTTAATCGTTCTTTTTTTCCAAGTTTTCTCTTTGTTTAACTGGAGGAAATTTTGGCTTATGCAATCAGTGATTTGTTCAATACAGTTCTTTTGGTGATTGTAAGGGATCATAGTCACTTGATCACGCTGTTATTTAAATCTGAGTGTGATCCGCACAATTAAGGTAACATATTTTGTTGCTTACCATGATTTGAGCTAGAAGGAGCATGAATATGTTACGCAGGAAGCCCTGGTGTTGTCACAGTCCGGATCGTTAATTCCTCTAATTATCCTAATTCCCTTTTCCCAGTGTCCTCCTGGTCTCCTTGATTGCGACACTTGATTCTCTTCTAAACCTAAACCTGCTGCATAAAAACCCCAGCTTTGCATACACTCATTGCCAGACTGTTGTTTTAGCCAGTGCGGTAATTCACGTTCCCAGCCACTCAGAAGGGTGTATACTTCCGTACCGAGGTTTATTTGTGAAACTCTATCTCTCTGTGTCAAGATTAGTATTCTAAGTTTTACTTCAGTACCGAGGTTTACCTGTGTAACTCAGTCTCTCCATGTTAAGAAAAGTGTTGTCTCCTGCTTGCCTTTCTATGCTCCGTGTCAAGATAAATTTTGCCTGCCACCTGTCTCCTGTTTGCCATTCAGCTCCCGCAACGCCCTATGTCAAGAAAAGTTTTGCCTGCCTGCCTCCTGCTTCTCCGTTCACCCGCGCTGTTTGCTGGTGTTAACCCTGTCTCGACTGCTAAGAATTGTGTATTCCAAGTTCTGTTTCCGCGCTGTCTTCCTGTGTTAACTCTGTCTCTCCGTGTTAATAGGAGCATTGCATGCCGCCTGTCTTCCCGTTTATCCTTCCGCCTGCTGTTCTCCTCAAGCCACGCTCGCACCCTAGTCTGCATCCCTGCTCTGCCTCGTCCACCGCCCACCTACACTCCCCGTTGGCTCGATGGTTAAACGCCGCGTCCCACCATAGCGACCCGGGTTCGATCCCTGGCCAAGCCGTCCTCACTCCTTGGCTTTCCCTGTAACTGTTAATAAACGCTGTAGATTACCTCTGTGTCTGTGTTCTGCGTTTGGGTTCGCCCCATTCTATTGCAACAGGTATGGACCCCTGAGGCATGCCGCATGTCATTTTAGTTTGGTCAGATGTGCAGCTACCAATCGATACAAAATAGCCCCTGTCCTGTAAATACGACTTAAACCACTTTAGCACTGTGCCGCAAAGTCCCACTCAGTTTTTCAGTCTGCCATGATCAATGGTGTCAATAGCAGCACCAAGATCCAGTAAAAGCAAAACAGAAATTTTATCATCATCAAGGTTAGGCACAGAGCGTCATAGGAAGTCATTCCTGCCTGTGGCCATCAAACTTTACAACCCCTCCCTTGGAGGGTCAGACACCCTGAGCCGATAGGCTGCTCCTGGACTTATTTCATAATTTACTGGCATAATTTACATATTACTATTTAACTATTTATTACTATTTTTCTATTACTAATTATTTCCATGACTTACTATTTACTAATATTAGTATTATTATTACTATTTCTATTGCTATTTATTATTTATGGTGCAACTGTAACGAAAACCAATTTCCCCTGGGATCAATAAAGTCTGACTATGACTATGACTATGGATGCCATTTAAAGGTCTCGACCAGAGCATTCTCAGTGTTGTCGGAATCCAGGCTGATAAACATCCGCACCATTGCTTAGTGCCAAAAAGCTATTAAGTTGTTGATAAATAATCTTTTCAATGACTTTACTTAAACATGGTAAGTTTGATATAGGCCTGTAGTTATTAATTACTGAGGCATCTACGTTGATCTTTATTTAAAAGAGGCTTAATAACTGCAGATTTTGGAAAGCAGCCTGATAGAAGTGTTGACTCTGCAGATTGCTAACACCATGCAACTAAAAACATTTTTTAAAGAGGTTGTAGGTAAAATGTCAAGAGAACAGGAGGAGGATTTCAGGCGCAGCACAATTTCTTCTATTGTTTTATAGTCAATAGATTTGAATTGTGTTATCTTAACTAGATTAGCTGTGTGAATGAAAGGATGCCACTGACATCTGACCTGAGGCAGAGACACTGACACCGTGTCTAATCTTCTGAATTTTGGCGGTAGTAAAGAATGCAAGGTCTTTACATGACTGTGTAGATAGAAGTTCAGGTGCTACTGATGTATGAGCCCATCAACTGTAGTCGATAAAGCATGCGCATCTTTGCTGGTTTTGTTAATATTATCAGAGAGGGATTGCCTTGCACGTCTCAACTCTAAATCATAGATGCAAAGACTTTCTTTATAAATGTTGTGATAGACCTGGAATTTTGTTTTCCGCCTCCTGTGTTCAACTTTCTGACACTCTCCTTTTTGGAGTTTAAACAGGGAGGTGTTTCACCATGGTGCTTTTTACTTCCCAGAAGCTACTTTTACTTTTGTGGGGGCAATTGCATCAATGACATCTATAAGTTTAGAGTTGAGATTGTCTACAAGATCATTGACAGAGTTCGGAGAAAGGGCAGGTGTCGGACAAATGGCCTGCGTGGATACTACCTTGGTGTTTTCAGTGATAGACCATTTTGTGATGACCTCTGCTTGAGCACCAGGGACTAGAGACCATAATTTTAAGGAAAACACAGAAACGATCAGGAAGAGCAACATTGGTTACCACAACCTCAGAGGTGTTAAGACCTTTGGAAATTAGTAGGTCAAGGGTGTGGCCCTTGCTCTATGTGGGCCCTGTCACATGCTGTGTCAGTCCATAATCACCTATGATGCAGAACAGTTCATAAGACCATAAGACATAGGAGCAGAATTAAGCCATCTGGCCCATTGAGTTTGCTCCGCCATTCAATCATGGCTGATCCTTCTACCTCCTCCTTAAAACCAGTTGCCAGCCTTCTCCCCGTAACGTTTGATGCCATGTCCAATCAGGAACGTATCAATCTCTGCCTTAAATACACCCAATGTCCTGGCTTCCACAGCTGCATGTGGCAACAAATTCCACAAATTCACCACCCTTTGGCTAAAGAAATTTCTCCGCATCTCTGTTTTGAAAGGGCGCTCCTCTATCCTGAGGCTGTGCCCTCTTGTCCTAGACTCTACCACCATGAGAAACACCCTTTCCACATCTACTCTGTCTAGGCCTTTCAACATTCGAAAGGTTTCAATGATATCTTCCCTCATCCTTCTGAATTCCTGCGAGTACAGACCCAGAGCCATCAAATGTTCCTTGTATGGTAACCCTTTCATTCCTGGAATCATCCTTGTGAGCCTCCTCTGGGTCCTCTCCAATGCCAGCACATCTTTTCCAAGATGAGGGGACTAAAACTGTTCACAATACTCAAAGAGAGGCCTCACCAGTGCCTTATAAAGTTTCAGCATCACATCCTTCCCTTGTATTATAGACCTCTTGAAATAAATGGTATTTGCCTTCCTCACCACTGACTCTACCTGCAGGTTAACCTTTAGGGTGTTCTGCTCAAGGACTCCCAAGTCCCTTTACATCTCAGATTTTTGGATTTTCTCCCAATTTAGAAAATATTCCACACATTTATTCTACTACCAAAGTGCATGGTTGTGCATTTTCCAACATTGTATTTCATTTGCCACTTTCTTGCCCATTCTTTTATTTTAAGTCCTTCTGCATCCTACCTGTTTCCTCAACATTACCTTCCCCTCCACCAATCTCTATATCATCTGCAAACTTGGCAACAAAGCCATCTATTCCATTATCTAAATCATTCCTATATAACGTAAAAAGAAGCAGTCCCAACACCAACCCCTGCAGAACACCGCAAGTCACTGGCAGCCAACCAGAAAAGGATCCTTTTATTTGCACTCGCTATCTCCTATCAATCAGCCAATGCTCTAACCAGGTTAGTAACTTTCCTGTAATGCCATGGGCTCTTAACTTGGTAAGCAGCCTCGTGCGTGCCACCTTGCCAAAGGCCTTCTGAAAATCCAAATATACAACATTCACTGCATCTCCTTTATTTATCCTACTTGTAATCTCCTCAAAGAATTCCAACAGGTTCGTCAGGCAGGATTTTCCCTGAAGGAAACCACGCTGACTTTGTACTATCTTGTCCTGTGTCACCAAGTACTCCATCACCTCATCCTTAACAATTGACTCTAACATCTTCCCAACCACTGAGGTCAGGCTAACTGGTCTATAATTTCCTTTCTGCTGCCTTCCTCCTTTCTTAAAGAGTGGAGTGAAATTTGTAATTTTCCAGTCCTCTGGCACCACGTCAGAGTCCAATGATTTTTGAAAGATCATTTCTTATGCCCCCACAATCTCTAACACTGCCTGTTTCAGAACCCAAGGGTGCAGTTCCTCTGACTGGATGTATGTTTAGGTCTTTAAGCTTTTTTCAGCACCTCTTGTAACAGTAATTGCACCAACTTCTCTTACTTCACACACTACAACATCAAGCATACTGCTAGTGTCTTCCACGGTGAAGACTGATGCAAAATACCCATTTTAGTTCATCAACCATCTCCTTATCCCCCTTTTTATTTCTCCTGCCTCATTTTCTAGTGGTCGTATATCCACTCTCATTTCTCTTTTATTTTTAAAATACTTGAAAAAGCTTTTGCTATCCACTTTGATATTATTTGCTTTCATATTTCATCTTTTCCCTTCTAATGATCTTTTTTAGTTGCTCTCTGTAGGTTTTTAAAAACTTCCCAATCGTCTATCTTCCCACTATTTTTTGCTTTGTTGTATGTCCTTTCTTTTGATTTTACAATAGCTTTGACTTCCCTTGTCCGCCACGGTTGTACTATTTTACCATTTGAGTATTTCTTCATTTTTGGAATACACATGTCCTGCACCTTCCTCATTTTTCCCAGAAACGCACACCATTGCTGCTCTGCTGACATCCCTGCCAGCAGCTCCTTCCAGTTTACTTTGGCCAACTCCTCTCTCATACCACTGTAATTTCCCTTACTCCACTGCTACATCAGACTTTACTTTCTCCCTGTCAAATTTCAAGTTGAGTACAATCATATTGTACAATCACAATCTGTGATACTGCAACAAGATCATCCACCTTATTTTTTATACTATGTGCATTTAGATACAACACCTTGAGTACCGTATTTGCTGTCCTTTCTGATTCTGTATCCCTAATGATTTGATACTCAGCCTGCTGGCTGCAACTAAGTCCCATCACCGGTCTACCCTTTGTCCTGACGAAGGGTCTCAGCCCGAAACGTCCACTGTACCTCTTCCTATAGATGCTGTCCGGCCTGCTGCGTTCACCAGCATTTTTTTAAGTGTGTTGTTTGAATTTCTAGCATCTGCAGATTTCCCTGTGTTTACGTTCTGGATTTGACTTTGCCTGACATGAAACAGTTATCAAGCTTTGTAAGTTTGCGGAAAAAGTGGGAGGCACTTTGTTTACTCTTTTTCTTATCAGAACAGGAATGTTAGAGGTCCCAGGGAAAAAACAGGAAAACCAGCGTATCCCGCTCTGCTATCGTAGCAGTAAGGAACCCCCTTGGATTCTGCTCCGCAATCAGGGTTTATCACGCACATGAACTCATCAGAATGAAATTAAAATGTTTAGTGGATAATATCTGTGAACATGATTTGGGTAGAGTCCATCTTTTTTAAAGACTGTCGAGCATTCCCAAAATAAATTAAAATTGAAGGACAGCTCACCACTCTCTGGGGAATTGGAGTGCCAAAACTTGGATGCATATCTCTGTGCCTTCAGGACCATGACACATATAGAGAACCATTAACAAGAGATTAGGTCAGATAGCACTACGTATGTGATTTGCCCTGGAGGGTGCGCTGGTTCCTAGGCCTGCCGCAGAAAGAATGGAATAGGAGTGAGCATTGCTGATATTATCTGACAACATTCCCAATCAAGTCTGGCTTTTGCTGTCATTACCCTCAATGGTATACTTGTCTGAGGGGGGGAACAGCCACTGGTGAATTCTATACTCCCTGTCAACCTGTTTGGTAGTCACTCATATCTTATGATGATATCAGTCCACCATCCTCAAATTCTAAACACAGTTGATGAAGCCAATGCACTGCATGCCTTTTTAACCATACAGTCAACCTGTGCAACAGCTTTGAGTGTCCTATGGACTTGGACCCCAAGATCCCTCTGATCCTCCACACTGCCAAGAGTCTTACCATTAATACTATATTCAGACATCATATTTGACCTACCAAAATGAACCACTTCACACTTATCTGGGTTGAACTCCATCTGCCACTTCTCAGCCCAGTTTTGCAACCTATTGATGTTCCGCTGTAACCTCTAACAGCCCGCCACACAATCTACAAGACCCCTAACCTTTGTGTCATCAGCAAATTTACTAACTCATCCCTTCCCTTTCTCATCCAGGTCATTTATAAAAATCACAAAGAGCAGAGTTCCCAGAACAGATCCCTGAGGCACACCACTGGTCACCAATCTCCATGCGGAATATGACCTGTCTACAGCCACTCGTTGCCTTCAGCGGGCAAGCCAGTTCTGGATCCACAAAGCAAGGTCCGCTTGGATCCCATGCCTCCTTCCTTTCTCAATAAGCCTTGCATGTGGTACATTATCAAGTGCCTTGCTGAAATCCATATACACTACATCTACTGCTCTACCTTTATCAACGTGTTTAGTCACATCTTCAAGAAATTCAGTCAGGCTCGTAAGGCACGACCTGCCTTTGACAAAGCCATGCTGACTATTCCTAATCATATTATGCCTCTCCAAATGTTCATAAATCCTGCCTTTCAGGATCTTTCCCATCAACTTACCAACCATTGAAATAAGACTCACTGGTCTATAATTTCCTGGGCTGTCTCTACTCCCTTTCTTGAATAAGGGAATAACATCTGCAACCCTCCAATCCACTGGAACCTCTCCTGTCCACAAAGATGATTGCCAGAGGTTCAGCAATCTCCTCCTTCACTTCCCACAGTAGCCTGGGGTACACCTCATCTGGTCCCGGTGATAAATCCAGCTTGATGCTTTCCAAAAGCTCCAGCATATCCTCTTTCTTAATGTCTATATGCTCAAGCTTTTTAATCCACTGTGTCATCCCTACAATGGCCAAGATCCTTTTCTGTAGTGAACACTGAAGCCAAGTATTCATTAAGTACCTATGCTAGGGGTAGGCAACCTTAAGCACAAGTGATTTTCTAGCAACACACATGAAAGTTGCTGGTGAACACAGTAGACCAGGCAGCATCTCTAGGAAGAGGTACAGTCAACGTTTCAGCCTGAAATGTCGACTGTACCTCTTCCTAGAGATGCTGCCTGGCCTGCTGCGTTCAGCAGCAACTTTGTGTGTTGCTTGAGTTTCCAGCATCTGCAGAATTCCTCGTGTTAATGATTTTCTAGTATGTGTTATTCATTAATTTGAGGCAAAACATAACTAGATGTGTTTAAATAGATAATTCCCATATTTCAAGTTGTTAAGGCATTTATCTGGCCCACCAGCCGCTCATTAATACACGATCTGGCCCACAGAGGCAAAAAGGTCGCTGACCCCTGACCTATGCTATCTCCTTCAGTTCCATACACAATTTTCCACTGTCACACTTGATTGGTCCTATTCTCTCACACTTTACCCTTTTGCTCTTCACATACTTGTAGAATGCCTTGGGGTTTTCCTTAATCCTGTCCGCCAAAGCCTTCTCATGGCCCCTCCTGGCTCTCCTAATTTCATTCTCAAGCTCCTTCCTGCTAGCCTTATAATCTACTAGATATCTATCATTATGTAGTTTTTTGAACCTTTCATAACCTTTTCTTCTTGACTAGATTTTTAACAGCCTTTGTACAGCACAGTTCCTGTACCCTACCATCCTTTCCCTGTCTCATTGGAACTATCCCTTGATATTTGTTACATTTCTGCCGTACCTTTCCCTGAGAACACCTGTTCCCAATTTATGGTTCCAAGTTGCAGCCTGATAGCTTCATATTTCCCCTTATTCCAATTAAGCGCTTTCCTAACTTGTCTCCTCCTATCCCTCTCCAGTGCTATGGTAAAGGAGATAGAGTTGTGATCACTATCTCCAAAATGCTCTCCCACTGAGAGACCTGACATCTGACCAGGTTCATTTCTCAAATCCCTTGCTCTAGGGAAGTGCCAATCGATGTTTAGGAATTTAAATTCTCCCACCACGACAGCCCTGTTATTATTGCACCTTTCCGGAATCTGTCTCCCTATCTGCTCTTGATGTCCCTGTTACTATTAGGTGGTCTATTAAAAAAAACACCCTGTCGAGTTATTGACGCCTTCCTGTTCCTAACTTCCACCCACAGAGACTCAGTAGACTATTCCTCCCTGACTTCCTCCTTTTCTGCAGCAGTGATGCTATCTTCGATCAGCAGTGCCACCCTCCCACCTGTTTTGCCTCCTTCCCTGTCCTTTCTGAAACATCTAATTCCTGGCACTATAAGTAACTATTCCTGTCCGTGAGCCATCAAAGTCTCTGTAATGGCCACAACATCATAGTTCCAAGTACTGATCCACGCTCTAATTTCACCTGCTTTGTTCATGATGCTCCTTGCATTAAAATAGACACATCTCAAACCATCGGTCTGAGCATATCCCTTCTCTATCACCTGCCTATCCTCCCTCTCGCACTGTCTCCAAGCTTTCTGTATATGTGAATCAACCGCCCCCTTCTATGTCTCTTCAGTTCACTTCCACCCCCCAGCAATTCTAGTTTAAACTCTCCGCAATAGCCTTAGCAAACTTCCCTGCCAGGATATTGGTCCCCCTCAGATTCAAGTGCAACCCGTCCTTTTTGTACAGGTCACGCCTGCCTCAAAAGAGGTCCCAATGATCCAGAAATCTGAATCCCTGCCCACTGCTCCAATCTCTCAGCCAAACATTCATCCTCCACCTCACTCAATTCCTATACTCACTGTCACATGGCACAGGCAGTAATTCTGAGACGTCTACCTTTGAGGTCCTGCTACTCAGCTTCCTTCCTAACTCCCGGTTGTCTGTTTTCAGGACCTCCTCCCTTTTCCTACCTATGTTGTTGGTAAAGAGTGAATTGAAGTGTTGAAAGTACAGGATATTTGTGGTGCCGTGGGGCTATGGGCTGAATGGAGACAGCGGGGCCAGGACCCAAAAGGTGGAATGAGCCAATGTTTGGCCATTGGTGGAGTGGACTTGGGGGTGATTCGAAGAGGCAGACCCAAGTTGAGGCAGAATTGACGTGGCAGGGCTTGGACCCAAAGTGAGGAAAAAGCTGACGTTTGACCAATTTACATGCTGGGCCAGATAGGAAAGGTTGGGTGAGGGCTGAATTGAGCCAGCGAGGTCCAGGCCAGAGCGTATTTTTTGTTTTACTTTTTTTCTTTCTGAACATTGGGCGTTTCATAGTCATTTTGCTAATTGTCTGTAAGGAGACAAATCTCAATGTTGTACATAGTATACATAAGTTGATAATAAATGTACATTGGACTTTGAATTTTGAACTTTTGAATTCTTCAAGGAAGAACATGCAATGAAAAGTACAACATTCAACAATTTTAAAGAATAACAAATTATATAAAAATAAAGACATATATAAGTATAAAAGCTATTGAAGTTAGAGGATAAAGGATGGAGATGGAATAAAATATGCATAAATAAATAAATTTCAGCATGCATTTACAATGTCACTCTCTTGTTACCCTATCTACACAATTCATCAAATGGCCTGATCATAAAAGACCTTGCCCCATTCATGCTTCCTGAAACGTCAAGGACTATGCAAAGCACACGGTTCTTGGCCTGTAGAAGTGTGAATGTTGGGATGACTGAACCAGTGTGGGGCAAAGAAATGTTTCTGAAATCTTCCAAATGGCTGATCACGTCCCAAGTGCTCCTGTAATTGCACATACTGTTCTGCATGTTGGGTGCTTTGTTATTGCGGGTATTGTCAGTGCAGATTTCAGCCACCTAGAAAACATATAATGTGTTAAACAGGTAAGTAGCTATAAGGAGGTCCTTACCAGAAATTTACAACTGATCTCTGAGACCTATTTCAAAGACTAGTGTACGGGGTCTTTCTTTTGTTACATTTAAAATGGCGACTTTGTTATGTTAATCTGGAGAATGCGGCTTTGTTGTGCTTTAACACTGAAGAGAGTTAACAGTTTGTTTTACTTTAAAATGAGATAACAGGATTCTATTAGCCAATGGGTGGTTATGTATCGTTTTGTTTTCGGATGCCATGCTGTATGATATGACTGTGGACTGAGTTTTGGCGGGGAGTCGGAGGAGAGACGAGGAGGACCGCGGACGTGTGGAGAGGCTCCGGTCGATCACTCAGGGTGGTCTCGAGCCGTGAGTCCACGGAATTCGAGTGGTCGTCTGAAGTCGAATTGAGCTCCAACGTAGTGCGCGAAGAACTTGGACTTTGATAAGTGTTGGTGCCTTTTTTTTTTCATTACTTTCCTCTCTGTATCAAATGTATATTAATGTCATAGAATTAGTAATATCTATAAAGTGTATTTGTTAAAATTTACTGGGTGTGCTGGCTGATGATTGATGTTTGTGATTGATTCGGGTGGCAACCGACCCTGTGGGGAGTGTTGAGGTGGGTGCTGGGCTGGATTTCCCCTAGACATACACGAGCTAATATAACTGAACGTTACACTAACCAGGGGATTATTCCCATTTTATACCTGATAGTTACTCTTCAATCAACATCACAAACAGGTCTTCTTGTCAAAGACAAAAATGTGCCCTTTGACCCACTACGTCCGTGCAGATTCCTTTGTCCTTCTACACTAACCCCACTTGCCCCCATCTGAACCATATTCTATTTAGAACATTATAATATTAGAACAGTTTTAACAGGAACGGGCTATTTAGCCCAACAAAGCTTGCCAAATTCCTATTCACATTGTGTCTTGAAATAACTATCGAGTTTAATTTTGAAAGTCTCTAAGGTACTACTTTTATATACACAACCAAGTACTATGTTCCGTGTGTCCACAACTCTCTGTGTAAATAAATGCTTCCTGATGTTGGTCTGAAATCTCCCTTTAACTAGTCTCCACCTACTGTCCTCATTGATGGATAAATTTTGAACTAGCAGCTTTCATCCACCTTACTTATACTCTTAATGATTTTGAACGCTGCTATAATGTCTCCTCTCATTCTATGTCTACTTAGGCTAAAATAAATAAATTATTTATGAATAATTAATTAATGACCTGGATCTGGGCCATACCCTCCAAATATCTGGACCTGCCTCTCAGTTGTTTTGCACTACCTGACTTTCCATTTTTCTATTTTCTATTTATGATTTATAATTTAAATTTTTAATATTTACTATTGATTTGTAATCCAGGGAGCGGGAAGCGCAGAATCAAATATCGCTGTAATGATTGTACGTTCTAGTATCAATTGTTTGGCGACAATAAAGTATAAAATAAAGTAAGTATTTCAATCTTTCTTCATAGGTCATATTCTGCAGAGCTGGACAGAGTCTCGTCGCCTTTCTCTGGATACTCTCCAGTGCCTTCGAATCTCTCACAAAATATGGAGACCATGATTGTTGTTACATACCCTGTGGGTATCTTGTGACTGTCTTATGACAATGATGTAATGGTCTTGTGGCAGTCACATGATCTAATTTTCCTGCCAGTGTGAGGTCACGTGATGACATGTTCTCAACAGGTATATAAAGAGAAACCTTGTTGTGATGCAGTTACTTTTTAGTTTAGTTTTGTGTTAGTTCGTCAGTTACTCCGTTATGCTGTGTATTTGTCTCATGACGCAGTTTCGTTTTAAAACAGAGTTTTATTTTCTATTTTAAGGTGCAAAGATTGGTGCTGGCAGTTTCGCCAATCGCTGCCAGTTTTGTGTGTTGTATCTGCAATTTTTCCTTTACAATAGTATTGGAGAGTGAAGACCTTACAGAAGTACGGGAACCTGAAGGATTGAATAAAGTTGGAGTCGTTCGGCGGTTTTATAAAGGATCGACCTTATTGAGTCTTTGTTCAGAAATAGTGACATGCATCTGAGATAACTCCTGCAACAGCAGGGAAGTTTGTGCAGTGTTCACTCGCCAGAAAAAGGTCAGTTCCTTTAAGCGGTTTTATTTCCTTCGTCGTAAATCCTTTGGAGAATCAGCAGTAACGTCACGTCTTCGAAGAAATCCATTTCCAGAGAAGTTTCTCCTTACTTTACTTTATTGTCACCAGTCAATTGATACTAGAGCATACTATCATCACAGTGATATTTGTTTCTGCGCTTCGCGCTCCCTTGAGTACAAATCGATAGTAAATAGTAAAAATTTAAATTATAAATCATAAATAGAAAATAGAAAAAGGAAAGTAAGGTAGTGCAAAAAACCGAGAGGCAGGTCCGGATATTTGGAGGGTACGGCCCAGATCCGGGTCAGGATCCGTTCCGTAGTCTTATCACAGTTGGAGAGAAGCTGTTCCCAAATCTGTTATTGACTGTGTAAATCACTTGAACTTTCAAATTTACCACTTTAAGAACTGTGTTCCAGTTTACCACTTTAAGAACTGTTCCAGAGCTGTCGTATAGCAGTTAACTTCCAGTTAAGTTAGTTGCTTAAATATTTGTTCACTATTATTGAGCAGAGTTTAATAGATGTTTGTTTATAAAACCTGACTCAATTATATATTCATTGTTGCTGATTACGTAACATTGTACACAGTACTCATTGTGTCTGTCTTAAACTGTCTGGCATTGGGTGTATTTAAAGTGGAGGCTGAGGGTATTTAATTAGTAAAGGCATCAATGGTTATGGGGAAAAGGCAGGCGAAAGGAGTTGAGAGGGAAAATTAATCACCCATGATCAAATGGCAGAGCAGACTCGATGGGTGGGCCAAAGAGCCAAATTCTGCTCCTACATCTTATGGTCTTATCAGATTTCCCTAAATGTTCAGGAATATGTGTCAGGGAAAATTCTCTTTGACAAAACAAAAGATACTAAGTGGTGAATAAGGATGTTGCCTGGATTGGACTATAGTAGTTAAAAAGTAGAGTGGCACTGTTGCATAGCAGTTAGCATAACATTATTACAGTGCTAGTGACCCAGGTTCAGTTCCCAACACTGTCTTTAAAGAGTTTTCATATTCTCCCTGTGATCTTGTGGGTTTCCTCTGGGTGCTCTGGTTTCCTCCCACATTCTAAAGACATAAGGCTAAGTACGTTAATTGGTCAAATGTGTATAATTAAGTGGGGTGGGCTCATTAGCAGAAGGGCCTGTTACTCTGCCATATCTCTCAGTATCTAAAAATAAATAAATAGATAGATAGATAAATAAACAAACAAATAAATAAATAGGCCAAATAGACTTGGAGTGATAGAAGAAAAACATTAGAATTGTTTATTTTAGTCTTACATTTTACTATCCTTGATTATACATTAATGAAGATGATCTATTTTGGTTCCTCTCTGGATAAAATATACAATATCCATCTACCAATCATGTCTTTTTACTAATGTTGCAGTCTAAACAATTACCATTACTGCAATCCTTAACTATTCCTTTTAGCTCCTTTGAACTGGTTAACATCTTCTGCACCCTCTCCAAAGCCTTCAGATCCTTTCTTTGAAGCGGTGACCAGAAATGCACACAATATTCTCAATGTAACCTGACCAAGATTTTATATATTTACAACATGCCTTCCCAATTTGTATACTCAATACCCTAACTGATGAATGCAAACAAGAAAGCCAGCATGTTACAACCTTATTTACTTGTGTTGCCACATTCAAGACACTATGGACTGTACACTTTCAGCTTCCGTTTCGTTTTCCAAAGTACAAAACATTATACTAGTCCAGATTAAACTCTATAGGCAATCTCCCCACCTATATCTACAACTGATCTCAGTCCTCTGCTATTCTCTGACAACTTTCTTCATTATTCACAACACAATCAATTTTTACATTGTCTGCAAACTTATTAATTTATAAATTTATACATATTTGCATTTTTGTCCAAGTCATTTACATATATCACAAATGACAGAGGTCCCAGCACAGATCCTTGCAGAACACCACTAGTCAGTGAAACGTCTAGTCCATGTAGACAGAATTTATTGCCCTAACCTCATCAATCATCTTTGTCACTTCCTCAAAAAAACTTGTCTATCACTACCCTGAGTGTGCTATGGCCAAGCCAGTTTTGAATGCAAACTATAAATCTCTGTGAATTCCACGTGTCTTAATCTTGTGGATTAGTCCAACACGAGGAACTTTTGTCAAAAGCTTTTCTAAACTCCAAAGCAGCTCAAGCAAAATGCTGCTTTTTCCTGGGAACTTGCCCCCAGCGCTGTCAGTATTTTGTCTGTATCTTGCTTTGGATTTCCACATCTGCAGAATCTCTTGTGTTTATGATTTACTAACATCCATGTAAATAAACAACATTCACCGGCCTACCCTCATCAATCATCTTTGTCATCTCCTCAAAATCTTAGTTAAATTCATAAGACATGGCCTGTCCTGAACAAAGTCACGCAGATGTCCTAATAAATCCACATTTTTCCAAATACGAATGAATGTCATACCAAAGAATCCCCTCCAATAGCTTCCCCTATATTGATGTGAGACTCACCTGCCTATAATTTGCCTGCCAGATTACCAAATGGTATTCTTAAGCAAAAGAACAACAATGACTATTCTTCAATTTTCTGGGACCTCACATACAGCTAGAAAGTATGCAAAGATCTCCATTAAGGCCCCAGCAATCTCCTTTCTTGCTTCTGTCAGTAATCTAGGATAGAAATCATCCCTGGGGATCTATCTATCTTAATGTTCTTCAAGAGACATAACATCATGTGCTTCCTGATATCAACATGCTTTGGAATATTATCAAACCCTGCACCGATCTCCGTCTTCCATGTCCTTTTGCTAAATGGATACCAATGCAAAGTACTCAATTAGTATCCCCCCCCCAAACAAAAGATTCTCCTTGGTCCTTGAATAATCCTACAGTACCTTCTACCTAGTAACCCTCTCACTTTTACAGTGTGCATATACATCACAAACTTTCCTTCTGTTACATCAGGGACTAAATGTGTTGTAGGACACTGGTTTGCAATCATTAATAAGATTAATAAGGTAGGCATATATACAATCCAATAGAGAGCTCTGGTTATCTTGAACTCCACCGCTAGAGTAATTACAACCAAAACATGAGGTTCTGCTGATACTGCAAATCCAGAGTATCACACACAAAATGCTGGACAGGTGAAGGGTCTCTGCCTGAGACAATTTTTGTTCATAAAAAAAGCACCAATAAAATCTGGAATAAATTAGCCAGTGCCAGAAATACTCAGAAGGTCTGTCAGCATTGTAGAGAAAGACACCTGGTTAACAGTGAGATTATTTGGGAACTTACTGGGAACTGTTAACTATAAAACAAATTTTATGATGCAAAATTAGCTGGGGTGGGGGAGAATGGAGGGAAATGGAACAAAAAGGAAGCCAAAGCTAATGTAAAAGCAAAAGAGAGGGCATACAACAAAGCAAAAATTAGCGGGAGGATAGAGGATTGGGAAGCCTTTAAAAACCTACAGAGAGCATCTAAGGAGAGAAAAGATAAGATATGAAAGAAAGCTGGCAATCTATCAAAGTGGATAGTAGAAGTTTTTTTACAAGTATGTGAAAAGAAAGATTAGAGTGGATACAGGACTGGTGGAAAATTAGGCTAGAGAAATAATAACGGGAGAACTAAGTGAGTATTTTTCATCAGTTTTCACTATGGAAGACACTAGCAGTGTGCCACATGTTAAAGGGTGTGAAGGAAGAGAATTGAGTACAGTTACTATTACAAGAGAGAACTTGCTAAAAAAAAAAGCTAGAAGATCTAATCGCACGTAAGTCACCTGGACTAAGTGAACTACACCCCAGGGGTAGAGGTAGTGGAGGAATTAGTAATGATCTTTCAAGAATCATTGGACTCTGGCATGGTGCCAGAGGACAGGAGAATTGCAAATATCACTCCACTCTTTAAGAAAGGAGGTAGGCAACAGAAAGGAAATTATAGACCAGTTAGCCTGATCTCAGTGGTTGGGAAGATGTTGGAGCCAACTGTTAAGGATGAGGTGATGGAGTACTTGGTGACACACGACAAGATAGTACAAAGTCTTCAGGGAAAATCTTGCCTGACGAACCTGTTGGAATTCTTTCAGGAGATGCAAGTAGAATAGATGAATGGTTGCAGTGGATGTTGTACATTTGGACTCTCAGAAGGCTTTTGACAAGGTGCCACATATGAGGAAGCTTACCAAGATAAGAGCCCATGATATTCCAGGAAAGTTACTGGCATGATTAGAGCATTAGCTGATTGGTAGGAGGCAGCGAGTGGGAATAAAAGAATCCTATTATAGTTGGCTGCCAGTGACTAGTGGTGTTCCACAGGTCGGTGTTGGGACCACTTCTTTTTGTGCTGTATGATTTAGATGATGGAATAGATGGCCTTGCTGCCAAGTTTGCAGGTGATACGAAGATTGGTGGAGGGGCAGGTAATGTTAAGGAAACAGGAAGGCTGCAGAAGGACGGGCAAGAAAGTGGCAAATGAAATACAATGTTAGAAAATGCACGGTCATGCACTTTGGTAGTAGAAATAAGTATGCAGACCATTTCTAAATGGGGAGAAAATCCAAATATTTGAGATGCAAAGGGACTTGGGAATCTTTGTTCAGAACACCCTAAAGGTTAACTTGCAGGTTGAGTTGGTGCTGAGGAAGGCAAATGCAATATTCGCATTCATTTCAAGAGGCCTAGAATACAACAGTGGGATGTTATACTGAAACTTTATAAGGCACTAGTAAGGTCTCACCTTGCACATTGTGAACAGTTTTGGACTCCTCATCTGAGAAAAGATTTGCTGGCTTTGGAGAGGGTTTAGAGGAGGTTCACAAGGATGATTCTGGGAATGAAAGGGTCATCATAGGAGGAACATTTGATAGCTCTGGGTCTGCACACACTGGAATTTAGAAGTTTGAGGGGGATCTCATTGAAATCTTTCAAATTTTGAAAGGCCTAGACAGAGTAGATGTGGAAAGGATGTTTTCCATGTTGGGGAGTGTCTAGGACCCCCAACCTGGTATGGAAGTTGTCCTGTCCAAGTCTGGAAGAAGTTGCAGAAGATCATGAACACAGCCCTGCACATCACACAAACCAATCTTCACTTTACACCGCACGCTGTCGGAGCAGTGCTGCCAGGATAATCAAGGACACGACCCACCCAGCCAACACACTTTTCGTCCGTCTTCCCTCCGGGAGAAGGCTCAGGAGCTTGAAGACTCACACGGCCAGATTTGGGAAAAGCTTCTTTCCAACTGTGCTAAGACTGCTTAACGGATCCTGACCCGGATCTGGGCCGTACCCTCCAAATATCCGGACCTGCCTCTCGGTTTTTTTGCACTACCTTACTTCCCATTTTTCTATTTTCTATTTATGATCTATAATTTAAATTTTTAATATTTACTATCGATTTGTACTCCAAGGAGCGCGAAGCGCAGAATCAAATATCACTATGATGATTGTATGCTCTAGTATCAATTGTTTGGCAGCAATAAAGTAAAGTAAAAGAGGGCACAGCCTCAGGATAGAGAGGCATCCATTTAAAACAGAGATATGGAGAATTTTTTTTCAGCCAGGGGGTGATGAATTTGTGGAATTTATTACTACAGACAGCTGTGGAGGCCGGGTCATTTAAGGCAGAGATTGAAAGATTCTTGGTTGGATATAGCATCAAAGGCTAGAGAGAGATGGCCAGGGAGTGGGACAGAGGAGTTGAGAAAATGATCAGCCGTAATTGAATGCCAGAGCAGACTCGATGGGCCAAATGACCTAATTCTGCTCCTATGTGTTATAGTCTTATGGTGGTGAAATGGGAATATACTGGAGAAAGTATACAATGTGATAGAGGGGATGAAAGATTACATGAAAAAGTGAGGCTATTGAAAGAATGTAGTGCACGGATTAGTTAACAACAGTGGAATGAGTAAATTATGGAGCAGAATATTCCATTGTAAGATGCTGCTAATAGACAATCTTTCAAGTCATTAACCTGAAACACTCACTAGGGATAGGGTTCCTCTTGTACTCACCTACCACCCTACCAGCCTTCACCTCCAGCGCATAACTCTCCGTACCTTCCACCATCTCCAGTGGGATACCACCACTAATCGCTGGACTCAGTTGCAAAATCTCTTCTTCTAATGTTCTCAGTATTTGGTACTTAGTTTTTTTTTGTATTTGCGCATTTATTTTGATTTTTGCACATTGGCTTTTGTCCAACTTTGTTGTGTGTAGCCTTTCATTGATTCTATTCTGTTTCTTTGTATTTACTGTGAATACCCACAGGAAAATAAATCTCTATGAAAATAAATTTACTTTGAACATAGAACTTCTACTGGTGCCCCTTGTAAATGTACTCAGATTTTGGGAGGGCTTTGCTTGTGATGGACTGGGCTGTATCTACCACTTACTAGGGTCTTTACCATTCCTGAACACTGGTATATTCTATATCCCATTAATACTGCTAAACAACAAGAAGAATTGAAAAGGGAGATCAACAGTGCTGACATAACCCAAAGGTAAGGCAAATTTTTCATCTGGCAAGTCCAGGCCAGAACAAAACTCTTTGACTGGAAAGCCTTGGAGCTCAATCTGGAGAGAATAGGAAAGACTGAAACATCTTTGCTATCCATCAAGAATACCTGTAGCCTGTCAAGTTCATCACCATTGGGCATGTGGTCCAATGGTGTTGGACATGAATTGGCTGAAGTAAATATGTAAATCCACCAGAGACAGAGCTTTTCCCAGGCAGCCCAATCGAATTAAGAGAAGAGGTTACACTTAGGCTGGGGTGAGAGATTTAAAAGGAGCATTCATGAGCTTTTGTCTTTTTCCGGCTGCCTAAATGAATCACAATTCATTAGCAAGTGTAAATAAAGATAAAATAGGGTCAAGTGGAGTGGTCATTGTTGGGACAATCTGTGTTAGAGTAGGGAGGCTTTGGCTCTATGAGCTTTGTTGAGAAGAGGCCTAGGCACGTTAAGTTTCTAGTAATCTTCTTCTTCATTCTTTATCTGTTGGTGCATTATTACTGCAATGAGAATGTCTCCAGAGGGTGTTGTGTGTTCTTAGTGTGAGGTGTGAGTATTCTGAAGACCTCCAACCTCCTGATAACCATATCTGCAACAGGTCCATTGAGTTGCAGCTCCTCAGAGAACATATTGAGGAACTGGAGATGCAGTGACTGGGTCTCTGTCACTACGTCTACTGCTCTGGCTCCATAGGGAAAGAGGGAGAAATGGACTGTAGTAGTGAAAGGGAATTCCATAGTTGGAGGAGTAGTCACAAGATTCTGTGGATATGAAGGAGACGCCTGGATGTTATGTTGCCTCCAAGGTAAACCTCAGAATTCTAATAGACAACAGTGAGCAGCCAGAAGTCTTGGTACATATTGGCACCAATGATATAGGTAGGAAAAGTGAGGATGCCCAGAAGGGAGAATTTAGGAAGCTAGGTAGAAAGCTGAAAAACAGAGCCTCCACAGTAGTAATCTCTGAATTACTGCCCATGTCATACACCATTGGGGTAAGAATAGAATGATTTGGCAGATGATTTCATGGCAGAGGAACTGGTGCAGGGGGTAGGAGTTCAAAAAGCCATTGCACAAGCATTCTACAAATTCTCCCTTTTGAGATCCTGTACCAAATTCATTTTCCCAATATACCTGCATATTGAAATACTGGATCGTAGAGATTTCTTCTGGGGAAAGTATGACCTGTACAAAAGGGATAGGCTGCACCTGAACCCAAGTGGGACAAATATCTTTGCGAGCAGTTTTGCTAAAGGTGTTGGGGAGGGCTTAAGCTAAATTGGCAGGGGGATGGTAACCAGACTGATAGAGCTGAGGACGGAGCAGATGGTATACAACTTGATGCAGTGTGGAGTGAGACTGTGAGGAAAGACAGGCAGATGATTGAGTAAAATTTCAGTCAAAGGGTGAATTCAAGTGAAACATGAAAAGGGGAATGAATACAGGACTGAAGGTGTTATATCTGAATGCATGCAGTATACAGAATCAGGTAGTTCTTGTAGTGCAGTTAGAGATGGGCAGATATGACATTGTGGGCTTCACTGAGTTGTGGCTGAAACAAGGTCATAGTTGACAGCTTAATATCCAAGGATACACATTTTTATAGCAAGGACAGGCAGGTAGGCAGAGGGGGTAGTGTGGCACTGTTGGAACAACAATGAAATTAAAACCTTAGAATGAGGATTAGAAGATGTAGGATCTCTGTGGGCAGAGTTACAAAACTGCAAAGATAAAAATACCCTGATGGGATTTATATACAAGCCTCAGAACAGTAGCCAGGGTGTGGGATACAAATTACACTGGAAGATAGAAATGATAATAGTCATGGGGGAATTTCAATATGCAGGTATATTGGGAAAATGAATTTGGTACTGGACCTCAAGAGGGAGAATTTGTAGAATGCCTGTGAGATGGCTTTTTAGATCAGCATGTGGTTAAACCACTGGGGGAAATGCAAATCTGGATTGGGTGCAAATCTGGATTGCAATGAACTGGAATTGATTAGAAAGTTTAAGGAAATAGAAACCTTGTTGGCAATCATCATGACAGTGGAGTAAAAGGAATTAGAGGCATGAGAGAGGAGCTGGACAAAGATGAATGGAAGGGGCAGTAGCAGAGATGACAGCAGAGCATTAATGGTTGGAGTTTTGGGGACTAATGTTGAAGGCACAGGACAGACACATCCTAAAGCTGAGGAAGTATTCTAAAGGCGGTGTGATGCAACTGTTAAACTCAAAAAATTCATAGAAACAAAAAAGAGGGCAAATAATAGAGCAAAACTTAGTGGGAAGTTAGAGGATTGGGAAGCTTTTCAGAAAACAACAGAAGGCACTAAAAAAGCCATAAGGTGGGAAAAGATAAAAATATGGTAAACTAGCTGATAATATCAAGGAGAATATCAATTTTTTTCAGAGATATAAAGAGTAAAAGAGGTGAGAGTAAATATCAGACAACTGGAAAATGACACTGGACAGGTAATAATGAAATGGCGGCTGAACTAAATAAGTATTTTTCATCCTTCATCACTGAAGGACAGTAGCAGTATGCTGGAAGTTCAGTATGTCAGGGGGCAGAAGTGAGAGCATTTGCTATTACTAGGGAGAAGGTGCTTGGAAAGATAAAAGGTCTGAAGGCGGATAAGTCATCTGCATCAGATGGACTATACACCAGGTTATGAAACAGGTAGCTGGGAGATTGTGGAAGAATTGATAATATCTTTCAAGTATCACTAGATTCTGACATAGTTCCAGAGGACAGGGAAATTGCAAATGACATTCCAGTTTTCAAGAAGGGAGGGAGGCAAAAGAAAAGAAATTATAGGCCAGTTAGGCTGATCTCAGTGGTTGGGAAAATGGTGGAGTCGATTGTTAAAGCTGACGTCTCAGTGTACTTGGAGGCACATGATAAAACTGTCCCAAAGTCAGCATGATTTCCTCAAGGGAAAATCTTACCTGATAAGTGTGTTGGAATTCTTTGATGAAATAATAAGCAAGATAGACAAAGGAGAATCAGATTCAGGTTTAATATCACCTGCATGTGACATGAAAATTGTTAACTTAGCAGCAGCAGTTCAATGCAATGCATAATCAAGTAGAGAGAGAAAAAAAAATACAAGATAAAATAAAACCATAATAATAAATAAACAAGTAAATCAATTACGTATATTGAATAGATTTTAAAAATGTGCAAAAACATAAATACTGTATATTTAAAAAAAAAGTGAGGGAGTGTCCAAAGCTTCAATGTCCATTTAGGAATCGGATGGGAAAGGGGAAGAAGCTGTTCCTGAATCGCTGAGTGTGTGCTTTCAGGCTTCTGTACTTCCTTCCTGATGGTAACAATGAGAAAATGGCATGCCCTGGGTGCTGAAGGTCCTTAATAACCAGTGCTGATTTTTACTTGGATTTTCAGAAGGCCTTTTACGGGGTGCTGCACATAAGGCTGCTAAAGAAAATAAGGGCCCATGGTATTACAGGAAACATATTAGCATTGATAAAACAGTGGCTGACTGGCAGGAGGCAAAGAGTGGGAATAAAGGGAACTGCTGGCGACAGGGGGTCTGCATTAGGACTGCTTCTTTTCACGTTATGTGTCAATGATTCATATGACAGAATTGATGGCTTTGTAACCAAGTTAGAGAATAGCGGGGACCAAGCGTAGTGTATCTAAGTTTGTTGATAACACTGAATAGAGTGGAAAAGCAAATTGTGCAGAGGATGTGGAGAGACTACAGAGAGATATAGATAGGTTAAGTGAGTGGGTAATGGTCTAGCAGATGGAGTACGATGTTGGTAAATGCATTGGAAGGAAAAATGGAAGATCAGATTATTACTTAAATGGTAAAAGATTACAGCATGCTGCTGTGCAGAGGCACTTGGGAGTGCTTGTGCATGAATTGCAAAAGGTTGGTTTGCAGGTGCAGCAGGCTATCAAGAAGGCAAATGGAATGTTGGCCTGCATTGCTAGAGGGATTGAATTTAACAGCAGGGCAGTTGTGCTACAACTGTACCGGTAATGGTGAGGCTGCATCTGGAGTACTGTATGCAGTTCTGGTCTCCTTACTTGAGGAAGGATATACTGGCTTTGGAGGTGGTGCAGAGGAGGTTCACCAGGTTGATTCCCGAGATGAGGGGATTAGACTGAGGAGAGATTGAGTCACCTGGGACTGTACTCCCTGGAATTCAGAAGAATGAGAGGAGATCTTATAGAAACATAAAATAATGAAAGGGATAGGAGAAGATAGAGGCAGGAAAGTTGTTTCCACTGGTATGTGAGACTAGAACTAATGGCATAGCCTCAAGATTCGAGTGAGTAAATTTAGGTTGGAGATGAGAAAGAACTGCTTTTCCTGAAAAGGGGTGAATCTGTGGAATTCTCTGCCCAATGAAGCATTGGAGACAATGTCGGTAAATATATTTAAGAAAAGGTTGGATAGATTTTTGCATAGTAGCGGAATTAAGGGTTATGGGGAAAGATAGTAGTGGAGATGAGTCCATAGTCAGATCAGCCATGATCTTATTGAATGGTGGAGCAGGCTGGATGGACCAGATGACCTACTCCTGCTCCTATTTCTTACATTCTTAAGATATGATGATAGCTGGATAGGCAGGCAGTGTTGAGGAAGTAGAGAGGCTGCAGAAGGACTTAGACAGATGAGAACAATGAGCAAAGAAGTGGTAGATGGAGTACAGTGCCAGGAGGTCATGCACTATATCAGAAAGAACAAAAACATAGGTTAACTTGCAGATTAAGTCAGTGGTGAGGAAGACAAATGGAATACTAGCATTCATTTCAAGTGTATCAGAAGCTTTATAAGGCACTGGTGAGGCCTTACTTGCCGTATCGTGAGCAGTTTTGTGCCACTTATCTGAGAAGGGATGTGCTGACGTTGGAGAGGATTCAGAGGTGCTTCATGAGAACGAAGCTGGGAATGAAAGGACCATCTCATGAAGACCATTTGAAGGATCCTGGCCTTTACCTGCTGGCACTTAGAAGAAGAGGGAAGATCTCATTGAAACCAATTTAATGTTGAAAGGCCTGGAAAGAGTGGATGTGGTGATGATATTTCCTATAGTGGGGCAGCCTAGGACCAGAGTGCACTGCCTCAGAAAAGTAGGATATCCATTTAGAATAGAAATGAGGAGGCATTTCTTTAGCCAAAGGTTGGTGAATCCGTGGAGTTCACTGCCACAGGAGGCTGTGAAGGCCAGGTCATTGGGTGCATTTAATGCAGTGGGTGATGGGCTCTTGATTAGTCAGGGAGTGAAAAGTTATGAGGAGAAGGCAGGAGAATGGGGTTGAGAACCGAAAATGGATCAGCCATGATGAAATGGCGGAGTATACTTGATGGGCTAGTCTCCATAAAAGAGGGGTACCGTCTAGCAGATGGCTCATCGTGGGAGCAGTCATCAGAGTGGTAAGGCTTTGGCTCAACAGGGTCTTGGCGAAAACAGGTGGAGGCAAGGCAAATAGGTAAGTTTAACAGGTAGCCTCCAACCTGATGGCATGAACATTGACTTCTCTAACTTCCATTAATGCCCCACCTCCCCTTCGTACCCCATCTGTTATTTATTTATTTATTATTTTATTAATTTTTTTCTCTCTCCTTTTTCTCCCTCTGTCCCTCTCACTATACTCCTTGCCCATCCACTGGGCTTCCCCTCTTCCCCTTTCTTTCTCCCTAGGCCTCCCGTCCCGTGATCCTCTTCTTTCTCCAGCCTTGTATCCCTTTTGCCAATCAACTTTCCTGCTCTTACCTCGCCCTCCTGTCTTCTCCTATCATTTCAGATCTCCCCCTCCCCCTCCCACTTTCAAATCTCTTACTATCTCTTCTTTCAGTTAGTCCTGACGAAGGGTCTTGAGCTGAAATGTCGACTGTACCTCTTCCTATAGATGCTGCCTGGCCTGCTGGTTCACCAGCAATTTTTACGTATGTTGCTTGAAATTCCAGCATCTGCTGATTTCCTCATGTTTGCGTAGGTAAGTTTATTTCCTTATTTCTGATTTCTTTTTCCCAATTTAATTCTTGAGAGAATAGGGGTATATCTACAGAGCTAGAGTTCTGTTATCGGTGTCCAGGAGTCTAACAGCCTTCCTGATGGCCAAATATGCACTAGGTGCATCGAAACGCAGCTCCTTAGGGACCATGCTGAGGAACTGGAGCTGCAGCTGGATGACCTTCAGCTTGCTAGGGAGAGTGAAGAGGTGATAGACAGGAGCTACGGGGAGGTAGCCACCCCAGGCTTGCAGGAGACAGATAAATGGATGACTGTCAGGAGAGGGAAGGGAGATCATCATATAGTGGAAAGCACCCCTGTGGCCATGCCCCTCAACAATAAGTATTCCATTTTGAATACTGTTGCAGGGGACGACCTACCTGGGGGAAGCAACAGTGGCTGTGCTTCTGGCATTGAGTCTGGCCCTGTGGCTCAGAAGGGTAGAGAACGGAAGAGGATGACAGCAGTAATGGGGGATTCTATAGTTAGGGGGCCGATAGGAAATTCTGTGGACACGAGAAAGAAACATGGATGGTAGTTTGACTGTCTGGTGCCGGGGTCAGCGATGATTCTGGATGCGTCCACAATATCCTGAGAAAGGAAGCTGAGCAGCCAGAAGTCATGGTGCATCTTGGTATCAATCACATTGGCAGAAAAAGGGAGGTGGTATTAAAAACAGAATACAGGGAGTTAGGAAGGAAGCCGAGAAGCACCACCTCAAGGGTAGTAATCTCGGGATTGCTCCCTGTGCCACACAAAAGTGAGGATAGGAATAGAATGAGGTGGCAGATAAATACACGGCTGAAGAATTGGAGCAGAGGGCAGGGATTCAGATTTCTGGATAGATTGGGAACTCTTCTGGGGCAGGTGTGAACTATACAAGTTACACTTGAATCCAAGGGGGACCAATATTCTTGTGGGCAGGTTTATTAGCGGTGTTGGGAGTGATTTAAACTAATACGATGGGGGTGGGAACCAATATGACAGAGCTGAGAGTAATCCAGCAGGTTTACAAATAGATGATGGGTATAATGTGAATGTAAGGAAGGACAAGCCAATGATGGGGTACAAATGCAGACAAAGCAAAGAATTGAATTGTACCACAGAAGCAAATTTCAAAAGGGTGAAGAATGCAGGACTGAAGGTGCTTATAGCCTTTGGAATATGGTGGCCAAACTCATGGCGCAATGGTCGGTATAATGTTGTGGGCTTCACTGAGTCTTGGCTGAAAGAAGGCCATAGTTGGGAGCTTAACATCAAATGATATACCTTGTATTGAAAGGACAGACAGGTAGTGGTGTGGCTCTGTTGGTATAAGATGGAATTACATCTTTAGAAAGAGGTGACATAGGGTCAGAGAATGTTAAATCTTTGTGGGTGCAGTTAAGAAAATGCAAGGGTAAAAAAAATATTATTGGAATCATATGTAGGGAGCTGGAAAAGGCATGTAATAAGGGTAAAGACACAATTGTAATGGGCGACTTCAATATGCAAGAGTTTGGGAAAATCAGGTTGGTGTTACATTGCAAGAGAGGGAATTGTTGAATTCTTTTTAGAGCAGCTTGTGCTTGACCCTGGAGAGGAAAGGCTATCTTAGATGGGTGTTATGTAAAAAACCCAGATGTTATTAGGGTGCTTAATGTAAATGAACCCTTCGGAGACAGTGATCATATTATGATTAAATTCATAATATCCAGTACTAGAGGGCACAGCCTCAAAATTGTGGAGTGAACTTTTAGAAGAGAGGTGAGGAGAATTTTTTTTTTAGCCAGAGAGTGGTGAATCTGTGAAATGCTCTGTCACAGACTGGTGGAGGCCAAGTCAGTGGGTATATGCAAAGCAGAAGTTTCCTGTTTGGTCAGGGCATCAAAGAATATGGTGAGAAGGCAGGTGTATGGACTTGAGTGGGATCCAGGATCAGCTCTGATGGAATGGTGGGGTAGACTCGATGGGCTGAATAGCCTAATTCTGCTCCTATTAGTCATTGGCTGTGTGGGAGGTGCCAAAGAGTGGTTGTAGATGGTTGCATCTCTGACTGGAGGCCTGTGACGAGTGGTGTGCTGCTGGGTTTGTTGTTGTTTGTCATCTATATCAATGATCTGGATGACAATGTGGTTAAATAGATCAGTAAATTTGTGGATGACACCAAGATTAGAGGTGTAGTGGGACCTGGAGCAGTGGAAAAATGGGTTGAAAAATGGCAGATGAAATTTAATACAGACAAGTGCGAGGTGTGCATTTTGGAAGGACTAACCAAGGTAGTTCTCACTCTGTGAATGGTAGGGCACTGAGGAGTGTGGTAGAACAAAGGGATTTGTGAATAGGGGTCCATAATTCATTGAAAGTGGCATCAAAGTTAGATAAGGCCATAAAGAAAGCTTTTGGCATATTAACGCTCATAAATCAAAGTACTGAGCACAGGAGATGGGATGTTATGTTGAAGTTGGGTAAGACTTTGTTGAGGGCTAATTTGGAATATTGTGTGCGGTTTTGTTCACATAATTACAGAAAAGATATAAATTATGTTCAAAGGGTATGGAGAAAATGTACAACGATGTTGCTGGGTCTGGATTAAAAGGAAAGATTTAATGGGTTAGGACTTTATTCCTTGGAACAGAGAAAATTGAAAAAACGGTTTTGACAGAGTTATACAAAATTATGAGGTGTAGAGATAGGGTAACTGCAAGCAGCTTTTTCCACTGTGGTTATGTGGGACTACAACCAGAAGACATGGGTTAAGGGAGAAAGGTGAAAAGTTTCAGGGGAACATGAGGGGAAACCTCTTCACTCAAAGGGTCGTGAGAGTGTGAAATGAGCTGCCAGCACAAATAGTGCATGCAATTTTAAGAGAAGTTTCGACAGGTGCATAGATGGTAGGGGTATGGGGGTATGGTCCCGGTGCAGGTCAATGGGAGTTTAAATGGCAGCTTAAATGGTTTCAGAATCAGAATCAGGTTTATTATCACCAGCATGTGATGTGAAATTTGTTAACTTAGCAGCAGCAGTTCAATGCAATGCATAATCTAGCAGAGAGAAAAAATAATAATATTAAATTAAATAAAATAATATTGATAAAAAATAAAGCGGCCAGTGAGTGAGTGGGCCAGTGAAGGAGTGGGGCTTTGAGGCTTTGATTCGAGAGGTTATGATGAGAAGAGGCGGAGGACGAGTTTGTTTCCAGTTAGTCTTTACAATGCGTCCTACGACGGTGATGTGCCTCTCATGTGAGATGTGGCAGTCTTGGGGGAACTCCCCTCTCCTGCAGAGCCACACCTGCCAGAAGTGCATGAGGCTGGGCGATCTGGAAGACCGTGTAAGGAATCAGGAGCAGCAGCTGGATGACCTTCGACTCGTAAGGGAGAATGAGGCAGTCATCGATGAGAGCTACAGGGAGGTAGTCACATCTAGGCTGCCGGAAGCAGGTCGTTGGGTGACAATCAGAGGGGGGAAAGCGAAGGTGAGTAGAGGGGTAGTGCAGAGCACCCCTGTAGACATTCCAGTGAATAATAAGTATACCGTCCTGGATAACGTTGGCAGGGATGACTGACCAGGTGTGAGCCACGGTGGCAGGGCCTCCGGCACTGAGTCTGACCCTGTGGTGCAGAAGGGTGGGACAGAGAAGAGGAGAGCTTTCGTCATTGGACACTCTATAGTCAGGGGAGCAGACAGGAGATTTTGTGGCCGTGAGAAGGACACCCGCATGGTTTGTTGCCACCCGGGTGCCAGGGTCCAGGATGTCTCTGACCCGGTGCATGACATACTTTATACTTTATTGTCGCCAAACCATTGGTACTAGAACGTACAATCATCACAGTGATATTTGATTCTGCGCTTCACACTCCCTGCATTACAAATATTAAATATTAAAAATATTAAGATTAGTTAAAATTACTACATATTAAAAATCTAAATTATAAATTATAAATAGAAAATAGAAAAATGGGAAGTAAGTTAGTGCAAAAAAAAACCGAGAGGCAGGTCCGGATATTTGGAGGGTACGGCCCAGATCCGGGTCAGGATCCGTTCAGCAGTCTTATCACAGTTGGAAAGAAGCTGTTCCCAAATCTGGCCATACAAGTCTTCAAGCTCCTGAACCTTCTCCCGGAGGGAAGAGGGACGAAAAGTATGTTGGCTGGGTGGGTCGTGTCCTTGATTATCCTGGCAGCACTGCTCCGACAGCGTGCGGTGTAAAGTGAGTCCACGGACGGAAGATTGATTTGTGTGATGTGCTGCGCCACTTTCATGATCTTCTGCAGCTTCTTCCAGTCTTGGACAGGACAACTTCCATATCATGTTGTGATGCACCCTAGAAGAATGCTTTCTACGGTGCATCTATAAAAATTAGTGAGGATTTTAGGGGACAGGCCAAATTTCTTTTGTTTTCTCGGGAAGTAAAAGCACTGGTGGGCCTTCTTGGCAGTGAACTCTGCTTGGTTGGACCAAGTTAGGTCATTTGTGATATTGACCCTGAGGAACTTAAAGCTTTTGACCTGTTCCACTTGCATACCACCGATGTAAATTGGGTCATGCGATCCTGGTATGAGAGGGAAAGCAACCAGAAGTCGTGATACATGTTGGTACCAATGACATAGGCAGGAAGAGGGATGAGGTCCTGAAGTGTGAGTTTCAGGAACTAGGCAGAAGACTGCAGAACAGGACCTCAAGGGTGGCGTTCTCAGGATTGCTGTCAGTGCTACATGATAGTGATGGTAAGAATTGGAGGAGATGGCAGTTGAATGCGTGGCTGAGGAGTTGGTGCAGGGAGCAGGGTTTTAGATTTTTGGATCATTGAGATCTCTTCTGGGGAAGGTGGGACCTGTACAGATTGGATGGGTTGTACCTGAACTAGAGGGGGAGCAATATCCTTGCAGGTAAGTTCGTTGGCATGGTTTGGGAGGGTTTGAACTAATTTGCAAGGGGTATGGAAACCGGAGCGATAGAGCAGTGAAGGAAGTGCATGGAGTAAAGCCAAATCTAACATATAGAGAGGGATTGAGGAAAGAGAAGCAGAATAATTGGTGTTAAGGTAGTAAGGTAGAAGGGCTAAAGTGCGTGTACTTCAATGAAAGAAGCATCAGGAACAAAGGTGATGAACTGAGAGCTTGGATACATACATGGAATTATGATGTAGTGGCCATTACAGAGACTTGGTTGGCACCAGGGCAGGAATGGATTCTCAATATTCCTGGATTTCAGTGCTTTAAAAGGGATAGAGAGAGGGGGAAATGGGGAGGAGAGGTGGCATTACTGGTCAGGGATACTATTACGGCTACAGAAAGGGTGGGTAATGTAGCAGGATCATCTTTTGAGTCATTATGGGTGAAAGTCAGGAACAGGAAGGGAGCAGTTACTCTATTGGGGGTATTCTATAGCAGCAGATTGGGAGGCTGAATTTGGAAAGGTGCAAAAATAACAGGGTTGTTATCATGGGTGACTTTAACTTCCCTAATATTGATTGGCACCTGATTAGTTCCAAGGGTTTAGACGGGGAAGAGTTTGTTAAGTGTGTCCAGGACAGATTCCTGTCACAGTATGTTGACAGGCCGACTGGGGCAAGGTCATACTAGATCTAGTATTAGGTAACGAACCAGGTCAGGTCACAGATCTCTCAGTGGGTGAGCATCTGGGGGACAGTGACCACTGCTCCCTGGCCTTTAAAATTATAATGGAAAAGGATAGAATCAGAGAGGACAGGAAAGGTTTTAATTGGGGAAGGGCAAATTATGAGGCTATAAGGCTAGAACTTGCAGGTGTTTATTGGGATGATGTTTTTGCAGGGAAATGTACTGTGGCCATGTGGTCAATGTTTAGGGATCTCTTGCTGGATGTTAGGGATAAATTTGTCCCGGTGAGGAAGATAAAGAATGGTAGGGTGAAGGAACCATGGGTGACAAGTGAGGTGGAAAATCTAGTCAGGTGGAAGAAGGCAGCATACATGAGGTTTAGGAAACAAGGATCAGATGGGTCTATTGAGGAATATAGGGTAGCAAGAAAGGAGCTTAAGAAGGGGCTGAGAAGAGTAAGAAGGGGGCATGAGAAGGCCTTGGCGAGTAGGGTAAAGGAAAACCCCAAGGCATTCTTTAGTTAGGTGAAGAACAAAAGGATGATAGGAGTGAAGGTAGGACCGATTCGAGATAAAGGTGGGAAGATGTGCCTGGAGGCTGTGGAAGTGAGAGAGGCCCTCAATGAATACTTCTCTTCGGTATTCACCTGTGAGAGGGAACTTGATGATGGTGAGGACAATGAGTGAGGTTGACGTTCTGGAGCATGTTGATATTAAGGGAAAGGAGGTGTTGGAGTTGTTAAAATACATTAGGACGGATAAGTCCCTGGGGCCTGACGGAATATTCCCCAGGCTGCTCCACGAGGCAAGGGAAGAGATTGCTGAACCTCTGGCTAGGATCTTTATGTCCTCGTTTTCCATGGGATTGGAGGGAGGTGATTGTTGTCCCCTTGTTCAAAAACGGTAGTAGGGATAGTCCGGGTAATTACAGACCTGTGCACCTTAAGTCTGTGGTGGGAAAGCTGTTGGAAAAGATTCTTAGAGATAAGATCTATGGGCATTTAGAGAATTATGGTCTGATCAGGGACAGTCAGCATGGCTTTGTGAAGGGCAGATCGTGTCTAACAAGCCTTATAGAGTTCTTTGAGGAGATGAGCAGGCATGAAGATGAGGGTAGTGCAGTGGATGTGATCTACATGGATTTTAGTAAGGCATTTGTCAAGGTTCCATATGGTAAGCTTATTCAGAAAGTTAGAAGGCATGGGATCCAGGGACGTTTGTCCAGGTGGATTCAGAATTGGTTTGCCTGCAGAAGACAAAGGGTTGTGGTGGAGGGAGTACATTCGGATTGGAGGGTTGTGACTAGTGGTGTCCCACAAGGATAGGTTCTGGGACCTCTACTTTTCGTGATTTTTATTAACGACCTGGATGTTGGGGTAGAAGGGTGGGTTGCAAGTTTGCAAAAGACACAAAGTTTGGTGGTGTTGTAGATAGTGTAGAGGATTATCGAAGATTGCAGAGAAACATTGATAGGATGCAGAAGTGGGCTGAGAAGTGGCAGATGGAGTTCAACCCAGAGAAGTGTGAGGTGGTACACTTTGGAAGGACAAATTCCAAGGCAGAGAACAAAGTAAATGGCAGGATACTTGGTAGTGTGGAGGAGCAGAGGGACCTCGGGGTACATGTCCACAGATCCCTGAATGCTGCTTCACAGGTAGATAGGGTAGTTAAGAAAGCTTATGGGGTGTTACCTTTCATAAGTCGAAGGATAGGGTTTAAGAGTCGCGTGGTAATAATGCAGCTCTATAAAACTCTGGTTAGGCCACACTTGGAGTACTGTGTCCAGTTCTGGTCGCCTCAATATAGGAAGGATGTGGAAGCATTGGAAAGGGTACAGAAGAGATATACCAATATGCTGCCTGGTTTAGAGAGTATGGATTATGATCAGAGATTAAGGGAGCTAGTGCTTTACTCTTTGGAGAGAAGGAGGATGAGAGGAGACATGATAGAGGTACTGTATACAAGATATTAAGAGGAATAGACAGAGTGGATAGCCAGTGCCTCTTCCCCAGGGCACCACTGCTCAATACAAGAGGACATGGCTTTAAGGTAATGGGTGGGAAGTTCAAGGGGGATATTAAAGGAAGGTTTTTTCACTCAGAGAGTGGTTGGTGTGTGGAATGCACTGCCTGAGTCAGTGGTGGAGGCAGATACACTAGTGAAATTTAAGATACTACTAGACAGGTATATGGAGGAATTTAAGGTTGGGGGTTATATGGGAGGCAGGGTTTGAGGGTCGGCACAACATTGTGGGCCGAAGGGCCTGTACTGTGCTGTACTATTCTATATTCTATGTTCTAGTACATAAGTTGATCAATTTCAGTATATGTATATTGAATAGATCTTAAAAGAACGCGCCCAAACAGGAATACTGTGTATTTAAAAAAAGTGAGGTAGTGTCCAATGATTCAATGTCCATTTAGGAATTGGATGGCAGAGGGAAAGAAGCTGTTCCTGAATCGCTGAGTGTGTGCCTTCAGCATGGACTAGATGGGCTGAAAAGCATTTTTCTGTGCTTTACTTTTCTATCATTCTCTATGACTGTCTCTTATAGTCTTTTGGAACATGTTCCACTCCCTGCACAGACATGCTGTAACTTGCATTGTCCCTGAAAAGCACAGGGAGGGTGTAGATGTTGTAGGGTGGAAATCTATTACCACTGTGTTATTAAAGTGCCCAGGTCACTCGTCTGAGTGCTACTGGTACCATACAACCCAGTACTACCTGCCGCATGGTCGGGTGGCCGGCGACTAAACTGGCTCCCCCACCAGGCTTGCCTGGTGAGGAGGGTGGCTAGACACCCTGCAGGATGAGAAACAAGACCTATCAAAGGGTGGATGAACCCTCTCGTAGGGTCAACGGCTATCTAGCAAACACGTGCTGTGAAGCGTGGAAAAGGCATCCCTTGCATCGAAGCTTGGTCTGGCCATTCACTGCAACAGAACTTCCCCCAGCCGTCTTGGACCCCACCATGCCACTGGATCCGGGAGGAGATGTCGAGAGGGTGGGTCTGGACCTGTGCAACCCCCTACTCACCTAAATCCATTCACGCACACGCTGTTCCTTTCTGAGGAGTGGGGTATCCTAAACCCCACTAACTGACTGAAAGGAACTATCACCATCCTATGGGATGGATAGCCAGAGAGAGAGGATTTAAGTGTCACACATTTTGTGCATGCACATTTGTGATTCCTCTTTTCATTCCTGCCTTGCTGCATCCAGTATTGAGACTGCAGTCATACTGCATTAATGATCTTACTGGTAGTTGTGCTTCATTCAAGTGACTTATCTTCAGTCAGATGTGATACTGTTTGTCCAAGTTTATTTTCAAGCCAAGTAAGAAAGTTACAGTTGCCAGGTTCTGCTTAGTGAACACCTCAGTGTCGAACGTGGAACTCTTCAGCTCCTGGTGTGGTGAAGCATATGCTGTATGATCTAGACTATAGGTATAAGAAATCGGTTTGACATAATTGTGAATATGGCACGGTCTAACCTTGATTCTGAACCAGTCAGAACACAGCTAGTTAAGTCCAGGCAGGGTTTGCTTCAAAAAATTTACATGTTATAGTGATAGTCTGGTGATTGACATTTCAAATCAGAATCAGAATCAGGTTTGTTAGCAAAAGTCCCGGCTAGGTTCTGCCTAGTCCCATTGACCCGCACCTGGAACATTGCCCTCCATACATCTCCCAACTATGTAGTTATCCAAACTTTACTTAATAAGATCATGAGACAGTAAGACACAGGAGCAGAATTATGCCATTTGGCCCATTGAATTTGTTCCACTATTTCATCACGGCAGATCCAAATTTCCGTTTCTCCCCAATCTCCTGTCTTCCTTCCATATCCTTTCATGCCCTGACTAATCAAGAATCTATCAGCCTCTGCCTTAAGTATACTTGAAGACTTGGCTTCCAGAGCTGCCTATGGCAAAGATTACCATAGACTCATTACTTGCTGGCTGAAGTAATTCCTCTTCAACTCTGTTCCAAAAAGATGCCCCTCTGTTCTGAGGCTGTGTCCCTGGTTTTAAATGCTTCCACCATTGGAAACAAGCTCTCCACATGCATTCCATCAAGTCCATTCACCATTTGGTAAGTTTCAATGATGTAACCCCTCATTCCTCTGAATTCCCATGAATACAGGCCAGGAATCATCAAATGCTCTTCATGTGACAAGTCATTCAACCTTGGAATCATTTTTGTGAAACTCCTTTGAACCCTCTGCAGTTTCAGTACATCATTTCTATGAAAAGGAACCCAAACTTTCTCACAATACTCCAAGTGAGACCCCATCAGTGCTTTATAAAATATTGACATTATATCCCTGCTTTTATATTCTAATCCTCTTGAAATAAATGCTAACATTGAATTTGCCTTCCTCACCACTGAGTCAACCTGCAAATTAACCTTTAGGGAATTCTGCACAAGGCTCTCAAGTCCCTTTGCACCTCAGATTTTGCATTTTCACTCCCTTTAGAAAAGAGATAACCCTTTCATTTCTTCTACCTAAGTTCATGACCATACGTTTACTGACACTGTATTCTATCTGCCATTTCTTTGCCCATTCTTTTGCTCTAAGTCCTTCCATATCCTCTTTACTTCCTCAAAATTACCTGCCCCTACATGTATCTTTATATCAACTGCAAACTTTTTTTTAAAAAAACCATCAATTCCATCATCCAAATCATTGACATATAATGTAAAAAGAATCGGTCCTAATACAGACCCCTGTAGAACACCGCTAGTCACCAGCAGCCAGCCAGAAAAGGCTCCCTTTATTCCTACTCTTTGCCTCCTGCCAATCTACCCATCTCTCAATGCTAGTATCATTCCTGTAATACCATGGGCTCTTATTTTCTTAAGCAGCCTCATGTGTTACATCTTTTCAAAGGCCTTCTGAAAATCCAAGTACACATCAATCAATTCTCCCTTGTTTATCCTGCTTGCCATTTCTTCAAAGAATTCCAACTGATTTGACAGGGAAGCTTTTTCCTTGGGGAAACTGTGTTGACTATGGACTGTTTTATCATGTGCCTTCAAGTACCCTGAGACCTCATCCTTAATAATTGACTCCAACATCTTCCTAACAACTGAGGTCAGACTAACTGGCCTATAATTTCCTTTCTTCTCCCTCTCTCCCTTCTTGAAGAGTAGAATAACATTTGCAATTCTCCAGTCTTCGAAACCATTCCAGAATCTAGTGATTCTCAAAAGATAATTTTTAATGACTCCACGATCTCTTCTGCTACCTCTTTCTGAATCCAGGGTGTACATCATCTGATCTAGGTGACTTATTTACCTGCAGACCTTTCAGTTTTCCAAGAACCTTCTCTCTAGTTAAGGTAACACTTCATGCCCCCTGATATCTTGAACTTTCACCGCACTGCTATTGTCTTCCACAGTGAAGACTGATGCAAAATACTTATTCAGTTCATCGGCCATTTCATTGTCCCTTATTACTACCATTCCGCAATTGTTTTCAAGTGTTCTGAAATCCACTCTCACCTCTCTTTTACACTTTATATATCTGAATAAACTTTTGGTATCATCTTTCTTAATGCCATTTTTAGATGCCTGTTGGTTTTTAAAAGCTCTACAATCTTCTAACTCCCACTAGTTTTTGCTCTATTATATGGCTTTTATAGTGGCTTTGACTTCTCTTTTTAGCTACGGTTGTGTCATCTTTCCTTTAGAATACTTCTTCCTCTTTGGGATGTATATATCTTGTGCCTTCTGAATTGCTTCCTGAAAGTAATGTCTTTAATTATGTGAAATGCGTTGTTTTGTTGTAGCAGTACAATGAAAGGATATAAAATTACAATAAATTACAAAATAAGTAATATAAAAAAGCTCATATTTCAAAGTAAATGTATTATTAACGTACATATATAGCACCATATACAACACTGAGATTCATTTTCTGGTGGGCGTATCAATAAATCCAAGAATCATAGTAGAAGATGAATCATAGGAGGAGGAGAAGATGATGGTGCGACGCAACGCG
This sequence comes from Mobula hypostoma, assembly GCF_963921235.1. Classification (NCBI taxonomy): domain Eukaryota; kingdom Metazoa; phylum Chordata; class Chondrichthyes; order Myliobatiformes; family Myliobatidae; genus Mobula; species Mobula hypostoma. The sequence goes on from NC_086108.1 coordinate 101,367,134, forward strand.
CAGCGGCCTCTCCGGTGAATGATATCTGTTATTTGTCAAGTAGGGTGCCGTGCACAATCCTGATTTGATGGAGACAGATGTGAGAGTATGGAGGAACATCTGGAGAAACTTTTGAAATGCCTTCTTCACTGTCACTGCTAATGTGTGATCCAAAATCTCTGGAGGAGAAAGCCCCGAGTCCTTGGCTTTGCTTGTTGCTCTGCGGCCAGGGCGGGCTTGAAACGCTCTGCAGAGATGGTGTTCGGTGCTCGGTGTCGGAGGGCTGGTCGGAGGCTTGAAGTTTTCGGACGGACTCAGTCAGCTGTGGTCCGGTGCTTCCAATGCATCGGCAGTTGTCGGCACCTGGAGGTTTATGGCAGGGAGAGTTTCTCCCTTTTGCCGCCTGCTAACGGGACTATCGGGAGTCGATCAGAACTTTGAGATTTTTTTTTTACCATGCCCATGATCTGCTCTTTATCAAATTATGGTATTGCTTTGCACTGCTGTAACTATACGTTATAATTATGTGGTCTTGTCAGTGTTAGTCTTTGGTTTGTCCTGTTTTTTTGTGATATCACTCTGGAGGAACATTGTATCATTTCTTAATACATACATTTCTAAATGACAATAAACGAGGACTGAGTGTCCCCATAATCTAATCTAATCAATAAAAGACCACACCCAACAGGATGGAATAACAAATCCTGTTGTTAATTTCTTAATAACAAGGAATAAGGAAAAATCAAGATAGTTTTCATTGGTTCTGAAATCTGAGTACAGAGGGAAAATTCTGTTTCTGTATCATTGGGTTTGGGTCTTCAAGCTCTTGTAACCTCCTCCCTGACTGTAGTAATGAGAAGACCGCACGTCCCAGATGGTGAGGGTCCTTACTGATGGCTGCTGCCTTCTTGAGATGCTGCCTCTTGAAACTATCCTTGATAGTGACCCATAAGACCATAAGATCTTATGGAGCAGGATTTGGCAATTTGGCCCATTGAGTCTGCTCTGCCTTTTCATCATGGCTGATCCATTTCCCTCTCAGCCCCAATCTCCTGCCTTCTCCCCATAACCTTTCATGCCCTGACTAATCCCATCAACATCTGCTTTAAATATACACCGCAACGTAGCCTCATCAGCCAACTGTCACAACAAAGTCTCACTCTCTGACTAAAGAAATTCCACCAATAATTGCACCAACTTTTTACTGTATTGATGGAACTCATTTGCTTTGACTTCAATTCAGGCAACCAAACTTAAATATCTTTGCAACACTTGGCCCAGAAAGGTAAAAATATCACCTTTTCGCACTTTTTCAGAACTTCCTCCTGTAGATGTTTTAAGTAGCTTTTCCAATTACTGGAACATGTTTCAGTCCTTGCAGTTGCTCTAAAATAATGCACAAAATGGGAATGTTCAGAAATAGTCATTAACACAAGTGTTGACATGAACACAATACTTTTGCTTAATGAGGCCCTTGAGATTGGGTTACATTCCGGCCTCTGGCAGACTCTCACACAGCAAGTCTTTACATGATCCCAAGGGAAATGCATTGATCAATTTTAAAACACATAGTACCTTGCACACATTTTCATTAAAATAACCATATAACAATTACAGCATGGAAACAGGCCATCTCAGCCCTTCTAGTCCGTGCCGAACTCTTACTCTCACCTCCCACCGACCTGCACTCAGCCCATAACCCTCCATTCCTTTCCTGTCCTGTCCATATAGATATCCAATTTAACTTTAAATGACAACATCGAACTTGCCCCCACCACTTCTGCTGGAAGCTCGTTCCACACAGCTACCATTCTCTGAGTAAAAAGCTCCCCCTCAAGTTACCCCTAAACTTTTGCCCTTTAACTCTCAACTCATGTCCTCTTGTTTGAACCTCCCCAACTCTCATTGGAAAAAGCCTATCCACGTCAACTTTATCTATCCCCCTCATAATTTTAAATACCTCTATCAAGTCCCCCCTCAACCTTCTACGCTCCAAAGAATAAAGACCCAACTTGTTTAACCTTTCTCTGTAACTTAGGAGATGAAACCCGGGCAGCATTTTCATAAATCTCCTCTGTACTCTCTCAATTTTATTGACATCTTTCCTGTAATTTGGTGACCAGAACTGTACACAATACTCCACATTTGGCCTTACTAATGCCTTGTACAATTTTAACATTACGTCCCAACTCCTATACTCAATGCTCTGATTTATAAAGACCAGCATACCAAAAGCCTTCTTCACCACCCTATCCCCATGAGATTCCACCTTCAGGGAACTATGCACCATTATTCCTAGATCCCTCTGTTCTACTGCGTTCTTCAATGCCCTACCATTTATCATGTATGTTCCATTTTGATTAGTCCTACCAAAATGTAGCACCTCACACTTATCAGCATTATCCATCTGCCATCTTTCAGCCCACTCTTCTAAGTGGTCTAAGTCTCTCTGCAAGCTTTGAAAACCTACTTCATTATCCACAACTCCACCTATCTTAGTATCATTTGCATATTTACCAGTCCAATTTACCACCTCATCATCCAGATCATTAATATATATAACAAACAACATTGGACCCAGTACAGATCCCTGAGGCACACCACTAGACACCATCCTCCAATCTGACACACAGTTATCCACCACTACTCTCTGGCATCTCCCATCCAGCCACTGCTGAATCCATTTTACTACTTCGATATTAATGCCTAACGATTGAACCTTCCTAACTAACCTTCCGTGTGGAATCTTGTCAAAGGATTTACTGAAGTCCATATAGACAACATCCACCGCTTTACCCTCGTCAACTTTCCTAGTAACCTCATCAAAAATTCAATAAGATTTGTCAAACATGACCTTCCACGCACAAATCCATGTTAACTGTTCCTAATCAGACCCTGTCTATCCAGACAATTATATATACCATCTCTAAGAATACTTTCCATCAATTTACCCACCACTGACGTCAAACTCACAGGCCGATAATTGCTAGGTTTACTCTTAGAACACTTTTTAAACAATGGAACAACATGAGCAATACGCCAATCCTCCGGCACCATCCCCGTTTCTAATGACATTTGAAATATTTCTATCGGAGCCCCTGCTATTTCTACACTAACTTCCTTCAAGGTCCTAGGGAATATCCTGTCCGGACCCGGAGACTTATCCACTTTTATATTCCTTAAAAGCGCCAGTACTTCCTCTTCTTTAATCATTATACTTTCCATAACTACCCTTCTTGTTTCCCTTACCTTACACAATTCAATATCCTTCTCCTTAGTGAATACCGAAGAAAATAATTTTTTTCAAAATCTCCCCCATCTCTTTTGGTTCCACACATAGCCGTCCACTCTGATTCTCTAAGGGACCAATTTTATCCCTCACTATCCTTATGCTATTTATGTAACTGTTAAAAACCCTTTGGATTTATTTTCACCTTACTTGCCAAAGCAGCCTCATATCTTCTTTTAGCTTTTCTAATTTCTTTCTTAATATTCTTTTTACATTCTTTATATTCCTTGAGCACCTCATTTACTCCAAGCTGCCTATATTTATTGTAGATCCCTCTCTTTTTCCGAACCAAGTTTCCAATATCCCTTGAAAACCATGGCTCTCTCAAACTTTTAACCTTACCTTTCAACCTAACAGGAACATAAAGATCCTGTTCCCTCAAAATTTCACCTTTAAATGACATCCATTTCTCTGTTACATCCTTCCCATAAAACAAATTGTCCGAATCCACTCCTTCTAATTCCTTTTGCATCTCCTCAAAGTTAGCCTTTCTCCAATCAAAAATCTCAACCCTGGGTCCAGTCCTATCCTTCTCGATAATTATATTGAAATGTGCTCCCTAACACATACCTCCGTCAGCTGACCTATCTCATTCCCTAACAGGAGATCCAACACTGCCCCTTCTCTAGTTGGTACCTCTATGTATTGCTGCAAAAAACTATCTTGCACACTTTTTACAAACTCCAAACCATCCAGCCCTTTTACAGAATGGGCTTCCCAGTCTATGTGTGGAAAATTAAATTCTCCCACAATCACAACCTTGTGCTTACTACAAATATCTGCTATCTTCTTACAAATTTGCTCCTCCAATTCTCGCTCCCCATTAGGTGGTCTATAATACACCCCTATAAGCATCACTATACCTTTCCCATTCCTCAATTCCATCCAAGTAGCCTCCCTAGACGAGTCCTCTAATCTATCCTGCCAAAGCACTGCTGTTATATCTTCTCTGACAAGCAATGCAACACCTCCCTCTCTTGCCCCTCTGATTCTATCACACCTGAAGCAATGAAATCCAGGAATATTTAGTTGCCAATTACACCCCTCCTGCAACCATGTTGCAGCTATTAGTGAAACATCATATTTCCAGGTATCAATCCATGCTCTAAGCTCATCCACCTTTCTTATAATGCTCCTAGCATTAAAATAGATGCATTTAAGAAACTCTCCACCTCTTACTCTCTGTTTATCCCTAATAGAGCAAACAACTTTATCTTTTTCTTCCTTCTCCCCTACATCTTCGGTCTGAGTGCTCCCGTTCTCTGTTTTCTGCCTATCCTCCCTCACACACTGTCTACTAGCTTTCTCTATTTGTGAACTAACCTCCACTCTCCTGGTCTCTTCAATTTGACTCCCACCCCTCGCCCGAACCATTCTAGTTTAACATCTCCCCAGTAGCCTTCGCAAATCTCCCCGTCAGGATATTGGTCTCCCTAGGATTCAAGTGCAACCCATCCTTTTTGTACAGGTCATACCTGTGCCAAAAGATGTCCCAATGATCCAAAAACTTGAATTCCTGCCCCCTGCTCCAATCCCTCAGCCAATGGTAGGGAACGTTTTGTTACAGTGAGAGAAAGCCAACACAGAGTTTAAATAGATTCATTGTCTGAAAAGCCAATTGTTCAACTTACAGGAATTCTATTCAACTATAAAAAGTCCTTCAGATTTCACCATTTAATCTTCTGATGGTAAATGTTAATCTGCTAAGTGCTCCAAATTCTGATCATTGCAACTGAACAAAACAGTTTACTGAGAATGATCTCTTCAGCACTAAAGTCTGTTCATCAGAATTAACATTTATTTATCTGAATTCTCTTCCTCTTCCCCCCGCCAGTATTATTGAATTGAATTGACTTTATTACTTACATCCTTCATATATATGAGGATTAAAAATCTTTATGTTACGTCTGCATCTAAATGTGCAATGTGCAATTATAGTAGTAACACAAGATAGTTAAGATAACATAGAAATACAGTTACGTCAGCATGAATTAAGCAATTTGATGGCCTGGTGGAAGAAGCTGTCCTGGAGTCTGTTGGCCCCGGATGGTATCAGCTGGAACAGCTTGTGATTGGGGTGACCCAGGTCTCCAAAGATCCTTCAGGCCCTTTTCTCACACCTGTCTTTGTAAATGTCCTGAATAGTGGGAAGTGAAGTCCGTATTCTGGTTCACGGTCCGGTCCATCAACCCTTGCTCCAGGATTTCCAGTCTACCCTGTTTCTGTTCTTATTGAGCTCTAATTGAGGCAGCTGATGCTTGTTGGGGCTGGCTGCATAAATACCTTCAGAGACCAGGGCGTGGCTGCTGGATTGTTCTTGTCCTTACTCCTTGTATCCCTTCCCCTGCCTTCTGTTTCCTCGTCTGAAGCCTTGCCTGGTTTTTCCAGTAACTCTTGCCTCATCTGAAGTTCTCGTTTCGCCTTGCATTGCCTGAAGCCTTGCCTGGTCTTGCTGGTAACTCTCACTTCGTCTCACCTTCAGTCTTGTCCTGGAGCCACCCCGTACCTAGCTCCCTTTCTGTCCCTTGCCTCCGCCGGGTAAGTCAGGCTGTCTTGCCATTACCCTGTGGCTGGTTCTGTCCCTTCCTGTCCCTTGCCTCTGTCGGGTAAGCCAGGCCACATTGCCGTTACCTACGGTTGGTTCTGTCCCTTCCTGTCCCTTGGCTCCATCGGGTGGTGATCCGCGCCCTGCCCAGGAGTAGCCTCCAGCCTCCTGCCTTCTGCCAAGCCTCACCTCTAGTCTCAAGCCTGAAGAATCCAGCCTCCTGCCAAGCCTCGCCTCTAGTCTCTAGCCTCTAGCCTCAAGCCTGAAGAATCCAGCCTCCTGCCAAGCCTCGCCTCTAGTCTCTAGCCTCTAGCCTCCTGCCAAGCCTCGCCTCAAGTCTCTGCCTCTAGCCTCCTGCCAAGCCTTGCCTCAAGTCTCTGCCTCTAGCCTCCTGCCAAGCCTCACCTCAAGTCTCTAGCCTCTAGCCTCAAGCCTGAAGACTCCAGCCTCGTCCTGCCTGCCAGCCAAGCCTTCTCCTTGCCTAGTTCTGGGGTCCGAGCCAGAGGCAAGACCCAGGTACTGGGTCCTTGTCCAGTCTCTGGCTCGGAGTCCAAGCCTGGGCTCCTAGCTCTCTTGTCCAGTCCTGTTCCGGGTTCCCGGTTTTCGTGTCCATGTCCTTGCCCTCACCGTGTATCCTAGTCCTGTCCCAAGTACTTCAGTGTCTGTGTCTTGCATTTGGGTCCGTTCCTAGCCACCGCCCTATGACAGAAGTTCACATCTACAGATGTGTTGGGCTGTCTGCACCACTCTCTGTAGAGTCCTGTGTTTGAGGGAAGTATAGTTCCCATAACAGGCAGTGATGAAGCCAGTCAGGATGCTTTCAATTGTGTCCCTATAGAAAGTTCTTAGTATTTGGGGGACCATATCAAACCTCTTCAACCGTCTGAGATGAAATAGGCGCTGTTATGCCTTTTTCACTACACAGCCAGTATGTACAGACCACATCTGGTTTTACTGCAGTATTGCAGTACATGTAGTAATTTGTAGAGCAACAGAGTCATAGAAAAGTACAGCACAGAAACAGTCCTTTTGGCCCATCTAGTCTGTGCTGGCCATTTAAACTGCCTACTCCCATCAACCTAGACCAGAACCAGAGCCCTCCATCTCCTACTATCCATGTACCACACAAACTCAGTGGAAAAAGCCTGCTTGCCTTTACCCTGTCTACACCCCTCATCATTTTGTCCATCTCCATCAACTCTCTCCTCAGTCTTTACATTCCAAGGAATAAAGTCCTAACCTATTCAATCTTTCCTTATGTAACACCCTGGGAAAAGGTTCACTGCTAATGTAATGGTCTTTCTGCAGAAGCAGTGTTTGGGTTATAGTTAGAGATGATGGATACTTTGGAATGTGAGCCATCCAATCAAGAGAGTGGGAGTTTGTGTTGTGTGCCTGACACCGGTGTGAGCTGGGTCCTTCGTTTGTGGGAGAGGAAGAGAGATGACGCTAGAGAGAACCGGTTATAGTATTTGATCCAGTGGGGACCGTGATTCTACAGAGCAAGGTGCTGAGATCAACTGAGGATTGGTGAATATTACATTTGGGGAAGAGTTGAGCTCCAACTTGTGCACATTTGATTGTTTTATTATAATGGGCCCTTTTTGATTTTTTTTTCTTTCTTTTCTTTACTAACCCTTTAATTCAATTACGATTCATAAATATAATTCCTTTAATCGTATGCAGAATGCTGTCTCTTAGTTATTGGAACAGATTTGTAACAGGGTAGTAAATTACACAGCATCCACACAAACTGGAGTTTGGGGTGGGATAGCCAGCTCAATTTCACGGGTTTGGCAGGACCAGAGTGTGTATTCCTTACCAAACCAAGGAAACCGAGGGTGGAGAGTTCACTTATAACTCAGGTCCTCCAGACCCAGCAACATCCCTGATTGGTATGAAGGCACATGATCATAAGAGGCTTCAAAAGGTTGTAGATTTAGCCAGCTCCATCACAGGCACAATCCTCACATCCCATCTTCAAAAGCTGGTGCCTGAAGAAGATGGCATCCATCATGAAGATCCCTCACCATCCAGGACATGCCCGCTCCTCATTATTATTATCAGGGAAGAAGTACAGGAGCCTGAAGATACACACTCAAAGTTTTAGGAACAGTTTCTTCCCCTCTGCATTCAGATTTCTGAATGGTCCCTGAACATATGAACACTAATTCACTGTTTTACTTTTTCACTACTAATTTATTTATATTTTATTGTAAATTACAGTAATTTATTATCCTGCACTGCACTGCTACCACAAAGCAACAAATGTCATGAATGATGTCAGTGAAAATAACAAATACAGTATCTGATTCTGATACTGCAGGGTAATGCAGTGGGTGGAAACAGGCAGAATTCACAAACACCAACGACATTGTGTTGGGGTTCACTTTAAGAGGCTGGTCTGATGTAATTAGGTGAAGCTTTCTTCTTAACCACATTTTATGTTCTGTGTTTGGAGGACAATAAAGGAGTTGTTACGGTTTTCCGTAAAGTTAAAAAGCCTCTGCTGTTTTACGAAAACCTACAACATTACCAATACAAACTCACTAATGCAGACATTTTCATGAACTTCACAGACATTTCATGCTCAGGTGATAAACACTCCTGCATTATGGAGCAGATTACCTTTCTTTTTGTTCTGATTGTGTTTTCTTATAAAAATGTGGACAATTTCTCTCTAGCTTGTGCCAGTCCTGTGAATTCTGCACATGTGATGCTCTGTGCCTGCGATGTTGTCACAAGTACATTTTCAATTGCACCTGTGCATACATGTACAGAGTTTGAATGTTCCTGTCAGAATAAAAGGCAAGGCTAATCGAATTGGCCTCCACTGCTTTCTGAGGCAGAGCATTCCACAGATCCACAACTCTCTTGGTGAAAAAGTTTTTCCTCAACTTCGTTCTAAATGGCCTACCCCTTATTCTCAAATTGTGACCTTTGGTTCTGGCCTCCCCCAACATCGGGAAAATGTTTCCTGCTCCTAGCGTGTTCAGTCCCTTAATAATCTTATATGTTTCAATCTTTTGGAGGGCTATATTGTGGGTGTAGGCCAATGAGACTAGGCAGATGAATACTTTGGCACAAAATAGATGGGTTGAAGGCCCTGTTTCTGAGCTGTAGTATTCCATGACTCTATGACTCAAGATAAGTTATCAGCACATGAAAAAGATTAAGGGATTTTAAGCTGCTTCAGCAAAACAATTGGATTGTCATGAACCCTGTGACGGGAATAAAGGACCAGCAGAGATGGAAAACATTTTGGAGTCCAGTATTGCTATAAACTAATAATATTTATTAGTAACTATGCAATACAGTAATATAAATGTAGATAAATCAAACAGGTTAGCAATAATTACATGAAAGTAAGTATGGAATATATATGTATGAGAAACCAAGCTTCTTTAAGTCTAGGGGTAAAAAGATACAGTCTTACGATGATGAGTAAAGTTCAGTTCAGTTCAGTTCGTGGTACTGAGTTGAGTAGTGATGGAGAGAGAGAGAGAGAGAGAGATTTGAGTCTTTATGTGAGCTGACACCGTCGATCTTCTCGTTGTCCTTCGAAATCCTTTAAAAGTCACCGACTGTGACTTTAACAAAGGGGACCGGTTTTCTGTGGTGGAGCTATCCCCCAGGCGAGGGTGGACACATGGACAACTCCCCACCAGTCAACCCTTTTTCCCTTCTTTCCACTGCAAGAGCGAGGGATCGATTCACCTGATCGATCCTCTAAAACCCACCTTTTCTGTGGGCACAACAATGCTGATTCAGTGTCCAAACATCTGTCTGAGGTCTATCATCTGACCTCCTATTTTATCTTCTTGTGCTGAGCATCAACTGTCATTCAAATAACTCCTCCTTCCTCTCTCTCTGAAGAAATGCAAGCAGGCAAAAATCCTTGAAGGAAGTGTCAACAACCTGCCGAAAATCATAAGATCGAGTGTCCATTAAATAACATCGCCTTCGGTCACCATAGCAACTTACGAGCTGCTCGGTGCTGTCTCCAACTCCAGCTTAGTAGAAATCCAAAGTTACTTCCAGTGCATTAAAGTGACAGTCCAACAGTTAGTCTTCGTCTCTCTCTCTTTTACAAACAATATGTCAGTGTTAAATAACTCTCTCTCTCTCTCTCCTTTCAAAAGCACAGTTCATAGGGTAATTCAGAACCCCATCACAGGATGCTGTGCAAATGCACACTTTTTAAGTAATTCTTATGGTGAGACACATTAGATAATGGACAACCTCCCTTTTTATTCAACAAAATGACAATTGTAAGCATTTTCTTGTAAAATAGATAGAACTCTTGGAGTTATGGATTTCACCATGTATAATCACAACAAATCACAAATTGACTGAACATCCTATCTCAGGATGCTACGGGGAACAAATTGTCAGTATTGAACTTCTCCTTGACTTTCATGGGAAGGGAAATCCTGGAGAATATATTTTATACAAACCAATTTTTCCTTCTGGACTCTTGCCTTATGACCACGTCAGCAAATATCACAAGTTATCATATGATTCCATAATGGCAGATTCTGCCTTCAGCAGGACTTGGCAAAAATTGTCAACAACTCTTGGCCTGCTGATAAAAATCAAATTTCACCCCCATCAAAGCATGTTGGCTTAATTTTTGGAGATTGAACATTCCTATATTGGACAAGAGGGACCAGAAGAGGTTCAGATGAATGATCCTGGGAATGAAAAGGTTAATGTATTAGGACCATTTAATGGCATTGTGCTTGTAACCATTGGTGTATAGAAGAACGATGGAAGATTTCATTGAAATCTATCAATATTGAAATGCCTAGATAGACTGGACATGGAGAGGATGTTTTTTACAATAGGGGAGTTTATGACCAAAGAGTAATGCTTCAGAATAGAGGGATGTTGCTTTATAAAAGAAAGGAGGAGGAATTTCTTTAACCATATGTTGTGAATCTGCCAGGAACATCCGTGGAGGCCAAGGTAGTAGGTATGTGTAAAGCAGAGGTTGATAGTTTCTGGATGAGTAAGGGTGTCAAAGGCAATGGGGAGAAAACAAGTGTACGGGTTTGAGAGGCATAATAATTCAACCATGATGGAATGACAAAGCAGACTCAATGGGCCAAATGGCCTTATTCTGCTCAAATATCTGAAGGTCTTATGGCTTTAAATCATCGTCTTGCACATTCTGACAAAATACAGCTGGAGCAATCAAGAGATTGCAGGAATCAGCTTGCTACTACAATGATCTTTGGATTGTAAGGTGAGCAGGGCTCAAGAAAGAGAGAAACAATTCACAAGAAACTGTTGACAATACCATCCTACAGTCTAGAAACATAGAAACGTAGAAAACCTACAGCATAATACAGGCCCTTTGGCCCACAAAGCTGTGCTGAACATGTCCTTACCTTAGAGCTACCTAGGCTTACCCATAGCCCTCCATTTTTCTAAGCTCCATGTATCCATCCAGGAGTCTCTTAAAAGACCGTATCGTTTCCGCCTCCACAACCACCGCTGGCAGCCCATTCCACACACTCACCACTCTCTGCATAAAAAACTTACCCCTGCCATCTGATCTGTACCTTCTTTCAAGCACCTTAAAACTATGCCTTCTCGTGTTAGCAATGACAGCCCTGGGAAAAAGTCTCTGACTATCCACACGATCAATGCCTCTCATTATCTTGCACACTTCTATCAGGTCACCTCTCATCCTCCATAGCTCCAAGGAGAAAAGATCGAGTTCACTCAACCTATTCTCATAAGGCATGCTCCCCAATCCAGGCAACATCCTTGTAAATCTCCTCTGCCCCCTTTCTATGGTTTCCAGTCCTTCCTGTAGTGAGGTGACCAGAACAGAGAACAGTACTGCAAGTGGGGTCTGACCAGGGTCCTATATAGCTGCAACATTACCTTTCGGCTCTTATAGTCAATCCCAAGATTGATGAAGGTCAATACACCATATGCCTTCTTAACCACAGAGTTAACCTGCATAGCAGCTTTGAGTATCCTATGGACTCAGACCCCAAGATCCCTCTGATCCGCCACACTGCCAAGAGTCTTGCCATCAATGCTGCGTACTGCCATCATATTTGACCTACCAAAACGAACCACCTCACACTTATCTGGTTTGAACTCCATCTGCCACTTCTCAGCCCAGTTTTGCATCCTATCAATGTCCCGCTGTAACCTCTGACAGCCCTGCACACTATCCACACCACCCCCAACTTTTGTGTCATCAAGACATTTACTAACCTATCCCTCCACTTCCTCATCCAGGTCATATAGAACAATTACAAACAGTAGGGGGTCCCAGAACAGATCCCTGAGGCACATCACTAGTCACTGGCCTCCATGTAGAATATGACCCCATCTACAACCACTCTTTGCCTTCTGTGGGCAAACCAGTTCTGGATCCGCAAAGCAATGTCCCCTTGGATCCCATGCCTCCTTACTTTCTCAATAAGCCTTGCATGGGGTACCTTATCAAATGCCTTGCTAAAATCCATATACTCTACATCTACGGCTGTACCTTCATCAATGTGTTCAGTCACATTCTCAAAAAATTCAGTCAGGCTCATAAGGCACGATCTGCTTTTTACTAAGCCATGTTGATGATTATGCCTCTCCAAATGTTCATAAATCCTGCCTCTCAGGATCTTCTCCATCAACTTACCAACCACTGAAGTAAGACTCACTGGTCTATAATTTCTTGGGCTATCCCTACTCCCTTTCTTGAATAACAGAACAACATCCACAACCTTCCAATCCTCCAGAACCTCTCCCATCCTCATTGATGATGCAAGGATCATCGCCAGAGGCGCAGCAATCTCCTCCCTCGCTTCCCATAGTAGCGTGGGGTACATCCCATCCGGTCCCGGTGACTTATCGAACTTGATACTTTCCAAAAGCTCCAGCACATCCTTTTCCTTAATATCTACATGCTCTAGCTTTTCAATCCGCTGCAAATTATCCCTACAATCGCCAAGATCCTTTTCCGTAGTGGATGCTGAAGCAATGTATTCATTAAGTACCTCTGCCATTTCCTCCAGTTCCATGAACACTTTTCCACTGACACACTTGATTGGTCCTATTCTTTCATGTCTTAACCTCTTGCTCTTCACATACTTGTAGAATGCCTTGGGGTTTTCCTTAATCCTGTCTGCCAAGGCCTTCTTATGGCCCCACAATTTGTTGTACTGGCGTACTTTCAGGGTAGCCCCTGTCTAAGATCATTGAGGGTTAAAAAGTGAGCAAGTTTTCAAGTTAAATATTTCCTTGCCAGGAACATGCAAGCACTTGTAGGGAGAGGGGGTTCTTTGTGAGTATGTATGTATTGATTTTCGTTTGAATAAATCAGATTCATTTCTCCTGACATATATTGCGAAATTTGCTTTGTGGTAACATTATATATGTAAAAATTCAGTCTGTTTCCACTTAGATCCGTGAGATTTCACATGCCCCTGATCTCTTCAATGTCCTGGTCCTGATCACCTCATATTCTCTGTGGATATCCAGTCACTGTACACTTCTATCTCCATCAATAAGGCCTTAAAGCTTTCCGCTTCTTTCTAGATATTAGGCATAATCAGTTTCCCTCCTCCACCACCTTCCTCTGTCTGCTAGAAGTGGTCCTCACACTCATCAATTTATCTTTTGGCTTCTCCTGCTATCTCCAACCTCAAGATGTAGCCATGGGCATCGGCTTGGGCCCCAGATATGCCTGCCTTTTCGCCAGTTTTGTAAAACAGTCCATTTTCCAATCCTACACCGCTAACACTCCCCTAGACTTCCTGTGCGACACTGATGAATGCATTGGTGTTGCTTCCTACAGCCATGCTGAATTTGTCAATTTCATCAGCTTTGTTTCCAACTTTCCACCCTGCCTTCATATTTACTTGGTCCATCTCTGAGACTTCTGCCCCCTTTCTCGATCTCTCTTTCTCTATCTCTGGAGAGAGACTATTTACTGATATATTTTATACCTACTGACTCTCACAGGTATCTTGACTATAGCTCTTCCCACTCTGCTACTTGTAAAATTGCTATTCCCTTCTCTCAGTTCCCCCACCTCCATCGTATCTGTCCTCAGGAGGAGGTTTTCCATTCCAGAACATCCTTCTTGAAAGAACGGGGTTTCCCTTCCTCTACCACCAATACTCTCCCTTATCTCCTCCATTTCCCAGTCATCTGCCCTCACTCCATCTTTTCATCATCATAACAATAATAGACTTCCTTTGTTATTATCTACTACCCCACACGCCTCTGCATCCAAAACATCATTGTCCATAACTTCTACCGTCTTCAATGGGTTCCTACCACAAAATATATTCCACCCCCAACACCCCTCTGCTTTCTGCAGGGATCAATCTCTACGTGACCCTTTTGTCCATCATCTTTACCAATCGATCTCCCTCAGGCACATAAGTCTTAGGTCCCACACCTTTAGTTTAAGCAACAACTATTACCTTACAACACACACAAAATGCTGGAGGAACTCAGCAGGCCAGGCAGCATCTGTGGAAAAGAGTAAACAGTTGACGTTTCGGGCTGAGACCCTTCATCTCGACTGGAAATAAAAGATGCAAAGTCAGATCAAGAGCTGGGGGGAGGGTGGTAGGAGGCGAGGAAGAAGGACAAGTTCATAGGTGATAGGTGAAACCAGGAGGGGGGAGGGGTGAAGTAATGAACTGAGAAGTTGATTGGTGAAAGAGACCAAGGTTGGAGAAGAGAGAATCCAATAGGAGAGGGTTGAAGACCATGGAAGAAAGGGAAGGGGGAGGAGCATAGAGCGAGGTGATAGACAGGTAAGGAGATAATGTGAGAGAGGGAAACGGGAGTGAGGAAATGCCAACGAAGGTGGGGGAAGGAGGAACAATTACCGTAAGGTTGAGAATTTAATGTTCACATCATCAGGTTGGACGCTACCCAGACAGAATACAAAGTGCTGCTCCAAACTGAGTGTGGCCTCATCACAGCAGTGAAGGAGGTCATGGACTGACATGTCAGAATGGGAATGGGAAGTAGTATTGAGATGGGTAGCCATTGGGCTATTTCACTTTTTTTGATGGATGGAGTATCAGTGCTCGGTGAAGCAGTCACTCATTGTACACTGGGTCTCACCAATATATAGCACTCAGATCTGCAGCTGGATTTTCAACTTCCTCACAGCCAGGACCCAGGTTGTAAAAATAGGGGACAAGCTCTCCTCTACAATCACTCTGAGCACCGGTGCCCCACAAGGCAGTGTACTTAGCCCCCTGCTGTACTCACTGTACACCCATGATCGTGTAGCCAAGTTTCCGTCAAACTCAATATATAAGTTTGCTGATGACACTATTGTAGGCCGTATCTCAGGTAATGATGAGTTTCAGTACAGAGAGGAAATTAAGAACCTGGTGGCATGGTGTGAAGACAATAACCTATCCCTCAATGTCAGCAAGGTGAAGGAATTGGTTGTTGATTTCAGACAGCATAGTGGACCTCACGACCCAATTTACATCGGTGGTGCGCAAGTGGAGTAGGTCAAAAGCTTTAAGTTCCTCGGGTTCAATATCACAAATGACCTGACTTGGTCCAACCAAGCAGAGTCCACTGCCAAGAAGGCCCACCAGCGCCTTTACTTCCTGAGAAAACTAAAGAAATTTGGCCTGTCCCCTAAAATCCTCACTAATTTTTATAGATGCACTGTAGAAAGCATTCTTCTAGGGCAAAGGGTCTCAGCCTGAAACGTCGACTGCACCTCTTCCTAGAGATGCTGCCTGGCCTGCTGTGTTCACCAGCAACTTTGATGTGTGTTGCTTAAATTTACAGCATCTGCAGAATTCCTGTTGTTTACATTATGTTGAAGTTGTTTAAGACATTAGTGAGATCTATTTTGGAGGATTGTGTGCAGTTTTGGTCACCTAACCTACATGAGAGATGTAAACAAGGTTGAAAGAGTGCAAAGAAAACTTACAATGATGTTGCTGGGTCTGGAGGAGCTGAGTTGCATGGAAAGATTAAATAGATTAGGAGTTTACTGCTTAGAACATAGAAGATTGAGCGGAGATTTACTAGGGGTAATACAAAATTATGAAGAATATAGACAGGGTAAACACAAGCAGGCTTTTTCCAATGAGGTTGGGTTCAGTTATACTGGTGCCTAAGAAGAACATGGTAATCTGCTTGAATGACTATCGTCCAGTAGTGCTTACATCCACTATGAGAGTTCTGGCAATGAAACTTATCAACTTCTGCCTGAGAAGCGACTTGGATCCAGGTTCAGTGTGTCCACTGTCACATCAGGTTCACAGCAGATGCCATTTTATTGCTTCTTCACTCAATCCTGGAACACCTGAATCACAAAGGTACATATAGCAGGATGCTCTTTATCAACTAATGTTCAGCACTCAATTCTCTCGAAGCCAATGAATAAGCTTCAAGACCATGGCCTCAGTACCTCCTTATGCAAATGGTTCCTTAATTTCCTTACTTGCAGACTACAGTCAGTTAAAATTGGCATTATCATTTCCTCCAAACTCTCCATCTGCACAAGTGCACCAGAAGGCTGTGTGCTTAGCCCTCTACTCTACTCACTTTCTACTTATGACTGTGAGGCTAAGCACAGGTCCAATGCTATACTGTGCAGAGCCAATGTTTTTTTGGGACTATCAGGTAAAGGAAGTCATTGAAATAAGACTAGAACATAGAAACCTACAGCACATTACAGGCCCTTTGGCCCAAAATGCTGTACCAACCAATGGGAGAATTGGAAATGGGTAGCCACTGCGCTATCTCACTTTTTTTGATGGATGGAGCATTGGTGCTCGGTGAAGCGGCCACTCAATCTACAGTGGGTCTCACCAATATATAGGATACACCTGGAGTACCAGACACAGTACCCATGACCCCAACAGACTCACAGCTGAAACGTCATTTCACCTGGAAGGGCGGTTTGGGGCTCTGAATGGTAGTGAGGGAGGAGAAACGCCAGAAACTGCCTAGGATTTCCCTAGCGCACAGCCCTCTATTTTTCTAAGCTCCATGTACCTATCTAAGAAGCTCTTTAAAGACTTTGTTGTATTCGCTTCCACCACCACCACTGGCAGGGCATTTCACGCACCCACCACTCTCTGTGTGAATAACTCACTCCTGACATTGCCTCAGTACCTATTTCCAAGCACCTTAAAACCATGCCCCCTCGTGTTAGCCATTTCAGCCCTGGAAAAAAGCCTCTGGCTGTCTACATGATCAATGCCCTCATCATCTTATACACTTCTATCAGGTCACCTCTCATTCTCCGTCGCTCCAAGGAGAAAAGGCCGAATTCACTCAACCTATTCTCATAGGGCATGCTCTCCAACCTAGGCCACCTCCTTGGAAATCTCCTCTGCACTCTCTCTATAGTATCCACATCCTTCCTGTAGTGAGGTGACCAGAAATGAATGCAGTACTCCAAGTGGAGTCTGACCTAGGTCTTATATTGCTTTAACATTACCTCTCGGCTCCTAACCTCAATCCCATGGTCCCATGGTTGATGAATGCCAACACACCATACGCCTTCTCAACAACACTGTCAACCTGCACAGAAAAAGAATTTTAACAAAGACAAATGTCTCGCTCTGAGTAAGAACTGGAACCAATTATTAATAAGGTGGGACAGCGGAAAACTGGTTGGACAGCGACTAATCAATCAGGAGGGATGGATGATGGAGGTATAATTGCCAGCAGAATAGACATGTCCAGGCATCATTCCTGATGAAGATGGCAGAATTTGTCATTGAAACATTGGTTAAAATCAATACCTGTACCCAGCGGAAGCATCAGAAGAGTTTATTTGTTATATACACTGAGAAAGCACCAGATTAATTTTTACTTAAATAAATTATATACGTCTGTATTTACTCAGAAGATGGACACAGAGTGTGTGGAAGTGAGGCAAAGTGGCATCAAAGAAGACCCTATACAGATGACAGAGTAGGAGGTGTTTGCTGGCTTGAGACAAATTAGGCCATTTCAGGGACGACCCATCTTCTCTATTCCATCTACAGCACATAATGAGGCATCCTGAGCCAATAGGCTGGTCCTGGACTTATTTTCCATCTGGCATAGTTTGCATTTTGTTGTTTGATTGTTTGTGGTTTTTGTATTGCTATATTTATGCTGTATTCTTGGTTGGTGCGGCTGTAACGAAACCCAATTTCCCTCGGGATCAATAAAGTATATCTATCTATCTATCTATGTTCTTCAGATCATCAAAGTGCTTTAAAAGTGGGAAGAGTCTCCAACAAAGTTGAACTTGTTATTCACAGAAGGGTTTTGTTGGATTCATTCCAAGATGAAATTTGCTTGCAGCTCTGTGATGCATATCAATGTCGTGTTAAAATCTGCTGATGCTGAAAGATTGGAACAAGTTGGAAATTCTGAGCCAACATCACACCCTTTTTGTACTGAGGTGCAATTTTTCATCATCATTTTTGGGTAACTGACAAAGGTGTCTTTGTAAGCACAGGAAGCCAGTGGAGTAAAGTTTCAATGCAATGATGGTTCTGCAAAAAGCACTTAATTCGGTGTTCATCTACCTCCTATGTGCTTATGTTGAGAGTAGCTGTGGAATAAACGTGGTGGATAATGGATATAAAGACATTGTGATTGCAATTAAACCAAGTATCCCATATGACAAGAAGCTTCCTGAAAAAATCCAGGTAAGATCTAAAATGATACACATCTGTTGCTTTGTGTCAATGTTGTGTTGTATTACCTTGAAATTGGGATTTGATGACAGAAGGAAGAGTTAAAAGAATATGTGTCCGTAATTGCTCTGGTATCATAATTAAAATACAACGAGATATTGATTTTACACTTGTGTTTCCTTTAGGCGATGATGATTGAAGCCTCCTCCTTCCTGCATCAAGCTACCAAAAAGTGGCTCTATTTTTCAGATGTTAAAATCCTTTTGCCTAAAACCTGGCCGGTTAACTCCAGCTTGGTTCAAAGACCAACTAATCAATCATATGAGAAGGTAAGAACAAAGAAATCAGAGAGTGATAGTAAATGGTTGTATATCAGATTGAACAATGATAGCTAGTGCCTAGTTGCCCAGGGTTCAATACTGAAATGGATGTGTTGGATAACATTTATAAATTTATGGATGAAGGAGTGGCAAAGTGTGAGAGGGTGATAATGTACGCTGATGTAGATGGAGCTGCTGAATAGGCAGCAAGTTACAGGTGAAGTGAAAGACTGAAATATATACAATATAACACCAATTATCTGCTGTTCAATCATTCAGAAATCCTGATGGTTTAGCATTTGGCTCACTGATGATGTTTCTCTCCACCCCCACACCGAAACTCACCAGTGTCCCATTTCTGTTCTCCCTTCAACTTATCCGGATCCTGCGCTCCATTGAACTCGCTGGAATCCTATTTCCTGTGCACTCTTTATCCAAACCAGTGCCCCATTTCCTTTCACTGCACTGAAACCCAGTCTCTGCTCTCTCATTTTCAACTCACCCAGTCCTGGTTTCTGCCCTCTTCCTCAACTCACCGGGATTCTTTAAACTCAATAGCACCTCATTTCCCATGGTCCCTTTAAGTTCACCCAATTCCCTTTTCCTGTTGCCCTTTTACACTAAACGTAGCCTGGTCCCTGCCCAAGATTCAGATTCATTTGTTTATGAATTTGTACATTGAAACAGACAGTGTAATGTATTAACAATGAACACAATCTGTGGATGTGCTGGGGCAGGCTGCAAGTGCTGCCCTATATTCCAGTGCCAACGTAGTATGCCCTTAATGCTTGACAGAACATAACCGAACACAACAGACAACAAAACAACACCAAAACAAGTGCCTTTCCTCCCTCCCACCCCTTCCCCACATACATGGACATTCCTCCAGGCTCCAGACTTTGTCCATCAAACTTTGACTTCCAGTAATCTGATCAACTTTCAGACTTCAATCTTCAGTATCAACCCCCACACAAGCCAACGATGGGTCCCTGAACTCCAGACTCACCTGCTCACCAACCTTCGAATGGAAGAACAGACTCAATGGGCAAAATGGACTAATTCTGCTCTATATTTTATGGTCTTCAAGATTCAAGATTACTTATTGTAATTCTCCAGTAAATGAGTGTAAAGGAGAACAAAATGATTGTTACTTCATATCTGATGAAGCATATAAAAAATCAATAAGCATAAATAAGAATAAATATAATTGTAAAAGTAAACCTGTAAAGGACATAGTAGAAGTAAAGTGCATGGGGGGGAGGGGGTTGTGGGGTGCTCACAGGCAGCGGAAAAGAGTGGCTGATATGTGTGTAGTGGTGGGTTGAGGTGGGGGAGTGGGTTAATGGATGGAGGTGTTGATCAGCCTGATGGCTTGGGGGAAGTAGAACCATAGAACCATAGAACCATAGAAACTACAGCACAGAAACAGGCCCTTTGGCCCTTCTTGGCTGTGCCGAACCATTTTCTGCCTAGTCCCACTGACCTGCACACGGACCATATCCCTCCATACACCTCCCATCCATGTATCTGTCCAATTTATTCTTAAATGTTAAAAAAGAACCCGCATTTACCACCTCATCTGGCAGCTCATTCCATACTCCCACCACTCTCTGTATGAAGAAGCCCCCCCTAATGTTCCCTTTAAACTTTTACCCCCTCACCCTTAACCCATGTCCTCTGGTTTTTTCTCCCCTTGCCTCAGTGGAAAAAGCCTACTTGCATTCACTCTATCTATACCCATCATAATTTTATATATCTCTGTCAAATCTTCCCTCATTCTTCTACGCTCCAGGGTATAAAGTCCTAACCTATTCAACCTTTCTCTGTAACTGAGTTTCTCAAGTCCTGGCAACATCCTTGTAAACCTTCTCTGCACTCTTTCAACCTTATTTATATCCTTCCTGTAATTTGGTGACCAAAACTGAACACAATACCCCAGATTCAGCCTCACCAATGCCTTATACAACCTCATCATAACATTCCAGCTCTTATACTCAATACTGTACTCCTCAGTGCCTTACCATTAACCCTGTATGTTCTACCTTGGTTTGTCCTGTGAACGTACAATACCTCAAACTTGTCTGTATTAAACTCCATCTGCCATTTTTCAGCCCATTTTTCCAGTTGGTCCAAGCCCTTCTGCAGGCTCTGAAAACCTTCCTCACTGTCTACTACACCTCCAATCTTTGTATCATCAGCAAACTTGCTGATCCAATTTACCACATTATCATCCAGATCATTGATATAGATGACAAATAACAATGGACCCAGCACTGATCCCTGTGGCACACCACTAGTCACAGGCCTCCACTCGGAGAAGCAATTCTCTACCACCACCCTCTGGCTTCTTCCATCGAGCCAATGTCTAATCCAATTTACCACCTCTCCATGTATACCTAGCAACTGAATTTTCCTAACTAACCTCCCATGTGGGACCTTGTCAAAGGCCTTACTGAAGTCCATGTAGGCAATATCCACTGCCTTCCCTTCATCCACTTTCCTGGTAACCTCTTCGAAAAACTCCAATAGATTGGTCAAACATGACCTACCACGCACAAAGCCATGTTGACTCTCCCTAATAAGTCCCTGTCTATCCAAATGCTTGTAGATTCTGTCTCTTAGTACTCCCTCCAATAACTACCTACTACTGACGATAAACTTACCGGCCTATAATTTCCCGGATTACTTTTCGATCCTTTTTTAAACAACGGAACAACATGAGCCACTCTCCAATCCTCCGGCACCTCACCTGTAGACAGCGACATTTTAAATATTTCTGTCAGGGCCCCTGCAATTTCAACACTAGTCTCCTTCAAGGTCCGAGGGAACACACTGTCAGTTCCCGGGGATTTATCCACTTTAATTTTCCTCAAGACAGCAAGGACCTCCTCCTTTTCGATCTGTACAGTTTCCAGGATCTCACTACTTGTTTCCCTTAATTCCATAGACTTCATGCCAGTTTTCTTAGTTAATACTAGACGCAAAAAACCTATTTAAGATCTCCCCCATTTCCTTTGGTTCCGCACATAGCCGACCACTCTGATCTTCAAGAGGACCAATTTTATCCCTTACAATCCTTTTGCTCTTAATATACCTGTAAAAGCTCTTTGGATTATCCTTCATTTTGACTGCCAAGGCAACCTCATGTCTTCTTTTAGCCCTCCTGATTTCCTTCTTAAGTATTTTCTTGCACTTCTTATACTCCTCAAGCAACTTATTTACTCCCTGCTTCCTATACATGTCATTCTTCTTTATCAGAGTTGCAATATCCCTTGAGAACCAAGGTTCCTTATTCCTATTCACTTTGCCTTTAATCCTGACAGGAACATACAAATTCTGCACTCTCAAAATTTCTCCTTTGAAGGCTTCCCACCTACCGATCACATCCTTGCCAGAGAACAATCTGTCCCAATCCATGTTTTTAGATCCTTTCTCATTTCTTCAAACTTGGCCTTCTTCCAGTTAAGAACCTCAACCCTAGGACCAGATCTATCCTTGTCCATGATCAAGTTGAAACTAATGGTGTTATGATCACTGGAACCAAAGTGCTCCCCTACACAGACTTCCGTCACTTGTCCTAACTCGATTCCTAACAGGAGATCCAATATTGCATCCCCTCTAGTTGGTCCCTCTATATATTGATTTAGAAAACTTACCTGAACACATTTTACAAACTCTAAACCATCTAGACCCCTAACAGTATGGGAGTCCCAATCAATATATGGAAAATTAAAATCCCCTACCACCACAACTTTATGTTTCCTGCAGTTGCCTGCTATCTCTCTGCAGATTTGCTCTTCCAATTCTCGTTGACTATTGGGTGGTCTGTAATACAATCCCACTAATGTGGCCATACGTTTCCTGTTTCTCAGCTCCACCCATAAGGACTCAGTAGACAAGCCCTCTAATCTGTCCTGCCTGAGCACTGCTGTAATATTTTCCCTAACATGCAATGCTACTCCCCCACCTTTCATTCCTCTGCCTCGATCACATCTGAAACATCGGAACCCTGGAATATTAAGCTGCCAGTCCTGCCCCCCTGTAGCCAAGTTTCACTAATTGCTATAACGTCATAATTCCACGTGTCAATCCACGCCCTCAACTCATCTGCCTTCCCCGCAATACTCCTAGCATTGAAATATATACACCTCAGAAGATTTTTACCACCACTCACAGCCTTTCTATTAGTGGATTTGCTTGAACTTTTAACATCATTTATTTTCACCCCAGCCACACTGTCAGCTCTGGCACTCTGGTTACCACCCCCCTGCAAATGTAGTTTAAAGCCTCCCCAATAGCACTAACAAACCTCCCTGAAAGGATATTGCTCCCCCTGTAGTTCAAGTGTAACCCGTCTCTCTTGTACAGGTCCCACCTGCCCCAGAAGAGGTCCCAATTATCCTGAAATCTGAAACCCTGCCCCCTACACCAGTTCCTCAGCCACTTGTTCATCCTCCAGAGCATCCTATTCCTACCCTCACTGGCACGTAGCACAGGTAGCAATCCTGAGATTACCACCCTCGAGGTCCTGCTTTTCAACTTCCTACCAAGCTCTCTATACTCACTCTCCAGGACCTCCTCACTCTTCCTTGCTATGTCATTGGTACCCATGTGCACCACGACATCTGGCTGATCACCCTCCCACTTCAGAATGTCATGCAATCGATCAGAGACATCCTTGACCCTGGCACCCGGGAGGCAATAAACCATCCTGGATTCTCTGTGACGACCACAGAACCTCCTATCTGTACCTCTAACTATCGCGTCCCCTATCACTACTGCTCTCCTCTTTTTCCACCCTCCCTTCTGCACTGCAGAGCCAGACTCAGTGCCAGAGATCCAGCTACTGCATCTTGTCCCAGGTAAGTCATCCCCCCCAACAGTATCCAATGCGGTATACTTGTTGTTGAGGGGAATGGCCACAGGGGAACCCTGCTCTGCCTGCACTTTCCTCTTCCCTCGCCTGACAGTGACCCAATTTCCTGTCCTCGGCACCTTTTGCGTAACTACCTCCCTGTAGCTACGATCTATAATCTCCTCATTCTCCCGAATGATCCGCAGGTCATCCAGCTCCTGCTCCAGTTCCCTAACGCGGTTTGGAATTGATTGATTGATTGAAGTAATTGAAGTATTTTATATCAGATTTCTCAAAATGTTTAGGACTACAAAACATGAAATACCCTCTTAGACAAAGGAACAACACCTTATATTCCGTATGGGTAGCCTCCAACCTGATGGCATGAACATTGACTTCTCTAACTTCCGCTAGGCCCCACCTCCCCCTCGTACCCCATCTGTTACTCTTTTTTATGCACACATTCTTTCTCTCACTCTCCTTTTTCTCCCTCTGTCCCTCTGAATATACCTCTTGCCCATCCTCTGGGTCACCCCCCCCCTCCGTCTTTCTTCCCGGACCTCCTGTCCCATGATCCTCTCGTATCCCCTTCTGCCTATCACCTGTCCAGCTCTCGGCTCCATCCCTCCCCCTCCTGTCTTCTCCTATCATTTTGCATCTCCCCTCCCCCTCCAGCTTTCAAATCCCTTACTCACTCTTCCTTCAGTTAGTCCTGACGAAGGGTCTCGGCCTGAAACGTCGACTGCGCCTCTTCCTATAGATGCTGCCTGGCCTGCTGTGTTCACCAGCAACTTTGATGTGTGTTGCTTGAATTTCCAGCATCTGCAGAATTCCTGTTGTTTGCGTTTAAATACTTTCTTAATACTGCCTAAGTCAGTGATATCAAAATCAGTCATAGAGGTATACACTCAGAAACAGACCCTCAAGCTTGTCTGGGCTCCCCATCAACTACCTATTTATAGCAAACCCATTTACTGACACCAGGTCCATGGCAATCCAAATGTTCATCAGATCCATTTTAAGTGTTTTGAGAGTGCAGTAGTTCTTTTGGTTCTCCTACCTACAGCTCCCTGTAATCTGCACTTGCCCCCCTTCCAAACTGGTCATTCTGTGCTTGCGATATTGTCTCTTTTGTTGGCAACTCTGAGGCTTTGGCTGCTCTGGGGTTCGGATGTAAGGACTCATTTTGTTCGGAACGCTGTTGCTTCTTGTGTGTGCATGATTTGTGTTTTTATCCCTCTTTCCCTGCACATCGGGTATTGGTCTTTATTTTATTTTCTTTTAATTGGGTTTTCTTTTTGGATTTCTTGCTTTGTGGTTTCCTGTAAGTAAACAAATCTCAAGGTTGTATAATTCATACGTTATGTGATAATAAATGTACTTTCAAACTTGAAACTTTGAACTTTGAAAACAAGATTACAATTTCAAGATTGTTTATTGTTATTCTTCTGTATACCAGTGTAAAGTGGAATGGAACTATTATTACTCCGGATTGGATCCAACACAAAAAAAATCATAATAAGCAGAAGGAACACAATAAAAAAGAAGAAAACCACAATAATTATAAATATGAAAGCAATCCTATAAATCACGATATACAAGTAACTGGGTGTGGCCATATATACATAAAATTAGATTATACTGTAAATATAGACTGATTGTATGGGCATAAAGCAACGCTACGTGCAGGAATCCTTCCGCATAAGGTAACTGATAGGAAAGAAGATAAAAAAAAAAACTTCTTATCTATCTGAGAGGAGATAGGATAGGAGACAGGATCTAAATAAGGTGCAGAAAGTTGTAAACTCAGTCAGCTCTGTCATGACTCCCTAGCATCTCGGACACCTTTAAGGAGCAATATCTCAAAAAGTGGCATCTATCATTAAGGACCACCATCACCACCATCACCCAAGATATGCTGCCATCAGATAGGAGGTCCGGGGGCCTGAAGGCACACACTCAACAATTCAGGAATAGCTTCTTCCCCTCTGCCATCAGATTTCGGAATGGACATTGAACCCATGAACACTACCTCATGCAATATACACAGGATGCTGGACTAACTCTGCAGTTCAGACAGCATCTATGGAAAAGAGTGAATGGCCTACGGTTCGGGCCAAGACCCTTCATCAGTCCTGCAGCCCTCCTCCAGTACTCTGTGTGTGCTGCTTTGGATTTCCAGCATCTGCAGACTTTCTTGTGTTTGCGAACAGTACCTCACAACTTCATTTCCCTCTTTTTGTTCTACTTATATAATGCTGTTGTGCTGTTGTGGACGTGCTGATCAAAAACACGAGAAAGTCTGGAGATGCTGGAAATCCAGAGCATCACACACAAAATGCTGGTAGCATCTAGAGAAATGAATAAACAGTTGATGTTTCAGGCTGAGGCTCTTCTTCAGGACAGAAAGGAAGGGTGGTAGGTAAGGACAGGGATCTTTTTCTCAGTTTCTTCATCTCTGCCACATCTATTTGTCAGGATACAGCTTTCCTTTCCAAGATATCAGAGATGTTCTCTTTCTTCAAAGAATGAGGTTTCCCTTCCTCTGCCATTGATGCTGCCCTCACCTGCATCTCCTTCATTTCCCAAACATCCAAGTTCACCCCATCTTCTTGCTGCCTTAACAGTGATAGAGTTCCTCTGGTCGTTACCTATCACAACACGAACCTCCACATCCAACACATCATTTTACACAACTTCTGCCATCTCCAAATGGATCCTACCGCCAAACATATCTTTACCTCCCTTCCTTTATACAGGGATATATACTTTATACAGGGATCGCTCCCTCCATGATTTCCTTGCTCAATCATCCTTCCCAACTAATCTCCCTCTTGGCATTTATCCCTGAAACACCTACTATAAAGTGCTACACATGCCCATTCACCTCCTCCCTCACTTGCATTTAAACCCTAGCCAGTCCTTCCAGGCGAGGCAACATTTCCCATGTGAATTTGCTGGGGTCATCTCTGTGTCCAGTGCTCCCATTGAGGTCTATTCTACATTGGTGAGGCCCATCGTAAATTGTGGGACTGCTTCATCAGGTACCTCCACTTTATCCTCAAAAATGCGGAACTGCTCGGTAGCAAAATATTTTAATTCTAATTCCCGTTCCCATTCTGACATGTTGATCCATGGTCTCCTCTTGTTCCTCAGTGTGGAGGAGCAACACCTTATATTCTATCTCGGTAGCCGCCAACTTGATATCATGAATATCGATTTCTCCTTCCAGTTTAAAAAAAATGACTCACCCTACCCTCTTCTCTTCACCACTCTGGCCTCTAACATTTTCTCACCTCTCTATCCCTTCCTCCTTCCTTTTCTCCTATGGCCAATCTCCTTCCTCTCCAGCTCTTTACCTTTCCTAGCACCTGGATTCACCTCTCACCTTCTAGCTATCCTTCTTCCCTTCTCCTCAACTTTTTATACTGACATCTTCCCCCTTCCTTTCCAGTCCTGGCGAAAG
Source organism: Mobula hypostoma (assembly GCF_963921235.1). Classification (NCBI taxonomy): domain Eukaryota; kingdom Metazoa; phylum Chordata; class Chondrichthyes; order Myliobatiformes; family Myliobatidae; genus Mobula; species Mobula hypostoma. The sequence continues at coordinate 101,394,244 of NC_086108.1, forward strand.
GTCTCAGCCTGAAAAGTCAACTGTTTATTCCTCTCCCTAGATGCTGCCTGACCTGCTGAGTTCCTCCAGAATGTTGTAGTGTTGCCTGAATTTCCAGCATCTGCAGAATCTCTGGTGTTTGTGAACATTATCTATTTGCCTGGTTCAGTGTTCCCCAACAACCCCCGAGAAGCTTGACGCCAACCATGACAAAGCAACCCATCCATCAGCCTAAACATTCATCCCCTTAACTACCACAACATATTATCTGTATTGTGCATTGTCTACAAAATGGATTGTAATCCTGGCTACTCCAAGAGCACTTCCTAAAGAGCTGGAAAGTGTGCTGACTGGCTGCATTACAGCCTAGTATGGGAACACCAATCCTGTTTAGTGGAAAATTATACAAAATGTAGTGGATTCAACCCAGTACATCACTTACATCACTGGTAAACCGCTCCCAATCATTGAACACATCTACATGAAACTTTGCTGTAGAAAACTAGCACCCAGTATCAAAAATCCTCACCGCCCAGCCATGTTCTTTTCTTGCTGATGCTATCAGGTAGAAGGTGCAAGTGCCTCAGGACTCATACCACCAGGTTCACAAACAGTTACTACCCCTCAGCCATCGGGTTCTTGAACAAAAAACGGAACAATACAACACTCATTCTATTTCTGGTGTTCCCACAACCGATGGTCTCACTATAAGGACTCTTTATCTTGCTATTTCATTGTCTTTCATTTCATTTTATTTCATACTCTTTATTGCTTTTTATTTATATTTGCATTTGCACAATTTGTTTTTCATTGATTCTATTTACAGTTATTGTTCTATAGATTTGCAAAGAGTCCCAAGGAAACTGAATCTTAGGGTTGTAGGTGGTGACATGTACTCTGATAATAAATTTCACTTTGACTTTAACTTTACTTTGACTACTTTGATTTTAACAAAGCATGGCACAGCAATCAAGTAGCAGAAGGAAAACAGCCAGGGAAGGAAACCACCGTCTGCAGGTATGCATCAGAACAAGGAAAGACGGCACTGATTCAGGATAGTAGACTTCAACTGCCTATCAAGGGCAACTCAAGGAGGGCAATAAACACTGGTATATTTAAAGCAGAGTTGTTAGGTCCTTGATTCTTAAGAGCATCAAGAGTTATGGGAGAGGACAGGAGAATGGTATTCAGAGGGATAATACATCCGCTATGTTCGAATAGCGGAGCAGACACAATAGCCCAAATGCCTCAATATTACTCCTGTATCTTATGGTCTTATGGCCTGGTCTTCGGAGATGTCCAAATGTCAAATAATTAATACATTATGAATAAAAATCTGGAAAATATTATTATAAATTCTATTCAATGCATATTTCTTACATTAAAACTCTAGGCTCACAGTTCTATGGATTACAACTATTACATGGGTTTTAATGTGGAAAAATACAATTGTATTTCACAGGCAAATGTGATCATTGCTGAACCCAATCCTCTGTATGGAGACACCCCATACACCCTGCAGTATGGAGGATGTGGGGAGAAAGGCCTCTACATTCACCTTACGCCGAACTTCCTACTAAATGACAGTCTGGTACAAGTTTATGGTAAAAAGGGTAAGTTAACATCTTTGAAGCATATGTTTTGAATCTGATGAAACCGTATCTAGGCTTCCAGTGATAACAACCTGGCAAAAATACAGGAAGTCAGAAGTTCTGGTGAAAAACTTGTGCCGGTTGGTAAGTTAAGTGAGAACATATAAACTACCCTTTGTTCAGGTGGGTGACAGGAGAGTAAGGGTGGAGTTGAGGGGGGGCTTGACTAGGACATGGAAAAGTGGATCAGGGATGTGGAAATACTAATGGTGGTAATCTGAGAGCCAGCACGTCTCACTGGGCCAAATCTCCTCTTCAGAGAAATGAGACATATCACTGCAGTATTTAAACATTCAGAAATGTGATTTTTAGTGGCAGGAAATGAAAGCATTACAATGCAGAAACTGCACTTTTGTTTGGTGGGTGTGAGGAGGGATTATGCTGGAGTTGCTGGTCATTAATAAGGTACAAGCTAGATGAATGGGGAATGGGACCAATGTTAGTAATCTAGGTAAGTGTTGGGACTTAGATTTAAATTTCTTTATTATTAACCACATGTACATCGAAACATACAGAAAAATGTGTCTTTAGCATGAACAAGTAACACAATCGGAGGATGTGCGGGAAGCAGCCTGTAAGTGTCACCACACATTCTGAGACCAACATAGCAAGCTCACCCACTATGTTCAGCAGTACAACACGGAGACAACATACACCAGGCATCAACAATGAAACAAACTCCCTTCCCACCCCACTCACTACACACAGACACACACACACACACACACACACGCGCACACAAACACGTGTGCACACACACACACACACACACACACACACACACACACACACACCTCCAACCTCCAACCTCCAACCCCAGAGAATAAGGTTAGAGTTGATTGGTCTGACTGGGGCATGTCAATGATTTGGACTATGGTATTAATGGATTTGTGGTTGAATTTGCTGATGATACAAAGATAGGTAGAGGAGCAGGTAGTGTTGAGGAAACAGAAAGCCTACAGAGAGACTTAGATAGTTTAGGGGAATGGGTAAAGAAGTGGCAAATGAAATACAATATTGGAAAGAGCATGGTTATGCATTTTAGTGGAAGAAATAAATGGGCAAACTATTAGTTAGATGGGGAGAGAATTCAAAATGCAGAGATGTAAAGGAACTTGGGAGTCCTTGTGCAGGATACCCTAAAGGTTAACCTCCAGGTTGAGTCAGTTGTGAAGAAGGCGAATGCAATGTTGGCATTCATTTCTAGAGGTATAGAATATAAGAGCAGGGATGTGATGTTGAGGCTCTATAATGCACTCGTGAGACCACACTTGGAGCGGTTTTGCAGTTTTGTGTGCAGTGTGCAGTTTTGGGCTCTTTATTTTCGAAAGGATATACTGGCATTGGAGAGGGCGCAGAGAAGATTTGCAAAAATGATTCCAAGAATGAAAAGGTTATCTTATGAGGAACGTCTGGCAGCTCTTGGGCTGTATTCCCTAGAGTTCAGGAGAATGAGGGGGGATCTCATAGAAATATTCCAAATGTTAAAAGGCCTGAACAGATTAGATATGGCAAAGTTATTTCCCATGGCAGAGGATTCTAGGACAAGAGCGCACGACTTCAGGATTGAAGGACGTCATTTTGGAACTGAGATGCGGAGAAATTACTTTAGTCACCGGGTGATAAATCTGTGAAATTTGTTGCCCTGAGCAGCAGTGGAGGCCAAGTGACTGGGTGTATTAAGGCATAGATAGATAGGTTCTTGATTAGCCAGGGCATCAAAAGGGTATGGGATGAAAGCTGGGAGTGGGGATGACTGGAAGAACTGAATCGGCCCATAATTGAATGGCGGAGCAGACTTGACGAGCCAAATGCCTACTTCTGCTCCAGTATCTTATGGTCTTATGTCAGAATCAGAATCAGGTTTATTATCACCGGCATGTGGCATGAAATTTGTTAACTTAGCAGCAGCAGTTCAATGCAATACATAATATAGAAGAGAGAAAAAAAATAACAATAATAATAATAAATCAATTACAGTATGTGTATATTAAATAGATTTTTAAAATGTGCAAATAACAGAAATACTGTATATGTAAAAAAGTGAGGTAGTGTCCAAGCATTCAATGTCCATTTAGGAATCGGATGGCTGAGGGGAAGAAGCTGTTCCTGAATCGCTGAGTGTGTGCCTTCAGGCTTCTGTACTTCCTACCTGATGTTAAAAGTGAGAGAAGGGCATGCCCTGGGTGCTGGAGGTCCTTAATAATGGACGCTGCATTTCTGAAACACTGCTCCCTGAAGATGTCCTGGGTACTTTGTAGGCTAGTTTCAAGATGAACCTGACTAGATTTACAACCCTCTGCTGCTTCTTTCGGTCCTGTGCAGTAGCCCCCAATACCAGACAATGATTCAGCCTGTCAGAATGCTCTCCATGGGTACAACTATAGAAGTATTTGAGTGTATTTGTTGACATGGCAAATCTCTTCAAATTCCTAATGAAGTATAGCTGCTGTCTTGCCTTCTTTATAACTACATCAATATGTTGGGACCAGGTTACATCCTCAGAGATCTTGACACCCAGGAACTTGAAACTTCTCACTCTCTCGACTTTGGATCCTTCTATGAGGATTGGTATGTGTTCCTTCATTTTACCCTTCCTGAAGTCCGCAATCAGCTCTTTCATCTTACTGATGTAGAGTGCCAGGTTGTTGCTGTGGCAACAGTCCACTAGTTGGCATATATCACTCCTGTACGCCCTCTCGTCACCACCTGAGACTCTACCAACAATGGTTGTATCATCAACAAATTTATAGATGGTATTTGAGCTATGCCTAGCCACCCAGTCATGTGTATTTAGAGAGTAGATTAGTGGGCTAAGCACACACCCCTGAGGTGCGCCAGTGTTGATCATCAGCAAGGAGGATATGCTATCACTAATCCACACAGATTGTGGTCTTCTGGTTAGGAAGTTGAGGATCCAATTGCAGAGGGAGGTACAGAGGCTCAGGATCTGCAACTTCTTAATCAAGTTTGTGGGAATGATGGTATTAAATGCTGAGCTATAGTCGATGAACAGCATCCTGACATAGGTGTTTGTATTGTCCAGGTGGTCTAAAGCCGTGTGGAGAGCCATTGAGATTGTGTCTGCCAGTGACCTATTGTGGCGATAGGCAAATTGCAATGGGTCCAGGTCCTTGCTGAGGCAGGAGTTCAGTTTAGTCATGACCAACCTCTCAAAGCATTTCATCACTGTTGATGTGAGTGCTACCGGGCAATAGTCATTAAGGCAGCTCACATTATTCTTCTTAGGCACTGGTATAATTGTTGCCTTTTTGAAGCAAGTGGGAACTTCTGCCCATAGCAGTGAGAAGTTGAAAATGTCCTTGAATACTCCGGCTGGTTGGTTTGAACAGGTTTTCAGAGCCTTTCCAGGTACTCCATCAGGATTTTCCGCCTTGCGAGGGTTCACTCTCTTTAAAGACAGCCTAACATCGGCCTCCGAGACAGAGATCACATGATCATCAGGTTCAGCAGAGATCTTCACAGCTACATTTGTGTTCTTCATTTCAAAGCGGGCATAGACGGCATTGAGTTCCTCTGGTAGTGAAACATCGCTGCCATTCATGCTATTGGGTTTCACTTTGTAAGAAGAAATGTCTTGCAAACCCTGTCAGAGTTGCTGTGCATCCGATGTCACCTCTAACCTCATTCAAAGTAGTCTCTTCGCCCTTGAAATAGCCCTCTGCAAATCATACCTGGTTTTCTGATAGAGGCCTGGGTTGCCAGACTTTAATGCCACAGATCTAGCCTTCAGCAGACGAGATACCTCCTGGTTCATCCATGGCTTTTGGTTTGGGAATGTACAGTAAGTTTTTGTAGGCACACACTCATCCACACAGGTTTTAATGAAGTCAGTAAGAACTGCAGCATACTCATACAGGTTCAAAGATAAATCACTGAATACAGTGCAGTCCACCGATTCAAAGCAGTACTGTATGCGCTCCTGTGCTTCCCTTGTCCATATCTTCTTGGTCCTCTCTGCTGGTGCTGCAGTCTTCAGTCTCTGCCTATACGCAGGGAATAGAAGGACAGCCAGGGGATCAGACTTCCTGAAGTGAGGGCGTGGAATAGGATGATAGGAATTCTTGATGGTGGTGTAGCAATGGTCCAGTGTGTTGTTTCCTCTGGTATTGCAAGTGATCTGTTGATGGTAGTTGCTTAGTGATTTTTTTCAGATTGGCCTGGTTAAAATCCCCCAAAACGATGGTGAAGGCATTGGATTCCGCTGGTTCATGCATGTTGATCCCATTGCTCAGATCACCTAAAGCCTGCTTGACATTGGCCTGAAGTGGAATGCATACTGCTACCAAAACGACCCCAGAGAAATCCCGTAGTAGCTAAAAAGGATGGCACTTAACCGCTAGATATTCCAGGTCTGCTGTGCAGAACTGGCAGCACTGATATATTTGTGCACCAAGAAGAGTTGGTCATGAGGCATACTCCTCCACTTCTGCTTTTGAGAGACTCTATAGATCTATCCTGGCGGTGAATAGTAAACCCGTAGATCTGAATCATTGCATCCGGAGTACAGAAGGGGTTAACCAGGATTCCTTGGAACAAAGGACACACATGGTCCTAATGTCCCTTGATTCAGCACCCTTGGTCTGAGATCATCGACTTTATTCACCAGAGACTGCATGTTTGCCAGCAAGGTAGTTGGTATAGGGAGTTTAAGACCCCTTTTCCTTAAGCGCACTTGTAACCCTGCTCAGCATCCGCGCTTCCTCCGAGGTAACCTATGTGGGTGCTTCCAACCACAATCGGTGTTGTTTCTGTCAGTTTTAAGCAGCGATAGTTCGTTTAAATGCATTAAGACATCTTTGTTGACTGTACTGACCTTGGAAGCAGTTGTGTTTTATAGCTGTATCAAGCTGAAACGGGAATATTTAATCATGTCACATATTTATTATGTGACAATTGGATTGGGAATGGGGAAATACTGATCGTGTTCATCTGAGACCTGGCATAGACACAACGGGTAAAATGTCCTTTTTCTATGTTATAGAAATAAGAGATAGGAGAAATATCATACCAATAGCTAAACATTGTGAAAAGTGTTAACAATCTGCATGTCACTCTATTGTAATGCCAGTGAACCAGGTTCAATTTTTCTGCTGTCTGTGGGGAGTTTGTACATTCTCCCCAAGACTGCCTGGGTTTCCTCTGCTTCTCCAATTTCCTTCCTCATTCCAAAGAAGTACAGTCGGGGTTAGTGAGTTGTAGCCATGCCATATTGGTGCTGGAAGCACGGTGAGACATGTGAGCTGCCCCAGCACATCTTCAGATGAAGCAAAATGACACATTTCACTCTATGTTTCAAAGTACAGGTGATAAATGAAGCTGATCTTTATCTTTATCATCAGAGAATGGATGAGACTGACAGTGAGTGGAAATGGTTTTCAGTTTTTACACAACTATTTGAGATCTTTTTCCAGCAGATTAGCACCCTAGTGTTAGCAAACTTTAGGATAGGATATTTCGGAGTAAGCTAATGTTAACCCCTTACTAAATCCTGCCACTGTCTGTAAGGAATTTGTAGCTCTTCCCGTGACTGCATGGTTTTCCTCCGGTGCTGCGGTTTCCTACCACATTCCAAAGATGTGTGGTTTAATTTTTTTTTAACTACCTATTATGCCACAGGTGTTTTGGGAAGCAATGAACGTCCTCCATTTCTGTTATTGTTCGGGGGTTCCTTCTTCATGTCAGTAGCTTCCTTTTGGTTTTCAGTATTGTCAATCATACAAATCCCAGGTGGAGACTCTGGAATACTATCACAGTCAGATGTTTCTGTAACAATTTTGTTTTACCAGTCAGGGTTGTTAGCCCTGAGCTGAACCCCCAAAACTGGGACCATTCTTAATCTGACCTGCTTGGCCTGGGTGAATCTACCAAGAGCTAAAGCATGAAGCCCCGACTCCATCCAGCATAGCTTTCTGCGTCATTGAGGCATGCCAGCCTCAAAGCCCAATGAGAGGGTTGTGGTCCTCTTGGAGGAAAGGTGTGTGGGTTAGTAGGTTAATTGGTTGCATGGGTACAGTTGTGTCAGAAAAGCCTGTTACTGTGCAGTATCTCAAAATAAAATTTAAAAAAAAATTATTGCATTGTATTGAAAAAATACACTTCCTTTCCTACAGAACAATTGTTTGTTCATGAATGGGCCCATCTCCAGTGGGGCGTATTTAATGAATATGATGATCAGGTGCCCTTTTACAGATCTAATGATGGAATCATTGAGGCAACAAGGTGAGGAACTTCAGTTTTTTTTTTGCATATCATAGTCAATTTACCTCCATCCTTCTCCAACCCAGCTAATTTTGCATCATTTTTTTAAATAGTTATCATTTCCCAGTGCTGATATAATTTCACGGTTAACCAGGTGTCCTTCTCTACAATGCTGATGGACCTTTTGAGAATTTCTGGCACTGGTTAATTTATTGCAGATTTAATCTGTGTTTTTTAATGGCTTATGGATAAGAAACACTTAATTTTGATAGCAACTGACAACCAAGGTGTTGAAATTCTTCCCAACCTATTAATATTACTAGAATATTAACTGATGTTACTTCACACATAATGTGAGAGGAACTCAGCTGGTCAGGCAGCATCTGTGAAGAAAAATAAACAGTCGATTTTTCAGGCTGAAACCCTTCATGTGATAAGACTGCTGAATGGATCCTGACTGTTTTTTTTGCACTACTTTACTTCCCATTTTTCTATTTTCTATTTATGATTTATAATTTAAATTTTTAGTATTTACTAATTTTAACTATTTTTAATATCTTTAATATTTAATATTTGCAATCCAGTGAGTGTGAAGCACAGAATCAAATATCACTGTGATGATTGTACGTTCTAGTACCAATTGTTTGGCGACAATAAAGTATAAAGTATTTGTCCAGCATGTTTGTGTTACTTTGGATTTCCAGCATCAGCAGAATCTCTTGTGTTTATGCTGTAATTATGACTGTGTTGAGGTATCTAGCTGTGGAGCACAAATTGACCAGAACTTTCTATTGGATTGTAGATGTGCACACATTAATAAGGCTTTTATTAATGATTGCAAACCAGTTTCCTACAACATAGTTAGTCCCTGATGTAACAGAAGGAATGTCTGTACTGTATATGCATACCGTAAAAGAGAGAGGAATACTAGGTAGAAGGTAGGACCATTCAAGGACAAAGGAAAACCTCTATGCCAAGAGCCAGAGGAAGCTGGTGTGGTACTAAATGAGTACTTTGCATTGGTAACCAGTTAGGAAAAGGACATGGAAGACAGTGAGATCAGAGCGAGGTATGTTAATATTTCAGAGCATGTTGATATGAAGAACCATGGGGTGTTAGGTCTCTTGAGGAACATTAAGGTGGATAAATTCCCAGAGATGGGATCTATCCTGGATTATTAACAGGGGCAAGAAAGAAGAATGCTGCGGCCTTGAACAAGATGTTTGTATACTTTCCAGCCATATGTGATGTCCCATAAAACTGGAGAATAGTCATTGTTGAGCCTTTGCTTATGAATAGCAATCAGTGATCTGGCAAAGTACAAGCAGGTGAGTCTCACATCAATGTAGGGCAAGCTATTGGAGAGAATTCTTAGGTATAGGATTTATTCCTATTGGAAAATGAGGATTTATTTGGATAGTCTGCATGAATTTGTTCAGGGCAGGCCATGTCTTATGAAATTGGCTGAGTTCTTTGAGGAGGTGGCAAAGGTGATTGATGAGGGTGGCCCAGGGAATGTTGTCAGCATGGATTTTAGTACATCAGCAACACAAGAGATTCTGCAGATGTTGCTCTGGAGTTTCATGGTAGGCTGATCCAAAAGGTTAAGGCACATGGGACTGATGATGGTAGGACAATAAATTCTGTCTACATGGACCACAAGTTCCACTGATTGGAAGTCTGTGATTAGAGGTGTTCTGCAGGGATCAATGTTGGGACGTTCATCATTTATGATCTATATAAATTACTTGGACAAGATCTCCACTAAGGACACAGCAATCTCCTTTCTTGCCTCTGTCAATAGTCTAGTTTAGATTTCATCCCTGCGGATTTATCCAGCTTAATGTTCTTCAAGAGACCTAACACGTTGTGCATCTTGACATCAACCTTCTCTTAATACCAACATGCCCTGCACTGATCTCATGGTCTTCCATGTTATTCTCCATGCTGGACACCATCATAGTATTCATTTAGTACCTTCCCAAATTCCTCTGACTCCTAGCATAATCTCTCTTCCTCGTCCTTGAATGGTTCTACCTTTTACTCGGTGGGAAGTCATGTTCTAGCTGTATAAATGCTTGGTTAGGTCACATTGGGAATACTGTGTGCAGTTCTGGTCATCACATTTAAGGAAGGGTGTGGAGGATTTGGAGAGAGTGTTGAAGAAGTTAATCAGGTCGTTGCCCAAATCAGCTAAACGTGTAGGCTGGAAAACTTGTGATTTTTTTTCTGGAGTTGACCAGATAAAAGTTTATAAAACCATAAGCTGCATAGATAGGTTACACAAGATATCCTGCAGATGCTGGAAGTCTGGACACCCACAAGATGCTGGAGGATCTAAAAAGGTTAGGTAGCATCTGTGGAGAAAAATAAATAGTTTAAATTTCAGGCCTTAATTGCCACAGACAGCTGTGGAGGCCAAATCATTGGGAATATTTAAATGGAGATTGATAGATTTTTGATTCAAAAACATGAAATTAGAATGTCCCTTTAGGACAGAGAGGAATTGCAATTTCTTTAGCCAAAGGATAGTGAATCTGTGGAATTTGTTGCCACAGGCATCTGTGAAGGCGAAGTCATTGGGTATGTTTAAAAAGTTAATAGGTTCTTGATCAGTAAGAACATCAAAAGTTATGGGGAGAAGGTAGGAGAATGGGGTTGAGAGGGATAATAAATCAGACAGATTAGAAAACTGGAGCAGACTTGATAGGCCATAGGCCTAATTCTGTTCCAAGGTTTTAAGGTCTTATCACCTCATGGTGTTATGGGACAAAACAACACTCACAACATGTTGGAGGAACTCAGCATAGGCAGGATAGGTGAAGAAGGAATAGGGGAAAGCACAATGGGTAGTAGAAGGAGGTGGAACCATGAGGGAGGTGATAGGCAGCTGGAGACAGGGGCAGAGTGAAACTGGGATGGGGGAAGGAAGGGGGAAGGAACTACCGGAAGTTGGAGAATTTAATGTTCATGCCCAGGGGCTGGAGACTACCCAGACAGTATATGAGGTATTGCTCCTCCAACCTGAGTTTATCCTCATCATGGCAGTAGGGACACCTTTACTGGATATCATTAAGGGTCTTGGCCCAAAATGTCGACTGTTTATATCCCTTCATAGATGCTGCCTGACCTGCTGAGCTCCTCCAGCATTTTATGTGTGTGTGTTGCATAGATAACGTAAATTGTTAGTTTTTTTCCCCAGGGTGAAAATGTCAAATAACAGAGCATAGTTTTAATGTTAGAAAGAGAAAGTTCACAGGAAATGTGAGAACTAAGATGCTTTTAACGAAGAGAATGGTAGGTGCCTGGTATATTCTGTTGGCAAGCTGGTAGAAGCAGATACAATAGTGAATTGGAGAGGCATTTGGACATGCAGCCAATGAAGGGGGTAGAGATCATGTGCAGACAGATGGGATTTGTTTAATTTGGCATCATGTTTGGCAGTGACAATGTGGGCTGAAGTGCCTGTTCCTGTGCTGAGCTCTTCTGTGTTCGATGTATACCTCCCAACTGAGGGAAAGTCCAATTCTCGGGCTCTTCTAATAAAGCTGGCACACAATTACTCAATGGTTAGTTATAGAAATGTCACTCAGAAACAAATCTGATTTATTTTTGTCATTGGTCTTTCAGGTGTTCAAAGGTGATAAAAGGAGTTATTAAAGATTGTAGTAGCGGTGACTGTTTAGACTGTACCGTTAATAAAAAGACAGGATTGCCAGATGGATATTGTACATTTTATCCAGAGAAGAACCAGGATGCATCATCTTCAATAATGTATAATCAAGGATTGGAGAATGTAAGTAGAGTTACAGTTGATCACTGCAGGACATTGTTAAGGCAATATCCCAGGCCAGCCTGAGTTCAGCTGCTTCAGAATCAGGTTTATTGCTTCAATTTAAAGTTTATTGTCACTGAACTGTACACGTGTATACCTCGCTAAACTGAACCATATTCCTCCACATTCAACCACACACTACATATAGCCCACACAGAACACACAAAGTAATATTACCACAAATAAATTAACAAACACCAAAATATATTCCAGGTGATTGACATCTGGCATAAAATGCATTTACAACACAAGTCACATACAGTATAAGCGGCCTAATGCTACTGAGGTGTTATATGTGAAGAGACTTGGTTGGTAGTAGGGAGTTCAGTCATCTCACAGCCTGGGGGGTGAAGCTGTTCCCCATCCTAACAGTTGCTGTCCTAATTTGTGCCTGACGGTAGGGGTCAGAGAGATGATGGGATAGGTGAGAGGGATCCCTGACAATGCTAAGAGCTCTGCGTATACAGCATTTCAGATAAGTATCTCAGTTGGGTGGAAGAGAGACCTCAATGATCTCAGTAGTCCTCACAATCCTTTGTAGGGTCTTGTGTTGAAGTGCCTTGCAAATCCATACCAGATGGTGATGTATCTTTTCACGGTACTCTCGAAGATGCTCCTGTAAATATTAGCAGTGTGAACAGCAGAGGGTTGAGCATGCAGCCACGTGGATGGGTGTTGGCGCCAGTGCTCAGTGTGATAGGGCTAGAGGTGTTGCTGCCAACACAGACTGTCTGTGATCTTTGTGTCAAGAACTCCAAGATCCAGTTACAGAGAAATGCTGAGACCCTATGAGGACAGTTTACTCACCAGCTTCTGGGGGATGATTAAATTAGACACTGCTCTGATGTCGATAAGCAGCGTCTTGTCACGAGACACAATTTTAAAAGTGGGACAGGGCAGAGCTGAGGATAGAGACTATTAGCACTGACATATGCTATGAAATTTGTTGTTTTGCAGCAGCAGTGCATTGCAATATATAAAAAATATAGAAAAAAAATCAAAATAGTGAGGTAGTGTTAATGAGTTCATGAAACATTCAGAAACATTGAGTGTGGTTCTTCAGGCTCCTGTGCCTCCAGCTGGATGGTAATAATGAGAAGAGGGCATGTTCCAGATTGTGAGGGTTCTTAAAGATGGGGGTCACCCTCTTGAGGCACCGCTCTCTAAAGATGTCCTCTATCCAGAGTTCAAAGACAAAGGAGACTTATTAAAAATATACCTACATGTCACCACCCTCAGATGATTTTCCTTGTGGGCATTCATAGTAAATACGAAGAAACACAATAGTATCAATGACAATCTACACGCAAAGATGGACAGACAACCAATAAGAACAAGACATCAAATTGTGCAAAGGTAAAAAAGAAAAAACAAGAAATAAATAAACAAATTAATTAATTAATATTGAGAACAAGAGTTGTAGAATCCTTAAAAGTGAGTCCATAGGTTGTGGAATCAGTTCAGTGTTGAGTGAGTGAATTTACTCACTCTGTTTTAGGAGATTCATGGTTGAAGGGAATAACTGTTCTTGGACCTGGTGTTGTGGGACTTACAGTTCTTACATCTCCTACCTGATGGCTACGGCATGAAGGGAGCAGGGCCTGGATGGTGGGGATTCTTGATTGTGGATGCTGCTTTCTTGCGACAGTGCTCCTTGTAGATGTGCTCAATGGTGTGGAGGATTTTACCTGAGATGGACTGGGCTGGACCCATTATTTTTGTAGGCCTTTCCATTCAAGGGCATTGGTGTTTCTATACTACACCATGATGCAACCAGTCAGTATACCCTCCACCGTCCATCTAGAGAAGTTTATTAAAGTTTTATGTACTTAGATTATGAGGGCACTCAGTCCTCGTTTATTGTCATTTAGAAATGCATGCATTAAAAAATCATAAAATGTTCCTCCAGAATGATATCACAAGAAAACACAGGACAAACCAAGACTAAAACTGACAAAACCACATAATTATAACATATAGTTACAACAGCGCAAAGCAATACCATAATTTGATAAAGAGCGGACCATGGGCACGATAAAAATGGTCTCAAAGTCCCGATGGACCCATCATCTCATGCAGGTGGCTGAAGGGAGAAACTCTCCCTGTCATGAACCTCCAAGCATCATTGGAAGCACCCAACCGCAGCGGACTCCGAGTCCGTCTGAAAACTTCGAGCCTCCAGCCAGCCCCTCTGACACAGCCTCTCCGAGCACCATCCTCTGCCGAGAGCTTCAACCCTGCCCGCCGAGCAACTAGCAAAGCCGAGGACTCGGGGCCTTCTCCTCCAGAGATCCTGGACCACACAGTATCAGCAGCAGTGAAGCACGCACTTCAGAAGTTTCACCAGCTGTTCCTCCGTGCTCTCACGTCCGTCTCCATCAAATCAGGATTGTGCACAGCACTCTACTTAACAAATAACAGACATCACCACTGGAGTGGCCGCTGCAAGCTGTGTCGCGTCGCCATCTTCTCCTCCCACCGATAAAAACTTTGCTTCAGTATTCACTATGGAAAAGGATCTTGGTGATTGTAGAGATGACTTGCAGCAGACTGAAAAGCTTGAGCATGTAGATATTAAGGAAGAGGATTTTCTGGAGCTTTTGGAATGCATCAAGTTGGATGAGTCACTGGGAATGGATAGCATGTACCCTAGGCTACTGTAGGAAGTGAGGGAGGAGATTGCTGAGCCTCTGGTGATGATCTTTGCATCATCAATGAGGACAAAAGAGGTTCCGGAGGATTGGAGGGATGCAGATGTTGTTCTCTTATTCAAGAAAGGGAGTAGGGATAGCTCTGGAAATTATAGATCAGTGAATCTTACTTCAGTGGTTGGTAAGTTGATGGAGAAAATCTTGAGAGGCAGGATTTATGAATATTTGGAGAGGCGTAATAGGATTAGGAATAGTCAGCATGGCTTTGTCAAAGACAGGTCATGCCTTACGAGCCTGATTGAATTTTTTGAGGATGTGACTAAACACATTGATGAAGGTAGAGCAGTAGATGTAGTGGATAGGGGTTTCAACAAGGCATTTGATAAGGTATCCCATGCAAGCCTTATTGAGAATGTAAGGAGGCATGGAATCCAAAGGGACCTTGCTTTGTGGATCCAGGATTGGATTGCCCACTGAAGGCAAAGAGTGACTGTAGATGGGTCATATTCTGCATGGAGGCCGGTGACCAGTGTGTATAGTGTGGAGGGCTGACAGAGGTTGCAGCGGGATATTGATAGGATGCAAAACTGGGCTGAGAAGTGGCAGATGGAGTTCAACCCATGTAAGTGTGAAGTGGTTCATTTTGGTGGGTCAAATATGATGGCAGAATATAGTATTAATGGCAAGACTCTTTGCAGTGTGGAAGATCAGAGGAATCTTGGGGTCCAAGTCCTTTGGACACTCAAAGCTGCTATGCATATGGTGCATTGGCCTTCATCAAGCATGGGATTGAGTTTAAGAGCCAAGAGGTTATGTTGCAGTTCTATAGGACCCTGGTCAGACCCCACTTGGAGTACTGTGCTCAAATCTGGTCGCCTCACTACAGGAAGGACGTGGAAACCATAGAAAGGGTGCAGAGGAGATTTATAAGGAAGTTGCCTGGATTGGGGAGCATGCCTTATGAGAATAGACTGAGGGAACTCAGCCTTTTCTCCTTGGAGCGACGGAGGATGAGAGGTGACCTGATAGAGGTGTAAAAGATAATGAGAGGCATTGATCTTGTGGATAGTCAGAGGCTTTTTCCCAGGGCTGAAATGGCTAGCACGAGAGGGCATGGTTTTAAGGTGCTTGGAAGCAGGTACAGAGATGTCAGGGGTAAGTTTTTTACACAGAGAGTGGTGAGTGCATGGAATGGGCTGCCGACAACAGTGGTGGAGGTAGAAACGATAGGGTCTTTTAAGAGACCCCTCAATGGGTACATGGAGCTTAGAAAAATAGAGGGCTATGGTTAAGCCTAGGTAGTTCTAAGGTAGGGACATGTTCGGCACAGCTTTGTGTTGTGCTGCAGGTTTTCTATGTTCTATGTTTCTATGACATGCTGAATCTTCACAAACTTCGAGGAAAGCCAAGGTGCTGCTGTGCCTGCTTTGTAATGACAGTGATGTGCTGAACTCAGGGCAGATCCTCTGAAATGATAACGCCAATCAATTTAAAGTTACTGACCCTCTCCACTACTGATTCCCTGATGATGACCGGCTCATAGACCTCAGGTTTCCTCCTCCTGTATTCAATAACCAACTCTTCGGTTTTGCTGATGTTGTGTGAGTGTTTGTTGTTGTGGCACCACTATTCATCCAAAATTTCAATCTCCCTCTTATATTCTGATTTGTCACCCCCTTTGATTTGGCCAACAGCAGTGGTGTTGTCAGCAAACTTAATATGGCATTGGAGCTGTACTTAGCCTCACAGTCATAAGTATAAAGTGAGTAGAGCAAGGGGTAAGCACAAACTCTGTGGTACACTTGTGCTCATGGTGATTGTGGAAGTGGTGTTATGACCAATGGACTGAAATCTGCAAGTGAGGAAATCAAGGATCCAGTTGCTCAAAAAAGTATTGAGGCAAAGGTCTTGGAGCTTATTGATTAGCTTTGAAGGGGAGATAATGTTGACTGCAGAGCTCTGGTCAATGGAGAGCATCCTGGTGTATGCACCTTCACCATCCAGATGTTCCAGGGTTAAATGCAGTGCCCATGAAATGGCATCTGCTCCGGCCCTGTTGTGACAGTAAACAAATTGGAGTGGATCCAAGCTGTTTCTCAGGCAGGAGTTGATGTGCTTCATCAAACTCTCAAAGCATTCCATCACAGTGGACGTACTGGACAATAGTCATTGAGACAGGTTGCTGTGTTCTTCTTAGCATCAGTAAATTTGAAGTCTGCTTGAAAAAGGAGGGTATCTCAGACTTCCATAGTGAGAGGTTAAAGATATCAGTAAACACTCCAGCCAGTTGATTAGCACAGGTCTTCAGTTCTTGTCCAAGTATACCACCTGGGCCAAATGCTCTCCGTGGGTTCACCCTCCTTAAGGAAATTCTTATGTCGTCCTCAAAGACTGAAATCACAGGGTCATCGGGGACTGCGGAAGTTGTTGAAGATGCCTCCATGTTCTGTCACACATAGTGAACATAAAATGAACTCTCATCTGGAACTCTCATTTTTTGTCACATATTTCGCTGGGTTTTACTTTGTAGAAGGTGATAGCGTTCAAGCCTTTCCACATCTGTCGAGCATCCCTCTGTGATTCAAGTTTGGTCTGGAATTAACACTTCGCATGTGAGGTGGCTCTCTAGAGGTGGTACCTGGACTTCCTGTACTGTTGAGGAGGCTAGTGCCCAGGATGGAGCTGGCTGAGCCCATAACTCTCTGCACTTTTCTCCAATCCTGTGCATTGGTACCTCCATACCAGGCGGTGATGCAACCAGTCAGAAATTTGCTAGCGCAAACACGAGGAAATCTGCAGATGCTGGAATTTCAAGCAACACACATAAAAATTGCTGGTGAACGCAGTAGGCCAGGCAGCATCTCTAGGAAGAGGTACAGTCGACGTTTCGGGCTGAGACCCTTCGTCAGGACTAACTGAAGGAAGAGCTAGTAAGAGATTTGAAAGTGGAAGGGGGAGGGGGAGATCCAAAATGACAGGAGAAGACAGGAGGGGGAGGGATGCAGCCAAGAGCTGGAAAGTTGATTTGCAAAAGGGATATAAGAGGATCATGGGATGGGAGGCCTAGGGAGAAAGAAAGAAGGAGGGGGGAATCCTCCTGTTTATTGCTGATGATTCAAAATTTCAAAGATTCAAAGCAAATTTATTATCAAAGGATGTATATATTATACAACCTTGAGATTTGTTTGCCTACAGGGAGCCACAAAGCAAAAAAACCTGAAAGAACCCAGTTAAAGAAAAAGTAAAATTAAAGACTAACGCCTTTAGCGCAAGAGGAAAAAGTACAAATCATGCAAACAATTGAAGCAACATTCCAAACCAAATTGAGTCCTCAGATCCAAACACTGGAGCAGCCCGAAGTAGGCCTAAAGCCTCGCTTAGTAGCTCATCATATTAGCATAGCAGTCTTCATAGCCTCAATGCCATGGAGAGAGGAATGACCATCACAGAGAGTGAACGAAATTGCCTGTCATCTGATGTTTAAGATGTCTAAACAGCGGATTGTACCTCACGCTAGGACCCAGCTACTGTGAAGGGCTCTGGGCCCAGATTTCTCTGCCGAGCCCGAAGCTGCTCCCAAGCTCTTCAGATCCAGCCCAGAGTAATCCAGCCTCCTATCTGGGCCAGTTCTATGTACATCAGACCTCAAATGCCCCAACCTCTCCTCTCTGAATGGCAATGTTCAACGTGACTCTATCTATCAGCCATCAAAGCACTCCTGATTATCATCCAGCCATGGACTAATAATTAACATTTCAAACTGAACAGGGTAGGTCAGAACCCCTAACAACAGCATCTATCGCATCCCAAGAGGATATTCCCTGACTCACACTCCTGAACATTTTGGGAAATCTGATAAGACCATAAGACTATAAGACATAGGAGCAGAATTAGGTCATTTAGCCGATCAAGTCTGCTCTGCCATTTGATCATGGCTGATTAATTTTCCCTTTCAACCCTATTCACATGCCTTCTCCCGATAAGCTTTGATGCCCTTACTAATTAAATACCTATCAGCCTCCACTTTAAATACACTCAATGCTAGACACTGAAAGAAAGGCAAATAAAATATGGTTCAGACAAGGGAAAATGGGATCAGTGTAAAAGGGCAAAGATCCCTGCATGGACAGGAAAGGTCAAAGGGCACATTTCAGTCTTTAACCAGGTGACCTGTTGTTTGTGATGTTGATTGAAGAGTAACTATCAGGTCTAAAATGGGAATAATCCCTGGCTGGTCTTTGAAATAAGTCTTTGAAATCAGTTGTAACCTTCTGGATAAGGACTTCCTTTCAGCTACTCATCTGTTTAACACATTATACATTTTCTAGGTGGTCAAATTCTGCACTGACAAGACCCACAATACCGAAGCACCCAACATGCAGAACACTATGTGTAATTACAGGAGCACTTGGGATGTGATCAGTCACTCGGAAGATTTCAGAAACATTTCTCTGCCTTACACTGGTTCAACCATCCCAACGTTCACACTTCTACAGGCCAAGGACCGTGTGCTTTGCTTAGTCCTTGATGTTTCAGGAAGCATGGATGGGGTAAGGTCTATTATGATCAGACCATTCGATGAATTGTGTAGATAGGGTAACAAGAGAGTGACATTGTGAATGCATTCTGATATTTATTTATTTATGCATATTTTATTCCATTCCCATCTTTTAAACTCTAACTTCATTAGCATTCTTATATATAATTCTTTGCTTTATATAACTCTTTATTTGTTATATTGTTGAATGTTGTTTTTTGTTGCATTTTGTGCCCTGAGCAACACACTACAGCAAACTCCTAAGATACGTAAATGTATATGGCAATTAAAGTTTAACTTTGATCCTTGAAAAGAGGCCTCAGAGTGGGAACTGTGCAATTTTTTGTCTATAATATTTCATTTTCATTTACTGTATGTGAGTAGAAACAAACATATGGTCACCATTTGTTTCAAATTTATGCAAAATGTTGAAGTGGGTTTAACATTCCTGTTGGACTAAGAGACGACATTCACTCAGTGATGGGGTGAGCTTTAGCTGTTTTGTGTAAATGATCAATTCGACAGCTTTACTATCTTATTACATGAGCTTCCTGCCCTTAATTTCTTAAATCCATAATCCTTGGTACCACTCAGTGAATGCACGGAACACTAACCCTAATGCATGGACAATCTCTTGGTCCTAAACAGTCAGTGAGGTTTTATATTTAAGTGGGTAGACAATGGTAGAATAGAGTTGTATAAATGAAGAAAATCCAATTTTTACTTAACCAACCATTAGTAATACAGAGACTCAAAACAATTAGATTCTTAGGACAGTGTGGCCATCTTTATTATGCTGAGGACACATTTCAAACAGCTACACGCGTGAATTTACCCAACCTGATCCCTCAACTGGAAGCTGAGATGGAATGGACAGCTTTCTGTGTTTGCTTGTCAGCCTTTCAGCGTGTAGTTGTGGAGATCTCACCAAGTGTGGTCAGTATGTTAAAGTGCTGGCTTTGGTGAACACCAGGATTCAGTGAGGAGGGTGGGTAGCAATGAGGTAAGTCAAGGTAAAATTTTACCTTTTCCTCAACTCTGTGTGTTCACTGCAAGGGCAGTGGTGGCAGCCATGGCGTGGTATGTTCCTAAGGTCATGGAACAGTCAGGGGCCAGTTCATTGGCAATATTTAAGATGGAGTTAGATAAGGCCCTTGTGGCTAAAGGGATCAGGGGGTATGGAGAGAAGGCAGGTACAGGGTTCTGAGTTGGATGATCAGCCATGATCGTACTGAATGGTGGTGCAGGCTCGAAGGGCCGAATGGCCTACTCCTGCACCTATTTTCTATGTTTCTATGTTTCATGGTTTACATCTAAAGGCATTTTGATTCAGTTGTATCCAGCACTGTCTGGTCCATTAAATGGGGCTGAGATTAATCTTACATCACACTTTGTACTTTATGTTGGTGAACAGGGGAATCGCATTGTCAGGCTTCGACAAGCTGCTGAGATATTCTTGCTGCACATCATTGAAAAAGGATCACAAGTTGGAATTGTCACTTTTAACTCTGATGCAAGCATTAAAACACAGTTAAAAAAGATTGATAATCCTAGTGCGAGGAAGGACCTTGTACTTCTGTTACCAACGTCTGCTGAAGGGGGAACGAGAATCTGTGCGGGGGTTCGATCTGGCTTTCAGGTAGGTCTGGAAAACTTCATGAACACATTCCTTTCAGGGATTACATTTTACCCAAATTGGTGACAACTCATTGTCTTTCAGGTACTTCGTGGCGATGATGGTGATACTAGAGGTGATGAAATTATTTTGCTTACGGACGGAGAGGACGACAGTATTAACACTTGCTTCACAGAGGTAGAACAAAGCAGAGCCATAATCCACACCATTGCATTAGGGCCAGAGGCAGCCAAGGATCTAGAACAGCTCTCAGCAAAGACAGGTAACCAACACCAAATAATCACACGGTTAACAACTGGGCTAACAGTATGAGATCATCCAAATCTTTTTAGAGAACTTAATGTAAAGGAACCCTAAGGAGGCAGTAATCTTAATATAGAAACATAGAAACATAGAAAATAGGTGCAGGAGTAGGCCATTCGGCCCTTCAAGCCTGCACCACCATTTATTATGATCATGGCTGATCATCCAACTCAGAACCCCGCCCCAGCCTTCCCTCCATACCCCCTGACCCCTGTAGCCACAAGGGCTATATCTAACTCCCTCTTAAACATAGCCAATGAACTGGCCTCAACAGTTTCCTGTGGCAGAGAATTCCACAGATTCACCACTCTCTGTGTGAAGAAGTTTTTCCTAATCTCGGTCCTAAAAGGCTTCCCCTCTATCTTCAAACTGCGACCCCTCGTTCTGGACTTTAATTCATACTACAATATGCGAGGCAGAAGCATAAGTTACCTGTATCATTATCACAATGGAATAAAGGGAATTACAGAGCTTGACCAGAAGTTTCTGAGAATAGTTCACAAGGTGCAGGATGGATATCTCCCACAGAAGAAGTTGTACTCAAATGGCAGGGGTAGGCAATCGTGGCTGACAAGGGAAGTTAAGGACAGCATAAAAGCAAAGGAAAGGGCAGACAAGGTAGCTAAAGTGACTGGGATGTTGTTGGGAAGCTTTTAAAATCCAACAAAAAGCAACTAAAAAAGCTATATGAAGGAAAAAGATGAAATATGAGGGCAAGAAAGCCAATAATATAAAACAGGATGCCAAAAATCTTTTTCAGTCATATAACGGGGGAACAAAGAAGTAGCAGATGAACTCAATAAATACTTCACTTCAGTCTTTATTGTGGAAGACACTAGCCATATGCCAGAGGTCGGTGTGTGTCAGGGATCAAGAGTGAGTGCTATTGCTTTTACAAAGGCAAAACTGTTAGACAGACTGAAAGGTCTTAAGATGGATAAGTCACCTGGAGCAGATGGACTACATCCCAGATTCCTGGGAGAGGTTGCTGAAGAGAAAACGGATGCATTGGTCATGATCTTTAAAGAATCACTTGATTCTGGCATGGTCCCTGAGGACTGGAAAATTGCAAATGTCACTCCACTCATTAAAAAGGGAGGAAGATAAAAGAAAGGAAATTACAGGCCAGTTAGCCTAACCTCGGTGGTTGGGAAAGTGGTGAACTCCATTATTGAGGATGATGTTTCGGGGTACTTGGAGACTAATGATAAAATAAGTCAAAATCAGCATGGATTCTGTGAAGGGAAATCTGTTAGAGTTATTTGAGGAAGTAACAAGCAGGGTGAACAAAGGAGAGGCAGTGGATGTCATTTACTTGGACTTTTATAAAGCATTTGATAAGGTGCCACACATGAGGCCTCTTAACAAGATAAAATCCTATGACATTACAGGAAAGATACTGGCATGGATAAAGGAATGGCTGACAGGGTGTGAGTGAGAATAAAGTTCCTGGTTGGCTACCAGTGACTAGAGTATGGGTCAGTACATGGAACTATAACATTGTGGCTATTGCAGATACTTGGCTTTCATATGGGGTGGATTGGCTGCTGGATGTTCCGGGGTTTTAATCTTTCAGATGAACGGGGCGGGGGTAAAAGAGCTAATTGCTAATCAGTGTTACGATCACAGCAGCAGAAAATCCACTGGCTAATCTACTGAGCAAATCCCAAACAAGAATGAGGCAATCACTCTGTTAAGAGTATTCTATAGACCCCCAATAGCAGCAGACACTGAGAAACAGATCGGCAGGCAGATTTTAGAAAGCTGCAATAACTGGGCTGTTGTCATGGGTGACTGCAACTTCCCTACTATTGATTGGCGCCTCCTAAGTGTAAACATTTATTATGGGGGAGAATTTGATATGTGTGTCCAGGAATGATTACTGAGACATCACGACACGTAGACAGGCTGATGAGAGGAGGGGTCATACGAAGTCATGAATCTGGTCAAGTGACAGATCTCTTGGTGGGTGAGCATTTCAGAGACAGTGACCACAACTCCCTGACCTTACCATAACCTTGGACAGGATTGGAGGAAACAGCATGAGAACGTTCTTACTTGGGGAGAGGAATTTTAATCTTATTAGGCAGGAACCTGGGAGCATAAAATGGGAACAGATGTACTCAAAGAAATGCCCAACAGAAATGTGAAAGCTGCTTAGGGAGCACTTGCATTGGATCCTGGATAGGTTTGTCCTATTGAGGCAGGGAAAGGATGGTAAGTTGAAGGAACCATGGTTGACAAGAGCTCTAATCAAGAGGGAGGAAGAAGCAAAGGGCTCTAAAGTTACAAGGTATCCAGGAAAGAGACTGAGGAGAGCTAGAAATGGACATGAGAAGGCTTTGGTGAGTATAATTAAGGAAAACCCCAAGGTGTTGTATATGTGTGTGAAGAACAGATGGATAACTAGAGTGAGGGTAAAACCACTCAGGGATAGAAGAGGAAACCATGGATAATATCTGAGTTATGGATTATTTTTCCTTTTCCATTAATTAGGAGGTCTACAGTTTACAGCCACTGATAACGTGAACACAAATGGACTAATTGATGCATTCAGTGGATTAGGATCAGGAGATGGTGACATTAACCAACAGTCAATCCAGGTTTGATTACCTTAGAGAAATTAATTTCCAATTACTCTTCTGTTACCAACTTTTTGGTAATAAAATATGTTTATTTCCTCGTTCCTAGCTTGAAAGTACAGGAAGGAGTGTTGATGAAAACAGTTCGTTTAATGATTCAATTGTTATCGATAAAACTGTTGGAAACAACACACATTTTGTGTTCACTTGGGAGGTGTCCACACCACAAGTATTTGTACGTGACCCCAATGGAAAGGTATACAGCAACAATGACTTTGTCATAGAAGAGAGCATACACACTGCACGGCTCGAAATTGAAGGCACGGCACAGGTATTCTCCTATGTACCTGAAATACTATCTGTATTTCTCTCTCCACAGAGGCTGATGGGCCTGTCTGGTTTCCACAGAGTTTTCTAGTTTTACTTTCTGTTAACATTACAGTCAAGTTGCATTACTTAGACGTGTTCATTTAGGCTGTATTGGAATACTGTATACAGTCCTGTTTATCACACTACAGTCAATTTAATCACTTGACACTTGTGACTATGAGGCTACGGCAATCACAACTCCAATGCCACATTGAAGTTTACCGATAACATCACTGTTGTTGGCCGGATCAAAGGTGGTGACAAGTCAGCACATAAGAGGGAGATTGAAAATCTAGCTGAGAGTGCGACAACAACCTCTCACTCAATGTCAGCAGGCCCAAAGAGCTGATTATTGACTTCAGGAGGAGGAAACTGGACATCCATGAGCCAATCTTCATTGAGGATCATAGGTGAAGAGGGTCAGCAACATTAAATTCCTCTTTTATTATTTCAGAGGATCTGTCCTGGGCCCAGTAGGGAATTGCAATAAATAAGAAAGCACAGCAGTACCTCTACTTCCTCGGAAGTTTGTTAATATTTGGTATGACATCTAAAGCTTTGAGAAATTTCTGTCGATTATCTAAGTGTATATTCACTGGTTTCATCATGGTCGGGTATGCCCTTCAACAGAAAATCCTACAAAATGTAGTGGATATGGCCCAGTCTTTCACGGGTAAAGCACTCTCCACCTTTGAGCACATTTACACTGAGCACTGCCACAAGAAGCCAGCATCCATCATCGAGGACTCCTTCTGCTCAGGCCATACTTTCTTCTCACTGCTGCCATCAGGAGAAAGGTACAGCAGCCTCAGGATCTGCACCACCAGGTTCAGGAACAATTATAACCCCTCAACATTCAGGCTCTTGAACCTGATGGAATAACTTCACTCATCCCATTACTGAACTGTTCCCATACCCTATGGACTCACTTTCAAGGACTCTTCATCTCATGTTCTTAATATTTGCTGCTTATGTATTTATTTATTATTTATTTTTCTCTTTTGTATTGCACAGTTTTTTGTCTTTTGCAGGTTGATTGTCGGTCCTGTTGGGTGCGGTCTTTCATTGATTCTATTGTGTATCTTGGATTTACTGTGTATATCTATAAGTACTGTGTACTGCTACTGTGTACTGTGTACAAAGAAGGTTCACCAGATTGATTCTTGGGACGGCAGGACTTTCATATGATGAAAGACTGGATCGACTGGGCTTATACTCGTTGAAATTTAGAAGATTGAGGGGGGATCTTAGTGAAACGTATAAAATCCTAAAGGGATTGGACAGGCTAGATGCAGGAAGATAGTTCCTGATGTTGGGGAAGTCCAGAACGAGGGGTCACAGTTTGAGGATAAAAGGGAAGCCTTTTAGGACTGAGATTAGGAAAAACTTCTTCACACAGAGAGTGGTGAATCTGTGGAATTCTCTGCCACAGGAAACAGTTGAGGCCAGTTCATTGGCTATATTTAAGAGGGAGTTAGATATGGCCCTTGTGGCTAAAGGGATCAGGGGGTATGGAGGGAAGGCTGGTACAGGGTTCTCAGTTGGATGATCAGCCATGATCATATTGAATGGCGGTGCAGGCTTGAAGGGCCGAATGGCCTACTCCTGCACCTATTTTCTATGTTTCTATAAGAAAACAGACCTTAAGTTTGTTCTATGGTGACCTATATGTACCTTGATAAGAAATTAACTTTGAACTATAAACAGGAAAGATATTGTAGCAATTGACAGGTTGCAGAAGAGATTTCACCAGGTAGCTGTTTGGAATGAAAGACTTCAGTCATAAAGTTAGATTGCATAGGCTCTGTTTGTTCTCATTGAAGTATGGAAGGTCAAGGGGTAACCTGATAGACATTTGTAATATAGTCAGAGTG
This sequence comes from Mobula hypostoma, assembly GCF_963921235.1. Taxonomy (NCBI): domain Eukaryota; kingdom Metazoa; phylum Chordata; class Chondrichthyes; order Myliobatiformes; family Myliobatidae; genus Mobula; species Mobula hypostoma. Next base: position 101,419,884 of record NC_086108.1, read on the forward strand.
TTGTTTCTTCCCACAGCAAGCAGGGTGGTCTATAAATAGAGATCTTAGTTTAAAGTGAATTTAGAGGATAAATTTACAGTGCAGGATGCTGTACAATCATGCACTCTATTAAAAGTAATACAGGCATAGACGATTTTCCAAACAAGGAGCAAATTCAAAAATCAGCAGTGCAAATGGACTGCGGAATCCTCATGGATTAATCCTTAAAGGTTAACTTGCAGGTTGAGTCAGTGATAAGGAAGTCAAATATAATGTTAGCATTCATTTCGAGAGTACTCGTACATAAAATCAGGATGTAATGCTGAGACTTTTTAAGACATTGTTCAAACCATATCTGGAATAATGTAAACAACTTTGGGCTACTTATCTCAGAAAGATTGTGCTGGCATTGGAGAAGGTCCAGAGGAGGCTTACGGCAATGATCCCGGCAATGAAATGGTTAGTACATGAGAGTATTTGATGGCTCTTGGTCTGCTCTCACTGGAGTTTAGAAGAATGAGGAGGGTTCTCATTAAAACATACTGAATATTGAAAGGCCTAGATAGATAGGTGATTTGGCCAGTGTAAATTGCTCCTGTTTGTAGGTGAATATTAGACTGAGGGCAGAGTTGATGGGAATGTGAAGTAGATAAAATAGGGTTTAGGATTAGTGAAGATGGTTGTTTGATGGTTGGCGTGGATATAATGGGTCGATGAGCCTGTTTCTGTACTGTATACATTTGTGACCCTTTCATCCTCTTTTGTTCTTCTAGCATGATGTGTTATTTGCATCAATACCAGCCTTTGATTCCACAGAGTTTAATATCCATGCTCAGACAATATCTAACTGATAACTGATCCTCAGTCATACTATCCAGACATCCCACCTCTCCCGGAAGTTCCAGGAGTCTCCCGCATATTAATAGTGGCTCCCTGATGCCTGCAAATTATATACAATGTCCCGGAAATTGATTTTTTTTTAGAGCAAGCGTGAGAGAACACGCGAGAGAGCGAGCGCAAGAGCAAGAAAGCAAGCGCGAGTGAGAGCGACCATGAGAGAGAGGGAGTGCGAGAGCGAGCGAGAGAGCAAGAGCAGGAAAGCGCGAGAGAGCGAGCACGAGTGAGCAACCATGAGAGAGAGAGCGAGAGCGAGAAAGCAAGCGCGAGAGAGAGAGACCACGAGCGAGAGAGAGCACGCTCGAGAGACAGAGCAAGAGAGCGAGCGTGCAAGAGAGAGTGAGAGCAAGAGCGAGAGCGAGAGTGTTCCAAAAAAAAGAAAATATGATACGTACGTCACCCCAGACTACACTAAAGTGTACCCCTGCCTAATAGCGGTCAAAAATAATGACAGTGTTGCTCGCTGCACTGTTTGCAACAGTGACTTTTCTATTGCCCATGGTGGGTTAAAATGTAAGAGACATGTTGAGGTGAGTTTAACAGGTGTCATTCATTCATTAGCATAGCTAATGTTATTTAAACTAGCTGGCTAGCTGCTAAGGAGCTACTCTATTGCAGACATCCCATCTCTCCCGGAAGTCTCCCGCAAATTGATGGTGCTACCTCCCTGAAATGAGTTTTTGCAGGGTGGGATGTCTGTACTATCCTTTATAGTGACATCCTTAAATCTCACCAACTCCTTGCTTCTTCATCTCAAACCTGAATAACTGGGGTTAATTTTATTTTTATTTATTGTAGCTGTTTAGAGATATGTTGATGCTGCCTTGTTTTCCTCAAAAAGAGAAAAAAGTGGTTTTAATCTCTGTACTCCGTGAAATCCTTTGAATGAACAGTTGTTGACTTGGAACATAACCTGTGTTTTCCCTCCACAGATGCTGCCTGACTGACTGAGCATTTCCAGCATTTTCTCTTTTATACATTGAATTTTCCTCTCTCACTGGGCACCATTCCTCAATAGCAAACTGACAAGAGTAATGTTCCAGTAGTAGGAAATGGGCCTGGATTCAGGAGAAATCAGGAAAATAATCTTAGGTCACCTAACAACGTTTGTTTGCACCAAATTATTTCAAAATTATGAAATTAGAATGTCCATTTAAAACAGGGATGAGTAGGAACTTCATTAGCCAGAGGGGGGTGCATCTGTGGAATTCATTGCCACAGCTGGATGTGCAGTCTAAGTCATTGAGTACATTTGAAGCAGAGGCTGATAAGTATTTGATTAGTAATGACATCAAAAGTTATGGGGAGAAAGCCAGAGAATAGGGCTGAGAGGGATAATAAATCACCCATGATGGAACGGCCTAATTCTGCCCCTATGCCATATGATCTTGTAGTATCTTAACAGTATTGAAGATAATGACTCGCCACAACTTTCTCAATGGTCCCCTACAGAGATAATCATTCTATATGTCCAGTATTAATAATTTTAAATATCACTGAGAAGTTATTCCTGCCTTTGGTTTTCATAGAACTAACCATAATCATCTTCCAGGATGGAACTTGGACTTACAATATCATGAATACTGGAAATAAGCAGAAAATAACAGTTACAGTAACATCCCGCGCAGCGGATGAGAACGTTCCCCCTGTCACAGTCAACACAAAAATCACCAGAAAGGATCTCACTAGTCCAGTGGTCATCTATGTGAAAGTCTCCCAAGGATTTTTACCAGTCTTATCTGCGAGAGTGATAATCATTGCTGAACCATCCACGGGTCCTACAGAAGAAGTGGAGCTTTTGGATAATGGTTTAGGTAAGTCATATAAAATTCGCTTTGAGAAATAAAGTTGGAGGTTTTGTGAAATTACTGATGATTTTGTGAATATAAGTGTAAGTTTGAGGGAGATCTAATGACATAGAGTGAACTGGGTGGGTAAGGGACCATCGGCTGCCAGCAGGAGAACTATTTAACCTACAGGTGCCCTGATCAAATTGTAAACCAGACTTTAATGGGCTGTGTTGTGCCTTGTGGTCAACTGCGAAGATCTAAGATAGCCTGAAGTTCAGATAGACTGTCCATCTCATTGCTTCACATAGTAGCGAGCCCAGAGCCAGACTCAGTGGTTGGTCCCTCATGAAGCAATAGCTTACTGCGCCAACCACTTAGATTCAGATCCGTAGACCTCTACAGAGTTTGCTGGCTTTGACTCATGGAGAGCACCAACCTGAAATCTGGCCTGACCTCTAACTCCCCCAATCCCTATCCCTAATCTTTAACCTGATTTCAAATCCCCCAAATCATCCCCTCAAACCTTAAAAACAACTAAGTCTGAGACACAACCTTGATAGAGGCCGCAGCTGGGCACCATCTTGACTAGAACACAATCCAGTGTCAGGGAGGACCGGTGTGTGAATGAGAGATTCATCTGTCTGAATGGGGTCACCAATTCTGTGGAAAAAATGTAAAAGCAGGTAAGGTCCACTCCTTTTACTTTATCAGAATGTTTTGGTTACATGCCAGTCAAAGGCTATCAGAATATTGAGGTGTGAGGACCTTGGGGTGTGGTCTCTGAAGCCAGCCTGTCATACACAGGCTGCTTCATCTTATAGGACAGCAGTGGTGCAGACAGTCAGCTCATCTGGCCTTCCACGTCCAGATGAAGGAAGTCTGAGCAAGATGCCAAGTCAAGAACAATTCTGCCCTAGGTGTGTGACTTCCAACAATGTGCCAACTAAAATAGGAAGAATATTTAATCAGTTGCATAAATATGTCTTCATGCCTTACAAGGCGCAGATTGGAAGTCTGTGTGGGGCGCCACTCCACACACAGACTAGAGCAATGTGTGATTAAGTGCCTTGCTCAAGGGCACAAACATGTTGCCACAGCTGAGGCTCAAACTAGCGACTTTGAGATAACTAGGCGAACGACTTAACCACTTGGCCATGTGCCCAACACTTGCCCGACGCAGGCCTATCATGGTCTGAGTCAACGTTCCCCTCCCCCCTGCATAAATCTTCAACTGGGCTGCTCATAGAGATTATGGAAGATGAATGCATTATAATTATTTCACAAACAAAGTGACTTACTGCCCTCAGGGGATTTTTCTTGTCTCTTTGCGCCTCAGAGTTTTGAATCTTTTCTCCATTTAGAGAATAAGTTACGCTTTCATTTCTTTGGGCTCCCTTCCAAGAAGGTGGGTCCTGTACAGAAGGGACAGTTTGCACCAGAACTGGAGGGGGACTAATATCCAAGCGGGAAGGCTTGTAAACGCTGCATGGTGGGGTTTAAACTAGAGTTGCAGGGGGATAGGAAGTAGATTGTGAGAACAGTTAGTGGAGAGGCTGTGGAGGCAGATATTGGTAAGACCTCAGACAAAGATAGAAGTTGAAAGGTTAAACATGGTGCAACTTATGTCCTGAACTACGTATATCTCAATGCAAGAAGTATCGTAGAAAAGTCAGATGATAGTGCTGAAGATGAGGTAGCTGGTTTAATAACAGAGGTAATGTGTAGTGAGGAGAGGCTGTTGACTGGGGAAAATTGCAGTCAACAGGATAAGCTGTGACATATAAGGCTGACAAAATTGAAAAGGATGAATACAAGATTGCAGGTGTTATATTTGAATGCACACAGTATACAGAGTAGGGTAGATTAACTTGTAACACAGTTGCAGGTTGGCAGATAGGAGGTTTTAGTATCACTGAGTCATAGCTGAAAGATGATTATAGCTGGGAGCTTAATGTCTATATGCAACTCCCTTCAAGTTTATTTTGCTCTTGTAGTTCCACAAATGTTCAATATCTTCCGACCCTATGTTGCCTCTTTTAATAATTTGATTTCATTTTTTACCAATGGAGCATCGCCATCCCCTCTGCCTTGCTGCTTGTCCTTTTGATACAATGAGTATCCTTGGACATCAAGCTCCCAGCTGTAATCTTCTTGCAGCCATGATGCAGTGGTGTCTACAACATCATATGTGCCAATCTGTAACTGCTACAAGTTCATTGACCTTATTCCATATATTGCAAATATTCAAATATAACATCTTCAGGCCTATATTCACCCTTTCCAATTTTGTCTGCCTTTTATGTTACAACTCATCCCGTTGACAGCAGTTTAGGTCTATTACCAGCCGCTCTTTGCCAGGAGTCTCACTATGCATTGCCTGTTTGTAAGCCAACTACTTCATCTTCAGTGTTTCAGTTCCCCGCCCCCTGCCAAATTAGTTTAAACCCACCCGAAAAACTCTTGCTAAACTGCCTGCAACAATATTGGAATCCTTCGGGTTCAGTATATAACTAAAAAAGCTAATAAATTTGGAGGTTAAAGGATGGATATGGACAGGAAGCACAGAAGAAGAGGTATTACTTGCTAGTTTCAGACATCTATGGATTGTGATTGACTGGATCAAACTCGCCGGCCTATTGCTGTTTGGAAACTTTCTCATCTATCCATCCAAGGAGGTTCAGAAATTCAGATTAATTTACCATATGTATATTGTAACCTTGTATAAATGAATTAATTATTGAACTTGACAAATTATTATTCAAGATAGATATGAGCTTTCATTCTGTATCCATATAATGACTGCCTGGGACGTTTTGTTATCTATTCATATATCACAGTTTCAGTGGATGTGATGGAATAGAGCAATTAATGAGAAAAAATTCTCTTTCTTGAATGTTGCCTTAAAATTGTTCCTGCTCAACATAACACACATTTGGCAGTCCACACAGCAATGAAAACATCTAAAATTTGGAATTTGTTCTTGACCTGAAGGCATCATGATGGACTACCCATGAAATGAGAGTAGGAAGTTTCTATAGGCAGTTTTTAACTAAATTGTATTATTTGTGTTGCATTCTCTCCTCGGCTGAAAATCATTCACCTTTACTTACTTTTAGGTGCTGATATTGTCAGCAATGATGGGGTTTACTCTAAGTATTTCCTGAACATTAATGAACATGGAAGATACAACTTCAAGGTGCGGGTAGAGGGAAAGGAAGGGTCTACCATGACGAAAAACAGAACAGATGGGAGTGCCATGTACATACCAGGATACACAAAAAATGGTAATAAATATTTGGCATTTCATAATAAGACAATACAGGTTTTTATTGTCATTACAGTGCTTAAAGTCAGAGAATCATAGAGCAATACAGCATGGAAACAAGTCCTTTAGACCAACTTGTCCTCACTGCCCCAATTGTCCAACTGGGCTAGTGCTAATTGTCTTCATTGGTTTACATCCATCTAAGCCTTTCCTGGTTTGTGATGTAATGACACGGTGAGCCATTGAATTGTATGCTTGCTTTGTGAATTGGTGCCCATTCCTCCAGCAATCTTGCCTGTGCTTGTCCCGTCACTCATCATCAGGAAGAACACAATCCCACATTTCCACTTGTCGTGTTTCATAGGATTGTATTCAAATAAATTATTGCCTGCCTACAACGTGCAAGCTGGTGTGGAATTCTGTTTGGTGTGTCCAGATTTAGAAAGAACTTCAAACGTGGAACATTACAACATAGTTCAGGTCCTTCAGGCTACCTACTCTAAGATCAATGTAACCCTTCCCTCCTACATAGCCCTCCATTTTTCTATCATCCGTATGCGTATCTAAGAGTTTCGTAAAGATCCCTAATACATCTGTCTCTACTACATACCAGCAGGCTCAAGACAACTTTAACCCTGATGTTATAAGATTATTTTATGATTACCTGATATGATAAGATGGACTCTTGTCCTCAAAATCTAACAAATTATTTTACACCTTATTATCCATCTACACTCAATATACTCTGCAGATGCTGGGGTCAAAGCTACATGCACAACATGCTGGAGGAACTCAGCAGGTCAGGCAGCATCCGTGGAAATGAACAGTCAATGTTTCAGGACGTGACCCTTCATCAGGTAGTCCTTGCGAAGGGTCTCAGCCCAAAACGTTGACTGTTCGTTTCCACGGATGCTGCCCAACCTGCTGAGTTCCTCCAGTGTGTTGTGTGTGTCCATCTACACTGCACTTTCTCTGCAACTTTTACACTTTATTCTGCATTGATATTATTTTATCTCATTCCACCTTAATGCATGATGTAATGAATTGATCTGTATGAACAAGGTTTTCACTGTACCTCGGCACATGTGATGAGAACAAACCAATTCCAATTTCAATTTGAGTTCCTTTCTTTCCACATAGGTTTTATCCACAGAAATCCACCAAGGCCTCCAGTTAGTAATGGAGATTCTGCAGCTCAAATAGGAATCTTCAGCAGGGTGAAATCAGGAGGAGCGCTTTCAATTCCCCCCGGTACACCTACTGTCAACTTTCCACCGTGCAAAGTCACAGACCTTCATGCAACCATAGATCAGGACGAAATTGAGCTGCAGTGGACAGCACCAGGAGCAGACCTGGATCAAGGAACAGGTAAATGTTCCTGTGTTTTCATAACTTACATGGAACTTTTCTTCCCAGTAATGAGGTGATTCGGTTGTTGGGAAATCTGCTGACTAGTTGAGGTTTGACGCATATAAAAGCATATTTCCCAAGATGAAAGAACAAGAACAAATAGCAGGATAGCTAGAATGAATATGTGGCTTGGGCGGTAGTGCAGGAGGGAGGGTTTCAGATTCTTGGGGCATTGAAACCGCTTCTGGGGGAGGTGGGGACCAGTACCGTCCAGACGGTCTACATCTGGTCAGGGCCAGGATCAATTTCCTAGGGAGATTGTTTGCTAGTGCTGCTGGGGAGGCTTTAAACTAATATGGTGGGGGGATGGGAACCCACACAGAAAAGAAGAGGAAAGTGATGCAGAGACCAAAGCTAGAGTTAGTGAAGAAAAAAGTAAGAGTAGAGTGCATAAAAGTAAAAAGCAAAAATCACATAGGTCACTAGATTCTAAAAGGACAATGAGTATAAGGGCACTTTATCTAAATGCCCGTAGTATTAGAAACAAGGTTAGTGAACTTGTGGCACAGATCAGTACCAAAGATTTAGTGGCCATTACAGAAACCTGATTGCAAGGTGGAGATAACTGGGAATTAAATATCCAAGGTTATCAGGTAATACGGAAAGATAGGCAGGAAGGCAAAAGAGGTGGGGTGGTGCTCTTGATTAGGGATGAGATCAGAGTAATTGTGAGAGCCGATATAAGATCTACGGCGCAGAATGTTGAGTCCCTCTGGGTAGAGATTAAGAATAGTAAAGGGAAAAAAATCACTGGTAGGTGTTGTCTATAGGCCACCTAATAAAAATAATTGCAGTGGCAGAGGCGTTTAACCAAGAAATTACTGAGGCTTGTGAGAACGGAATGGCAGTTGTCATAGGGAATTTTAACTTCCACGTAGATTGGGTGAATCAGGTTGGTCAAGGAAGTCTTGAGGAGGACTTCATAGAATGCATCCATGATGGCTTTCTTGAGCAGCATGTTAGTGACCCTACAAGGGAAAATACTATCTTAGATCTAGTCCTGTGCAATGAGACATGTAAGATTAATGATCTTGTATTCAGGGATCCTCTTGGAAAGAGTGATCATAGTATGACTGAATTTTGTATTCAGATGGAGGATGAAATAGTTAGATCTAAAACTAGTATATTATGCTTGAACAAGGGAGACTACAACGGGATGAGGGAGGAGTTGACTAATGTGGATTGGAAGCACAGGCTATTTGGTAGGACAGCTGAGGAACAGTGGAATACTTTCAAAGAGATTTTTCACAGTGCTCAACAAAAGTATATTCCAGTCAAAAGTAAGGACAGTAAGTGTGGGGAGAGTCAGCCTTGGATAACTAAGGAAATAAAAGATAGTATCAAATTAAAAGCTCGTGTACAAAGTTGCAAAGAGTAGTGGGAGACTGGAGGATTGGGAAAACCTTAAAAAGCAAAAGGGAACAACTAAACAAGAAATAAGGAAAGGGAAGATAGAGTATGAAAGTAAATTAGCACAAAATATAAAAACAGATAGCAGAAGTTCTTATAAATATATAAAGCGAAAGAGGGTGGCTAAAGTCAACATAAGTTCCTCGGAAGACAATAAGGGGAAATTGATATTGGGTGATAAGGAAATGGCTGAGGCATTCAACGACTATTTTGTGTTGGTCTTCATGGTGGAGGACATGTCTAATATGCCAAAAAATGATGTTATAGATGAAATGGGAGGTGAGGACCTCGATAAAATCACTGTCACTAAAAAGATAGTGATGAGTAAACTAGAGAGCCTGAAGGTAGATAAGTCCCCTGGTCCTGATGGGATGCATCCCAGGGTGCTGAGGGAATTGGCGGTGGTTATAGTAGACACATTGGTAATCATTTATCAAAACTCTCTAGACTCTGGGCAGGTCCCGGCAGACTGGAAAACAGCAAATGTCACGCCACTTTTTAAAAAAGGATGTACGCAAAAGACAGGCAACTATAGGCCAGTTAGCGTAACATCTGTAGTCGGGAAAAAGCTTGAAGATGTCATTAAGGAAGAAATAGTGAAACATTTAGAAAGGTGTGGTTCCATTAGACAGACACAGCATGGATTCAGAAAGGACAGGTCCTGTTTGACAAACTTACTGGAGCTCTTTGAAGACATAATGAGTGCAGTGGATAGAAGGGAACAGGTGGATGTCATATACTTGGATTTCCAGAAGGCATTCGATAAGGTGCCACACAAGAGAGATAAATAACATAAGGAAGCATGGAGTCGGATGAAGTGTATTGGCTTGGATAGTGGATTGGTTAACCAATAGAAGACAGAGAGTTGGTATAAATTGGTGTTCCTCTGGTTGGTAGCCTGTGGTGAATGGGGTGCTGTAGGGGTCAGTGCTGGGCCCGCAGATGTTTACCATGTACATTGATGATTTGGAAGAAGGGACAGAGCGTAGCGAAACAAAATTTGCTGATGACACTAAACTAAGTGGAAAAGCAAATTGTACAGAGGATGTGGAGAGTCTACAGAGGGATATAGATAGGTAAAGTGAGTGGGCCAAGGTCTGGCAGATGGAATGCAACGTTGGTAAATGCGAGATCATCCACTTTGGAAGGAATAATAGAAGAGCAGATTATTATTTAAATGGTGAAAAATTGCAGCATGCTGTTGTGCAGAGGGACTTGGGAGTGCTTGTGCATGAATTGCAAAAAGTTGGCATGCAGGCACAACAGGTTATTAAGAAGGCAAACGGAATGTTGGCTTTCATTGCAAGAGGGATTGAATTCAAGAGCAGGGAGGTCATGCTGCAACTATACAGGCAGCACCTGGAGTACTGTGTGCAGTTCTGGTCTCCATACTTGAGGAAGGATATACTGGCTTTGGAGGCAGTGCAGAGGAGGTTCACCAGGTTGATTCCAGGGATGAAGGGGTTAACTTATGAGGAGTGATCGAGTTGCCTGGGACAATACTGTCTGGAGTTCAGAAGAATGAGAGGGGATCTTAGAGGAACATACAAAATTTTGAAAGGGATAGATAAGATAGAAGTAGGAAAGTTGTTTCCACTGGTAGGTGAGACTAGAACTAGGGGACTTTGCCTTAAGATTTAGGGGAGAAGATTTAGGACGGAGTTGAGCAGAAATGGTTTTTCCCAGAGAGTGGTGAATCTGTGGAATTCTCTGCCCAGGGAAGCAGTTGAGGCTTCTTCACTAAATATATTTAAGAAACAGTTAGATAGGTTTTTACATAGCAAGGGAATTAAGGGTTATGGGGAAAAGGCAGCTAGATGGAGCTGAGTTTATGGACAGATCAGCCATGATCTTATTGAATCAACACACACAAAATGCTGGTGGAACACAGCAGACCAGGCAGCATCTGTAGGAAGAAGTACAGTTGACGTTTTGAGCCGAGACCCTTCGTCAGGACTAACTGAAAGAAGAGGTAGTAAGAAATTTGAAAGTGGGAGGGGAGAGGGAGATCTGAAATGATAGGAGAAGACAGGAGGGGGAGGGATGAAGCTAACAGCTGGAAAGTTGATTAGGCTCGAAAACCAATCCTGAAGCCAACTGGAGTAAGTTGGTGGCGGAGACACATTCGAAGGTCGGCGTTTCGGGCTGAGACCCTTTGTCAGGACTAACTACTTTTAAAAAATATATATATTTAGAAATACAGCAGGGTAACAGACCCATCTGACCCAATGAGCCATTTACGCACATGTGACCATTGACCTCCCAATCCATATTATCTTTGGAGCATCAGAACACCCAGAAGAAGCCCAAACAGTAGTGGGGAGAACATACAAACTGCTTACAGACAGCAGCGGAATTGAACCCAGTCACTGGAGCCACAATAGCTTAACACTGACCACTACTCTACCGTGCCAACCCTAAAGGAAATAAGTTGCTTATTTGATGATCACATTTCTATAATTGGGGTTTAAAGATTAATGGTAATCCTCCTATAACAGCTGACACTACATTTCACCTCCTTTACTCTCATCACTTTCAATGAACTATGTGTAAACTGAAAAAAAATGTTTTATGTTACCAAATCATAATTATGAATTCCATTCCCTGTGGTGAAACATTATTTCAATGGTTATATTTAAGTACACTTCAATAACATTTTAGTTTAAAGGGTTTCACATATTCACAATAAGATGGATGTCAGATGGAGAAATACAGCTTCTAAATGCTTCCCAACACCTGCTGTTCATACACACAGCCTCAATGTGGCAATTTTAGTTTTAGTGGTCTCTCTGGCAGGTTTTGCCAGCAGCTCCTGACTCAATACCTTTTGGTTATTGAAATGTACTTTATGACTATATTGTGAGTTTTGAAGAACACAGTCAGTCAATGACCACAGGGGATAAGATACATGTCCTTCCCTTCCAGTTTCTGTCATACATCTTCACAGCTGTTAGATTTCATGAAGCCTTTGTTCACTCTAATCCCAGTGGGACACTACAGTTCCAGTCAATGTCTGGTACTGAAGATGACAAACTGACTCTTTGTCTCTGACCACCAGTGCACACTAACACACACACAGTGGCCCAGGGAGTTAAGGAGGGTACCGTTGGCCTCTCTTTCTGCTGGAATTGTTACAGGCAGGGAATCCTCCCTGTGTTGTGGTGCAGCAGGTAGCCCATCACTTTACAGTGCAAGTGATCACTGATCAAGGTTCAGTTCCCAGTCCTGCCTGTAAGGATTGTGTATGTATTCCCTGTGACCATGTGGGTTTCCTCTGGCTGCTCCTGTTTCCTCCCACATTCCGAAGACATATGGTTAGGGTTAGGGAGTTGTGGGCATGCGATGTTGGTGTCAGAAGCATGACAACATTTACAGGCTACCCAGCACAATCCTCGCTGATTTTATTTGACACAAATGACATATTTGCTGTATGTTTTGGTATTTCATTATACATGTGACAAATAAAGCTAATCTAATCTGAATATACCAAACTGGAATGGAAATAATTGAACAGATAAGATTTCAAAATTGAAATGCATTACAGAACTACATTTAGAATGATAACTGCACTTGAATGTAAAATATTTGAAGTTGCTTGTCAGGGCAATAAAACAAGAGGTATTACATTGAAGGAGGACAATCAGTCACTTGTTGCATTTGCGATGATCAAGATCGACAATGGATGAAATGCTTTTACTAAGTCATGTTAGCCACTGTACACACTGGGCAACTTACAGTGTGGGGGTGATGAACTGGGCCCACAGAGACAGAAACGTGCTCACCTGAAAGTCCACGTGATAAGAGAACGCTTTCCACACGCAGCAGGGCCAATCAATTTACCACGTAATCGATCAGCCGTATACGCACTCACCACTTTTTCACATCAAAATTAAAATGCATTACATTGTTCTGATTTGTAATGACAATTCACTTCAATGCAAAATATCCTAAGTTGCTTCCCAGGACAATGAAACAAGAATTTAAAAATTTGCAGAATGATATGGAAGTAGGCAGATCAGTCACGAGTGTTTACGTTTGCACAGAGAAACAATGACAACTGATTAACTGTTCTTACTGAGTCATGCTGGCCACTGCACATACTGGGCAACTTCCAGTGTGGGAGCAGAGAACTTGGCCCGCCAAGATGGAAACATATGCACTTGAAAGCCCGCACAAAAAAAGAGAGCTTTCTGCGCACAGGAAGCCCAATTAATTTATCACACAATCGATCAGCTGCATAAGCACTCACTACATTTCACATCTATCCGATACCGTTCAATATGTCAAAGCAATCACTCACAGTATTTCTATAGGAAGAGGTGCAGTCGACATTTCAGGCCGAGACCCTTCGTCAGGACTAACTGAAGGAAGAGTGAGTAAGGCAAGTTACAGGATGGGCAAGAGGTAACTTGCCTTACTCACTCTTCCTTCAGTTAGTCCTGACGAAGGGTCTCGGCCTGAAATGTCGACTGCACCTCTTCCTATAGATGCTGCTTGGCCTGCTGCGTTCACCAGCAACTTTGATGTGTGTTGCTTGAATTTCCAGCATCTGCAGAATTCCTGTTGTTTACTCACAGTATTTCCTTTCTTTATCAGCGTCCTACTATGAGATGAGAATGAGTGAGAAACTGCTGCAGTTACGGGACAGTTTCTCAGGAGCTGAACAGGTTAATTTGACAAGTTTGAAACCGCAACCGTTTGGCTCCAAAGAAACATTTACAATTGCCGTTGGAAGTACAGAACTTAAAAACACAAGCACGCTTTATTTCGCTCTATGTGCTTATGATGAAAAGCATCAGTCTTCTGAGATGTCCAATGTTGTCAGGGTCTTTATGCCTTTGTATGATAATCAGGGAGACAATAAGGAAGACAATAAAGTACTGCACAGTATTTGGATTGCAGTAGTAGTGGCAATCATTGTATGTTTGATTATTGGGATTACTGATTTTGTTGTGCAGAAGAAATGCAAGAAGAGGTTGCCAGAAGCAGCATCGGCATACGGACAATGCAACTGCTGAGTTCACTAATCTGAACATTTACTTTATTCTGAGTTATTATTGTAGCAGGTTAGTTTGAAGGTTTTCTGAGACATCTGTAGTCATTCCCAGACAACTGGAAGACCTTCCTTGGAAATTCAGTCCAAGTTAGTTGCTTAGCTTATTGGGGTTGATCGAAGGATTGCATGCTTTAGATTGGTGATGCTGTTTTTGAAGGATGTTGTGGAATTTTCCTGGGGCAGAATCTGTATCATGGAATTATCTTGATGTAGCTCTATACCAATAAAAATGATATTTTCTGTAATGGTTGCATTACTTTATTTTATGATACCATCTTTAAGGCGTTCATAATGAAGATTATATTTTGGAGTCTCCATAGTCTCCTTAATTTCCATAGAAACTTCAGGTATCCGGTCAAAATGGTGGCAGAGAACATTTTCTAGATGGCCAATCTCTTTGATTATTTCACTTTCTCTACATCTTCTGCTTGTTCTTTTTGTCTTGATTGTGTTTCGGAAACTGTTGAAGCTTGTGCAGTTTGGAATTTGATCAAATGACCTAGTGCTCTGTAGTATCTGGAGAGCACTGAGAGCACGAGGTGCCTCGTGGCGAGACCAGCGATCAGGCGCGAGGCCATGATCGACTCCATTTTAAAGTGTCATGGAAGACTGGAGCATTGAGTTGAATGTGGAGGAGATCAGCATTCACTCTCTACAGAGGCCACGAGGTTGATGGCATAGCCGGGTCGGCAGCGTTTGGATCTGCGAGATGGTTGCTCTTCACGGAACCACTGTGTTTGTGCGGCTGTCTCCTCGATGCTGATTGGTGAATGATTTTAAAATTCGGAAATTTATGTGATCATTGGATTGCAGTTTATATTGGTCTCCTTCAGTTTTCTGTGTTTTCTTTCTTGTTGCTGATTGGTGGATATTACTTTTGTGTGAGGGCAGGGGTTGGCGATTTGGGATCTGATGTTCTTGTTAGTGTTTTTTTTTGTGCGAGCAATCTGTATGTGAGAGAGTGGTTGGGAGTTTGATGCTATCGTAACGGTTCATTTTTTGCAAGGGAGGGGTTGGGGGCTTGATGTTATTGTCTCTAACTTTTTAGAGAGGGAGGGGCTGTTGGTTAGGGGTTTGAAGTTCCAGCTGCCATTTTCAGTGTCTGAAATCTATTCATTTTTTTCGTGATGGAGGAGATAGCGGGGTTGTGCTTTGAAAGATTTGGTTCTTTATCGTTTACTTTTTCGTGCAGGGAGCTAATGTATTTTCTTTCAACAAAGCCCATGCTTTTTTTCCTTTATTTAACAGCTATCTGGAGAAGACAAACATCAGCACAAAAATTGCTGGTGAACGCAGCAGGCCAGGCAGCATCTATAAGAAGAGGTACAGTCGACGTTTCGGGCTGAGACCCTTCGTCAGGACTAACTGAAAGAAGAGGTAGTAAGAGATTTGAAAGTGGGAGGGGGAGTATTACCTCTTCTTTCAGTTAGTCCTGACAAAGTGTCTCGGCCCGAAACATCGACTGTACCTCTTCCTATAGATGCGGCCTGGCCTGTGTTCACCAGTACTTTTTATGTTTTGCTTGATCTTCCAGCATCTGCAGATTTCCTCGTGTTTGTGAAGATAAGTATCAGAGTTGTATTGACATGCATACTTTGACAATAAGATGAACCTTTGAACCTTTGAGATACCAGGGTCATACACATTGAATGTTCTATCTTTGTCACCAAAAACAACAATAATGTATAATTAAATGGAGCCATTTAATGTAAAAAGATACATCTATGACATTGAAGAAGAACAGTAAAGTTGGAAAGGGAGGCCTAGCAGAGGATGGCAAGGCCAGCTGACCACAAGACTGGTCAGGGAAAAATATTCATGGAACATAGAGCATGGAACTTAGAACAGGCAGCAAAATAAGACCTTTGGCTCAAGGTGTTCCAAGGTCAATCAATGCCTTTCATGCTTGTTTTGAAAGGGAGAATAAAACTACTGCTGTGAGGATCGCTACAGAACCTGGTAAGGCTCTGAAAACCTGTGCCAACTAACTGGCGGGGGTGCTCAAAGACCTTTTCAATCTCTCACTGCTACAGTCAGAAGTTCCCACCGGCTTTAAAAGGGCAACAATTATACCAGTGGCCAAGAAGAGTAGTGCAAGCTGCCTTAACAACTATTGTCCAACAGCCCTCACATCTACAGTGATGAAGTGCTTTGAGGGTTTGGTCATGGCTAGAATCAACCCTGCCTTAGCAACAACCTGGATCTATCGCCACAATAGCTGGGCACGATCTTGTAGGCTCTTCATGTGGCCTTGGATCTCCTGGAAAATATAAATTCCCAATGCCTACGTCAGAATAGTGTTCATTGACTACAGCTCAGCACTTAACACCATCATTCCCTCACTTCTGATTGAAAAGTTCCAGAACCTGTGCCTCTGTATCTCTCTCTGCAACTGGATCCTTGACTTCCTAAGCGGAAGACCACAATCGGAGCAGATTGGAAATAACATCCCAGCCTTGCTGACAATCAATACTGATGCACCTCAAGGATGTATTGGAAATAACACCTGGAGTATTGTGTGCAGTTTTGGTCCCCTGATCTGAGAAAAGACATCCTTGCCATAGAGGGAGTACGAAGAAGGTTCACCAGATTGATTCCTGGGATGACAGGACTTTCATATGATGAAAGACTGGATCGACTAGGCTTATACTCGCTGGAATTTAGAAGATTGAGGGGGAAATCTTATTGAAACGTATAAAATTCTAAAGGGATTGGACAGGCTAGATGCAAGAAGATTGTTCCCGATGTTGGGGAAGTCCAGAACGAGGGGTCACAGTTTAAGGATAAAGGGGAAGCCTTTCAGGACTGAGATGGGGAAAAACTTACAGAGAGAGGTGAATCTGTAGAATTCTCTGCCACAGGAAACAGTTGAGGCCAGTTCATTGGCTATATTTAAGAGGGAGTTAGATATGGCCCTTGTGGCTAAAGGGATCGGGGGTATGGCGAGAAGGCAGGTACAGGGTTCTGAGTTGAATGATCAGCCATGATCATACTGAATGGCGGTGCAGGCTCGAAAGGCCAAATGGCCTACTCCTGCACCTATTTTCTATGTTTCTATGTGTGCTTAGCCCAGTGCTCTACTCTCCCTACACCCATGATTGTGTGGCATTATTAATGCCATCTATAAATTTGCTGACAACACAACCATTGTTGGCAGACTTTCAGTTGGTGTTGAGATGGCATGGTAGAGTGAGATATACCAGATAATTCAGTGGTGTCATAGTGATAACCTGCATTCAACATCAGTAAGACCAAAGAGCTGATCATGGACTTCAGAAAGGGTTAGATGAGGGAACACACACCAGCCTTGCAGAGGGACCAGAAGTGGAGAGAGTGAACAATTTCCTGAGCAAGTTTCTGGGTGTCAATACCTCTGAGGACCTAACCTGACATATTGATGCAGCTATAACAAAGGCAAGATGTCATTAGAATTTTGAGGAGATTTGGTATATCACCTAAAACACTCGGAAATTTCTACAGTTGTACCACAGAGAGCATTCTGACTGACCCTGTCACTGTCTGATATGGGGGGGGGGGGGAGTCGAAGTAGGCTGCAGAGAGTTGCAAAATTCATCAGCTCCATCATGGCTACTAGCCTCTGTATTATCCAAGACATCTTCCAGGAGTGGTACCTCAAAAAGGCAGTGTCCATCAATAAGGACCCCCCACCACCTAGAAAATCCCTCTTCTCAGGAAGGAAGTATAGAAGCCTGAAGGCACACACTCAACAATTCAGGAACAGCTTCTTCCCCTTTGCCATCTGAATGTACAGGACTTAAAAAAACACAACCTCGCTGTATTTCACTTTACACGCTTATGATGAAAAGGATCAGTCTCTGACATGTCCAATGTTGCCAAGGTTTCTTTCTTTGTGACTCTGCCTGACAGATTGGAAGACAACGGTATTTGGGTTGCAGTAACAGTAGCAGTTATTGTATGTTTTGATTATAGGGATTACCAGTTACGTTGTTGCAGAAAAAAATGCAAAAACAAAAGGCTGCCAGTAGCAGCAGCTGCCTACGGTTACTTATCTAAGGATTACTTTACTCGGAGTCATTATTGCTGCTGAGTAGTTGAAGATTAAACCATTTGTCTGATATTTTCTGAGCCATCTATAGTCATTTCCAGACAATTGGAAGATCTCCCTTGGAAATTCAATCCAGATTAATTACTTAGCCTCTTAGGAATGATGGGAAGATTGCATGCTTTAGATTGGAAACACTGTTATTGGAGGAGGATGTGGTTTTTCTACTGGGGTAGAATCTGTATTATTGAATAATCCTGATGTACCTCTGTATCAATAAAAACAGTATTTTCTGAAATGGTAGCATTACTTTACTCATTTTCTGATACCACCTTTTAGGAGTTCATAATGAAGTTTATTTTTTGGAGTCTGCTGAGTCTCTATAGAAACTTCAAATACTTGTCTTACACACTGAAGATTCCATCTTCGTCACCAGTAACAGCAATCATTTATAATTAGGTGGAGCCATTTAATGTCAAAAGATACATCTATGACATTCAAGAAGAACAGTAAAGTTGGAAACAGGGTCCAAACAGAGGATGGAGAGGGCAGCTGACCACAAGCCTGGTCAGGGAAAAAATATTCATGGAACATAGAGCATGGATCAGAGAACAGATGGCAAAAATACAGGCCTTCAGCCCAAGGTGTGTATTGACCCTTTAATTTACTCCAAGATCAATCTAACTCTCCCCTCCTGCTTCATCCTTCATTTTTCTTTCATCCATGTTCCCTTTAAGAGCATCTTAAATGCTGCTAATCACTCTATCACTATCCCTGGCAGCATGTTCCCCGCACTCAGTGTAAAAATAAACCTACCCCTGATATCCCCCTGTATTTTCCTTCCAACACCTTAAAGGTATGCCCCTTGTATTAACCATTTGCATTCTTGGAAAAGAAAGTTTCTGGCTACCCAATTGATCTATGCCTCTTATTTTGGGCATTTATATCAAGTCGCCTCTCTTTATCCTTCTCTCTAAAGAGAAAAGCCCTAGTTCATTAAAACTCCCCTCATAAGACACGGTCTCTATTCCAGCATCATCCAGGTAAATCTCCCCTGCATCCTCTCGAAAGCTTCCACATCCTTCCTATAATGAGAAGTTTTACATGCAAAAGAAAGACTAAACCAGCAATAAATTTCTAAATGAAAGGGGATTGAGAGAAACTATAATCTAAAAACAAGATATTAAGTAAAATAGGGAGGACATTAGAAAACAAAGGAACATATTTGCATATTATTTATTTATAATGGTAAGAACATCCCATTCTATTGAGTGATTACTAGAAGTTTGTGCAACTGAGTATAATTAGATTAATCTTCCGAAATGACAATTATTTAAATGAGAGACTATTTCCGAACAAGAAGCTGGACTGCTGGCAGGGGGCTTGGCTGTGGAAACGGAGCAGCAGTTGGGCGTGACGGAAAGAGGTCTTGAGTGGGCACATGCGTGAATGTGGTTGCGGAACTTGTTGAGGGAAAGAGAGTGGGGAAGGAGCGGGAATTGCTGGGAGGGGGTCGCGCGGGTCCGGTAATGGCGGACAAGGCGAGGTGGGGGTTGAGGGAAAGAGTGGGATAGGGATTTGGGATCAGAGGTAGGCAGCTGGGGAAAAATGGATTATTGTGAAGGGAGAAATAAAGGGAATGAGGAGTTAGTGAGGGAGCCTCCATCTACAGGAAACAACTCGATTACATCCTCATAAGAACAAAATGACGTAATTGTGTGATTGACACAGAAGCCTACAGCACCTTCAACTCGGTCAGTTCTGACCACAGAGTAGTGTCAATGCAAGTGAGACTGAGCCTGCGGCAACCCAAAGCCACAGGTCCCAAAGAGAAGGTAGACTGGAAGGCATTCTCCTCACAAACTATTCTTCAAGCCCAGTACACAGTGGAGCTGAGAAATCGCTTCGGCTCACTGGAAAGGGGGGAGGAAGAGACTGCCACCGACCGCTACCAATGGCTCATAGACGCACACACAGATGCAACAAAGAGCTTGCCTACTGTGAAGCGAATCAAGATGAGTCGGATCTCGAAACATCCTGATGTCATCGCAGCAAGAAGTGTGGTCAATGCTTGTCATGCTGGATTTAGAAGGAGTGAAACAGAAGAGCTGAGAGACAAGTTCAAGACAGCAAAGAAGAATCTCTTTGCCACCTATGACCGACTGAAGGAAGAGGAACTATCTGACAGGGTTAGAGAGATAGAAGCGGCTAATGAAGACATGCAGCATGGAGAAGCATGGCACCTAGTCAACGAGATCAGTAGATGGAAGAAGTCCCCATCAGGTCAACTAAGTGGTAAAACAGCAGAGGACTGTGTCCTGACATGGTTTACCCACTTTAAGAACCTGCTGGGAAGCCCTCCGATCACAGAAGAAGAAGAGGACATACCCATGGTACTAATGCAAGTCGATATCGATGACGGCCCATTCACCATTGAGGAACTGAAGAAGGCCAAATATGCACTCAAACAGGGCAGGAGTGCTGGACCAGATGGGATACCACCAGATGTCCTGAAGAACTGCGACCTGGACGACATCTTGCTGGACATATGTAATATGGCACTGATGAAAGGCGACAAACCAGAACAATGGTCACTCTCAAACATTATCCCAGTCCCCAAGTCTGGATCCCTCACAAAGACAGATAACTACCGCGGTATCAGCTTGATCTTAGCAAAATTATACAATCGGATGATCTAGAACAGGATTCGCACCACCATTGACCCTAAGCCAAGATTCAATCAGAATGGTTTTCGGCAGAAGCGCACAACAGTAATGCAAATACTTGCTCTCCGTAGGATCATTGAGGAAGTCAAGAAGAACAACCTACCAGCCGTGCTTACTTACATCAATTTTCGCAAAGCTTTTGACTTCATTCACCGAGGTAAAATGCTGAAGATCCTGAAAGCTTACGGAGTGCCAGACCGTCTACTGAGAGCAACAGAGTCCAGCTATACTAAAACCATGGTGAAAGATGTATCACCAGACGGTGAAACAGCAGTGTTCGAGCTCCTGGCTGGAGTGCTGTAAGGAGACACTCTGGCACCCTACATCTTTATAATCATACTTGATTACGCTCTGCGTCAAGCTACCAAAGGTCATGACAAGCTTGGTCTTACCATAAAACCATGGCGAACCAAAAGGCTTAAACCAGTAACGCTCACAGATCTCAATTTTGCAGATGACATAGTCCTGCTCTCTGACCAGATGGAGGAAGCACAGCAGCTACTGACAAAAGTGGAAATTGAGTGCAATAAAGTTGGACTTCACCTAAACGCCAAAAAGACAGAGTACATGGCGTTTAACTGTGACGAAGGTACTCTCAGCTCTGTAGAGAAAGTTCAGAGAAGGACATAAAGATACGGAAGGCGCTGGCGTGGAGGGCTATGAACGACACGAAGGAAATCTGGAAGTCAAACCTGACCAGAGGGCTTAAAGAGAGCAACATACATCAAAGTTGCTGGTGAACGCAGCAGGCCAAGCAGCATCTATAGGAAGAGGTGCAGTTGACGTTTCAGGCCAAGACCCTTCGTCAGGACTAACTGAAGGAAGAGTGAGTAAGGGATTTGAAAGCTGGAGGGGGAGGGGGAGATGCAAAATGATAAGAGAAGACAGGAGGGGGAGGGATAGAGCTGAGAGCTGGACAGGTGATAGGCAAAAGGGGATACGAGAGGATCATGGGACAGGAGGTCCGGGAAGAAAGACAAGGGGGGGGTGACCCAGAGGATGGGCAAGAGGTATATTCAGAGGGACAGAGGGAGAAAAAGGAGAGTGAGAGAAAGAATGTGTGCATAAAAATGAGTAACAGATGGGGTACGAGGGGGAGGTGGGGCCTTAGCAGAAGTTAGAGAAGTCGATGTTCATGCCATCAGGTTGGAGGCTACCCAGACGGAATATAAGGTGTTGTTCCTCCAACCTGAGTGTGGCTTCATCTTTACAGTAGAGGAGGCCGTGGATAGACATGTCAGAATGGGAATGGGATGTGGAATTAAAATGTGTGGCCACTGGGAGATCCTGCTTTCTCTGGCGGACAGAGCGTAGATGTTCAGCAAAGCGGTCTCCCAGTCTGCGTCGGGTCTCACCAATATATAAAAGGCCACATCGGGAGCACCGGACACAGTATATCACCCCAGTCGACTCACAGGTGAAGTGATGCCTCACCTGGAAGGACTGTTTGGGGCCCTGAATGGTGGTAAGGGAGGAAGTGTAAGGGCATGTGTAGCACTTGTTCCGCTTACACGGATAAGTGCCAGGAGGGAGATCAGTGGGGAGGGATGGGGGGGACGAATGGACAAGGGAGTTGTGTAGGGAGCGATCCCTGTGGAATGCAGGGGGGGGGAGGGAAAGATGTGCTTAGTGGTGGGATCCCGTTGGAGGTGGCGGAAGTTACGGAGAATAATATGTTGGACCCGAAGAGAGGATTTGCATAGCAGTCATAGAGTCCATTCTCACGTATGGATGCGAGACGTGAACACTCACCAAGACGATGTGAAAGTCTCTAGATGGTTGCTATACACGAATGCTCCGGATGGCTCTTGATGTGAGTTGGCAACAGCACATGACGAACGTCGAGCTCTATAACAACCTACCGATGCTCACCACTAAAATCGAGGTGAGAAGACTGCAACTAGCAGGGCACTGCCTATGCCACCCCGAGCTACCTGCCAGCCTAGTCATCATATGGGAGCCCAAGCACGGGAGGATGAACCCTGGGCACCCTCCCAAGACTATGGTCAACACGCTCCTAGAAGACAGCGGCGTGGCTAATGTAGATGAATTGAACACACTGATGAGGGAGAGGAAGAAGTGGAGAGTCCATCATCGTGCCCGACGCCAGCCCCCTAGGTCTGAGCTGACGTAGTAGTAGTAGCAGTAGTAGAGGGGACGGATGAAGGAAAACCGAGACAAAGGGAACAAAAGATTAAGAAATGACAGTGGAGAGAGCTCTGAAAGTGAGGAAGATAAGTTCAGAGAGAAAGTGTCACATGAAGAAAATTAACCCATTTGTGCTAACAACAACTCTGGCAAATAAGATAGGGGAAATAGTATTTGCAAAAGTCCTTAATAATGGCAACCTACTGGTAAGATGTGCGAATGAGGAACAACTTGAGAAAGCACTCAAGCTAAAAGAGATAAGAAAATGCAAGGTGGAATACACAGGGAGGGTGGGAGCACAAAATGGCGGTGGATGTAAAGGAGTGATCTTGGGGGTACCAATGGGTATAAATATGGAGGAGTTAAAGAGGAATATCAAAGGAGGAAGAGTAATGAATGTTCAAAGACAGAAAACAACAAAGGAGGGAGTGAAAAAGGAAAGTGAAACAGTATTCATCAAAGTTGCTGGTGAATGCAGCAGGCCAGGCAGCATCTCTAGGAAGAGGTACAGTCGACATTTCAGGCCAAGACCCTTCATCAGGACTAACTGAAGGGAGAGTTAGTAAGAGATTTGAAAGTGGGAGGGGGAGGGGGAGATCCAAAATGATAGGAGAAGACAGGAGGGGGAGGGATGGAGCCAAGAGCTGGACAGGTGATTGGCAAAGGGGATATGAGAGGATCATGGGACAGGAGGCCCGGGGTGAAAGAAAGGGGGAGGGGGGAAGCCCAGAGGATGGGCAAGGGGTATAGTCAGAGGGACAGAGGGAGAAAAAGAAGAGTGAGAGAAAGAATGTGTGTATAAAGATAAATAACGGATGGGGTACGAGAGGGAGGTGGGGCATTAGCGGAAGTTAGAGAAGTCAATGTTCATGCCATCAGGTTGTAGGCTACCCAGACGGAATATAAGGTGTTGTTCCTCCAACCTGAGTGTGGCTTCATCTTTACAGTAGAGGAGGCCGTGGATAGACATGTCAGAATGGGAATGGGACGTGGAATTAAAATGTGTGGCCACTGGGAGATCCTGCTTTCTCTGGTGGACAGAGCGTAGGTGTTCAGCAAAACGATCTCCCAGTCTGCGTCGGGTCTCGCCAATATATAGAAGGCCACATCGGGAGGACCGGATGCAGTATATCACCCCAGCCGACTCACAGGTGAAGTGTCGCCTCACTGGAAGGACTGTCTGGGGCCCTGAATGGTGGTAAGGGAGGAAGTGTAAGGGCATGTGTAGCACTTGTTTCGCTTACAAGGATAAGTGCCAGGAGGGAGATCAGTGGGGAGGGATGGGGGGGACGAATGGACAAGGGAGTCGCGTAGGGAGCGATCCCTGCGGAAAGCGGGGGGGGGGGGAAGGGAAAGATGTGCTTAGTGGTGGGATCCCATTGGAGGTGGTGGAAGTTACGGAGAATAATATGTTGGACCCGGAGGCTGGTGGGGTGGTAGGCGAGGACCAGGGGAACCCTATTTCTAGTGGGGTGGTGGGAGGATGGAGTGAGAGCAGGTGTGCGTGAAATGGGGGAGATGCGTTTGAGAGCAGAGTTGATGGTGGAGAAAGGGAAGCCCCTTTCTTTAAAAAAGGAGGACATCTCCCTCGTCCTGGAATGAAAAGCCTCATCCTGAGAGCAGATGCGCAGAGACAGAGGAATTGCGAGGAGGGGATGGCATTTTGCTGTGGCGGAGACGGAGGCGGATGGAGACGATCAACTCTGCTCTCAAACGCATCTCCCTCATTTCAAGCACATCTGCTCTCACTCCATCCTCCCGCCACCCCACTAGGAATAGGGTTCCCCTGGTCCTCACCTACCACCCCACCAGCCTCCGGGTCCAACATATTATTCTCCGTAACTTCCGCCACCTCCAACGGGATCCAACCACTAAGCACATCTTTCCCTTCCCCTCTCTCTCTCTGCTTTCCGCAGGGATCGCTCCCTACGCGACTCCCTTATCCATTCGTCCCCCCCATCCCTCCCATCCTGTCCCATGATCCTCTCATATCCCCTTTGCCAATCACCTGTCCAGCTCTTGGCTCCATCCCTCCCCCTCCTGTCTTCTCCTATCATTTTGGATCTCCCCCTCCCCCTCCCACTTTCAAATCTCTTACTAACTCTTCCTTCAGTTAGTCCTGACGAAGGGTCTCGGCCTGAAACATCGACTGTACCTCTTCCTAGAGATGCTGCCTTGCCTGCTGCGTTCACCAGCAACTTTGATGTGTGTTGCTTGAATTTCCAGCATCTGCAGAATTCCTGTTGTTTGTGAAACAGTATTGATTGAATTTGAAGAAGAAGAGTGCCAAGGAAGGTGTTTCTGGGTTTCATGAATTTCCCAGTAACGGTGTATGTGCCAAAGCCATTGAGGTGCTATAATTGTCAAAGGTTTGGACACGTAGCTAAAAACTGTAAAAGGCAGAGGAGATGTGCTAGATGTGGGGGTGATCATGAATATGGAAAGTGCGGAACAGGAGTTCAACCAAAATGCTGCAATTGTGGAGGAGCTCATAGTGTTGCATATAGTGGGTGTGAGGTTATGAGACGGGAGAATAAAATTCAAGAAATAAGATTGAAAAGAAAGATCACTTATGCAGAAGCTGTGAGAATGTCAAGAGAACAGAATAATGCTCCTAATGAACAAGGAGCAATAAGGAAGTAAGGGAGAACCTCACTAATCAGTCAAGCCAGAAAGTGTTATGGGTTGGTTAATATTAATTATGGTGATCCTTTTGCAATGGAATGCAAAGAGCTTACTGGCCAATAGCCAGGAATTCAAGTAGTTTATTAAAGATATAGTTGTAAAACCGGATGTAGAGTGTATTCAGGAAACTTGGTTGAAACCAACTTTAGACTTTGTGGTATATGGGTATACAATGATAAGGAAAGAGAGAAATCTAGGGGGAGGAGGGGGTTGTGCTATGTTAATCAAGCAAATTATACTCTATAGGGTACTGGAAAAAGGAGATGATTAGGAATACGTAGTGGTTCAAGTGTGGGAGAGAGGGGAGGGAGTGGTTATAATTAACTACTACAATCCATGTAAAAGGTTGGATTTGGACGGCCTATTAAGGATACAAGGACAAAACAGACATAAAGTAGTGTAGTGTGCAGATTATAATGCTCACAGCTCAACATGGGGGGATCCGATTACAGATTCAAATGGAAAGGTAATTGAAGATTTGGTGGAAGAAAGGGGTTTGGTGTGTATGAATGATGGTAGAGGAACAAGGATAAACATAACAGCAGGAACTGAGTCAGTGTTAGATATTACGTTAGTGTCTAATACCTTGGCTGGCATTAGTAACTGGGGAGTTTGGACTGCTTCAGCAGTCCGCAGTGATCACTACCCAGTTTTATGTTCAGTGGGTGAAGGGGTTGAAGTAAGACCAGGTGGTGTAATCCCAAAGTGAGTGTTTGGAAAAGCAGATTGGGGTAAGTTCCAGAAGCTGAGTGAAGAAGCGTTGACAAAGATTGACATTTCTGGAAATATAGATGAATTAAATAGGTGACTTCAGCAATTATCATGGCAGTAGAAGGATCTATACCCAGGAGTAAAAAATAGGATGAATAGAAAACTGGTATCATGGTGGACAGAGGAATGTTGTCAGGCTGTAAAAAACAGAAATAGAGCATTCAGGCTAGTTAAAAGAACCCATAATATGCAGCATTTGATTCAATATAAGAAAGCACAGGCAGTGGTGAGAAGAACTACTGTATACGTCAAGCTAAAAGGGCAATTTGGAGGAGTTTTTGCAACAAAATAGGAAGAACAACACCTGTGGAAGAGGTATGAGGAATGATTAAGAGGATGGGGGGGGGGGAGATAGAAGGGAATGGGAATATCCAGTAATGATATCTGAGGAGGAAACAGCAGTCTCCAGTAGGGATAAGGCTGAGATCATGGCCAAGTTATTTGTACAGATACACAGCTCAGAAAATTTGTCTGAAGAAGGGAGAAGGAGAAGGGAAAGAACAACGAGTCAACGCCCAGGTGTGTTAAACAAGAGGGAAGAAACAGATGATATGATTGATGCAAACACAAGGAAATCTGCAGATGCTGGAATTTCAAGCAACACACATAAAAGTTGCTGGTGAATGCAGCAGGCCAGGCAGCATCTCTAGGAAGAGGTACAGTCGACATTTAGGGTCGAGACCCTTCGTCAGGACTAACTAAAAGAAGAGCTAGTAAGAGATTTGAAAGTGGGAGGGGGAGAGGGAGATCCAAAATGATAGGAGAAGACAGGAAGGGGGAGAGATGGAGCCAAGAGCTGGACAGTTGATTGGCAAAAGGGATATGAGAGGATCACGGGACAGGAGGCCCGGGGTGAAAGAAAGGGGGAGGGGGGAAGCCCAGAGGATGGGCAAGGAGTATAGTGAGAGGGACAGAGTGAGAAAGAGGAGAAAGAGAGAAAGTATATATGTGTATGTATATATATATATATATATATATATAAAATATATACATTTGTCCCATGATCCCCTCATATCCCTTTTGCCAATCAACAGTCCAGCTCTTGGCTCTATCCCTCCCCCTCCTGACTTCTCCTATCATTTGGGATCTCCCCCTCCCCCTCCCACTTTCAAATCTCTTATTAGTTCTTCTTTCAGTTAGTCCTGACGAAGGGTCTTGGCCCGAAACGTCGACTGTACCTCTTCCTAGAGATGCTTCCTGGCCTGCTGCGTTCACCAGCAACGTTTATGTGTGTTGCTTGATATAAATGATGATCCATTTACGTTGGCAGAAATGGTGAGAGCAATAAAGAGATCAAGACCAACCTCCCCAGGGAAAGATCTGATTTGCTATGTTATGCTAAAACATCTAGGAGAAGGAACGCTCTTGAAGTTGCTGCATGGGAGGAGGGCAGATTTCCAAGTGCATGGAAAGAAAGTAGTAGTAATTCCAATAAGCAAACCTAGCAAGGATCCGTCAAAACCCACTAGCTACAGACCAATAGTATTAACATTAAATATATGTAAGATAATGGAAAGGATGATAACAGAAAGGTTATCATATGAGCTTGAGAAGAGGGGAATGCTGGCAAATTATCAGAGTGGTTTTATGAAAGGAAGGAATTCCATGGACTCAGTGATAAGGTTAGAGACTGAAATAGGGAAGGCCCAGGCAAATAAAGAGTCAGTAGTTGTAGTGTTTTTTGACATTGAAGAAGTCTATGATATGATGTGGAAGGAAGGATTGTTAATTAAACTGCACAAGATTGGGGTTGGTGGAAGAGTTTTTAATTGGATTAAAGATTTTTTGTTTGGTAGAAAAATTCAAGTTCGGATTGGATCAGAATTATCAGAACAGTACACAGTGGAAAATGGCACACCTCAAGGTAGTGTGATTAGCCCGTTACTTTTCATCATTATGATCAATTATGTCTTCACAAAGGTACCAGTGGACGTAGGTAGGTCACTATTTGCGGATGATGGGGCCTTGTGGAAAAGAGGCAGGAACATGGAGCATATAATCAGGAAACTACAAGGAGCAATTGATGAAGTGGTGGAGTGGGGTTATGGTTGAGGATGTAGATTTTCAATAGAAAAAACTCAAACTGTATTTTTCACCAGGAAATGAATTGAGGTAGGAAAGAAGTTAAGGATGTATGGGATTGAATTAGAAAGGGTTGGATCATTAAAATTCCTGGGAGTTATATTTGATTCACGATTAACATGAGCAGACCATATCAGGAAAGTTGAGGAGAAATGTAAAAAAGTAATAAATGTGATGAGATGTTTGACTGGTAGGGAATGGGGAGCAAGTTGTTCAGCGTTGAAGGGAATGTATGTGGCTTTAGTAAGATCTGTGTTGGACAATGGAAATATAGCATATGGATCAGCAGCTAGGTTTCTTATAAGGAAACTGGATGTGATTCAGGCTCAGGCTTTGAGAGTGTGCAGTGGGGCTTTTAAAACATCACCAGTATCAGCCCTACAGGTAGAAATAGGAGTAATGCCTTTGGATCTAAGAAGGATGCAATTGATGGCAAACTACTGGGCTAATTTGCAGGGGCACAATGATTCTCACCCTGAAAAAGGAGTGTTACAGGAGTGCTGGGAAAATAGGAGGTTTCAGAGGGATACGTTTAGTCGAGTAGGGAATGATATTGCTAAAGAATGTGGAGTGTTTGATCTAAGGATAAGTCCTTCAGTAGTTTATCCAGTTGTAGCTCCATGGAAGCTTGTGTGCCCTGACATAGACTGGCATTTGTTAGAGGTAAAAAGGAAAGGAAAATATAAAACTGATTTGGTAAGTGCATTTAACTGTCATGTGATGGAAAAGTATAGTGATTATACTCAGATTTATACGGATGGTGCTAAGGAACCTGAAACAGGAGTGACAGGGTTTGGGGTGGCTATACCAGCAAAAGAAATTGGAATCAGCAGAAGAACATCTAATAAGTTAGGGGTGTTTACAGTGGAGATGCTGGCAGTGTTGGTTGCGTTGCAATGGGTGCAGAAAGCCAGACAAGCCAAAGCATTGATATGTTCAGATTCATCCTCAGTTCTAGCAAGTTTAAGGTCTTTTCACACAAACAGTCGGCAAGATGTACTTTATGAAGTCCTTCAGTTAGTTACAAGAATTGCAAATCAGGGAGGTCAGGTAAAGTTTCTATGGGTTCCAGCACATGTAGGGGTGAAGGGGAATGACAGGGCGGATGAGTTGGCAAAGAGGGCATTAAAGAAAGAAAATATAGAAATGCATATTAGTATCAGTAAAGCAGAGGTTAAGTGTGTAATCTGGGGGAAAAAAAATCAACCAAATGTGGCAAGAAAAATGGGACAGGGAGGGGAAAGGGAGGCATTTATATCAAATACAAAAAAGTGTTGCAGGTAGTAGGGTAGGTAGTGGATACAGAAGAGAGGAAATTGTGTGGACTAGGTTAAGGCTGGGGCACTGTGCATTAAACAAAACATTGAAAATGATAGGGAAACACCAGAAAGGATTGTGTGAGGAATGTCAGGAAGAGGAGTCAATAGAACATGTAGTTCTGACTTGCAGGAAGAATGGGATACAGAGAGAGATGATGAGAATTAATCTAAGGGAATCAGGTGTGCAAGAATTCACATTAAAAGGGTTGCTGGGCGTGGGTGAGAGAGCACAGCTCAGGGTATGTTTAGCTTTCTTAAGGGTTTTTTTTATAGGATATGAAGGATAAGCAGGAATAGGGTACTAGGATGGCCAAAGATGGGAGGATAAAGTGTAGGTTAGGGTGTGTGTGTGTGTGTGTGTGTGTGTGTGTGAGAGATTGGATGAAGGGATTTAGAACGTAAATCCATTGCACGTTCCGGAGCGGAAGGTGGCGGTAACGCACCATTAAGCTGGATACCAACTGCCGTAAAACTAGACGGAGAAGAAGAACAAGAAGCTGTTTGTTCAGTTATTTAAAAATGGCAGGCTTGTAGAAAGAACCACCAGTGATCTGACATAACATGAGCCCATTATTTGGCTGACCTGGCGAAACCGGTTTGAACTAGGCTGATTTGGGAAAGAACAAAAGAAGTTGTTTTAGGCCCAAATATACTACTTGGGCCCTTGGGCCAGATCCAAAGAGAAGTCAATGAGCCTTAGCAAACAAAATGGCAAGATTATCGCTTGATCGGATAAGGAAAAGGATATGAATGGAGGATGTCGAGATACAGTGACAACTCTGGAGACTACCCATCACAGAAGCGGATAACCCCATATCAGAAACATGGAGATTACTACGGGATCAGGAGGAATACCTGGCCATCATAGAATCCTGTCCCAGGTAGTATCTTTCCTACTTTGACTGTTTAGGGAGTGTCAGGGAAATCCAGTAGTGTGTGCACAGGTAGTTAGTTTTGTAACTTCATGTGCTTGTTGTTAACTGAACCAATAAAGGTATTTGTCAGGTAATAGAAATTCTTATTGTGCCTAATTAGTCACTATTGTTGAGGATTAATAGCTAAACATTCCCTAAGAAACAGTTATGCATAGGTACATTCTTCTCCACATCCTTAAGAATAGAATAGAAAGTAGAGAGAGGATAACCTCAGATACTTGCTATTTTCCTAGAAGGGACAAAATAATGAGATATTTAATTCCCAATCCTCTTCACCCTGAAACCACATCTCTGTAATGGCCACTAAATCATACCCCTTTGTACTGATTTGCGCCACAATTCACTGACCTTGTTTTGAATACTATGGGCTTTCAAATAAAGTGCCTTTACACTTCTGGTGCTTTTAAAATCTTGTAATCTTTTACTCTTCAGTATTCCACTTTTCTTCACTCCACTCTTACCTTTCTCTTTTTTATCTTTTGCTTTTACTTTATCTTTATCTGCACTTTTCTTTTTTACTTTAACTGTACTTCTCCAATCTATTGAACCCACCCCCACCCCCCGACTATTTAGTTTAAAGCCCTGTCCACAGCCCTAGCTGAGCAATTCGCTTGTATCTCGTTCATGTGGAGCCCGTTCCTTTGGTACAGTTCCCTCCCTCCCCAATACTGGTGCCAATTTCCCATGAATTTAAACCTACTTCTTCCACACCAATCCTTGAGCCCATGCACTTAACTCTTTGATCTTCTTGACCCTATGTCAATTTGTGTGTAACTCAGGTAGTAATCCAGAGATTACTGCCTTTTTGCTTCTGCTTTTTAATTTACTCCCTAGCTGCTCAAATTCCTCGTTCTGCCTATGTCATTGGTACCCACATGGACCACGACAACTGGATCTTTCCCCTCCCACTGCAAATTCCTCAGCAGGTCAGATAAGACGTCCTGAATCTGGACAACAGGCAGGCAACACAGCCTTTGGAATGCTCTATCCTCGCGACAGAGAACTTCGTTTTTTTCCCTTGACTCTACTATCCTCAATTACCACTACATTTCTCTTCTCCCTCCCCCTTATTAAATAGCCCCCTGAACTACAGGTTCACCATCGTGAATGTGAAGTTCCCCTCAGGCACATGAAGAATCAAAACGGGACTACGAGGAACATCCTCTTTAACTGGTATTATATTTTCTATTCTTTGACTCTTCATGGAAGGTCAGGAAAACTTAGCAGGGATGCACAAAGCTATTTGGTTGTGCAAGTTCACGTGTGCTTCAGTTGAGACAATAAGGGTACTTATAAGTAAATACAGATTCTCTCTGTGCGTCTCTGATCATTATCACATGGAATGATTCTTGTAACAAGAGATATCACAATGCTCATCATTTGACTGGTGGGTTCTTCTGGTGGAGTACTCTCTATCCCAAAATTTACAAACCTCTGAAATCTGAAACCTGTTTGAGTGCTGCTATAGTATCACCAATGGAAAAATTCCACAAGGTGCTGGGAAGTTTCCCAGCCGATGCACAACAGGCCTCTGCATGCCATAGTCAGTTCTAAGAAGTGACATCACACATATAATGAATTCAGCAGCACTGAAGTGAATATTAACTACTTAATGGTATGTCGATTATGAAACAAGCAAAGAACGAGCAACAGATAAATAGAAGGGTAGGTCAAATGGAGCGGCCTGTGAAAAGCGGCCAGTGAGTGAGTGGGCCAGTGAAGGAATGGAGCTTTGAGGCTTTGACTCGAGAGGCTTCGATGAGAAGAGGCGGAGGACAAGCTTGCTCGCAGTTAGTCTTTACAATGCCTCCTGAGACGGTGATGTGCCTCTCATGTGAGATGTGGCAGTCTTGGGGGAACGCCCCTCTCCCGCAGAGTCACACCTGCCAGAAGTGCATACGGCTGGGTGATCTGGAAGACCGTGTAAGGAATCTGGAGCTGCAGCTGGATGACCTTCGACTCATAAGGGAGAATGAGGCAGTCATAGATGAGAGCACAGGGAGGTAGTCACACTTAAGCTGTCGGAAGCAGGTCGTTGGGTGACAGTCAGAGGGGGGAAAGCGAAGGTGAGCAGACAGGTAGTTCAGAGCACCCCTGTAGCCATTCCCCTGAATAATAAGTTTACCATCCTCGATACTGTTGGCGGGGACGACCGACCAGGTGTGAGCCATGATAGCAGGGCCTTCGGCACTGAGTCTGACCCTGTGGTGCAGAAGGGAGGGACGGAGAAAAGGAGAGCTGTCGTCATTGGAGAGGCTATAGTCAGGGGAGCAGACAGGAGATTTTGTGGACGTGAGAAGGACACCCGCATGGTTTGTTGCCTCCCGGGTGCCAGGGTCCGGGATGTCTCTGACCGCATGCATGACATCTTGGTACGAGAGGGAAAACAACCAGAAGTCGTGATACATGTAGGGATCAACAACATAGGCAGGAAGAGGGATGAGGTGAGTATCGGGAACTAGGCAGAAGGCTGAAGAACAGGACCTCAAGGGTGGCGTTCACAGGATTGCTGCCAGTGCAACGTGACAGTAATTGTAAGAATTGGAGGAGATGGCAGTTGAACGTGTGGCTGAGGAGTTGGTGCAGGGAGCAGGGTTTTAGATTTTTGGATCATTGGGATCTCTTCTGGGGAAGGTGGGACCTGTACAGATTGGATGGGTTGCACCTGAACTCGAGGGGGAGCAATATCCTTGCAGGTAGGTTTGCTCAGATGGTTCGGGAGGGTTTAAACTAATTTGCAAGAGGGATGGGACCCAGAGCGATAGAGCAGTGAAAGAAGTGCATGGAGTAAAGCCAGATCTAACATACAGAGAGGCTTTGAGGAAAGAGAAGCAGAATAAACGGTGTAAAGACGGTAAGGTAGAAGGGCTGAAGTGTGTGTACCTCAATGCAAGAAGCATCAGGAACAAAGGTGATGATTTGAGAGCTTGGATACATACATGGAATTATGATGTAGTGGCCATTACAGAGACTTGGCTGGCACCAGGGCAGGAATGGATTCTCAATATTCCTGGATTTCAGTGCTTTAAAAGGGATGGTGGGGGGAAGGGGAGGAGGGGTGGCATTACTGGTCAGGGATACTATTATGGCTACAGAAAGGGTGGGTAAT
Organism: Mobula hypostoma; assembly: GCF_963921235.1. Classification (NCBI taxonomy): domain Eukaryota; kingdom Metazoa; phylum Chordata; class Chondrichthyes; order Myliobatiformes; family Myliobatidae; genus Mobula; species Mobula hypostoma. The sequence goes on from NC_086108.1 coordinate 101,453,490, forward strand.
GTAGCAGGATCCTCTTTTGAGTCACTATGGGTGGAAGTCAGGAACAGGAAGGGAGCAGTTACTCTATTGGGGTTTTTCTATAGGCCCCCTGGTAGCAGCAGAGATACAGAGGAGCAGATTGGGAGGCAGATTTTGGAAATGTGCAAAAATAACAGGGTTGTTATCATGGGTGACTTTAACTTCCCTAATATTGATTGGCACCTGATTAGTTCCAAGGGTTGAGATGGGGCAGAGTTTGTTAAGTGTGTCCAGGATGGATTCCTGTCACAGTATGTGGACAGGCCGACTAGGGGGAATGCCATACTAGATCTAGTACTAGGTAATGAATCGGGTCAGGTCAGAGATCTCTCAGTGGGTGAGCATTTGGGGAACAGTGACCACCGCTCCCTAGCCTTTAGCATTATCATGGAAAAGGATAGAATCAGAGAGGACAGGAAAATTTTTAATTGGGGAAGGGCAAATTATGAGGCTATAAGGCTAGAACTTGCGGGTGTGAATTGGGATGATGGTTTTGCAGGGAAATGTACTATGGACATGTGGTCGATGTTTAGAGATCTCTTGCAGGATGTTAGGGATAAATTTGTCCCGGTGAGGAAGATAAAGAATGGTAGGGTGAAGGAACCATGGGTGACAAGTGAGGTGGAAAATCTAGTCAGGTGGAAGAAGGCAGCATACATGAGGTTTAGGAAACAAGGATCAGATGGGTCTATTGAGGAATATAGGGTAGCAAGAAAGGAGCTTAAGAAGGGGCTGAGAAGAGTAAGAAGGGGGCATGAGAAGGCCTTGGCGAGTAGGGTAAAGGAAAACCCCAAGGCATTCTTTAGTTAGGTGAAGAACAAAAGGATGATAGGAGTGAAGGTAGGACCGATTCGAGATAAAGGTGGGAAGATGTGCCTGGAGGCTGTGGAAGTGAGAGAGGCCCTCAATGAATACTTCTCTTCGGTATTCACCTGTGAGAGGGAACTTGATGATGGTGAGGACAATGAGTGAGGTTGACGTTCTGGAGCATGTTGATATTAAGGGAAAGGAGGTGTTGGAGTTGTTAAAATACATTAGGACGGATAAGTCCCTGGGGCCTGACGGAATATTCCCCAGGCTGCTCCACGAGGCAAGGGAAGAGATTGCTGAACCTCTGGCTAGGATCTTCATATCCTCGTTGTCCATAGGAAGGGTACCGGAGGATTGGAGAAAGGCAAATGTTGACCCCTTGTTCAAAAAAGGTAGTGGGGATAGTCTGGTTAATTATAGACCAGTGAGTCTTACGTCTGTGGTGGGAAAGCTGTTGGAAAAGATTCTTAGAGATAGGATCTATAGGCATTTAGAAAATCATGGTTTGATCAGGGACAGTCAGCATGGCTTTGTGAAGGGCAGATTGTGTCTAACAAGCCTGATAGAGTTCTTTGAGGAGGTGACCAGGCATGTAGATGAGGGTAGTGCAGTGGATGTGATCTATATGGATTTTAGTAAGGCATTTGACAAGGTTCCACACGGTAGGCTTATTCAGAAAGTCAGAAGGCATGGGATGCAGGGAAGTTTGGCCAGGTGGATTCAGAATTGGCTTACCTGCAGAAGGCAGAGGGTGGTGGTGGAGGGAGTACATTCAGATTGGAGGATTGTGACTAGTGGTGTCCCAGAAGGATCTGTTCTGGGACCTCTACTCTTCGTGATTTTTATTAATGACCTGGATGTTGGGGTAGAAAGGTGGGTTGGCAAGTTTGCAGACGACACAATGGTTGGTGGTGTTGTGGATAGTGTAGAGCATTGTCGAAGATTGCAGAGAGACATTGATAGGATGCAGAATTGGGTTGAGAAGTGGCAGATGGAGTTCAACCCGGAGAAGTGTGAGGTGGTACACTTTGGAAGGACAAACTCCAAGGCAGAGTACAAAGTAAATGGCAGGGTACTTGGTAATGTGGAGGAGCAGAGGGATCTGGGGGTACATATCCATAGATCCCTGAAAGTTGCCTCACAGGTGGATAGGGTAGTTAAGAAAGCTTATGGGGTGTTAGCTTTCATAAGTCGAGGGATAGAGTTTAAGAGTCGCGATGTAATGATGCAGCTCTATAAAACTCTGGTTAGGCCACACTTGGAGTACTGTGTCCAGTTCTGTTCGCCTCACTATAGGAAGGATGTGGAAGCATTGGAAAGGGTACAGAGGAGATTTACCAGGATGCTGCCTGGTTTAGAGAGTATGCATTATGATCAGAGATTAAGGGAGCTAGTGCTTTACTCTTTGGAGAGAAGAAGGATGAGAGGAGACATGATAGAGGTTTACAAGATATTAAGAGGAATAGATAGAGTGGACAGCCAGTGCCTCTTCCCCAGGGGACCACTGCTCAGTACAAGAGGACAAGGCTTTAAGGTAAGGGGTGGGAAGTTCAACGGGGATATTGGAGGAAGGTTTTTTACTCAGAGAGTGGTTGCTACGTTGAATGCACTGTCTGAGTTAGTGGTGGAGGCTACACTAGTGAAATTTAAGAGATTGCTAGACAGGAATATGGAGGAATTTAAGGTGGGGGGTTATATGGGAGGTAGGGTTTAAGGGTCAGCACAACATTGTGGGCTGAAGGGCCTGTATGGTACTGTACTATTCTATGTTCTATGTTCTACGTTCAACCTGTACTAATCTCTCAGAGCTGCTATTGGAGTTTGTCAGACCGGCAGAGAATGAATGAGGCCCACAACCTCTCCCACCCAAGGGCAGAAAGTTGTTGGTGAATTCTGAAGTCAGAGTTCTGTGTGCGCAGGAGGAATGAGTCCCGATGTGCCCCCGAATTCATGAATCAGTGAGGTTGGGGTTTGATGCCAGGGATCAAGGCCCAAGTGTTGAATCAGAAGTCTGTGGATGTTATTTGTTAATGGAAATGACACTGTTAATTGTCTGTCAATCTGTCAATTTCATTATTACCCCTCGACATCTGTCAATTTCAATGTACATATCAAAGGTTTCAAAGGTACAATTTAATGTCAGAGAAATGTATATAATATACACCCTAAAATGCTTTCTCTTCGCAACCATCCACAAAAACAGAGGGGTGCCCCAAAGAATGAATGACAGTCAAATGTTAGAACCCCAAAGTACCCCCCAGCTCCCCCTCACATGCGTAAGTGGCAACAAGCAACAATACCCCCCTCCCCCCACCGGCAAAAAAAAGCATTGGCAACAGCCACCGAGCACTCAAGTGTGAGCAAAGCAACAGCAAAGACACAGACTTGCAGTTACCCCAAAGACATCGTGCTTCACCCAGTATTCGACATACCACAGGTTTTCTCTCTCTCCCTAATGGGCACATAACCATGGATATTCCGACTCCCCCGACGATACACGCGTCTCCTGTTGTGACACTGGCCCTCGATCCTCCCATCTTCAGAGCCCAGAAATTCTCGGCTTCCAAATCTGAGCTGGACTGTTTAGCTGAGCCCTTGGCGTGCCAAACAATGGCCGATTAGGAAACCCCGAGAACGGGTCCCATTCCCGCAAAGAACCATAGTCAGCATGTAACTCCAGGTCAGGGTCTTCAAAAGAACCCTGAAAGGGAAAAATAAGGATATTAAAGATGGAAATATTGTTGTTTCCGAAGATGCATGCAAATAAACATGTGACAAATAAACTTGAATCTTAAATCTTGATGGATATTCTAAGAAAATTCAAAGTAAATTTAAAGCCATGTTACCTCTCCTCCTATTCATATGAAGTCAGAAATGATCTATCAATGGAATTAGCAAATTTTAATCCATTCAGTTTAACTCTGTCCAATATGTCATTGAAAGTCAAGTAATTCACTTGGATAACTTCCACAAATGTCTTCAGTTATTTTATTCTGTCTGGTATCTTAAGTCATTTTTAAACTTATGGTGTCACAAGAAGAATTTAGGAACTCCATACTTCATAAACCATTTACTTTTCTATTTGTTAGAATGCTTCGGATCCGATCACTTCGACTGATCTTGGATTCTTTTGACGTACACTTCTGCAAAATATGTATTTTTTCCCTTTCATAAGGGATATAGTAATACAGGTTGCTGTTATCATTGTAAGAAATACTTCAACCATTAATAACATATCTAGAAATTCCAAGGTATCCATGTCTAGAAATTCCAAAATATTTATTTTGTTGTTGACCTAATTTTCTAAACTCCAGTCATGGAGAAGTATGGCGCATCTTCTGGCCATTCAGTGGCAGAAGCAGGCCACAGCAACGAAGTTTCTTGCAGGTTGGCCTTGCTTTTTTAAAATGAGATCTTCGCAGGCATTCAGGCTCATTCCGATGGCCCAGTCAGCGGCAGGAGCAGGCCACAGGTTTCTCACATGTCAATGATACCTGTTTAAAAGTACAGAAGGGAGAAGCGGGGCGGCAACTGTCAGGGCAGCTATTGTTGGGAGTCGGCCAGTGGTGAGAGTAGGCTTCAGCTCCAAAGAGGCTCTGGGTAAGCTTCTGTTAAGGTTCCCTCTTACTGTACCTGGTGTAGTAAATGGCTGTTGTGCGTTCTTCATGCCGGAGCCCTGGGAGACCCAGACTCTTCCAGGGAACTACTTCTGTATGCAGTGCATCCAGCAGCAGCTCCTTGAAGACCGTGTTAGGGATCTGGAGCAGCAGCTGGATGGCCTTCAGCTTGTACAGGAGAGTGAGGAGATTGTCAATCAGAGTTACAGGAAAGTAGTCACCCTGAAGTTGCAGGAGGTGAGTAGCTGGTTGACTGTCGGGAGGAATGGAACTGTGGATAGGCAGTTAGCACAGTGCACCCCTGTGGCCATTCCCCTCAAAAGTAAGAATATTGGTTTTGAAGCTGTTGTGGGGGATGACCTCCCAGGAGAATGCAATGGAGTCTTGGTTATTGGTACTGAGCATAGGTTCATGATGCAGAAGGGAAAGAGGGAGAAGAGGGGAGTGGTAGTGATAGGGGACTCAATAGACAGGGGAACAGACAGGAGATTCTGGGGACATGAACAGGACACCCAGGTGGTATATGGCTTCCAGTGCCAGGGTCAGGGATGTCTCAGATCACATCTACAACATCTTGGAGAGGGAGGGAAAGCACCAGATATCTTGGTGCATATTGGTACCAATGACACAGGAAGGAAAAGCAAAGATGTCCTGAAAAGAAAATTTAGAGAACTAGGTAGAAAGGTGAGAAGCAGGACCTCCCGGGTAGTAATTTCTGGATTGCTGTCGGTGCTATGAACTAGTGAGGGTAGAAACAGGATAATTTGGCAAATTAATGGGTGACTGAGAAGCTGGTGCAAGGGGTGGGACTTCATATTCTTGGAACATTGGGATCTCTTCTAGGGGAGGTATGACCTGTTCAATAGTGATGGGTTGCACCTGAACCAAACGGGAACCAATATTCTCACAGGCAGGTTTGTTAGAGCTTTTGGGAAGGGTTTAAACTGATTTGGCAGGGGGGTGGGAACTGGAGAGAAGGGACTCAGGATAGGACAGATGATAAAAAAGCAAAGATAGCATGCAGTCAGACTACACACATCAAAGTTGCTGGTGAACGCAGCAGGCAAGGCAGCATCTCTAGGAAGAGGAACAGTTGACGTTTCGGGCCGAGACCCTTCATCAGAACTAACTGAAGGAAGAGCTAGTAAGAGATTTGAAAGTGGGAGGGGGAGGGGGAGAGCCAAAATGATAGGAGAAGACAGGAGGGGGAGGGATGGAGCCAGGAGCTGGACAGTTGATTGGCAAAAGGGATATGAGAGGATCATGGGACAGGAGGTCCGGGGAAAAAGACAAGTGGGGGGGGGGACCCAGAGGATGGGCAAGGAGTATAGTCAGAGGGACAAAGGGAGAAAAAGGAGAGTGAGAGAAAGAATATATATATAAAATAAATAAATAACGGATGGGGTACAAGGGGGAGGTGGGGCATTAGCAGAAGTTAGAGAAGTCAATGTTCATGCCACCAGGTTGGAGGCTACCCAGACGGAATATAAGGTGTTGTTCCTCCAACAGGACTGTCTGGGGCCCTGAATGGTGGTAAGGGAGGAAGTGTAAGGGCATGTGTAGCACTTGTTCCGCTTACAAGGATAAGTGCCAGGAGGGAGATCAGTGGGGAGGGATGGGGGGGGGGGAATGAATGGACAAGGGAGTCACGTAGGGAGCGATCCCTGCGGAAAGCAGAGGGGGGGGGTAGGGAAAGTTGTGCTTAGTGGTGGGATCCCGTTGGAGGTGGCGGAAGTTACGGAGAATAATATGTTGGACCCGGAAGCTGGTGGAGTGGTAGGTGAGGACCAGGGGAACCCTATTCCTAGTGGGGTGGCGGGAGGATGGAGTGAGAGCAGATGTACGTGAAATGGGGGAGATGCGTTTGAGAGCAGAGTTGATAGTGGAGGAAGGGAAGCCCCTTTCTTTAAAAAAGGAGGACATCTCCCTCGTCCTGGAATGAAAAGCCTCATCCTGAGAGCAGATGCGGCGGAGACGGAGGAATTGCGAGAAGGGGATGGCATTTTTGCAAGAGACAGGGTGAGAAGAGGAATAGTCCAGATAGCTGTGAGAAAAGGTGGGTAAAAGGACCCTGGTGGCAGTTCTACTCAGGCCTCGCAACAATAGTTGGGATGTGGACCACAGATTACAACAGGAAATAGAAAGGGCATGTCAAAGGGCAATGTTGTGATAGTCAAGGGAGATTTCAACATGCAGGTCAATTGGGAAAATCAGGTTGGAAATAGATCTCAAATGAGTGAGTTTAATGAATGCCTATGAGATGGCTTTTTAGAGCAGTTTGAAGTTGAGCCTATGAGGGGATCAGCTATACTGGACTTGGTGTTATGTACTGCACCAGAGGTGATTAGGGAGCTTTAGGTAAAGGAAACCTTAGGAAATAGTGAACACAATATGTCTGAGTTCAACTTGAAATTCGATAAGGAGAAAATAATGTCTCACCTAGAAATATTTCAGTGGAGTAAAGGAAATTAAAGTGGTACGAGAGAGGAGTTGGACAAAAGAAATTGGAAAGAGATGCTGGTGGGGATGACAGCAGAGCAGCAATGACAAAAGTTTCTGGGAAAAATGAGGAAGGTGCACAATAGATGTATTCCAGACACAAAGAAATCCTGAATGCCAGAATTATACAGCCATGCCTGACAAGGGAGATCAAAGCTAATGTAAAACCAAAAGAGAGTGCATACAACAAAGCAAAACTGGTTATGACCTCGAAGACCCACACCACTAGGTTCAGAAGAGCTACTTTTCCATATCTTCTGTACAGATAAGACACATAGAGAGGCAGTTACACCCAAGGTGCAGGACACAGGAAACTGGGCAACAGTCAGGAAGGGGAAAGGGGTCAGGGGTCAAGGTGGCAGTGCAGAGCATCCCTGTGGATCAAAAGGGAAAGAGCAAGAAGAGATTTGTTAGTTAGGGGGAAAAGGAAGGAGATTCCGTTGGCAAGAACAACATTCCTGGATGGTATGTTGCTTTCAAGTGCTAGGGTCAGAGACATCTCCGATAGAATCTTCCGCATTCTTAAGTGGGAGGTTGAAAGCCAGTAGTCGTGTTCCATGTAGGTACCAATAGAAAAGAAAAATATAGAAAACCTAAAGCACACTACAGGCCCTTCAGCCTACATATACTTACTTCAGAAATTACCTAGGGTTATCCATAGCCCTCTATTTTTCTAAGCTTCATGTACCTATGCAGGAGTCTCTTGAGGGATCCTATCATTTCTGCCTCCACCGCTGCCGCCAGCAGCCCATTCCATGCACTCACCACTTTGCGTAAAAAAACTTACCCCTTTCATCGCTGTATCTACTTCCAAGAACCTTAAAATTGTGCCCTCTAGTGTTAGCCATTTTAGCCCTGGGAAAGAGCCTCTGATTATCCACACAATCAATGCATCTCATCATCTTATACACCTCTATCAGGTCACCTCTGATCCTCCGCCGCTCCAAGGAGAAAAGGTCGAGTTCACTCAATCTATTCTCATAAGGCATGCTCCCCAATCCAGGCAACATCCTCGTAAATCTCCTCTGCACCACTTTTATAGTTATGGGTTGGATGAGTAACGAGGTTCTGCACAGGGAATTCAGGCAGCTAAATGCTACGTTAAAGGGCAGGACCTCCAGGATTGTGATCTCTGGATAGTTGGCACATACTAGTGAGGCCAGAAATAGGAAGGTTATACAGTTTAACATGTGGCAAAGGAGTTGGTGTAGGAGGGAGAGCATAAGATTTTGGATCATTGGGCTCTCTTCGAGGGAAGTTGGGATATGGACAGAAGAGATGACTAATATCCTAGTGAGAAGTTTTGCTAATGCTGCACAGTGAGGTTTAATCTAGAGTTACAGGGGGATCGGAACCAGAGTGCCAGAACTGCTGATGGAGTGGTTGTGGAGCCAGATGTTGGTTAGATCTCAGACAAAAGTCAGGAATCAAAAGGTTGAGCGTGATGAGACTAAATCCTGAAATACATATATTTTAATGCAAGTATTGTAGGAAAGTGTGATGTGCTCAGGGCATGGATCAACACATGAAATTATGATATTGTAACATTTGGTTGCAAGAGGGACAGGACTGGCATTTTGTGGTTTTAGACATAACAGAGTGGGAGGAACTAAAGTGGGAGAGGCAGCATTACTAATCAGGAAAATTGTCATAGCAGTGCACTGACAGGACAGACTGGAGAACTCAAAAGGTCAGGCGTTATGGGTGTAACTGAGTAATAAGAAAGGTATGGTCATGTTAATGGCCACTCAACATTCCTAGGTGTAACACCTTGGAAAAGGTTTCACTGCTAATGTAACAGTTTTCCTGTGGAAGCAGTGTTTGGGTTATGGTTAGAGATAATGAGTGCTTCGGAATGTGAGCCATCCAATGAAGGGAGTGTGTTATCGTGTTCTGTGCCTGACACAAGTGTGAGCTGGGTCTTTTGATCGGTGGAAGATGAAGGGAGAAGACGCTTGTGAAAGAAGTTGTAGGACTCGACCCGGAGCAGAGCCATGATTCGATAAACCTCGGGGAGATCGAAGGAGGATTGGCGAAGGGGAAACCGCGAGCTCCAACTTGTGCACATTATACTGTTTCATTAAAATGGGTACTTTTCTTTTTTTGCTTTTTCTCGACTAACCCTTTAGTCAAACTAAGAATTATAAAGCTATATCATTCAATAGCATGCAGTATACTGTCTGTCATTTCATGGTCCTTATTTGTAACAGGGTAATGAATCACGCAGCATCCAAACAAACAGGGGGTTCCGATGGGCTTGTGCTTCAATCTCCCATGTTTGGTGGGGCCAGAGATTGCCTTCCCTAGACTTACGCAGCCGACAGAATTGGAGTGTTTCATGGGGACGTCAAGATCTCTCAGGATCTAATCTGGTCCCAACATATCGATGTAGTTATAAAGAAGGCAAGACAGCGGCTATACTTCATTAGGAGTTTGACGAAATTTGGCATGTCAACAAATACATTCAAAAACTTCTATAGATGTGCCATGAAGAGCTAGTTCTGACAGACTGCATCACTGTTTGGTATGGGGGGGGGGCACTGCACAGGACTGAAAGAAGCTGCCGAGGTTTGTAAGTCTAGTCAGCTCCATCTTGGGCACCAGCCTACAAAGTACCCAGGACATCTTCAGGGAACGATGTCTCAGAAAGGCCGTGTCCATTGTTAAGGTCCTCCAGCACCCAGGGCATGCCCTTTTCTCACTGTTACCATCAGGAGGGAGGTACAGAAGCCTGAAGGCACACACTCTATGATTCAGAAACAGCTTCTTCCCCTCTGCCAATCAATTTCTAAATAGGCATTGAATCCTTGGACACTACCTCACTTTTTTAATATACAGTATTTCTGTTTTTTGCACGTTTTTTAATCTATTCAATATATGTATACAGTAATTTATTTATTTATTATTATTTCTATTTATTTTCTCTTCTATATTACGTATTGCATTGAACTGCTGCTGCTAAGTTAACACATTTCACGTCACATGTCGGTGATAATAAACCTGTTTCTGATTCTGATTTAGAGGAACAAATTTGTAGAGAGATCACAGACTGTTGCAAGAAACATTAGGTTGTTACAGTAGGTGATTTCAAATGTCCAACTATTCACTGGGAATACCATACTGTAAAAATACTAGATGGTTGATAAGTTGATAGAGAAGATCCTGAGAGGCAGGATTTATGAACATTTGGAGAGGCATAATATGATTAGGAATAGTCAGCACGGCTTTGTGAAAGGCAGGTCATGCTTGACGAGCCTGATTGAATTTTTTGAGGATGTGACTAAACACATTCATGAAGTTAGAGCAGTAGATGTAGTGTATATGGATTTCAGCGAGGCATTTGATAAGGTACCCCATGCAAGGCTTATTGAGAAAGTAAGGAGGAATGAGATCCAAGGGGATATTGCTTTGTGGATCCAGAACTGGCTTGCCCACAGAAGGCAAATAGTGGTTGTAGGCGGGTCATATTCTGCATGGAGGTTGGTGACCAGTGGTGTGCCTCACGGATCTGTTCTAGGACCCCTGCTCTTCGTGAATTTTATAAATGACCTGAACGAAGTAGTGGAGGGATGGGTTAGTAAATTTGCTGATGACACAAAGGCTGGGGGTGTTGTGGATAGTGTGGAGGCCTGTCAGAGGTTACAGCAGGACATTGATAGGATGCAAAACTGGGCTGAGAAGTGGCAGATGGAATTCCACCCAGATAAGTGTGAGGTGGTTCATTTTGGTAGGTCAAATATGATGGCAGAGTATAGCATTAATGGCAAGACTCTTGACAGTGTGGAGGATTAGAGGGATCTCGGGGTCCAAGTCCACAGTTGCTGTGCAGGTTGACTCTGTGGTTAAGAATGCATACGGTACTTTGGCCTTCATCAATCATGGGATTGAATTGAGGAGGTAATATTGCAGCTATATAGGACCCTGGTCAGACACCATTTGGAATACTGTACTCAGTTCTGGTTGCCTCACTATAGGAAGGATGTGGAAACCATAGGGTGCAGAGGAGATTTACAAGGATGCTGCCTGGATTGGGGAGCATGCGTTATGAGAATAGGTTGAGTGAACTCGGCCTTTTTTCCTTGGAGCGACGGAGGATGAGAGGTGACCTGATAGAGGTGTACAAGATGATGAGAGGCATTGATCGTGTGGATAGTCAGAGGCTTTTTTCCTAGGGCTGAAATGGCTAACTTGAGAGGGCATAGTTTTAAGGTGCTTGGAAGCAGGTACAGAGGAGATGTCAGGGGTAAGTTTTTTATGCAGCGAGTGGTGCGTACATGGAATGGGCTGCCGGCCACGGTGGTGGGGGCGGATACGATACGGCCTTTTAAGAGACTCCTGGACAGGTACATGGAGCTCAGAAAAATAGAGGGCTATGGGTAACCCTAGGTAATTTCTAAGGTAAGGACATGTTCGGCACAGCTTTGTGGGCTGAAGGGCCTGTATTGTGCCTTAGGTTTTCTATGTTTCTATGAATAGAGTTTGTCAAGTGTGTTCAGGAAAGTTTCCTTCATCAGTACATAGAAGTTCCAACAAGAGAGCATGTGATACTGGATCTGCTATCAGTGAATGAGCCAGGATAGGTGACAGAAGTTTGAACAGGGGAACACTTTGAATATAGTGACCACAATACCATTAGTTTCAAAGTAAATATGCAAAAAGATCCATCTGGTCTGCAGGTTGAGATTCTTAATTGAATAAAGGCCAATTATGATGGTATCAGAAATGATCTGGCAAGTGTGGATTGGGACAGATGGTATTCTGGCAGAGGTGCACTTGGTGAGTGGTAGGCCTTCAAAAGTGGAATTTTTGAGAGTGAAAAGCTTGTACAGTATATGCCTGTCAGAATTAACGATAAAGATATAAATGTAGGGAACTTTGATTTTCAAGAGACATGGAGGTCCTGATTAAGAGAGAAAAAGGAGGTGCATAGTGGGTATGGGCAGGTAGGAACAAATGAGGTGCTTATAGTTTATATGAACTGCATGAGAATGCTTAATAAAGAACTCTGGAGAGCTAAAAGAGGGCATGAAGTTTCTCCAACAGACCAAGCAAAGGAGAATCCTACGGGATGCTACAGGTATGTTAAGAGCACAAGGATTGCAAGGGACAAAATTGGTCCTCTGGAAGATCAGAATGGTAATCCATGTGTGGAGCCAAAACAGATAGGGGACATCTTAAATATCTTTTTTTCATCTGTATTTACTCAGGGTTTGGACACAGAGTCTACAGAAATAAGGCAAAGCAGCATCAAATTCATGGGCCCTGTACAGATTACAGAGGAGGAGGTGTTTGTTATCCCGAGGCAAATCAGAATGGAGAAATCCCCAGGTCTTCATAAGGTGTTCCATCATACTCTACAGGAGGCAAATGCAGAAATTGCCAAGGCCCTAGCAGAGATATTTAAATCACCATTAGTGACAGGAGAGGTATTAGATGATTGGAGGGTAGCCAATGTTGTCCTGCTGTTTAAGAAAAACTCTAAACACATACCAGGAAGTTATATGCCGGTGGAATATGAAAGATTCAGTGATTGGGATTCAATTCCTGCTGCTGTCCGTAAGGACTTACAGCATGGGTATCCTCCGGGAGCTCCAGTTTCTGCCCATGTTCCAAAGATGTACAGGTTAAGGTTAGTCAGTTGTGGGCATGCTATGTTGACACCAGATGCATGGTAGCACTTACCAGCTGTGCTCCGCACATCCTTAGATGCAAACGTCAAATTTCACTGCATACTTTGATGCACTTGTTACAAATAAAGCCAATCTTGAAAAAAGAAATCTTAACTACCTTCTTAAGTGCAATTAGGGATGAAGAATAAATGATAGCTTTGCTGATGATGACCAAGTCTCAAATATAGTTCAGTAAAATGGATTCTTGACCTCAAAATCTACCTTGTTATAATCTACCACCTTATTGTCTACCTATACTGCACCTTCTCCAGCTGTTATACGTTATTCAGTATTGCTGTTTAACCTTGTACGACTTCAATGCGCTATGTAAGAAATGAACTGTATGAACATATGCAACAAATGCTTTTCATTCTAATGAGGTATACGTGATAACAATAAACCAATTTATTATTAAGGGATTAAGGAATTGTTTCCTTAAAGTTATTATAACCAGGAGTGATAGTGGGGACAAACTCCCACTACCTATCAAGTGTTCCCAATGGCTTGCGCCTCAAATGGCCTCTGACAACCAAATCCAGCTGCTGAGCTTTGCATGTGGCTTAGCTTCTCAGCCCAGTGGAACCATTTCTATGGACAAGAGAAGGGGCGAGGGCAGGTTACTGGCACCTTAAAACTAATCATTTTGAGGAGACGTGGTTCACCAGCCATTGCTCGCAGCTCCTCAAGAAGGAAAACTTTCACTTCCAACTTCTAGTGCTTTGTGGCTATACGCATACATGGGAAAGGCTTTGGGAGTAAGTCCCATGGTAAAAATCTGAAGTTAGAGTCCCTAAGGCATTCCACGATGGACCATACAGCCAGCAGTGTCCATTCTTGCCATTTTATCACTAATCTGAGAGCTCAGGTGAATGTCTAACCCAGCTAGTGCTATGGACTGGGATCTTCCACTAGTCTGAGGACCGCTTGGCCAGTCTTCCCACGGCCCCCAGCTCCCTGTTCTCAGAAGTATAACAGTAACAAGTATGCAGAATGCTTTATGTATTGCAATAATATTCAGCACACAATAAGCTTTTCTTGTAATAAATATGCTACTTTCATGAATTATGGGGATTCTTTGGACCCATCATCCTCCTCCCAACACCTGTCTTGGTTTAGCCACACTTTTTCACTCCATTACCTCTATATGTTGGCTGCAATCTGATTTCCTTTTCCTCCTAATCCTATTGTTAACCACTTATCAGTGGAACTCGGTTAGGAAATTCCCTAGAAGATTCTTAAGGTATCAAAGATTGCATTTTATTCTCTTTGCACAAACAACAATGTGACTGTGTTGACCCTAGGCCAACAACTTAAAAATGAATTCCACTGTTTCCTTTGTACTAGTACTCACTCAGACCACTTTTCCAATTAATTACACTGAGATAGGGGATCTCCTTTGGCCAGACTATTAGTCTTTTCTTCTCCCAGCTTCTGGTATGGGGGTTCTTACTGACGATGGTGAACGTTTGAAGTTATAGCTCTTTGTAATTGAAACCTCTGTTTTTTATATTTGTTCATTACCAGATGAATATTGCATTTCAGTGTTATTGGCTATGATTCATCTGTGAACCTATAACACCTTCCCCTTGGATGTAGTCCAAGGGCAACACAACGTCATGCCCTGGGTGACTTCTTTTGTTCCCTTCATTTCTGGTTCAGACCAGTCAGACCAGGTTACTCAGACACTGGGCCGACGTGGTGAGATTACTTCTGCAAAACTGCCATTGTCCACAATACCATAAGACCGTAAAACGTGGGAGCAGAAGTAAGCCATTTGGCTCTTTGAGTCTGCTCTGCTATTTCACCATTGCTGATCTGTTTTTCCTCTCAGCCCCAATCTCCTGCCTTCTTCTCAGATCCCTTCATGCTCTGACTAATTAAGAACCTATCAACCTCTGTCTTAACTATACCCAATGACTTGGCTTCCACAGCCACCTGTGGCAATGAATTCCACAGATTAACCAGTATCCGTCTAAAGAGATTCTGCCTCATCTCCATTTTAAATGGTTGCCCCTCTATTCTGAGGCTGCTGCTTCTGGTCCTAGACTCTTCTGTCTCCTGCACATCCACTCTATTGAGGCCATTCAACATTTGATAGGTTTCAATTGGATCACCCCTCGTTCTTTTGAATTCCAGTGAATACAGATCTAGAACCATCAAACACTCTTTATATGACAAACCATTCAATCCTGGAAGGATTTTTGTGAACCTCCTTTGAACTGTTTCTAATGTCAGCAAATTCTTTCTTCATTAAGGGACCCAAAGTTCCTCACAATTCTCCAATTTGGCCTCATAAATGCTTTATAGAGTTTAAGCATTACATCCTTGCTTTTATATTCTAGTCCTCTTGAAAGGCATGTTAACATCTCATTTGCCTTCTTCACCACTAACTCAACATCCAAATTAACCTTTAAGAAATTTAGCACAAGGACTCCCAAGTCCCTTTACACCTCAGATTTTTGAATTTTCTCTCCATTGAGAAAATAGTCCATAAGACTATAAGATATAGGAGTAGAAATAGGCCATTCGGCCTATTATGTCTGCTCCGCTATTCAACCATGGGCTGATCCAATTCTTCCAGTCATCCCCACTCCCCTGCCATCACCCCATACTCTTTGATGCCCTAGCTAATCAAGAACCTATCTATGTCTGCCTTAAATACACCCAATGACTTGGCCTCCACAGTCGCTCGTGGCAACAAATTCCACAGATTTACCACTCTCTGACTAAAGTAATTTCTCTGCATCTCAGTTCTAAATGTACATCCTTCAATCCTGAAGTTGTGCCTTCTTGTCCTTGACTCCCCTACCATGTGTAATAACTTTGCCATATCTAATCTCTTCAGGCCTTTTAACATTCGAAATATTTCTATGAGATCCCCACCCCTACATTCTCCTGAACTCCAGGGAATACAGCCCAAGAGCTGCCAGACTTTCTTCATATGGTAACCCATTCATTCCAGCAATCATTCTAGTGAATCTTCTTTGAACCCTTTCCAATGTCAGTATATCCTTTCTAAAATAAGGAGCTCAAAACTGCACACAATACTCCAAGTCTGGTCTCATGAGTGCCTTATAGAGTCTCAAAATCACATCCCTGCTCTTATATTTTATACCTCTAGAAACGAATGCCAACATTGTATATGCCTTCCTCACCACCAATTCAATTTAGAGGTTAATCCCATAGACCAAATTATTGACATACATTTGTAGAAAGCAATGTTCCCAACTCTGATCCCCGTAGAACTCCACTGGTAACCGGCAGTCAGCCAGAATAGGATCCCTTTATTTCCACTTTCTGTTTTCTGCCAAACAGCCAATGCTCCACCCATATTTGTAAATTTCTTGAAATTACATTGGCTCTTGTGCGGCAGCTTGTCAAAGGCCTTCTGAAAATCCAAGTACTCCAGCAACTGCATCCACTTTATCTACCCTGCTTGTAATTTCCTTTATAAATGGCAGTAGGTTTGTCAGGCAGGATTTTCCTTTCAGGAAATCATGCTGGCTTTGGTTTATCTTGTCATGTGCCTCCAGATACTCTAAATCTCATCCTTAAAAATCGAACAGCTTCCAACCACTGATGTTAGGCTAACAGGTCTATAGTTTCTTTTCTACTGCCTCCCACCCTTCTTAAATAGTGGAGTAACATTTGCAATTTTCTAGTCATCCAGTACAATGCCAGAATCTATCGATTCTTGAAAGATCATTGTTAACGCCTCTGCAATCTCTTCAGCTACTTCCTTCAGAACCTGAGGGTGCATTCCATCAGATCCAGGAGATTTATCCACCCTCATTATCCATTAAGCTTCCTGAGCACCTTCTCAGTTGTAATTTTCACTGCACATACTTCACTTCCCTGACATTCTTGAATGTCCGGTATACTGCAGATGTCTTCCACTGTGAAGACTGATGCAAAATACACATTCAGTTTCTCTGCCATCTCTGCGTCTCTCATTACAATATCTCCAGCGTCATCTTGTATTAGTCCTATATCTACCATCAACTCTCTTTTACCCTTTACCACTACTACTATGTCGACTCAGGCCTAGGGGGAACGACATGAAGGAAATCTGATTTTACCCTTTATATACTTAAAAAAGCTTTTAGAATCTTCCTTGATATTAGTCACCATCTTCCTTTCATAATTCATCTTTTCCTTCCTAGTGACCTTCCAGTTTCCTTATGCAAGGTTTTAAAAACTTCCCAATCCTCTATCTTCCCACTAGCTTTGGATTCTTTGTATGCCCTCTTCTTTGCTTTTATTTTGGTTCTGAATTCACTTGTCAGCCACGGTAGTGTCCTTCTTCCATTCGAAAACCTCTTCTTATTTGGAATATATCTGTCTTGTGCTTCCCTCATTTAATTGCAGTAACTCCAGCCATTGCTGCTCTGCTGTTCTTCCTGCTAGTGCCCCTTTCCAGTCAACTGGACAGTTCCCCTATCATACCATTATAATTTACCTGCACATTGTATTTTAGTTTTTCCTTTTCAAATTTCAAAATGAACTCGATCATATTGTGATCACTGTTCCCTAAGGTTTCCTTAAGCTTAAGCTCTTTTATCATCTCCGGATCATGCACAACACCTAACCTAGCACAGCCGATCCCCTAGTGGGCTCAACAACAAGCTGTTCTAAAAAGCCATCCCTTAGACATTCTACAAATTCTCTCTCCTGAGATCCTGTACTAACCTGGTTTTCCCAATCAACTTTCATGTTAAAATCCCCAACGATTATCGTAACATTGCCGTTCTGACACGCCTTTTCTATCTCCTGCTGTAATATGTAATCCACATCCTGGCTGCTGTTTGGAGGCCTCAATATAACTGTCATTACCCTTGCCATTTCTTAACTCAACCCATAGAGACTCTACACCTTCCGATCATATGTCATCGCTTTCTAATGGTTATACACAGAGCTACACCACCCCTTCTGCCTACTAACCCATCTTTTTAATACACCGTATATCCTTGGACATTCAGCTCCTAATGGCAGCCATCCTTTAGGCAAGTTTCAGAGATGGCCACAACGTCATTCTTGCCAGTCTGTAGCTGAATTTCAAGATTGTCCATTTATTTTGTATGCTGCGTGCATTCAAATATAACACTTTCGGTCCAGTATTTGTTGTTTTCTGTTTTAACTGCACCATGTGTCTTTTGCCCTGTAACTTATCCCAATGGCTGTGATTATGCCTCATCTCCTGCCTCTCCTTTCTATCATCTCTGTTGCATGGTATCTTTGATTGATTTCTGTTTCCCTCTTCCTCAGCCCTATCATTACTGTTCCCATCCCCTGCCAAATTAGTTTAAACCCTCCCTAACAACTCTATTAAACCTGCCTGCGAGGGTATTGGACCCCTTTAGGTTCAGGTGTAACCCATCCTTTCCTTTTTGTACGGGTCATACCTCCCCTAGAAGGGGCCCTAATCATCCAGGAATATGAAGCCGTGCCCCATATACCAGTCTCTCAGCCTGATCATTCTATTCTTGTGCTCATTATCATGTGGCACAGGCAGCAATCCAGAGATTACTACCCTGATTCCCCCTTTTATTTCTTCTTCCAAAGTGCATGACAATACACAGATTATCTGAAAATGATCTCAGGTTTACCAGGTCAGAAACAAAAAACTCCTTGTGTCCACATTCAATTGCTTTGATTAGATTATCCCAGAGCGAGAGTCAGTAATCAAACAGTTCACAAGATGGAAGTTACAGAGAAGCTTCACAAATTGGGAACCTCCACTCAATCAGCACATGGCGAGAACCAAGACAATTGGTGTGTCCCTCACCCATTTGAGTTTGATGTTTTCTTCCATACTTTAACTCCACCATGGCCAATACTATTCATTTTTAAATCTTTAAATTTCTGGGTGTTAATATATTGAATGACCTGTATTGGGCTCAGCAGAGAGGTGCTTGTAGGGAATATTCTAGAGTTGGGTTACATTGCAAAATATTAACTTCAGCAACTAATTTCTGCAAACAATCTTTAGAACTGAAAGTGGATGGTAAATTAAATTTAAAATATAGCCCTGGACGATAGATTCCTAGAGATCTGGACAGCAGGTAACTGGAAAACCGGACAATGCTAATTAACATTCATTTTGGGTGTCTGGAGCGGGGTGTGAAGAAGGAGGTGTGAAAATTCTATGTAATTCAAAGGAAGCATTGTAGATACATTGTGCATATGGAGTTGTCCTTTGATCTTTAGCATATAAAATGTCATACTCCCCACTACACACCATGGAAGATTGTCAATTTTTAGATGTCATGCCGAAGCCCTGCAAACTCCTGAGGAAGTAGAGGCACTGCCGTGCTTTTCTCACAATTGCACATATGTGCTGGAGCAAGGACAAATCCTCTGAAATAGCAATACCTAGGAATTTAAGCATGCTAACCCTCTCCACCTCTGATACTTTGATGAGGACTGGGTCATGGGCCTCTAGTTTCACCCTTCTGAAATCAGTTCCTTTGTCTTGCTGACATAGAGTGAGAGGCTCTTGTTCAGATTTTCAGTCTTCCTTCTATATGCTGATTTATCACCTCCTTTGATTCAGCCCACGACGGAGGTATAATCAGAAAACTTAAATATGGCACTGAAGCTGTGCTTAGGCACACAGTCGTAAGTGTAAAATGAGTAGAGCAGGGTATAAACACATAGCCCTATGGTGGACCTGTGCTGATGGAGATTGTGGAGAAGGTATTGTCAATCTGAACTGACAAGGATCTAGAAGTATGGAAATCCAGGATCCAATTGCACAAGGAGGTGCTGAGGCCAAGGACTTGAAGCGTATTGATTAGTTTTGAGGGGATGATGGTATTGAATGCTGAGCTGTAGTTGTTAAAGAGTATCCTGATGTATGCACCTTAGCTGTCCAGATGTTCTAGGATTGAGTAAAGAGCCAATGAAATGGCATTTGCTGTGGACCTATATATGCTGATAATACAACCATTGTCGGCAGCATTTCAGATAGTGATGAAAGGGCCTACAGGAGCAAGATATAACAATTAGTTGGGTGTTATCACAGCAACAAATTTGTACTCAATGTCAGCAACACCAAAGAGCTAATTATAGACTTCAGAAATGGTCAGATGAGGGAGCACAAACCAATCCTCATAGAGGGATCAGAAATGGAGTGAATGAGCAATTTCCTGTGTGCAAAATCTCTGAGGACCTAACCTAGTCCCAACATGTCGATGCAGCTGTAAATAAGGCAAGACAACAACTGTATTTCATTCGAAGTTTGTCAACCGGAACGTTCAAAAACTTCTACAAATATACCAAGGAGATCCTCTGTAGTATTCAAGACACCTTCAAGCAGCAGTGCCTTAGGAAGGTGGCATTCATCATTAAGGACCCTCACTACCCAGCACATGCCCTCTTCTCATTGTTACCATCAGGAAGGGGGTACATAAGCCTGAAGGCACACACTCAGCAATTCAGGAACAGCTTCTTCCCCTCCGACATCCCATTTCTAAACATGCATTGAACCTGTGAACACTACCTCACTACTTTTTTATTTCTGTTTTCTTTTGCACTACTTACTTTCAACAGAACTATTTAATAGACATATTAAATGTCTATGTAAGAATAACTTACTTTTATTCAGTATTTTTTCTCTATATGTATTATGTATTTCATTGTATTGTTGCTGTAAAGTGAATGAATTTCATGACATGCCAGTGATATTAAAATTGATTTTGATTCTGAAAGCAAACTGAAGTTTTATATTTACAGAGGAAGTTCAGTGCAAACAATAAAGTGCAAATCATATTGAAGCAGATTGTGAGGTCAGGAGCCTAACTTATTGTACTAAGAGACTTATAGGCCTGGACAGCCAATCATTACAGTCAATTAATGTAGTTACTGTTGTAGTGGGAAACCTAACAGCCAACTTGGATGCAGTATGCTCCTAGAAAAGTCAACGCAATAATTATCACATATTGGCTTGCATTAATTCATTAAAAACTTCAAATTAATCTGAGGACAGAGATCCAGCAACCTCTTTGATGCTGACATCGCCTTTTCCAAAGTTGGCTGCTCACATTTCAGTTAACCCACCAATTAGTGGGGGTGGCAGGAAGCGTAGCGATTAGCAGGAAACTTTCAGTTGAAGCTGGCACTACTGAGGGTGAATGACAACTTCCAGGTGGCTCAGAAAAGAAGAAATCCAACTAAATACTTTATTAATAGCACTTTTCTGGAAAAAAATTAACTTTGCTGATCACCGCAAACAATGAAGAGGCAAGTGAAGGCGAGGCTGAGTTGAAGGTCGAAGAGTGCATTTGCAAGGAAAAGTTGAGGCACATTTGAGACGGAGTTGAGGCAAGTGGAGTGGAGAAAAGTCACAGTGGAGGAAAGGCAGTTTCAGGGTCCCTCCTCCTAAACCAAGAGTGAGATTGATTGATTTGGCACGAACTGAAACGTGGCAGTGGGGTCTAGGCTCAGCGAGCATTGATGCAAGAGGGCCCTGGTCCTAGTGTGAGAAATGACCCAATGTTTGGACAATTTAAATGCTGGGCCAGAGGAATTGAAAAGGCAGGGTGTCGGGATCAGAGGCGAGGGTTGGTTCAGTTCTGCTCGGTGTTCTGTGAAGCTTTCTCCACTAAGGGCTGAATGGAGGCTGAGGCAGTGGGCCTGCTCTGTCTGATCCTGGCTTTGTGTCTGTGGGCTCTGTCTGATCCTGGCTTTGAGTCAGCGGGCTCCTTGACATTTACTCTGTTATTTACTGAACTGAGGCCCATGATGAAGGTCTGCTCCAGCTGCTGCGGGCTTTGTGTCTGTGGACTCAACCATGTATACTCCACTCTGTGTTGAACTGAGGCTGAGGCTGTGGGCCTGTACCAGCTGACCTGGGCTTCATGTCTGTGGGCTCCACGGCATTTACTCTGCTATTCACTGAAATGACTCTGATGCTGTGGGCCTGCTCTGCCTGTTCTGGGCTTCATGTTTGAGGATTCACTTTCATTCCAAATGGTACTTGCTTATTTTATTGCTCTCTCTCTCTTTCTCTGCACACTCGGTGTTTGACAGTCTTCTTAATGGGTTCTTTTGGGGTTTCTCGTTTGGTGGCTGCCTCTAAGGAGATGAATCTCAAGGTATACATATTTTGGTAATAAATGTACTTTTGAGCTTGAACACTTTACAGTGCCAGGGATCACTGCAATAAAAAACTTAGCTCAAAGTTCAAAGTAAATTTTATTATTGGAGTATATTTATCACCACATACAACACTGAGAGTCTTTATCATATG
Organism: Mobula hypostoma; assembly: GCF_963921235.1. Lineage (NCBI taxonomy): Eukaryota > Metazoa > Chordata > Chondrichthyes > Myliobatiformes > Myliobatidae > Mobula > Mobula hypostoma. Next base: position 101,475,353 of record NC_086108.1, read on the forward strand.
GGCATACTCAGCAAATCTATAGAATAGTAATTGTAAACAGGGTCAGTGAAGGATCAAGTAGAGCACAGAAGACAACATACTGTGCAAATACAAATATAAATAAATAGCAATAAAAATTAAAGCATTAAATAACAAGATGAAGAGACCTAAGCGTAAGATCATTTGCTGTGGGAACATTTCAATAGATGAGTGTACTTACCCTCCTTTGTTCAAGAGCCTGCTGGTTGAGGAGTAGCAATTGTTCTTGAACATGATGGTCAGTCCTGAGGCACCTGTACCTTCTGCCTGATGGCAGCAGTGAGGAAAGAGCATGGCCTGGGTGGTGGGGATCTTTGATAATGGATGCTGCTTTCCTGTGATAGTGTTTCATGCAGATGTGTTCAATTGTTTGGAGGACTTCACCTGTAATGTACTGGGCTAAATCCAGGAGCTTTTATAGGATTTTCCAGTCAAAGGCACTGTTGTTCCCATAATGCAGCTAGTCAATACACTTCCTTCTAAACTTCTATAGAAGTTTGTCAAAGCTTTTGATGTCCTGGCAAATCTCCACAGACTCCTAAGGAAGCAGAGGTGCTGTCTGGTTTTGGCTCATGGACTTCTGTTTTCCCTCTCCTGAAGTCTACAATTAGCAGCAGAAACACATACCCATAACATCATATGAGCAGCATTCACAAATTAATCATAATTTTTAGAAGAAAGGAATAACAAAGCTAAGTCTATTTTAGTGCAAAGTGATCGAAGTAATTACAGTGTTATTAAATTCTGGTGATGAGGGTTTTGCCAGTCATTCCAAAAACTGAATGGTTGTACTAAATGGTAACTGTTCTTGAACCCTGTGGTGTGGAACTTCAGGTTTCTGTACCTCCTGCCAGTGTGCAACTGTGGGAAGATGACATGGCACAAATTGGGAAATTAAAGAAAATAGAAAAAAGTTTTGTATGCATAAAGAGAAAGATGATAACCAAGGGAAAAATTTGTGTTATAGGGAGCAAAAAAATCATAAAAGCAGAAGACTTGGAAAGGCTTTTTAATGATTTTTTTTGATGCTATCTTTAAAAACATACTAGCAATACCAATGTTGAGATTAATGAGGATTATTGAAAATATTTGATTGGATAAGCGCAGAGAGAGAAAAAGGGGCAAAATACATAAATCCCAAGGCTACACTGTTATATATACCCACATATTAAAACAGAAACAAAAAAGGAAGTTGTAGATGCTCTGACCCCTATCACCTCTGGTCACAGGAGTAGTACTGAAGCCTGAGAAGTTTGTTATTGTTGTGCCTTCCTTTAAAAAGACAGGAAGGGATAAGACCATAATACCATAAGACATAAGAGCAGAATTAGACCATTGAGTGTCTTCTGCAATTCATCATGGCTGATTTATTATCCCACTCAACCCCATTTTCCTGCTTTCTCCACATATCCTTTGATGCACTGACTATCAAGAACCTATCAAGTTCCACTTTAAATATACTCAATGACTTGGTCTCTACAACCATTTGCGGAAATGAATTTCACAGATTCACTTTCCTTAAGAATTTCCTTCTCATCTCTGTCCTAAATGGACTTCCCTCTATTCTGAACCTGTGCCCTCTGGCCTAGGCACAACCACTATAGGAAACGACATCTCCATATCCATCCTACCTATGCTTTTCAATATTTCTAAGCTACAATGAGCTTCCCCCAATGTTCTTCCGAACTCTAGTGTGTACAGGACCAGAGCTATCAAATGATCCCCGTATGTTAATACTTTCCTTTTTGGAATCATCCTCATGAACCTCCTCTGGACACTCTCCAATGCCAGCACAACGTTTCCTAGTTAAGGGCCCAAAACTGCTCACAATACTCCAAGTCTGGTCTGACCAATGCTTTATAAAGCCTCAGCGTTATATCCTTGATTTTATATTCTTGTCCTCTTGAAATGAATGCTAACATTGCATTTGCCTTCCTTACCACAAGTAAGAAAGTTAATTGCAAGTTAACCTTTAGAAAATCCTACAGAAAGAAGCCCAAGTCCCCTTGCAGCTCTGATTTTTTAATTTTTCTCCATTTAGAAAATAGTTCATGATTTATTCCTTCTGCCAAAGTGCATGACCATACACTTCCTGACAGAATGTTTAATCTGCCACTTCTTTGTTCATTCCCTGTATTTGTCTAAGCCCTTCTGCAGACATCCTGCTTCCTCAACACTACCTGTCTCTCCACCCATCTTCATATTCTCTGCAAATAGTCACAAATATATCAATTCCTTCATTCAAATCATTGACATAATATGCAAAGGATCAGTCTTAACATCGACCCGTGCAGAAAACCTCTAGTCACCGGCTGCCAACCAGAAAAAGAGACCTTTTATTCCCACTCTGCCTCCTGCCAATCATCCAATCCTCTGTTCATGGTAGTATCTTTCTTTTAATACAATGCTTGTTAAGCAGCCTCATGTGTGGCACCTTGTCAAAGACCTTCTGAAAATCCAACATCCACTGACTCTCCTTTGTCTATCCTGCTTGTTATTTCCTCAAAGAATTCCATCAAGTTTGTCAGGCAATATTACCTCTTCAAGAAACCATGCTAACTTTGGCCTACTTTATCTTGTGCCTCTAGGTGCCCCAAAGCCTCATCCTTAATAGTGGACTTCAATACATTACCAATCACTGAAGTCGGGCTAACTGGCCTATAATTTCCTTTCTTCTGCCTCCCTGCCTTGTTACAGATTGGAGTGGCATTTGAAATTTTCCAGTCCTCTGGAACAATTCCAGAATCTAGTGATTCTTGAAAAATCATTACTATTGATTCCAGAATCTCTTCAGCTACCCTTTCAGAACCCTGGGGTGTAGACCATCTCGTCTTGGTGACTTATCTACTATCTGACCTTTCAGCTTCCTAAATACCTTCTCCTTAGTAATGGCAGTTACACTCACTTCTGCCACCTTTTTCTAATCTATGGCACATGCTAGTGTCTTCTACTTTGAAGACTAATGTAAAATACTTATTAAGTTCCTCCACTATTTTTTGTGCCTTATTTGTACTTCTTCAGCATGATTTTCTCATGGTCTGATATCTACTCTCGCCTCTTTAAACTCATTATACATCTGAAAAAAAGACATATTGTATCCTCTTTTATATTATTGGCCTGTATACCTTCATATTTCATTGTTTCTCTCCTTATGGCTTTTCTCATTGCCTTCCATTGTTTTTTAAATGCTTCCCATTCCTCTAACTTCCCAGTAATTTTTCCAATATTATATGCTCACTCTTTCCTTGTCAGCAACAGTTGCCTCATCCTCCCTTTAGAATAGTTCTTCATCTTTGAGATACATCTATCCTGCGTCTTCTGAATTGCACCCAGAAACTCCAGCCACTGCTGTTCAGCTGTCATCCATGCTAGTTTCCCATTCCAATCAACATTGGCCAGCTCCTCTCTCATGTCTCTGTAATTCCCATTACTCCAGTGTAATACTGATACCTATGATGGTATCTTCTCCCTCTCAAACTACAGGGTGAATTCTATCATATTCTGATGACTGACTCCTTAGGGTTCCTTTACCTTCAACTCCCCTAATCAAATCTGGTTCATTACATGATTCAATCCAGAATTGCCCTTCCCAAGTGGGATCAACCACTAGGAATGGTTAAAAAGCCATCTTGCAGGCATTCTACAAATCTCGTCTCTTGGGATCCAGCACCAACCTGATTTTCCCAAACTACCTGCATGTTGAAATCCCACATGACTATCATAATATTGACCTTATCACATGCATTTTATATCTCCCATTAGAATTTATGATATATCACAATCCTGGCTACTGTTCAGAGGCTTGTATATAACTCCCATCCTGGTTTTTTTGCAGTTTCTCAACTCTGCATACAAGGATTCTACACCTTCGGATCCTATGTCTCCTCTTTCTAAGGATTAGATTTCATTTTTTTACCCACAGAGCCGCCTTATTCCATATACTGGTTCATTTAAATATAATGCCTTCAGTCCTGTCTTCATCACACTTTTTGATCTTTCCCCCATATTACACTTCAACTCCTCCCACTAACTGCAATTATGTCAGCTTCTGCATGTCCTTCCTCACAGTCTCGTTACACAAAGGACTTGTACGCCAAATGCCCCCTCCTCAGCCCTATCATTACAGTTTCCATCACTTCTGCTAAATCAGTTTAAACCCTCCCCAAAACCTCTAACTAAAGGTTCAGGTGCAACCTATCCTTTCTGTACAGATCATATCTTCTCCAAGAGAGATCCCAATAAACCACAAATCTGTAACTCTGTCCCCTGCAGCACTTCTTTATCTACTCATTCATCTTTATGATCACCCCGTGAGCATCCTCTGTAACTTCTGCCATCGCCAAAGGAATCCTACCACCAAACTTATATTTACCTCCCCTCCCTCCGCTTTCTGCAGGGATCACTCCCTCTAGGATTCCATTGTCCAATTTCCCTCCCAGGACTTATCCCTGCAATTGGCCAAAGACCTGCACCTGCCATTCACCTCTTCCTCACCTGCATTCAGTGTCCCAAACAGTCGTTAAAGGTAAGGCAATACTTCACCTGCAAAACTGCTGGAGCAGTCTATTGTGTCAGTTGCTCCTGAAGCAGCCTCCTCTACATTGGTGAGATTGATCATAAACTGGGGGACAGCTGTGTCAAGCACCTCTGCTCCATCCACCAAACACGGAACTTCCAGGGTTGCCAAGCATTTTAATTTCAGTTCCCATTCCCGTCCAACATGTCGGTCCGTGGCCTCATCTTGGAGGATCAAAGCCTTATATTCTGTCTGGGTAGCCTCCAACCTGATGGCATGAATATTGTTCTCTCCTTCTGGTTAAAAAAAAACCTTTTCCCTCTTCCTTCTTCTATTCCCTGCCTTCATATCACTTCTCCCCTTCAACATTAGCAAATCTCTCACCACTTAAAAAAACACTCTGAAATTCTGTTATGTTCAACAAGGTGGTTCACAATTCAATTTTCTCCATTGTATTGCACCTTACATGTTTTTTGCCATGCATTCAGTTTGTCTATTTCCCAATGAAATCTCTTTTGATTCTCTTCCCTTCTCATAATCCCCATTGCTGGAAATCTACAGAACTAGGCTTTTCTTTCCTCTCTATGGATGGTGCCTGTACTGTTCAGTACTTAGGTGTTCTGCTGTTATTACCATCATAATCTTGAGCCTTTCTCGTTTCAAGTAGCCAACTCCAGCAAGCACCCTGGGGGCTGACTGAAAGGTAAGAGAGTGAAGGTGAAGTCACACCGTGACTTGGCAGTCTATGTCAGAGAGATAAAGTGCACAACATTTGGGATTAGAGGGAGAGAAAACAAGTAAGTGCGAGCAAAGGAAAAAGAGCCTTTAGTCATTGGGGGAAAGAAATTCATGCCACAGTCTCTAAGGGCGAAAATCTGAGCGTTTGAGCAACAGACTGTGATTCTCATTTTTTATTGAGTATTGCTACTTTGTATACTATGTAATTTATTGAATAAATTATTGTGCTTGTAACTAATATACCTAAATGCCTTGTGGTTTGTTGTAGTCACAAATGTGTCTTGAGTTAGATTAAATATCAGCTGAATTGACAAACCTTACACTCGAGATCACACCATACAATTCAAATTTTGAATGTTGATTTATTGCAGAACATTACCAAACAGAAGTTTCCATATACACCAGCAGTTAATTGATCACAAGTAGTATGTGAGACATAAATCTATGTTTCTCAAAACAAGAAATCTCTCTCATACGGGTGCACTCAAGTTTCTGGCTATCACTAATACCTATATTTCTTGACTGAAAGTTGCCTTTCATTCCTGTGATATCCAGTTCACTTTTCTTTGAAGAAGTCTAAACCTGACCTTGACCTTATTCATAGTAGTAAGAAACAAACACACACACACACACACACACACACACACACCCCCCCTCCATCTACAGCTTGGACTCCTAAGTTAACCACTTTTCCATAGATGCTGTCTGGCCTGCTGAGTTCCTCCAGCATTTTGTGTGTGTTGAACCATTTCTAAGCCATCCGTCTGAACACATTTACCCCCACCTCCCAACCCCTGACTCTTTCCTAGACACTTAGGTACATCACCTCACCTTAAAATTCCTCAGCATCCTTATCATTATGTCAGGATGAACTTCTTCCTTCAACCAGTTTTTGTCAAGCTTGAAGTTTTCCTTGAAACCTCTAACATATACCTAGTCGAAGATGGATAAGGGCTTGTGTGAGAGAAAATGTGACAGGCACTGATGATGAACTACTAATTTCACTACAACACACACAAAATGCTGAAGAAAGTCAGCAGGTCAGGCAGCGTCAATGGAAATGAGCAAACATTCAATGTTTTGGGCTGAGACCTTTCATCAGGACATCTGCAGAATATCTTGTATTCAAAGTTTCAAGACATCAGGCAGTCATAATAAACCTGATTCTGAAGTGGGGGAATGGAACTGACAGGATTGCCCTGAGTTCCAGTACGGATTTGATGAATGGCCTCCTATGTCACATAGGAAATTCTCTGCAGACTAATAGGTGGTTTGAGCAAGAGGGTCACAGTCCATATTGTTAAAACTACTCAATTATGAAATTGAATCCAGGACAGACTTTGAAAAGTGAAGTTCAGGATTCACTGAAGTCTGACAAAAATATTCAAAATCTATTGGGTTCAAATTTCGAAAACAGTCTAAATACTAAAAATCTGTCAGCAGTCTGAAAACAAGTCTAGATACCAACTTAATATATTTACTCTATGTTAGCAATGCAGATACTGTATTTCTTATTGTCATTCATCATATAATTTATGATTTGCACAGTACTACTGCCACAAATTAACACATTTCCTGATGTATGTTAGTGATAATAAACTTGATTAGATTTATTAAGATTTATTTTAGCTCTTTAAAATTTACTGGCAATTCATGATTGTTTTAAGATGTAAACATGGTTAACAGCTAAACCTTTGTCAAATATGATGGAAAGAAGCCAACTTTACAACAGATTATTGTGATAAGAGAAATAATATAAAGGAAATGTCATCCCATAACAGAAGAATGGACAGTGCTTTCAATTTGAACAAGCATTAAGACCAAAAGGTTATAGAGCAAAATTAGACCATTTGGCCTGTTAATCTGCTCCACCACTCAATTGTTCAAAGGTTCAAAGATCAAATTTAATGTCAGAGAAATGTGTACTATATACATCCTGAAATGCTTTTTCTTCACAAAACATCCACGAAAACAGAGAAGTGCCCCAAAGAATGAACGACAGTTAAACGTGAGAACCCCATGGTCCCCCCCCTCAATCTCCCCTCCCGTGCATAAGCGGCAGCAAGTAACGATTCGCCCTCCCCCCACAAGCAAAAGAAAGGTGCGTCGGTACCATCACCGAGCCCAAGCGTGTGCTAAGCAATAGCAAAGACACAGACCAAAGTTATACCAAAGGCTTCGCATTTCATCCGACATTCGACAAACCACAGGTTCTCTCTCTTCCTAGCAGGGGAGAGGGAGGTATCCCCCATTTTCATAGCGAGTGGGAGACATAACAACAACCCGTTGGTTTACGATGTTAAAAGTCCATTTCATCGGTTTTTTCGAGCCCTGTGTCCAAAGCTCGCAAAGACCTTGGGTCTTCAGGCCCACAGCGAAAGATTTTCTGGCCTCCTGGACGACACACGAGTCTCCTGCCATGATACTGGCCCTTGATCCACCCATCTCCAGAGCCCCAAGACCTTTGGCTTCCAAACGCGAGCGAGACCCTCAGGTCAAACTCTTGGCATGTGGAATAACGGCCAGTCATGGGACCCTGAGAATGGGTCCCATTCCTGCCAAGAACCTGGTGTGTAACTCCAGGTCAAGGTCTTCAAAAGAACCCCAAAAGGGAAAAATAAAAATATTAAAGGTAGAAATAGAGCTGTTTCCGACATTTGTGGTTGACATGTTTAAGGCTTATTCTCCTGCCTTCTCCCATAAAGATTAAATCCTTTCCCAATCAAAAGCCTATCAATCTCCTGAAAGTATCCAATGACTTGGCTTCCCCCACACTTTCTGGCAACAAATTCCATATATTTGCCACCTTTGGCTGAAGAAATTCCTCCTCATCTCAGTTTTAAAGAGAAATCTCTTTATTGAGATGCTGTGCCCTCAGATCTTGTACTCTCCTACTAATGGAAGCATCTTCGCCACATCCACTCTATTCAGATTAGTCAGTATCCGGTAGGTTTCAATAAGATCTCCTTCATCCTTCTGTACATCAAGTACAGGCCCAGAACCATCAAATGTTCCTCATACACGAAGCTTTTCATTCCTGGGATCATTCTTGTGAACCATTTCTAGACCTCTCCAAGAACAAGCCATCTTTCCTTAGATACAGGGCCAAAAATTGCTCATAATATGGTCATAATATTGACAAATATATAACACCTTATATAGCTTTACAGTACTATGGAAGTTGCAGCAAGGCAAGGGTTAAGGTAATGTCCAGGCAAGGAGAGTTTACAGATAATGTGCAGTCAACCTATGCAAGAAAGGCCTCTGAAGAGAGGTCTTTGATGATCATAATTTCCCTTTGCACAGCAGGGGACTGGCACCATTTGGCATGATGAAGTCATAATAAAAGCTATTGGCCAGAAACATCCATTGTTTACTCGTTTCCATAGATGCTGCCTAACCTGCTCAGTTCCTCCAGCATGTCATGAGTGTTGCCACAGTGTGATTGGTGACTGATTACATTGGACAACAATTTTTTTCAAAATGTTCCTTCCTCAGAATTTTTTTTTCTGTTTATGATAGACTGATAGATAGATAGAATAGTACAGCACAGTACGGGCCCTTCGACCCACAATGTTGTGCCGACCCTCAAACCCTGCCTCCCATATAAGCCCCCAACTTAAATTCCTCCATATACCTGCCTAGTAGTCTCTTAAACTTCACTAATGCATCTGCCTCCACCACTGACTCAGGCAGTGCATTCCACACACCAACCACTCTCTGAGTATCCCTCTAATATCCCTCTTGAACTTCCCACCACTTATCTTAAAGCCACGTCCTCTTGTATTGAGCAGTGGTGCCCTGGGGAAGAGGTGCTGGCTATCCACTTTATCTATTCCTCTTATTATCTTGTACACTTCTATCATGTCTCCTCTCATCCTCCTTCTCTCCAAAGAGTAAAGCCCTAGCTCCCTTAATCTCTGATCAAAATGCATAATCTCTAAACCAGGCAGCATCCTGGTAAGTCTCCTCTGTACCCTTTCCAATGCTTCCACATCCTTCCTATAGTGAGGTGGCCAGAAATGGAGACAGTACTCCAAGTGTGGCCTAACCAGAGTTTTATAGAGCTGCATCATTACATCGCGACTCAAACTCTATCCCTCAATTTATGAAAGCTAACACCCCATAAGCTTTCTTAACTACCCTATCTACCTGTGAGGCAACTTTCAGGGATCTGTGGACATGTACCCCCAGATCCCTCTGCTCCTCTACACTACCAAGCATCCTGCCAGTTACTTTGTACTCTGCCTTGGAGTTTGTCCTTCCAAAGTGTACCACCTCACACTTCTCCGGATTGAACTCCATCTGCCGCTTCTGAGCCCACTTCTGCATCCTATCAATATCTCTCTGCAATCTTTGACAATCCTCTACACTATCTACAACACCACCAACCTTGGTGTCGTCTGCAAACTTGCCAACCCACCCCTCTACCCCCACATCCGGGTCGTTAATAAAAATCACGAAAAGCAGAGGTCCCAGAACAGATATTTGTGGGATACCACTAGTCACAATACTCCAATCTGAATGTACTCCCTCCACCAAGACCCTCTGCCTTCTGCAGGCAAGCCGATTCTGAATCCACCTGGCCAAACTTCCCTGCATCCCATGCCTTCTGACTTTCTGAATAAGCTTACCATATGGAACCTTGTCAAATGCCTTACTAAAATCCATATAGATCACATCCACTGCAGTACCCTCATCTATATACCTGGTCACCTCCTCAAAGAACTCTATCAGGCTTGTTAGACACGATCTGCCCTTCACCAAGCCATGCTGACTGTCCCTGATCAGACCATGATTATCTAAGTGCCCAGAGATCCTACCTCTAAAAATCTTTTCCAACAGCTTTCCCACCACAGACATAAGGCTCACCTGTCTATAATTACCCGGACTATCCCTACTACCTTTTTTGAACAAGGGGACAACATTCATCATCCTCCAATCCTCCAGTACCATTCCTGTGGACAACAAAGACATAAAGATCCTAGCCAGAGGCTCAGCAATCTCTTCCCTCACCTCATGAAACAGCCTGGGGAATATTCCATCAGGCCCCGGGGATTTATCCGTCCTAATGTATTTTAACAGCTCCAACACCTCCTCTCCCTTAATATCAACATGCTCCAGAATATCAACCTCACTCATATTGTCCTCACAATCATCAAGTTCCCTCTCATTGGTGAATACCTAACAGAAGTATTCATTGAGGACCTCGCTCACTTCCACAGCCTCCAGGCACATCTTCACACCTTTATGTCTAATCGGTCCTACCTTCACTCCTGTCATCCTTTTTTTCTTCACATAATTGAAGAATGCCTTGGGGTTTTCCTTTACCCTACTCACCAAGGCCTTCTCATGCCCCCTTCTTGCTCTTCTCAGCCCCTTCTTAAGCTCCTTTCTTGCTTCCCTATATTCCTCAATAGACCCATCTGATCCTTGCTTCCTAAACCTCATGTATGCTGCCTTCTTCCACCTGACTAGATTTTCCACCTCACTTGTCACCCATGGTTCCTTCACCGTAGTATTCTTTATCTTTCTCACTGGGACAAATTTATCCCTAACATCCCGCAAGAGATCTCTAAACATCGACCACATGTCCATAGTACAACAGTCCCTGCAAAAACATCATCCCAATTCACACCCGCAAGTTCTAGCCTTATAGCCTCATAATTTGCCCTTCCCCAATTAAAAATTTTCCTGTCCTCTCTGATTCTATCCTTTTCCATGATAATGCTAAAGGCCAGGGAGTGGTGGTCACTGTCCCCCAGATGCTCACCCACTGAGATATCTCTGACCTGACCCGGTTCATTACCGAGTACTAGATCTAGAATGGCATTCCCCCTTATCGGCCTGTCCACATACTGTGACAGGAATCCGTCCTGGTCCCACTTAACAAACGCTGCCCCATCTAAACCCTTGGAACTAATCAGGTGCCAGTCAATATTAGGGAAGTTAAAGTCACCCATGATAACAACCCTGTTATTTTTGCACCTTTCCAAAATCTGCCTCCCAATCTGCTCCTCTGTATCTCTGCTGCTACCAGGGGGCCTAAAAAAATACCCCCAACAGAGTAACTGCTCCCTTCCTGTTCCTGACTTCCACCCATACTGACTCAAAAGAGGATCCTGCTACATTACCCACCCTTTCTGTAGCTGTAATAGTATCCCTGACCAGTAATGCCACCCCTCCTCCCCTTCCTCACCCCCCATCCCTTTTAAAGCACTGAAATCCAGGAATATTGATAATCCATTCCTGCCCTGGTGCCAGCCAAGTCTCTGTAATGGCCACTACATCATAATTCCATGTATGTATCCAAGCTCTCAGTTCATCACCTTTGTTCCTGATGCTTCTTGCATTAAGGTACACACATTTCAGCCCTTCTACCTTACTGTCTTTATACCATTTATTCTGCTTCTGTTTACTCAAAGCCCCTCTATATGTTAGATCTGGCTTTACTCCATGCACTTCTTTCACTGCTATATCGCTCTGGGTCCCATCTCCCTTGCAAATTAGTTTAAACCCTCCCGAACCATGCTAGCAAACCTACCTGCAAGGATATTGCTCCCCCTCAATGTCAGGTGCAACCCATCCAATCTGTACAGGTCCCACCTTCCCCAGCAGAGATCTCAATGATCCAAAAATTTAAAACCCTGCTCCCTGCACCAACTCCTCAGCCACGCATTCAACTACCATCTCCTCCAATTCTTACCATCACTGTCACATAGCACTGGCAGCAATCCTGAGAACACCATCCTTGAGGTCCTGTTCTTCAACCTTCTGCCTAATTCCCGAAACTCACACTTCAGGACCTCATCCCTCTTCCTGCCTATGTTGTTGGTCCCAACATGTATCACGACTTCTGGTTGCTTTCCCTCTCGTACCAGGATGTCGTGGACCCGGTCAGAGACATCCTGGACCCTGGCACCCGGGAGGCAACAAACCATGCGGGTGTCCTTCTCACATCCACAAAATCTCCTGACTGCTCCCCTGACTATAGAGTCTCCAATGACGACAGCTCTCTTCTTCTCCGTCCCACCCTTCTGCACCACAGGGTCAGACTCAGTGCCGGAGGCCCTGCCACTGTGGCTCACACCTGGTCGGTCGTCCCTGCCAACAGTATCCAGGACGGTAAACTTATTATTCAGGGAAATAGTTACAGTGGTGCTCTGCACTACCTGTCTGTTCACCTTCGCTTTCCCGCCTCTGACTGTCACCCAACGACCTGCTTCCGACAGATTAGGTGTGACTACCTCCTTGTAGCTCTCATCTATGACTGCCTCATTCTCCCTTATGAGTCGAAGGTCATCCAGCTGCTGCTCCAGATTCCTTACATGGTCTTTCAGATCGCCCAGCCTGCTTGAAGATGAACACAAATATAATTTCAGACTACTTGTATCACGTAGGAATTTGGAGAAACAACAAATTAACTTTCATTGAATATAATGTGTTTAATTCCATAATGGTGCTGATGCTTTGCAGTAGTTCAACTAAGTTAAAAATATTTTGTTAATGATTTTCATTTGTACTCAGTGTCTGAGGCTTCTTGCTTAAGCGCCCAACAATAATTCGCCAGCACTGATGGATTCCAGTTGCCCTGGCATATTTTCTCCATGACCACAATGTCCTGGTGAAACCTTTCACCGTGCTCATCACTAACAGCTTCAAGATTTGCAGAGGAAGTCTAAATGGGAATGCAGAAAATGAATTTTAGTGACATGTTGCATTTCATGGTTTTATATACTTGAAACATGCTTTCAACCAGCTGCATGTAGTTTGGTGCTCTGTAGATGCCGAGAAAAATTTCAACAACTTCCTTGAATGTAGGTGTATGTGGATGAGTGGGAATCCGGAACAGCCATGACAGAATGGCAGAGAAGACTCGATGGGCTGAATGGCCTAATTCTGCTCCTATGTCTTATGATCTGGGATGCTATGCAAATGTACACATTTTAAGTATTTCTTATGGTGAGACACTAGTTAATGGACAACCTCTTTTTATTCAAGAAAACACATCTGTAAAAATGTTCTTTTAAATTAGACAGAACTCTTGCAGTCATGGGTTTCACCAAGTATGTATAATTACAATGAATCACATATTACTAAATTTCCTATCTCGGGATGCTGGAGGAACAAATTGTCAGTATTGAACTTCTCTGATAGCTGCACGGGAATGAAATCCTGGAGAATATATTTTATACAAACTAACTTTTCCTTTTTGACTCTTGTCTTACGACCATGTCATTAAATATCACAAGTTATCACATGGTTCCAGTGTGGTAGATCCTGTCTTCAGCAGTTCTTGACAGTGTAAACACCAGGGGAAAAATTGTTACCAAGTCTCGGACTGCATATAAACCCAGACATCCTCCCCCTCAAAGCATGGTCGTTGGGTTAATTTTTGGGCATCAAATATTCCTATGCGGGACATGAGGGACCAGAGGAGGTTCACAAGAACGATCCTGGGAATGAAAAGGTTAACATATGAGGAACATTTCATTGCTCTGGGCCTGTGCTCTCTGGAGTTTAGAAGAATTGAAACCTATTGAATATTGAAAAGCCTTGCTTGAGTGGACCTATGAAGAATGTTTCCTATAGTGGAGGAGTCTAAGACATGAGGGCAGAACCTAGGAATAGTAGGCAGTCCCAGCTTTAAAGAGGAATTTCCTTAGCCAGAGGATGGTGAATCTGTGGAATGCATTACCACAAATGGCCATGGAGACCAAGTCATTTGGTATATTTATAGCACAAGTTGATTGGTTCTTGATTAGCAATTGCATTAAAGCTATGGGGAGAAAGGAGGAGTATAGGATTGAAAGAAGTTATCAACCAGCCATGATGGAATGGTGGAGCTGGCTCAGTGGGCTGAATGGCCTAATTCTGCTCCTGTGCCTTATGATCTTAAATCATGATTTTGCACCATGCTGACGGGATACAGATGGAGCAATCAAGAGGTAAGGCTGCTGGAATCAACTTGCCACTAGGGTGATCTTTGGATTGTTTCACAATCTGTGTTATTTTCAAGGTAAAGAGTGAGTAATAATTAATTATATATTACCTTGCCAGGAATGCACAAGCATTTCCAGAGAGAATGAGAGGAGGTTTGTATGCATTGTTAATTATCTGTTTGAACCAGATTCATTACCACTGACATAAGTTGTGTCATTTATTATTTTGTGGCAGTAGTTCAGTGTAAGATACAAAATATTAAAACATAGAAAACCTACAGCACAATACAGGCCCTTTGGCCCACAAAATTGTGCCGAGCATGTCCCCACCTTAGAATTTACTAGGGTTACCCATAGCCCTCTATTTTTCTAAGCTCCAGGTACCTATCCAGAAGTCTCTTAAAAGACCCTATTGTATCTACCTCCGCCACCGTTGCTGGCAGCCCATTCCATGCTCTTACCACTGTGTAAAAAAAAACTTACCCCTGACATCTTTGTACCTACTCCCAAGCACCTTGAACCTGTACCCTCTTGTGGCAGCCATTTCAGCCCTGGGGAAAAAGCCTCTGACTATCCACACGATCAATGCCTCTCATCATCTTGTACACCTCTATCAGGTCACCTCTCATCCTCCGTCACTCCAAGGAGAAAAGGCCAAGTTCACTCAACCGATTCTCATAAGGCATGCTCCCCAATCCAGGCAACATCCTCGTAAATCTCCTCTGCACCATTTCTATGGTTTCCACGTCCTTCCTGTAGAGAGGCAACCAGAAATGAGCATAGTAATCCAAGTGGGGTTTGACCAGGGTCCAATACAGCTGCAACATTACCTCTTGGCTCCTAAATTAAATTCCATGATTGATGAAGGCCAATACACCATATGCATTCTTAACCACAGAGTCAACCTGCACAGCTGCTTTGATCGTCCTATGCACTTAGACTCCAAGATCCCTCTGATCTTCCGTACTGCCAAGAGTCTTACCATTATTACTATATTCTGCCATCATATTTGACCTACCAAAATGAACCACCTCACACTTATCTGGGTTGAACTCCATCTGCCACTGCTCAGCCCAGTTTTGAAACCTATCAATGTCCTGCTGCAACCTCTGACAGCCCTCCACACTATCCGCAACACCTCCAAACTTTGTGTCATCAGTAAAACTTACTAACCCATCTCTCCACTTCCTCATCCAGGTCATTTATAAAATTCACAAAGAGTAAGGGTTCCAGAACAGATCCCTGAGGTACTCCACTGGTGACTGACCTCCATGCAGAATATGACCCATCTACAACCACTCTTTGCCTTCTGTGGGCAACCCAGTTCTGGATCCACAAAACAATGTCTCCTTAGATCCCATGCCTCCTTACTTTCTCAATAATATACCCAATGAGTTCATCTCCACAGCCACCTGTGGCAAAAAGTTCCACAGATTCACCAGTCTCTGTACAAAGAAACTCTTCCTCATCTCTGTTCCTCAGTTGAGGCCAGTTCATTGGCTATATTTAAGAGGGAGTTAGATATGGCCCTTGTGGCTACGGGGATCAGGGGGTATGGAGGGAAGGCTGGGGCAGGGCTCTGAGTTGGATGATCAGCCATGATCATAATAAATGGTGGTGCCGAATGGCCTACTCCTGTACCTATTTTCTATGTATGTTTCTATGTAAAAGGATGTCCCTCTATTCTGAGGCTGTGTCCTCTGGTCTTAGAATCTCCTACCTTGGAAAATGTCCTCTCCGCATCCACTATATCATGGCTTTCCAGCATTTGATAGGTTTCAATGAGGTCAACCCTCATTCTGCTGAATTCCAGTGAATATAGGCCCAGAGCCATCAATACTTTCTTAAACGAAGGGCCCAAAACTGTTTACAATACTCCAAGTGAGGCTTCACCAGTGCCTTATACAGTCTCAGCATTATATCCTTGCCTTAATATTCTTGTCTTCGTGAAATCAATGCTAACTTTGCATTTGTCTTCCTCAATACTGATTCAACCTGCAAATTAATCTTCAGGGAATCCTGCACAAGGACCCCCAAATCCCTTTGCACCTCAAATTTTTAGAAACATAGAAAAACTACAGCACAATACAGGCCCTTCGGCCCACAATGCTGTGCCAAAGATGTACTTACTTTAGAAATTACCTAGGGTTACCCATAGCCCTCTGTCTTTCTAAGCTCCATGTACCTAGCCAGGAGGCTCTTGAAAGACCCTATCATATCCGCCTCCACTACTGTCACTCGCAGCCCATTCCATGCGCTCACCACTCTGTAAAAAACTTACCCCTGACATCTCCTCTGTACCTACTTCCAAGCACGTTAAAACTGTGCCCTCTCATGATAGCCATTGCAGCCCTGGGAAAAAGCCTCTGATCAATACCTCTGATCATCTTATACACCTCTATCAGGTCACCTCCCATCCTCTGTTCTAAGGAGAAAAGGCCAAGTTCACTCAACCTATCCTTGTAAAATATGCTCTCCAATCCAGGCAACATATTTGTAAATCTCCTCGGCACCCTTTCTGTAGTTTCCACATCCTTCCTGTTGTGTGGTGACCAGAAATGAGCACAGTACTCCAAGTGGGGTGTGACCAGGGTCCTATACAGCTGTAAGATTGAAACTGATTGAAAATGAAAAAGAACATTTTATGCCCTTGGCAGAATTCCAGATTCTTTTAGTGCAATTAGGTTACACAAACTAATCCTTTATTTCTTTAAGGACTCCATTCAGCATGGTTTCTCAAGGAAAAATCTTGTCTGATAAATCTGTTGAAATATTATCTTTTTGAATTCTCTCCCCCTTTAGAAAATAGTCTATGCATTTAATCCTTCTACCAAAGTAAATGACCATACATTTGCTGACACTGTTTTCCAACTATCACCTCTTTGCCTATTCTCCTAATCTGTCTAATTTGTTCTGCAGCCTCTCTGCTACCTCAACACTACCTACCCTATACCTATCTTCATATTGTTCACCAACCTGGCCACAAAGCCATCAGCTTCATCATCCGAATTGTTGGCATACAAAGCAAAAAGAAACGGCCGGAATGCTGACTCCTGTGGAACACCACATGTCACCAGCGGACAGTTTGAAAAAGATCCCTTACTATTCCCACTCTTTGCCTCCTGCCAATCAGCCAATGCTAGTATGTTTCCCGAAATATCTTGGGCTTATCTTGCTTTAAGTCTCATGTGTGACAACTCGTCAGAGGCCTTCCGATTCTCCTTTACCCATCCTGTTATTTCTGGAAAGTTTTCAACAGATTTATCAGACAAGATTTTCCCTTGACGAGAGTCCTTAAAGAAATAAAGGATTAGTTTGAGTAACCTAATTACAGTAAGATTCCAGAATTCCCCCAAGGGCATAAGATGTTCTTTTTCATTTTCAATCAGCTTCAATCTAATTTGAAATGATTCACTTCACCAGATTTTCAAAAGATCAAAGAAAATTATCAAAGTACATATGTGTCACCGTACAATCCTGAGATGTAAATTCTTGTGGACATACTCAATAAATCTATAGAATAGTAACTATAACAGGATCAATGAATTATGTACTAACTAGTGCTTTCAACCAGAGTGCAAAAGACAACTAACTGTGCAAATGCACAAGGAAAAAAACAATAATTTTAAATAAATCCTGGAATCATTTTCATGAATCTCCTTTGTACAGTCTCCAGTTTCAGCACATCCTTTCTAACATAAGGGGCCCAAAATTGCTCAGGAGAAGCCTCACTGGTGCTCTATAAAGTCTCAACATGACATCCTTGCTTTTATATTCTAGTCTTCTTGAAATGAATGCAAACATTGCATTTGCCTTCCTTACCACAAACTCAGCCTGCAAATTCACCTTTAGGGAATCCCAAACAAGGACTCCCAAGTCCCTTTGCATCTCTTTTGTATTTTCTCTCCATTTCAAAAACAGTCACCCCTTTCATTACTTCCATTGAAGTGCATGACCATACACTTTCCAACACTCTATTCATCTGCCAGTGCTTTGCCCATTCTCCTAATCTGTCTAAATGCTTATGTAGCCACGGTACTTCCACAAAACCACCAGTTCTTCCTCCTATAGGCTGCACTCTTGGCAACAAAGCCATCAATTCTGTCTGTCTGTATCTTGTTTTACGGCGGTTGGCATCCAGCTTAATGGTGCATTACTGCCAGCCATCAATTCTATCATCCAATCATTGACATTGTCAGGACACTGGAGTAGAGATCCAATCACAGACCCAGTACTGTGCACACAGTGATATTAATTGAGTAACAAATCCCAAGGTGCAAACAGAGTCAGCATCAAAGTTCAGGCAGAGATCAAAACATCTAGAGAAATCCAAACACCAGAATCAGGAAACAGGCAGAGTCAATATTCAGACAGACAGAGTACAGATACAAACACTAGAAAGACTCAGGAAAATTCATTGGAACAAATAGGTGAAAACACAGGACTAAAATACACTGAGCAATGAACAGAGAGGCAGATGATAGGTGGAGCACAATCAGACACAGGTGGCAGCAATACAGGTAATAATGAGAAATAGGTGAGAGATGGAGAACAGCAGGAGGTGAGCAGGAGTGGGGACAGGGGCACATGACAATACAAAACCACAGACTGACAGCTGGGGGAAACACACAAAAAGAGAGTTCAACTGGAGGTACTGACAGACATATTATGTAAAAAGAATCGGTCTCAACAGACAACTGTGGAACATCACTACTCACTGGCGGCCAGTCAGAAAAGGCTCCCCTTATTCCCACTCTTTGTCTCCTGCCAATCAGCCACTGCTTTATCCATGCTAGATTCCTTTCTGTAATACCATGGGCTCATAGATTGTTAAGCAGCCTCATATGTGGCACCTTGTCAAAGGCATTCTGAAAATCCAAGTACACAACATCAACTGATTCTCCTCTGTCTATCCTGCTTGTTACATCTTCAAAGAATTCCAACAGATTTTCAGGCAATATTTCCTCTTGAGGAAACCATGTTGACGATGGCCTAGGTTACCATATGCCTCCAAGTACCCTGGCAGGTATTCTGTGAGCCACATGGAGAGGATATTGATGGGCTCACAGAGTGCATCACTGATTACATCAACTTCTGTGTGGACGGCAATGTTCCAACAAGAACTGTCCTTCGTTATTCAAATAACAAGCCATGGGTAACAAAGGACATTAAGGACATCCTGAATGCTAAAAAGAGGGCGTTTAAGAGATGGAAACAGGGAGGAGCTGAGGGCAATACAGAGGGACCTGAAAGCCAGGATCGAGGAGGCTAAAGACAGGTATAGGAGGAAGCTTGAGTGGAAACTCCAGCAGAACATGAGAGAGGTCTGGAGTGGGATAAGGACCATCACTGGGTTCCAGCAAACTAGCAACAGAGGAGCTAAAGGCAGCGTGGACAGGGCCAATGAACTTAACCTGTTCTTTAACAGATTTGACATTGTGGCCCCTGCCCATCCCCCACATGAGCCACCTGTTGTCAGCCCCCAACCAACACATATTCCACTCTCCCCTCCTACCCCTCCTCACAGTCCCCCACCCTGCTCTCATGACTATACCCCTTCCCCACACGAAACCACCATGGTGGGCTTCACAGCTGAACAGGTGAGAAGACAGCTGAAACGTCTCAACCCAAGCAAGGCTGCAGGACCGGATGGTGTCAGTACCAGGTGCTCAAAGCCTGTGCTCCTCAGCTATGTGGAGTACTTTGCCATGTCTTCAACCTGAGCCTGAGGCTCCGGAGGGTTCCTGTACTGTGGAAGACGTCCTGCCTCGCCCCTGTGCTGAAGACGCCGCGCCCCGGCGGCCTCAATGACTACAGACCCGTGGCATTGACCTCCCACATCATGAGGACCCTGGAGAGACTTGTTCTGGAGCTGCTCCGGCCTATGGTCAGGGCACACTTAGGTCCCCTACAGTTTGCCTACCAGCCCCGACTAGGAGTTGAGGATGCCATCGTCTACCTGCTGAACCGTGTCTACGCCCACCTGGACAAGCCAGCGAGCACTGTGAGGGTCATGTTTTTTGACTTCTCCAGTGCGTTCAACACCATCCGCCCTGCTCTGCTGGGGGCGAAGCTGACAGCGATGCAGGTGGATGTTTTCCTGGTGTCATGGATTCTTGACTACCTGACTGGCAGACCACAGTACGTGTGCTTGCAACGCTGTATGTCCGACAGAGTGATCAGCAGTACTGGGGCTCCACAGGGGACTGTCCTGTCTCCCTTTCTCTTCACCATTTACACCTCGGACTTCAACTACTGCACAGGGTCTTGTCATCTTCAGAAGTTTTCGGATGACTCTGCCATAGTTGGATGCATCAGCAAGGGAGATGAGGCTGAGTACAGGGCTACGGTAGGAAACTTTGTCACATGGTGTGAGCAGAATTATCTGCAGCTTAATGTGAAAAAGACTAAGGAGCTTGTGGTAGACCTGAGGAGAGCTAAGGCACCGGTGACCCCTGTTTCCGTCCGGGGGCCAGTGTGGGCATGGTGGAGGATTACAAATACCTGGGGATACGAATTGACAATAAACTGGACTGGTCAAAGAACACTGAAGCTGTCTACAAGAAGGGTCAGAGCCATCTCTATTTCCTGAGGAGACTGAGGTCCTTTAACATCTGTCGGACTATGCTGAGGATGTTCTACGAGTCTGTAGTGGCCAGTGCGATCATGTTTGCTGTTGTGTGCTGGGGCAGCAGGCTGAGGGTAGCAGACACCAGCAGAATCAACAAACTCATTCCTAAGGCCAGTGATGTTGTGGGGATGGAACTGAACTCACTGACGGCGGTGTCTGAAAAGAGGATGCTGTCTAAGTTGCATGCCATCTTGGACAATGTCTCCCATCCACTACGCAATGTACTGGTTGGGCACAGGAGTACATTCAGCCAGAGACTCATTCCACTGAGATGCAACACAGAGCATCATAGGAAGTCATTCCTGTCTGTGGCCATCAAACTTTACAACTCCTCCCTTGGAGGGTCAGACACCCTGAGCCAATATGCTGGTCCTGGACTTTTTTCCTGGCATAACTTACATATTACTATTTAATTATTTATGGTTTTATTACTATTTAATTAGTTATGGTGCAACTGTAACGAAAACCAATTTCCCCTGGGATCAATAAAGTATGACTATGACTATGAGACTTCATCCATTATAATGGCCAAGAACCTTCTCTCTAGTTATAGTAACTTCACACTCTTCACACCCCCTGACACCTAGAACTTTGACCACACTGCTAGTGTCTTCCACAATGAAGACTGATGCAAAATACTTATTCAATTCATCTGTTATTTTGTTGTCCCCCATTACTACCTTCCCAGCACTGTTTACCTGCAGTCCAATATCCACTCTCGCCTCTCATTAACACTTTATATATCTGAAGAAACTTCTGGTATTCTCTTTAATATTGCTGGCTAGCTTACTTTCGTATTCCATCTTTACCTTCTTCATGTATGTCCTGCACCTTCCTCATTTTTCCCAGAAATGCACACCATTGCTGCTCTGCTGACATCCCTGCCAGCAGCTCCTTCCAATTTACCTTGCCCAACTCCTTTCTCGTACCAGTGTAATTTCCCTTACTCCGCTGAAATACTGCTACATCAGACTTTACTTTCTCCCTATCAAATTTCAAGTTGAACAGACTCATCTTGTGATCACTAGTTCCCAAGGGTTCTTTTACCTTAGGCTCCCTAATTGCTTCCAGTTCATTACATAACACCCAATCTAGTATAGCTGATCCCCTAGTAGACTTAACAACAAACTGTTCTGAAAAAGCTCTTAGGCATTCAACAGACTTACTCTCTTGCGATCCATTACCAACCTGATTTTCCCAATTGACCTGCATATTAAAATCTCCCATGACTATGATACAAGCTTGCTCTGTTAACAGCAGACACCAGCTGATCCAGTTTAAAGTTGTCCACCGTCTCCACTATTCTAAACTCAGGTTGCACAGGATTTACCCTTCTGTCTTGCCAACGTGTGATAGATGTCAAGAGACGGAGGGTACATTGTCACACACTTTTTGGTTTTGCCCATCACTGACTGGATTTTAGTCCAAAATATTTGACTGATACTCAGAGGCTTATAAAAGATCCTTCCCTTTGGAAGTTGGTCTCGCCATCTTTGGCTGTTCGCAATCCACTCTATGCCTCCCTACAGCCATACAACAGCCTCTGATGCTGGGGATAACTGTCTCCAAAAGACTTACCTTGAGGGAATGGAAATCACCCTCTCCCCCTTCTCTTTGGAGATGGATGGCTGACATGATCTCAGTCATACAGATGGAGAGACTTGGGTTCTTGAGGACATAGACAGAGACAGACTTTATTGATCCCGAGGGAAATTGAGAACCAATTCAATTATAAAATTTTCGGCTATCTGGGATCCATTTCTTGCCTACTTAGATGAGGCCAGGGGCAGATAAATAATTTCCCCCCAGCTGATTTCTCACGGCCCTCATTTGAGACTTAATATTTAGCAATTTTGAGTACTTTGTACAATAGGCATCCCTCTAATGTTATGTTCTTTGTTTTTGTATTTTATTTTTACACATGTCTGAGCTTAAATGTTCTTATTGATTTCATTGTTTTTTGAAAATTTTGAAAATAAAGTATTAAAAAAAAATCTCCCACGACTACCATAACATTGCCCTTTTGTCTCACCTTTTCTATTTCCTGTTGTAACCTGTGGTCCACCTCCCAGCTTGCTGGGAGGCCTGTATATAACTGCCATCATCGTCCTTTTACCCTTGCAGTTCTTTAACTCAGCCTACAAGGATTCAACATCTTCCAATCCTATGTCAGATGTTTCTACTGATTTCATGCAATTCTTTACCAGTGGAGCCACACCATCACCTCTGCCTACCTTCCTATCCATCCGATATAACATGTAACTTCGGACTTTCAGCTCCAAACTACAACCATCCTTCAGCCACGATTTAGTGATGGCCACAACATCATACCTGGCAATCTGTAATAATCATCCACCTTATTTCTTATACTTAGGTTTAGGGATTTCCTGCTGGATGTTAGCGATAAATTTGTCCCAGTGAGGAAGATAAAGAATGGTAGGGTGAAGGAACCATGGGTGACTAGTGAGGTGGAAAATCTAGTCAGGTAGAAGGCAGCAGCATACATGAGGTTTAGGAAACAAGGATCAGATGGGTCTATTGAGGAATATCGGGTATCAAGAAAGGAGATTAAGAAGGGGCTGAGGAGAGCAAGAAGGGAGCATGAGAAGGCTTTGGTGAGTAGGGTAAAGGAAAACTCCAAGGCATTCTTCAATTATGTGAAGATCAAAATGATGACAGGAGTGAAGATAGGACCGATTAGAGATAAAGGTGGGAAGATGTGCCTGGAGGCTGTGGAAGTAAGCGAGGTCCTCAATGAATACTTCTTTTTGGTATTCACCAATGAGAGGGAACTTGATGATGGTGAGGACAATATGAGTGAGGCTGATGTTCTGGAGCATATTGATATTAAGGGAGAAGAGGTGTTGGAATTGTTAAGATACGTTAGGACAGATAAGTCCCCGGTCTTGATGGAATATTCCCCAGGCTGCTCCACAAGGCAAGGAAAGAAATTGATGAGCCTCTGGCTAGAATCTTCATGTCCTCGTTGTCCACAAGAATGGTACCGGAGGATTGGAGGGAGGCGAATGTTGGCCCCTTGTTCAAAAAAGGTAGTTGGGATAGTCCAGGTAATTATAGACCAATGAGCCTTATGTCTGTGGTGGGAAAGCAGTTGGAAAAGATTCTTAGAGATAGGATCTCTGGGCATTTAGAGAATCATGGTTTGATCAGGGACAGTCAGCACGGCTTTGTGAAGGGTAGATCATGTCTAACAAGCCTGACTGAGGAGGTGACCAGGCACATAGATGAGGGTAGTGCAGTGGATGTGATCTATATGGATTTTAGTAAGGCATTTGATAAGGTTCCACACATTAGGCTTATTCAGAAAGTTAGAAGGCATGGGATCCTGGGAGGTTTGGCCAGGTGGATTCAGAACTGGCTCACCTGCAGAAAGCAGAGGGTCATGGTAGAGGGAGAACATTTGGATTGGAGGGTTGTGACTAGTGGTGTCCCCCAAGGATCTGTTCTGGGACCTCTACTTTTCCTGATTTTTATTAACGACCTGGATGTGGGGGTGGAAGGGTGGGTTGGCAAGTTTGCAGAGGACACAAAGGTTGTTAGTGGTGTTGTAGATAGTGTAGAGGATTATCAAAGATTGCAGAGAGACATTGATAGGATGCAGGAGTGGGCTGAGAAATGGCAGATGCAGTTCAACCCGGAGAAGTGTGAGGTGGTACACTTTGGAATGACAAACTCCAAGGCAGAGTACAAAGTAAATGGCAGGACACTTGGTAGTGTGGAGGAGCAGAGGGATCTGGGGGTACATGTCCACAGATCCCTGAAAGTTGCCTCACAGGTAGATAGGGTAGTTAAGAAAGCTTATGGGGTGTTAGCTTTTCTAAGTCGAGGGATAGAGTTTAAGAGTTGCAAGGTAATGATGCAGCTCTATAAAACTCTGGTTATGCCACACTTACAGTACTATGTCCATTTCTGGTTGCCTCACTGTCGGAAGGATGTGGCAGCATTGGAAAGGGTACAGAGGAGATTTACCAGGATGCTACCTGGTTTGGAGAATATGCATTATGATCAGAGATTAAGGGAGCTAGGGCTTTACTCTTTGGAGAGAAGGTGGATGAGAGGAGACATGATAGAGGTATACAAGATATTAAGAGGAAGCGATTGAGTGGACAGCCAGCACCTCTTCCCCAGGGCACCACTGCCAAATACAAGAGGACATGGCTTTAAGGTAAGGGGTGGGAAGTTCAAGGGCGATATTAGAGGAAGGTTCTTTACTCAGAGTGGTTGGTGCGTGGAATGCACTGCCTGAGTCAGTGGTGGAGGCAGATACACTAGTGAAATTTAAGAGATTGCTGGACAGGTATATGGAGGAATTTAAGGTGGGGAATTATATGGGAGGTAGGGTTTAAGGGTTGGCACAACAATGTGGGCCGAAGGGCCTGTACTGTGCTGTACTATTCTATATTCTATGTACATGCATTTAGCTACAACACATTGATTACTGCATTTGCTATCCTTTCTGATTCTGCATCCCTAATGATTTGATATTCAGCCTGTTGGCTGCAACTAGGTCCCATCACCTGCCTGCCCTTCCTGACAATCTGACTGCATGCTATCTTTACTTTTTTACCATCCATCCTATCCTGAGTCCCTTCAATCCGGTTCTCACCCTGCTGCCAAGTTAGTTTAAACCCTTCCCAACAGCTCTAACAAACCTGCCTGTGAAAACTTTGGTCCCCCTCGGGTTCAGATGCAATCCATCATTTTTGAACAGGTCATACCTCCCCCAGAAGAGATCCTACTTATCCATGAACCTGAAGCCCTCCCTCCTGCACCAGGGGGTCCTGCTTCTCGGCTTTCTACCTAGCTCTCTAAATTCTCTTTTCAGGACCACATTGCTTTTCCTTCCTATGTCATTTGTACCAATACCTACCAAGACATCTGGCAGCTCCTCCTCCCTCTCCTAAGTATTGTGGACGTAATCTGAGACATCCCTGACCCTGGCACCTGGGAGGCAACATACCCTCTGGGTGTCCCATTCACATCCTCAGAATCTGTTCCCCTCACTATCGAGTCCCCACCATGACTGCTCCCTTCTTCTCTCTCTTTCCCTTCCGCACCACGGACCCATGCCCAGTGTCTGTAACCCGGTTGCTGTGGCATTCCCCCGGGAGGTCATCTCCCACAAAAGTATCCAAAGCGTATTTTTGAGGGGAAAGGCCACAGGGGTGCTCTGCCCTAACTGCCTATTTCCATTTCTCCTGGCAGTCACCCAGCTACTCGCCTCATGCAACTTCGGGGTGACTACTTTCCTGTAGCTTTGATCAATTATTTCCTCGCTCTCCCATACAAGCTGAAGGTCATTCAGTTGCTGCTCCAGATCCCTAATACGGTCTTCAAGGAGCTGCAGCTGGATACACTTCATGCAACTGACTTTAGTTGAAAAATTGGCTGTGCTGCTGCTGTTCCCTTTTCTCTTCTGGTTTCTCACTGCCCGAGAAAGGTAAAGTTCTTCCGAGTGGGAAGATACAAGATTTGCTGCCTGAATTGTTTTTTCATTGCTGGAACCTCTCAACTTCCATTGTCAATGTGTGGAGATTTGAGTACGTTCTTTTAGTTCTCTGGAATCTTTGACCCTGATTAAGATGTGAATAGAAAATTCATTTAGGGAAGCTGTTATTCTACATTGGCATACTGTTATAAGCTTAGAATAGCTGGCACTCACCTTACCTCAAATGTTCAGAAAAGAGTTCAAAGGTTCATTTATTATCAAAGTATGTATGCAGTATGCAACTCTGAAATTCATCTTCTCCTGTTAGCCTTGAAACAAAGAAAACTATAGAAGTCATTCAAAGAAAAACATCATCCCCCACACAAAAAAAAATCACACAAAGGCATATCACCCCCAACACAGAAAAATAAATCATGCTAAGGGCAAGAACATCAAACCCTAACCCCCCTCCGCACAATAAAACAAACAAATTGCACCAAACAGCAACAAGAAAGGCAACATGATTATCAGCCCCTCCATGTGAGATAAAATCATGCAATCGAGAATATCAACCACCCCCACCCCACGCAGGAAAACAAATAGTGCAAACGGAATCTCAGTGAAATGGAAATCTCAGCAACCCAGTTCTAATGAAGACACATCAGAACTCTTTAATCTTGGTGACTGTAGAGGAGGCCATACACCTGACATACGAGAACATCTGGTGTTTACTATCTATGGCACTTGTACAGGGAATGTGGACTTTGGACAGTACATTAGAAATTGTGCAGTGGCTTTCCAATTATTATGAGAATTCAAAGCTGGGAGACAGAAAAACGTAAGTAGTGAGCTGGCTGCTGGCTGTGTGCCCAGAGACCCAAGTTCCTTGAGCACAGAGCAGGGAAAAAGCGACGCAACAGACTTTTAATCACCATAAATCAACGAGTTTCTTTGTTATGTCCCCCCTTTCACTGTGAAACGGGGACATCTCTTTTTTCCCTTGATAGGGAGAGAGAGAGCCTGTGTTATGTCAAATTACTGGGTGACTGAGTAGTCTTTAGGGTACTGCAGGTTTGTGTCTTTTTTGATGCTTTGTTGTACATTTGAGTGCTCAGTGGGGGAGCCGATGCTTTTTTGCTGGTGGTGGGGGGTGAGGGGGTTGATGCTTTGCTGCTGCTTATGTATGGGAGGGGGGAGTTGGGTGGGCTTTGGGGTGCTAACATATAACTGTCATTCATTCTTTGGGGCACTCCTCTGTTTTCGTGGTTGTTTGTGAAGAAAAAGCACTTCAGGATATACAGTATATTGTACACATTTCTCTGACATTAAGTGTGCCTATTAAAACCTAGTGATGTACTGTTGCAAGATTCTTTGATGATATTGATATAAAACTAAGGTTCACATCGACTAAGAAGATATAATTTTGCATACAGTGTCTGAGATCATGATGAGTTAGTACCTCATGGAAACACAAAAACATAGAAAACCTACAGCACATTACAGGCCTTTCGGCCCACAGAGTTGTGCCGAGCATGTCCCAACCCTAGAAATTACCAGGCTTACCTATAGCCCTCTATTTTACTAACCTCCATGTATCTATTCAAGAGTCTCTTAAAAGACCCTACCGTATCTGCCTCCACCACTGTTGCCGGCAGCCCATTCTACGCACTAACCACTCTCTGAGTAAAAACTTACCCCTGACATCTCCTCTGTACCTACTCCCCAGCACCTTAAACCTGTGTCCTCTTGGGGCAACCATTTCAGCCCGGGGAAAAAGCTTCTGACTATCCACACGATCAATGCCTCTCATCATCTTGTACACCTCTATCAGGTCACCTCTCATCCTCCGTCGTTCCAAAGAGAAAAGGCCGAGTTCACTCAACCTATTCTCATAAAGCATGCTCCCCAATCCAGGCAACATAAATTTCCCCTGTAGTTCTTACACAGTGAATGGTAGGGCACTGAGGAGTGCAGTAGAACAGAGAGATCTGGGAATACAGGTTCATAATTCATTGAATGTAGCATCACAGGTTGGTAGGGTCATAAGTAAAGCTTTTGGCACATTGGCCTTCATAAATCAAAGTAATAAATACAGGAGATGGGATGTTATGTTAACGTTGTATAAGATATTGTTGAGGCTTAATTTGGAGTATTTTGATCACCTATCTACAGAAAAGATTTAAATAAGGTTGAAGGATTACAGAGAAAATTTACAAAGATCTGGTGGACCTGAGCTATATTGGAAAGATTGAATAGATTAGGGCATTAGAGGACACAGTTTTAAGATACTTGGAAGTATGTACAGAGGAGATGTCAGGGGTAAGTTTTTTTTTAACGCAGAGAGAGGTGAGTGCATGGAGTGGGCTGCTGGCGACAGTGGTGGAGGCAGATACAATAGGGTCTTTTAAGATACTCTTGGATAGGTACATGGAGCTTAGAAAAATAGAGGGCTATGAGTAACCTTAGGTAATTTCTAAAGTAAGTACATGTTCGGCACAGCATTGTGGGCTGAAGGGCCTGTATTGTGCTGTAGGTTTTCTATGTTTCTATGTTTATTCCTTGGGACTTAGACTATTGAGAGAAGATTTAATAGAGTTATGCAATATTATGAGGGATATAGGTAGGATAAATGCGAGCAGGCTTTTCCCACTGTGTTTGGTTGGGACTACAACTGAGGTCATTAGTTAAGGATGAAAGGTGAAATGTTTAAGGGGAACATGAGGGGAAACTTTTTCAGTCCGAGGGCCATGAGAGTCAGTGCAAGTGTTGCATGAAAGCTCAATTTCATAGTTTAAGAGAAGTTTGGATAGGTACATGGTTAATAGGGATATGGAGAGCTGGGCTCTTGGTGCAGTTCAATGGGAGTAGGCCGTTTCAATAGCTTAGCATGGACTGCATGGGATGAAAGGCCTATTTCTGTGCTGTACTTTTCTATGACCATGACTTCTTCATCTTTGGAGTGTATCCAAATTGACCCTTTGGAATGCTCCTAGAAACTCCAGCCTTTGCTGTTTTGCCACCATCCCTGTCCAGGTTCCCTTCCAATCAAACTTTGCCAGCTCCTTTCTTATGTCTTTTTAATTCCATTTACTCCACTGGAATAGTGATACATTTGACTTTATCTTCTCTCTATGAAGCCGCAGGGTGAATTTTATTATAATTATGCTTCCTGAATGTTCCTTTTCCTTAAGCTCTCTAATCATATCCGGTTCATTACACAACACCTAATCCAGAATAGCTGATCCCCTAGAGGGCTCAACCACAAGCTGCTCTCAAAAGCCACCTCAGAGGCATTCTGCAAATTCCCTCTCTTTGGATCCAGCACCAACCTGATTTTCCCAATCTACCCGTATATTGAAGTCCCCTATGACTATCGTAACATTGCCTTACTACATGCCTTTAAATTTATTGAGTTCACTGAAAAATGTATTATAATGTTGTGTTACAGATAAAAAGAAGAATGAAATAAAAATGTGTTGGAATACTCTAAGTAAAAGGAATGCTCTGCTCCTCAGTAGTCAGTGGAGCAAATTTCTATAGAAGTGTGGTGGAAAGTGTGCTGACTGGTTGCATTAGGGCCTGGTATGGGAACACTAATACCTGCTGATTTCCTCCAGCGTGTTGTGAGTGATGGGAACACCAATGCCTTTGAGCAGAAAATCCTACAAAATATACTGGATTCGTCCCGGTACATCACGGGTAAATGCTTCCCAGTCGTTCAGCACATCTACATGAAATGCTGTCATAGAAAAGCAGCATCCATCATCAAAGATCCTCACCACACTTTTCTGTTTTCACCATCAGCTAGAAGGTACAACTGCCTTAGGATTCACATGACCAGGTTCAAGAACAGTTACTACCCCTCAACAATCAGGCTCTTGAACAAAAGGGGCTAAGTATTTTTGGTGTTCCCGCAACTAATGGTCTCGCTTCAAAGACTTGTTATCTTGTTACTTCATACTCGTTAATTATTACAGTTTATTTATATTTGTATTTGCATAGTTCATTAATCCTGTCTACAATCACTGTTCTATAGATTTGCTGAGTATGCCTGCAGGAAAAATAATCTCAGGGTTGGACCTCATGACAAGTATGTACCCTGATAATGAATTTTACTTTGAAATTTAAATAACATCTAGAAGTCCAGACGTGTGCTGATTCACAAGCACACAAGGAAGTAAGTCACTAGGTCCCTTAATCTTGCACCATTATTCAATATAGTCATTGTTGATTTTCTGCTGGCCCAACTCCACTTCTGTGCCAGTTCCCAAAAAACATAATTCCACCTATGTCCATCCCAAATATATTTTGTAGCCTGGGGAAAAGTACACACTCAGGACAACAAATACTTTTTTGGGTTTTAATTCCTTTATCTGTTTTAGATGTTTTAGTGCCAGAAGAGGGTCTCAAGACAAAACGAATGAATTTACAACCAGTTCCTGCCGTTATAAACTTAGTTTAACTTTCGATCCACACCCTTGTGTATGTAACGCTCCGCTATATTTGTCTAGGGGAAATCCCGCCCGGCACTGGCCTGGATGCTTCCCGCTGGGTCGGTTGCTGTACCAATGCCACCCAAGTCGTCCCAAACATCAACCATCAGCCAGCACACACAGTACATTTTACCAAGTACACTTTAGAGATATTACTATGTCTATGAAATTAATATAAGTTCGATACAGAAAAAGTAGTAACGGAAAAAAAGGCGCCAGACTTAAAGTTCAAGTTCTTCGTGCACAAGTTGGAGCTCAGAAATTCTTGGCGACCACCCGAATCCTGTCGACTCGCGGCTCAGGACCACCGGGAGTGATTGACCTTTTCGCACGTCCGTCGTCCTCTCCGTCTCTCCTCCGACTCCCTGCCAAAAACCCCCGTTCCCAAGTCATATGAGACAGCATTATCACCCCAAGAAATGATAACATGACCACCCATTGGCTAATAGCACACTGCTATCTGTATTAGCCCAAGTAAATTTCTAGCTACAGACTTTCTCAGTATTTAAAACATTTTAATCCACATACACAATTTAAAAGATTAACACAACAAAGAAGCCATTTTAAATTTAACATAGAGACCCCGTACATGCATGAACAAATTGTGTATGCAGTATAAAAATACATAAAGCAAACCGCACAAAATGAATACAGTACTAATACAAGACTAATACGGTAGTAACAATTCTGAAGGACAATACGAACAACATTAGGATCCCACCAACCCTGTAACTTATACATAGCAGCAAATGTAAGCGAATACATCTCATCTAAGATGTCTACTCTCTTTTAGTACGCACGTGCTTAACTTCCAACCAGAGACTAAACATTCACATTACGCTGTTACATGCACAATCAGTCATGATACAATAAAGTTAGACAAAAGGTACACTTTGGCACAACTTTTACAAGATATTGCCTGGTAGCTAAATTACAGGAAGTCTAACCTACTTGGCTGGTAAGGAACTTTGCACAAGCCACGCTATCCAGCCCCGATGCTTTCACTCATGAAAACCTAAAGCATCCACATGTAAAACGAATTCACATAGATATCCTCAATTAACACTCACCTTTCCTCACCATGCCCAGTATCTCTGGGAGGAACTTAATCCCAAAGCCTCACCAGCTTCTTCTGCAGAAGCCAAAAATGGTCTCCCCACTACCCCGCACGTGCATAATGACATCACTGCCTCCACTTAAAGGCACAGACTACTATTCTAGCACTACCTGGATGGATGCCCAAGTACACTTTTAACGATAATGAATAAGATTCGACGGTCACCTGGTTACATCCTTCCCTGCATTCAAGTAATCGTCCTCGATTACTCGCTCACTACAAGGGTACTTTTAACCTCGTTAGCTGCTTCTCTAAAGAGAACTGAACTGAGACTAGCCAGTATCTCAGACACTGCTGCCTGACTTATGGAGGCCTCATCAAGTACTTACCTTGGTTCGCGATGTGGGTTGGGGTGCTGTCCAGCATTTACTCGTTTACTCCTGCAGGGTGCTGCCACAGGAGGGCTACCGACCTCTGCCCCTGCAGTAGCCATCGTCGGCTCCCCAGTCTCAGTTCCAGAAGGTGTCATATTTTCAGAAGATATGCTGTCTAGGATAGGGTCAAGATCCTGTACACCCTGTTCTGACATATCTTCTACCACTATCACACCATTCTCTGAATCCTCAGAATCTGAATAATGCCCCAGAGGTCAGCTGGCCTGAGTTACTGGAGTTTGCAGTCTCCTTCGGGTAGCTGGAGTGGGATGGTTCTCACAGGGCCTGATGTCTACCCTGTTCACCCTCTTGCTAGGCCCACCCTCCCAAGGTTCCACCGTGTAGGTGTTGCCCAGTACCTCTACCACCCTGTAGACAGTTGAGTTCCAAGCATCCTGAATCTTATTACGGCCTAATAGTCTGTTCCTCAGGTAAACCAGCACATCCACATCAACTTTGGGACAGTAGACCTTGTCCTCCTGCCAGGCAATGCGTTCTGCCGCCTTCTGTCCAGAGTATTCTTTTGCTCTGGTATGCACATCCCTCAGTCAGCTCTGGTGTACAGCCAGCCAGTCATGTTTCCGGTCCACCGTCTGTTCTTGCCCCAGCAGAGCATCCACGGGCAGGTAGGGATCCACCCCAAACAGCAGATAGTAAGGTGAATACCCGGTGGTTGCGTGAGGTGTCGCCTTATGCGCATACACCAACTCGGGTAGATATTCTGGCCGTCGGCGCTTCTTTTCTGGAGGCAACGTATGCAACAAATCGCGCATCGTCCTGTTGAAACGCTCACACTGCGCATTGCCGGTAAGATGATGGGGTGTAGTACAGCTCTCCTTTACCCCGTATAGTTTGCAAAGCTCCGCTATGACCTCACTTTCGGAGTTACGGCCCTGGTCAGAATGCAGTCTCTCAGGAACACCGTACTTCATGAACCATTCCCTCAAGAGCACCTTTGCTGTGGTATCCGCCTTTTGATCTCGAGTCGGAAATGCTTGGATAAATTTAGTGAAAACGTCCGTGACCACTAAGACATTCTCATGCCCGTCACTTGCCGGCTCCAACACAGTGAAATCTACAGTTACAACTTCAAGCGGCTCAGGAGCCAGAAATGACTTCATGGGGGAACGGATCCTGGATTGTGGCATCTAAGTTAGCACACAACGTGGACAATTTTTGATCCACCTCGTGGACCATAGACATCCTCGTGTACGCCCACTCAAAAACATCGATTTCTCAACAACTGCAGAGTACATTCTATGCCTTGATGGCCCATAGAGTCATGTACATATAACACTTTGCTCCTCAAGCTGATAGGAACCAGAAGCTGGTAACACTCCCCAAGCTTCTCATCCTCAACTACCCTATACAGTAACCCTTTACGCTCCCTGATACCGTCCCACTGTTTAACGGAGAAAAAAACAGGTTTAGGCAGAGTTTTACGCTCCTGGCCACTCAGCTTTCTTTTCAGATCCCACAAGTCTCGTAGGACACTTAACACAAGGTCTTGCTGCTGAAAAGTATGCAAGTCCCCGTTAGAATAACCTGGGAGGGTTAGAGTGTTCCCTTGCGTCGGACCACTTACATCACGAGTACCAGCTTCCCAGGCTGGAATTTGCTTAACCATACAGCTGTTAAGACCAGCGGTAACCAGTGCCGGGTCAAGGGCAGTGCCGTGACTGATCAAACTACAGATCGCCACAGCCCCATCAAACTCCACATCCTCCGAGACAGGCTTAGGCTCCCCTGCAAATGGCTGCCTAGGGAGTGCATCAGCCACGGTATTGCTCCGACTCGGATGATACTGGACATCGAAGTCAAACACTGACCGCTGTGAGATCCATCTCTGCTCCACTGCTCCCAACTTGGCAGTTTTCAAGTGGGATAGGGGGTTATTATCAGTGATTACAGTGAATTTGGAACCCAACAAGTATCCACGAAACTTCTCTACTACATCCCAATTAAGTGCACGGCATTCCTTAATCGCCGGCTAGCATATGCAATAACCCTCTTTCCCCCTCCATGCTATTGGTATAACACCTCCTAGCCCATGATTGCAGGCATCGGTCTCCACTATAAAGGGCTGGGAGAAATCGGCAAAGCCAAGGATGGGGGAACTGGTCAGTTTCTCTTCGAGTAAGCCAAAGGCAGTTTG
The DNA here is from genome assembly GCF_963921235.1 of Mobula hypostoma. Classification (NCBI taxonomy): domain Eukaryota; kingdom Metazoa; phylum Chordata; class Chondrichthyes; order Myliobatiformes; family Myliobatidae; genus Mobula; species Mobula hypostoma. The sequence continues at coordinate 101,509,786 of NC_086108.1, forward strand.
ACATTCTTCGGTCCAAGACCGTTCTAACAGCCGGTTTGTTTTACTTGGGCTCCCTACATTAGTACACAAATTCACTACATCATGCAGTGGACCTGCAATCTTTGAGAATCCCTGAATGAACCGTCGATAATAACTGCAAAAGCCAAGAAACGATCTTAAGTCCTGAACTGGGCCACCGCTGAACAGCTGAGACCTCCTCAGGATCGGTGCCTATCCCCCGGTGTCCTAGGACCTTGAGCTCTGACTGCAGAAAATGACACTTCTCAGACCAGTCTCCTGGAGGCGCTTAAACACAGTGTCGAGCCTCTCCGAGTGTTCCTGGAAAGTCTGTGAATACACCAAAATATCATCCGAGTACACAAGCATGATTTGTAAAACTAAGTCATTCATGGTTGCCTGCATGAGCCTTTGAAAAGTCGCCGGTCCATTGCAGACCACAAACGGCATACGAAGATATTCATACAGACCAAACGGGGTCGAAAAACAGTCTTATGCCCAACACACTCCTCTACTGCCACTTGGTGGTAACCACTTGCAAGGTCTATTGTCGAGAAAAATTGCGCGTCCTGCAGGGCATCAAAACTCTCATCAATACGCGGGAGCGGGAACGCGTCCTTTCTGGTCTTAAGATTCAGTCTCCGATAATCTACACACAGTCTTATGCGACTATCTGCCTTCCGGACCAACACCACAGGCGAGGCATACGCACTATTGCTCTCCTGAATCACGTCCTTCCTCAGTAACTTTGAGATGTGCTCTTTCACTTCATTGTACTGGTTCGGCGGAACGCGACGGTATGGCCGTGAAACAGGCTCGTCATCAATTAACCGAATTTCATGTTTGACCTTGTCAGTGTACCCAAGATCTTCCTCTTCAACTGCAAAGATATCCAGGTACTTAACCAGTAAAGCTCTTCGCTGAGCTTGTTGTCCTTCACCACCCCCAGTGTCCAGCTTGTCTAGAATTGACTTTCACTTGTGATTACTACACTTCTCCCTTACGCCCACTCACGTGATCAATGCCAGCTGAGATCCACTGAAATCTTACTGCACATTGTGGATCACTATCCACGCACTCCACCTTTGACAGGATCCCAGTCGGGTCCTAGGTGTGAGCCGTACATCCTCTCGAGAGAGATTTAAAATCTGTACTGGCACTATACCATTACCAGAGTCAATGAGCGGAGGAATGACGATAACACCACCTTGTAAAGGGGCGTTAAATGGCTCAAGTAACATTTTATGGTCACTACTAGCATCGCCAGTGGCCTTGCTAGCTGCAATGGTGCCTACAGATCCAGCAGGTATGTGCTCAGTATCTTTTCCCAATACCTGGACTACTGCTTTCTTTTCGGTAGTGTGCATTTGAACTTTCTGGAAAACATCTCCAATCAGAGTCCAGCTTCCCTACTAGGGTTGTGTCAAACTCTGCGCAGACAAGTTGCCTACACTGGCGGATAATGTTCATGCCTACAATACATGGGATAGGTGGTTCAGTGCTCACAGGATCCCTGACTACTAGAAAACCACAATTTGGTATCTTCATGCCCATGCTTGAACCTCTAGCTCTAGATACCCAAGGTAAGGAATATCAAGACCATTTGCAGCTGTTAGCCTAAGCCACCCAGCAGTGGACAACATATCCTCATCCTCTCCATTCAAGTGTTCTCGAAAGAACTGCTCGTCAGGAAGAGGGTCAGGGTGCTTACTTGACTACCTGTGTCCAACAGACAATGGACAGTAACACCTGATATTTCAAGCTTAACAGGACACGTTCCTATGGCGCATTGAAGCAACTGGCCATGGGATAGCTGTATATTATCTGTATCTATGAGGTTCTGCGAATTGCCCGACTCCCAACCTCTTGAGAGCGAGAGGATGCAGACTCCACTTCCCTTGCACCCCGCTTCCGTGGGCAATTCTTAGCCAAATGCCCTCCCACCTGACACTTGAAACATATTGGTGGCCCATCTTCTGTGAATCTAGGCTGTAAATTACGTCTACTGCTAGTAGCACATGTAAAATCCCTCTGTACAGTGAGATCTTTCACTGCTTGAGTTAATTCACAAAGGGCTTTGACCTACTCTGCGACTACTTTAAGGATGTCATCTAGTGCGACAGACTCAGATTCCCGAGCTTTAAGAGTCGAACACTGTGCCTGGCTACTGCTACACTTTGACTTTACAGACTTCGTATTTCCCAGGGGCTCTTCTGCGAGCCACAGACGAGCCTCCTCTCTCACTTCTATCATTGAGGACTCAGGGTGGTCCTGTACAAATCTGTGGAGCTCCCTTCTGAGGGAAGGATCCCTGATCCCCTCTATAAATTGATCTCTTAGCACCACCCTCTCATTGGTCATGGCACCAGGGGAGTGCTTCAGTATATAAGAGCTTGGGCTAGGGCGTGTGAAAACTCTCTGACATCTTCACCCTCACGCTGTTTGTGACTGTAGAAGCCATGCCACAGCTGGGGTGCACTATGCTCGTCTCTAAAAGCTTCCCTGAGATAGGTGAACAAGTCATCAGCCTGGTCTTCCTCAGCATCACTGCGCATACGTGCTTCCGCTAAGGCTGCACTCCTGAGCAGGGACATAACAAAGTCATACTGATCCTGGTCAGACTTGTTCTAGTATGAAGTGCACGTTGTACTTCTTCAATAAAGTCATCAACAGACCTCCCATCTTTCTCAACATCCCCTGTAAATGGAACAGTGTGTCTTTCCCTTGGTACATATACATAGGACCTCTTGCTTAATTTATCTATGGTTACCATGGCTTCATCATATCTACTGTGCAATTCCCTAATTTGTTCATTCAAATCAAGTTCAACTGGTGTGTCCTCTGTGACGAGAATACACATAAAATTAAGATGTTTGCTGGCCTGGGCTAGCATCAGTGGCATCAGCAGTTGGTCTGCCACCTGCCCTCAGGGGAAGGAGAGATAGGGAACAATGGAGCAGCGTCTGGAGATGTGTAATGAAGGGACGTGGGAGAGAGAGCTGTCGGGAGCGGCTTCCCCTTTGAACCCTGAACTGTTTGAAGTGGTGGACAGGCGATGCCCCAGCAGGGGGATAAAAAGGGACAGGTTCGCTAAGGCAGGACACACACACGCCACCCGAGGTAACGAGACCCTGGAAGCGGTACGCTTCTCACGAGTCGGTGGGAAGTACCAGACAACGACCAGGGTGGAAAGGTACGATCAGCGGGAACCCGGTGTGTGTCCGCCCTTGCCTGGGTGCCGGGTTCACTGCAGAGGATCGACCGCATCTGGAGGAGGGGTCACAGTCGGTGACCTCAGGTGACATCACCAAGGACCCGCCCAAAAGCTATTTGTGAGCCATCTCGCCGGTCTGTGAGTGAAGCCGTGTCTGAATGATCAGTTGTTCCTGTTCCCTCTCTTTCTTCCCCCACGTTGTCCATCGCCATGGCAACGATTACTGCGAACTGAACTACTAAACTGGACTGAACTTTGAGTCACTTTGAAATTTGGTCATTTACCCCTAGACAACGATAGAGCTTGATTGATGCTGTTATCTTAATTCTGTGCACATGTGTGGTTATCATTGCTGAACTGTTGCATTTATTATCCTTTCGATTACTGTGTTGCTTGTTTCTTTAATAAAACTTTCTTAGTTCTAGTAATCCAGACTCCAACTGAGTGATCCATTTCTGCTGGTTTGGCAACCCAGTTACGGGGTACGTAACACCTCTGAGTGTAACATAGTAAAAGCTCAAGTCTTTAAAGTTTTCACAACAAGCCTGCAAAAGGAGTTGCTGCCGTCCTTTGCCGCAAACACGATGGCTCCACAGCCCGCAGTTCCCTGGATCCACGCCACCATTTTGCATCCTGACATCAATCGCTGACATCCCAGCCCATTCCCGAAGCTCCACCACACTCTCCACATGGCAACAGGTGCTCTCTCCTTCTGCCCGACAGGAACAGCAGTCCTGGTCTTCTCCACTACCGTATTAGGTATTGTACATTATACTGCATACAACAATCAGAGACCCTCTACACTGGCTTGGAATTAACCCCACTCCTGGTACTAAATCTTGTAGCCTGGGGAAAAGTACACACTCAGGACAACAAATACTTTTTCGGGTTTTAATTCCTTTATCTGTTTTAGATGTTTTAGTGCCAAAAGCAGGTCTCAAAACAAAACAAACGAATTTACAACCAGTTCCTGCCATTACAATCTCAGTTTAACTTTCGATCCACACCCTTGTGTATGGACAGAATTGTGTATGCAGTATAAAAATATATAAAGCAAACCACACTGTACTAATACCATACTAATACTGTAGTGGCAATTCTGAAGGAACACGATACAAACAACACTAGAATCACACCAACCCTGTAGCTTATACATAGCAGTGAAAATGTAAGCGAATACATCTCATCTAAGATGTCTACTCCCTTTTAGGACACACGTGCTTAACTTCCAAACAGAGACTAAACATTCACATTACGCTGTTACATGCACAATCAGTCATGATACAATAAAGTTAGACAAAAGGTACTCTTTGGCACAACTTTTACAAGATATTGCCTGGTAGTTAAATTGCAGGAAGACCGACCTACTTGGCCGGTAAGGAACTTTGCACAAGCCATGCTGTCCAGCGCCGATGCTTTCAGTCGTGAAAATCTAAAGCATCCACATGTAAAACATGTCAAATTACCGATATTCTCGATTCGCCAACAAGCATAAACAAATTCACATGGATATTGTCAAATACTCACCTTTCCTCACCATGCCCAGCATCTCTGGGAGGAACTTAATCCCAAAGCCCCACCAGCTTCTTCTGCCAAAAACAAAAATGGTCTCCCCACTACCCCGCACGTGCATAATGACATCTCCACTTAAAGGCACAGACAACTATTCTAGTATTACCTAGATGGATGCCTAAGTGCAATTTTAACGATAATGAATAAGATTCAACTGTTGCCCTAATAATCTGGCCTCCCTCATCCCAGGTACAGAGAATTCCAGAGATTCTCTACCCTCTTAGAGAGAGATTCATTATCCACTTAAAATTTCTAAGCCGGAAAACAAATTTCTTTGGGCCAGCACTGCTGTCAACCACCATAAAATGACAAATTATCAAAGCTTTACTTCATTTTGCTTCCCAGTGATTACAGCTGCTTTGGTGTGCAAAGTACTCCACATTTTGTTTGTACATGCACTCAGTGGAAGCTTTATTAGGTATCTCTTGTACCTAATCAAGTTGCCATTGAGTGTATATTTGTGGTCTTCTGCTGCTTGCTTTTCCATTACAAGGTTCACCATGTTCTATGTTCAGAGATGTTGTCCTGCACACCACTGTTATAATGCATGTTATTCTACTGTCACCTTCCTATCAAATTGAACCAGTCTGCCCATTTTCCTTTGACCTTTCTCATTAGAAGTAATTTTCTTCCACAAAGCTGCCACTTACTGATTTTTTTTTTTGTTTCCCCCCAGGAGATCAGCAGATTATGAGATTCTCAAACTACCCTGTCTGGCAACAACAATCATTCAACAGTCACATCCACTTTGGTCACATTTTTTCCCCCATTCTGATGTCTGATCTAAACAACTGAACCTCGTGACCATTCTTGCATCCATTTAGGAATTGAGTTGCTGCCACGTGATTGGCTGATTAATAGGCAGGTGTAGAAGTGTACCCAATAAAGTGACCGCTGAGTGTCAATCTTGATACATGGTTATAGTCTCAGCTTCCAAAGGCATCTTGATGCAGCAAGTTTCTTTCTCAACCATTTGCATGTATTTGGAAAGAGTCTCAGGGAAATCTGTACATCTCCCTTAGTGTGTGTGTTTTATAATGGCATAATCAGAGTATTCAGTTTTAATAATTGAAGGCTTCTTGGTTTTCAACTCAACATAACAATAGGCAAGACTGAAAAGCCTCCAATTCATTCAACACTCGATGGTAATCTCTGCTGAGATTTTTTCCGTTTTGGCAGAAGTGACAGCATGCAGCTGTTGGAGAATGAAAATGATTAGCTAAGGAACCAAAACTGAGAGAAGGGAAGCATTTATTGCATAGTCGTTGGTTAGGTCTGGAATATCCTGCCAGTGGGTAGTATTGGAATCAGATTGAATTGTACCATTCAAAATGGAGGTAGGGAAGTAAATGGAGTATGTTTCTGAAAGAAAACAATTTGTGGAGATTGAGGAGAGGACCAACCAGATTGCTTTTAAATGAAGCAAGTGTTGACCCAACAGCTGAATGGTATCCTTCTAAGCTGTGACTGGCATGTGAAAGCCCCAAACAAATCATAACAGTTATTCCCCTTCTCACACTGTGGTTTGGATAGGATTCCTTCAGAAAGGATGGAGTTTGTCCAGGACAATTTGAGTATGAATTTTCTCAGCAGTGGAGACAAGGGAGACTGCACAATTATTCCCATGATTAGGTCTGTCTCTCTTGAATATTTTGTTTTTCCTCAGGAATAAATATTGTTCAGGTCTCAGTACTTTTACAAAATAATATTATGAGAACTTATGTTTCTACATGAGAAGCATTTTCTCTCAAATATTTCAACAGTGCAAAACTCCCATGGTGCCACAAAGTCTGAAATATACATATTACATCCATTCATGTAACAAAATAGAATCAGAATCGGGTTTGATATAGAACCATAGAACCAAAGAACACTACAGCACAGAAAACAGGTCATTCAACCCTTCTAGTCTGTGCCGAAACTTTATTCCGCTAGTCCCATTGACCCGCACCCAGTCCATAACCCTCCAGACCTCTCCCATCTATGTATCTATCCAATTTATTCTTAAAACTTAAGAGTGAGCCCACATTTACCACGTCAGATGTCAGCTCATTTCACACTCCCACCACTCTGAGTGAAGAAGCTCCCCCTAATGTTCCCCCAAGCCTTTCCCCTTTCTCCCTAAAGCCAAGTCCTCTCGTAGTTATCTCTCCTAAGTGGAAAGAGCCCACCTGCATTTACTCTGTCTATACCCCTCGTAATTTTGTAAACCTCTATCAAATCCCCCCTCATTCTTCTACGCTCCAAGGAATAAAGTCCTAACCTGTTCAATCTTTCCCTGTAACTCAACTCCTGAAGACCTGGCAACATCCTAGTAAATCTTCTCTGCACTCTTGCAATCTTACTGATATCCTTCCTATAGTTAGGTGACCAGAACTGCACACAATACTCCAAATTTGGCCTCACCAATGTCTTTACAATCCCACCATAACATCCCAACTCCTATTCTCAATACTTTGATTTATGAATGCCAGGATGCCAAAAGCCTTCTTTACAACGCTGTCTACCTGTGACGCCACTTTCAGGGAATTATGTATCTGAGCTCCCAGATCCCTTTGTTCCTCCGCACTCCTCAGTGCCCTACCATTTACTCTGTATGCCTTACTTTGATTTGTCCTTTCAAAATGCAACACCTCACACTTGTCTGCATTAAATTCCATCTGCCATTTTCTGGCCCATTTTTCCAGTTGGTCCAGATCCCTATGCAAGCTTTGAAAGCCTTCCTCGCTGTCCACAATGCCTCCAATCTTAGTGTCATCAGCAAACTTGCTGATCCAGTTTACCACATTATTATCTAGATCATTGATATAGACAACAAACAACAATTGTCTCAGCACAGATCCCTGAGGCACACCACTAGTCACAGGCCTCCAGTCTGAGAAGCAATCATCCACTACCACTCTGTCTTCTCCCACACAGCCAATTTTGAATCCAGTTTACAACCTCTCCATGGATACCTAACGTCTGAACCTTCTGAACCAACTTCTCATTTGGGACCTTGTCAAATGCTGTGCTAAAGTCCATGTATACAACATCCACAGCCTTTCCTTCATATACTTTCTTGGCAAGCTCCTCGAAAAACTCTACAAGATTTGTTAAACATGATCTACCACGCACAAAGCCATGCTGACGATCCTTAATCAGCCCTTAGCTGTCCAAATACTTGTATATCCATTTAGAAATCAGATGGCTGTTCCTGAATCTCTGAGGGTGTGCCTTCAGGTTTCTGCCCCTCCTCCCTGAAGGTAAAAATGAGAAGAGGGAATATCCTGGGTGGTGGGGGTCCTTCATGATGGACGCTGCCTTACTGAGGCACTGCTCCACCCATTTTACCTGCCACAGGAGAATTCAGCAATCATTTTGGTAGTGGTGTACATTCCACCTCAGACCAAAGTTAGCACTCTTGATGGTGTTGGCAATCAAGCAAAGACCGAAAATCATCACTGGGTTGTTTTGTATGAGAAAGGACTCAAGTTCTAAACACTGTTATGTGAAAGCAGCATCCATCGTCAAGGACCCCTATCATTTAGTCCGTGCTCTCTTCTTGCAGTTTCCATTAGGAAGGAGATAGAGGAACCTTAGGTCCTATACCATCAGGTTCAGGAATAGTTATTACCCTACATCCATCAGTCTCCTGGATCATCACTCAGCTCAAAAACTGAACTGATTCCACAACCTACAGGCTCATTTTCAAGGACTGTACAATTCACGTTCTCAGCTTTATTGATTAGCTTATGTAGTTCTGCCGAGCCCTGGCCCGAAACGTCAACTGTACTCTTTTCCATAGATGCTACCTTGCCTGCTGGGCTCCTCCAGCATTTTGTCTGTGTTGCTCGGATTTCCAGCATCTGCAGGTTTTCGCGTGTTAGTTATTTTTACAAACGTGTATTTGTTTCTTTCCTGTATTTGTTCAGTTTGCCTCCTTTTGCATATCGGCTATTTGTCAGTCTTTGTCTGTAGTTTTTCATTCATTCTATTGTATTTCTTTGTTCTACTGTGAATACCTACAAGAAAATGAATTTCCGGGTAGAATATAGTGACATATATGTACCTTGATAATAAATTTTACTTTAGCATTGACTTTTGAAGTTCTCCTGAATTTTCTACTCAATGCGCTCATATCATACGCTGCACAACTCACATGAAACATAGAAGATTTGGAGTATTCTGAACTCAGATCTGAACGGGATATACAGTTACTCCTTGCAGCTTTGCATAGTTGCAGTACCAGCAATTTTGTTTTACTCACTCTTAGGGTATGAGAGGAAATAATGAAGAGATAAATTTCAAAATCACTGTAAAACAGTCAAATGCAGGAAACTTGAAATATATAAAGTAAAGTGCAGGAAGTACTCTGCAAGTCAGGCAACACCCATGACCAGAGTTGATATTTCAGGTCAAAGAACTGCTATGTTTACAGTGGCTTTACTGAGATAACAGAACAGTTCCTCGGGGAAGGGTGTTCCTAAATTCGTCAAGAGGATAAGCTGAAGTGGTTGAATTCTCACTCTGACAGAATGGTAAGTCAACTCTTTGACAACAATTCTGTGACTGGGTTTCTTTGCAACTACTATTATAAGAAAGAGGAAAGGCAAATTCCATTATGAAAAGGTTCGTCCATCATCATCGATGAAGACCTCGACACCATTAGTACTTTTTATGAGGTCACTCAACCCGGCACTGATGGAAAGCGTGCCCGGGAGTGGCTCCACTAGATTCGAACTTGGGAACCTTCGCTCTCGGAGTCTGACGCTAATATCACTGCGCCACCAGCCGGTGATGATGTCGAGACTAGCGCTTGATTTGGATTTAAGTGAGGGAGAGTTGCACACCGTCAGTCTCACTCTCTCTTCCCAATTCCCATCTGGATCCAGTGGCAAGACAGAGTCGAGACGGCTGGAGATGGGACTTGGCGCAATGGATTACCAGGACGTCTTCTGTATCTTGTCCTGCTCTACGCGTCCCACGACGCTTGCAGAGACCGCCTTCTCGACCGTTGGACCTTCCATTGGTCTCGTCCGCTCAATCAGCTGGAGTCTGTCTTCACATGCTGGGATAGACAACTCCCTTTGTCACCGAGGGTTTGAGACCCGTCGGCTACCTTCACCTGATTTAGCCGCCTTGTCGAAGCCGTTGCCCGAGGTGTGGCCGCAGTCGCATGCAAACAGCTACAGGGAGCCACAGGTGAGAGCTGAGTGCCAGGTGGGGACCAGAGATGGACAACCTGCCTTGAAAAGGACGCGACATGTCACCCCACCAGAGGTACTACCCCTCCCTGACACCCTATACACCCCTGATTCCATTATAATTCATACGTGAATGACTTTACAATAATAAGCCTTGGGAAAGTGACTTACTTGACTTGCATTTATATATTATGTCATGCAAATAGCGCAAACTCAGACTGTCTTGTATACTTTCTCAGACCCATGAGGTCAGCCAAAGTTCTAGAGCAACCAGCACTTGATCTCTGTTATATCTACACTTCCCTTGACTTTGAAGAATATTCTGCCTTCACAAAAGAATTACATCTTTTCTTTTCCTTAAGATAATACACAGTAGTGGTTAGCTATAATAGATTCTACATTTAGCTGTCCTAAATTGGACATGAAGAATACATTGCTACATGAGAAATCTAGAAAGCGATGAAATAATTTGGAAACACAAGTTCAAATCCCTGAATGTTTAGTCTGGGAAATGAAATTATTTCAACAATTGGAAACAAACTATTAGCATATTTTAAATTACTGGTTTAGCTTGAAAACCCATATAACTTCTAATTTCCCTTAGAAAAATAAATTTGCTTTCCTTATGCCTACACTTACAGTAATATATCTCAAACCAGATTTCACAGTAACAAAAAATCAAATTACATTGTGATATCAACTCACTGAGTGATCAAGGGTTCCAACTGGAATTCAGTCACCACTCATAACCGGTAATAAAATGTTGAAAAGTTCATATTCTTCAAGTCAAAGTTTGAAAACCCCTCTAATCTACTTTAATAATGAGAAAGTCCTTGAAGCAATAGAAGGAAATGGTTTGCATAAGAAAAAATAAACAATTGTCAATGACTAAAATTAATTGTGTTCAATGTCCCTGTATGGCTGTGATAAAGGCAATGTGCAAAGGCATATTGCTGCTATCTGAGACTCATTTGTTCTCTTCAAACCTCCTCTTCATTACAAACCATTGCCTTTTGTCAACTGGTAAATTGTTTTAAACACAAAACTTTGGAAAGGCCTGTTTATTGGTTCAACCTCACTGGCAGGGAATCAATTATGAGAGACAAAATTGATGATTAGACGATAAGACATAGGAGCAGAACTAGGCTATTCAGCCCATCGAGTCTGCTCTGCCATTTCGTCATGGCTGACCCTGGATCCCATTCAACCCTTTACTCCTGGCCTCTCTCCATATTCCTTGATGCCCCAGCCAGTCAGGAATCTATCAACTTCTGCTTTGAATATACCCACAGACTTGTCCTCCACCACAGTTTGTGGCAGAGCATTCTACAGATTCACCAATCTTTGGCTAAAATAATTCCTCCTTACTTCTGTTTTGATAGTTCACCACTCAATTGTGAGGCTGTGCCCTCTAGTTCTGGATATCCCTACCAGAGGAAACATTCTCTCCACATCCACCTTATTTAGTCCTTTCAGCATTTGGTAGGTTTCAAGGAGATCCCCATGCATTATTTTAAATTCCAGTGAGTACACGCCCAAAGCTGCCAAATGCTCCTATTATAGAAACATAGAAAACCTACAGCGCAATATAGGCCCTTTATTTTTCTAAGCACCATGTACCTATCCAAAAGTCTTGTGAAAGACCCTATCATAAAAAGACTCCACCACTGTTGCCAGCAGCCCATTCCACGCACTCACCACTCTCTGCTTAAAAAACTTACCCCTGACATCTCCTCTGTACCTACTCCCAAGCACCTTAAACCTGTGCCCTCTTGTGGCAGCCATTTCAGCCCTGGGAAAAGCCTCTGACTGTCGACACGATCAATGCCTCTCGTCATCTTATACACCTCTATCAGGTCACCTCTCATCCTCCATCGCTCCAAGGAGAAAAGGCCAAGTTCACGCAACCTGTTTTCATAAGGCATGCTCCCCAATCCAGGCAACATCCATGTAAATCTCCTCTGCATCATTTCTATGGTTTCCACATCCTTCTTGTAGTGAGGCGACCACAACTGAGCACAGTACTCAAAGTGGGGTCTGACCAGGGTCCTATATAGCTGCAACATTACCTCTCGGCTCCTAAATGCAATTCCACGACTGATGAAGGCCAATACACCGTATACCTTCTTAACCACAGAGTCAACCTGCGTAGCTGCTTTGACTGTCCTATGGATTCAGGCCCCAAAGTCCCTCTGATCCTCCACACTGCCAAGAGTCTTACCATTAATACTATATTCTGCCATCATATTTGACCTACCAAAATGAACCACTTCACACTTATCTGGGTTGAACTCCATCTGCCACTGCTCAGCCCAGTTTTGAAACCTATCAATGTCCTGCTGTAACCTCTGATAGCCCTCCACACTATCCACAACACCCCCAACCTTTGTGTCATCAGTAAACTTACTAACCTATCCCTCCACTTCCTCATCCAGGTCATTTATAAAAATCACCGACCTCCATGCAGAATAGGACCCATCTACAACCACTCTTTGCCTTCTCTGGGCAAGCCAGTTCTGGACCCACAAAGCAATATCCCCTTGGATCCCATGCCTCCTTACTTTCTCAATAAGCCTTGCATGGTGTGCCTTATCAAATGCCTTGCTGAAATCCATATACACTACACCTACTGCTCTTCCTTCATCGATGTGTTTAGTCACATACTCAAAAAATTCAATCAGGCTCGTAAGGCACGACCTGCCTTTGACAAAGCCATGCTGACTATTCCTAATCATATTATTCCTCTCCAAATGTTCATAAATCCTTCCTCTCAGGATCTTCTCCATCAATTTACCAACCACCGAAGTAAGACTCATTGGTCTATAATTTCCTGGCTATCTCTACTCCCTTTCTTGAATAAAGGAACAACATCCGCAGCCCTCCAATCCTCCGGAACCTCTCCTGTCCTCATTGATGATTCAAAGATCATCGCCAGAGGCTCAGAAATCTCCTCCCTCACCTCCCACGGTACATTGCGGTACATCTCATTGGGTCCAGGCGACATATCCAACTTGATGCTTTCGAAAAGCTCCAGCACATCCTCTTTCTTAATATCTACATGCTGAAGCTTTTCAGTCTGCTGCAAGTCTGCACTACAACCACTAAGGTCCTTTTCCGCAGTGAATACTAAAGTAAAGTATTCATTAAGTACCCCTGCTATTTCCTCTAGTTCCATACACACTTTCCCACTATCACACTTGAGGATGTGACTAAAGAGGATGTGTTTAGTCACATCCTCAAAAAATTCAATCAGGCTCGTAAGGCACGACCTGCCCTTGACAAAGCCATGCTGACTATATGTTAACCTTCATTCCTGGAAACATCCCTGTGAACCTCCTCTGAACTCTTTCCAATGACAATACCCCCTTTTTGAGAAATATGGCCCAGAACTGTTGACAATACCTCAAGCGTGGCCTGACTATTGTCTTATAAAGCTTCAACATTATTCCCTTGTTTTTATATTTTATTCCCTTTGAAATAAATGCCAACATTGCGTTTGCCTTCTTTACCACAGACTCAACATGTGAGTTAACCTTCTGTGAGTCTTGCACAAGGACCCCTAAGTCCATTTGCATTACTCATGTTTGAATTTTCTCCTCATTTTGATAATAGTCTGCACTATTGTTCCTTTTATCAAAATGCATTCTCATACATTTCCCAATACTGTATTCCAACTGCCACTTTTTTGCCCGTTCTTCTTTGTCCAAGTCCTGCTGCAATCACATTGCTTCGTCAGCAGTATCTGCCCCTCCACATATCTTTGTATCATCTGCTCACTTTGTCGCAAATCCATCAATTCCATTATCTAAATCATTGACAAACAATGGGCAAAATAGCAGTCCCAGTGTTAACCTCTGAGTGACACTACTAGTAACTGGCAGCCAACTGGAAAAGGCCTCTTTATTCCCACTTGCTGCCTTCTGCCTGTCATCCATTCTTCTATCCATGCCAGCAGATTTCATGCAATACCATAGGATTTTATCTTGTTAAGCAGCCTCATGTGAGGCACCTTATCAAATTTGAAGGCGGAATATAATATTAATGGGGCAAACATGAGCAAATCTGCAGATGCTGGAAATTCAAGCAACACACTTAAAAAATGCTGGGGAACGCAGCAGGCCAGGCAGCATCTATAGGAAGAGGTACAGTCGACGTTTCAGGCTGAGACCCTTCGTCAGGACTAACTGAAAGAAGAGATAGTAAGAGATTTGAAAGTGGGAGGGGTGGGGGAGATCCGAAATGATCAGAGAAGACAGGAGGGGGACAGATGAACCTAAGAGCTGGAAAGTTGATTGGCAAAAGGGATACGAGACTGGAGAAGGGAGAGGATCATGGGACGGGAGGCCTAGGGAGAAAGAAAGGGGGAGGGGAACCCAGAGGATGCGGAAGGAGTTATAGTGAGAGGGACAGAGGGAGAAAAAAGAGAGAGAGAGAAAAAAATAATAATAAATAAATAAATAAAGGATGGGGTACGAAGGTGGAGAGGTGGAGAGGTGGGGAGGTGGGGCATTAACAGAAGTTAGAGAAGTCAATGTTCATGCTATCAGTTTGGAGACTACCCAGACGGAATATAAGGTGTTGTTCCTCCAACCTGAGTGTGGCTTCATCTTTGCAGAAGAGGAGGCCGTGGATAGACATATCAGAATGGGAATGGGATGTGGAATTAAAATGTGTGGCCACTGGGAGATCCTGCTTTCTCTGGTGGACAGAGCGTAGGTGTTCAGTGAAATGGTCTCCCAGCCTGTGTCGGGTCTCGCCAATATATAGAAGGCCATATCAGGAGCACCGGACGCAGTATATCACCTCAGCCGACTCACAGGTGAAGTGTCGCCTCACCTGGAAGGACTGTCTGGGACCCTGAATGGTGGTGAGGGAGGAAGTGTAAGGGCATGTGTAGCACCTGCTCCGCTTACAAGGATAAGTGCCAGAAGGGAGATCGGTGGGAAGGGATGGGGGGGGGCGAATGGGCAAGGGAGTCGTGTAGGGAGCGATCCCTGCGGAAAACAGAAAGTGGGGGGAGTGAAAGATGCGCTTTGTAGTGGGATCCCGTTGGAGATGGCGGAAGTTATGGAGAATTAAATGTTGGACCCGGAGGCTGGTGGTGTGGTAGGTGGGGACAAGGGGAACCCTATTCCTAGTGAGGTGGCGGGAGGATGGGGTGAGAGCAGATGTGCGTGAAATGGGAGAGATGCGTTTGAGAGCAGAGTTGATGGTGGAGGAAGGGAAGCCCCTTTCTTTAAAAAAGGACATCTCCTTCGTCGTGGAATGAAAAGCCTCATCCTGAGAGCAGACGCGTCGGAGATGGAGGAATTGCGAGAAGGGGATGACATTTTTGCAAGAGACAGGGTGAGAAGAGGAATAGTCCAGGTAGCTGTGACAGTCCGTAGGCTTATAGTAGACATCAGTGGATAAGCTGTTTCCAGAGACAGAGACAGAAAGGTCAAAAAGGGGAGGGAGGTGTCGGAAATGGACCAGGTAAACTTGAGGGCAGGATGAAAGTTGGAGGCAAAATTAATGAAGTCAACAAGCTCAGCATGCGTGCCAGAAGTCATAGTCATAGTCATACTTTATTGATCCCAGGGGGAAAATGGTTTTCGTTACAGTTGCACCATAAATAATAAATAGTGATAGAACCATAGATAGTTAAATAGCAATATGTAAATTATGCCAGTAAATTATGAAATACGTCCAGGACCAGCCTATCGGCACAGGGTGTCTGACCCTCCAAGGGAAGAGTTGTAAAGTTTGATGGCCACAGGCAGGAATGACTTCCTATGACGCTCTGTGTTGCATCTCGGTGGAATGAGTCTCTGGCTGAATGTACTCCTGTGCCCACCCAGTACATTATGTAGTGGATGGGAGACATTGTCCAAGATGGCATGCAACTTGGACAGCATCCTCTTTTCAGACACCACCATGAGAGAGTCCAGTTCCATCCCCACATCACTGGCCTTACGAATAAGTTTGTTGATTCTGTTGGTGTCTGCTACCATCAGCCTGCTGCCCTAGCACACAATAGCAAACATGATAGTACTGGCCACCACAGACTCATAGAGCATCCCCAGCATCGTCTGGCAATGGTTAAAGGACCTCAGTCTCCTCAGGAAATAGAGACGGCTCTGACCCTTCTTGTAGACAGCCTCAGTGTTCTTTGACCAGTCCAGTTTATTGTCAATTCGTATCCCCAGGTATTTGTAATCCTCCACCATGTCCACACTGACCCCCTGGATGGAAACAGGGGTCACCAGTGCCTTAGCTCTCCTCAGGTCTACCACAAGCTCCTTAGTCTTTTTCACATTAAGCTACAGATAATTCTGCTCACGCCATGTGACAAAGCAGTGGGACATCGACCGTCTTCACTTCACCACACCGTGTTCCCATTCCAACCTCACTGCTTCCAAACACTCTGCTCTCCACTCCCTCCGCACTAATCCTAACCTTACTATAAAACCTGCCGATAAGGGGGGTGCTGTTTTAGTCTGGTGTACTGACCTCCACCTTGCCGAGGCACAGTAGACAACTCGTGGATACCTCCTCTTATTTACCCCTTGATCGTGACCCCACTAAGGAGCACCAGGCCATTGTCTCCCACACCATCACCGACTTTATCCGCTCAGGGGATCTCCCATCCACTGCTACCAACCTTATAGTTCCCACACCCCGCACTTCCCGTTTCTACCTCCTACCCAAGATTCACAAACCTGCCTGTCCAGGTAGACCCATTGTCTCAGCTTGCTCTTGCCCCACCGAACTCATTTTGCATACCTTGACACTGTTTTATCCCCCCTTGTTCAATCCCTTCCTACCTATGTTCATGACACTTCTCACACTCTGAATTTTTTCGATGATTTTAAGTTCCCTGGCCCCCACTGCTTTAGTTTCACCATGGATGTCCAGTCCCTATATACTTCCATTCCCCATCAGGAAGGTCTCAAAGCTCTCCGCTTCTTTTTGGATTCCAGACCTAACCAGTTCTCCTCTACCACCACTTTCCTCTGTCTAGAGAAATTAGTCCTTACCCTTAATAATTTCTCCTTTGGCTCCTCCCAATTCCTCCAAACTAAAGGTGTAGCCCTGGGCACCGTATGGGTCCCAGCTATGCCTGCCTTTTTGTTGGCTCTGTGGAACAATCCATGTTCCAAGCTGATCTACGGGCTGTTCCCGGGGACGCACACGGAGACCAACATCCGGTGCTGCTGCCAGATCATCAACCTAGTGAAAGACGCTCTTTGGTCGGCCCAAAACTTGATGATCTACCAGCAAATGGAGATGTCCGTGGGAGAATGCTGCTGGCTGGCACATTCTCGGCTGCTGGAGTACGTGCTGAGGGACACACTGAGACTTGATGCAGCCACTGCAAGGGCCCTGTGGGGAAGGACCACGGTTTAGGGTTCTTCTCCCATGGGAGTGGGAGGGGTCGGGTGGTGGGGAGCATACCCCTCAACAATGATGTGGTAAGGTGAACCAATGGAGTGCCATGTGGGTGGCCAAAAGTATGGATATGTACAGACCATAATAGGAACATATGTAAACGATAGAAAGTTATTGAATGGATTATTGTATATAATTTTATTTTTGAATAAAGTATATTTTGAAATTTAAAAAAATACTGGTATCTGTCCCCCACTTTTCCTTCACTACATCGACGACTGCATTGGTGCTGTAACCATGGCTGACAAGGAAAGTTAAGGACTGCATAAAAGCCAAGGAAAGGGCATATAAGGTAGCAAAAGTTGGTGGGAAGTTGAGGTTGGATGATTGGGAAGCTTTTAAAATCCAACAGAAGGCAACTAAAAAAGCTGTAAGATGGAAAAAGATGAAATATGAGGGCAAACTAGCCAATAATATAAAGAGGGATACAAATCTTTGTGGGTGGAGTTAAGAAACTGCTAGGGTAAAAAAAACCATTATGGGAATCATATATAGGCCTCCAAATTGTAGCCAAGATGTGAGGTTGAGATTGCAAAGGGACTTTACTGCCAAATGAAGCAGTAGGAGTGAAAGGGTTATCAGAGGAACAAAAGGGTTATCATACGAGGAATGCTTGATGGCTCTGGGTCTGTACTCGCAGGAATTCAGAAGGATGAGGGGTGATCTCATTGAAACCTTTCGAATGTTGAAAGGCCTAGACAGATTCAATGTGGAAAAGATGTTTTCCATGGTAAGAGAGTCTAGGACAAGAGGGCACAGCCTCAGAATGTAGGGGTGCCCTTTCAAAACAGAGATGCAGAGAAATTTCTTTATCCAAAGCTGGTAAATTTGTGAAATTTGTTGCCACATGCAACTGTGGAGGCCAGGTCTTTGGGTGTATTTAAGGCAGAGGCTGATAGGTTCCTGATTGGACATGGCATCAAAGGTTACTGGGAGAAGGCCGGGAACTGGGGTTGAGGAGGAGATAGAATAAAATGATCAGCCACGACTGAATGGAGGAGCAGACGTGATTTGCCAGATAGGCCAATTCTGTTCCTATGTCTTATGGTTGAAATGATTTTTACAACCTGAGAGGAGTGAAATATTTTCACAAGAAATGTCTCAGCGGCTTGGCACCAGCTAGACCATTGTTGACAAGAACACATAATGACAAGTTAACATTTCAAGATATTTCTGTAAGAATTGGTGGTGCACCCAACATGATTGGTAAAGAGGTAGTTTTTTTTTCAGTCTCTCTGCAAAAGATGTTGGACATCCACTAATAGGCTCTCATTGTATAGATTTACAAAGAGATTTTGAGTGAAAAAAACTGGCCTTAAAAAGTGATGAAATTTGCAACCAGTTTTATTAATCCTATATCTGGGTGTGCTTTGAAAAAATAATTTCAAAATTTGGTTCAAACCTAAAATACACATCACAAGAATTGAAGCTCCTGAAAAGATAGACATTCAGAGCCTTCCAATGCAATTTTCAATCATCATTGGTTCAACCACTGAACAATTTCCTTTAAGATTCACTAAATTCAGGTTAATAAGCAATGATAAGCAAATGCTTTGAGAGGCTTGTCAAAGAACACATCTGCAGTATGCTACCACCCAAACCGGACCCCCTATATTCACCTCTCCTTCAATGTCACAAAAACAAAGGAGCTGGTTGTGGATTACAGGAGGAATGGATACAGGGTAACCCCTATTGACATCAATGGATCTGGGGTTGAGAGGGTAAACAGCTCTAAGTTCCTTGGCATCCACATCACTGAGAACCTCACGTGGTCTGTACACACCAGCTGTGTGGTGAAAAAGACACAGCAGCACCTCTTTCAGCTCAGATGGTTGAGGAAGTCTGGTATGGACCCCCAGATCCTAAGAACCTTCTACAAGGGCACAATTGAGAGCATCTTGACTGGCTGCATCACTGCCTGGTATGGGAACTGTACCTCACTTAATCGCAGGATTCTGCAGAGAGTGGCGTGGACATCCCAGTGCATCTGTAGTTGTGAACTTCCCATGATTCAGGACAATTACAAAGACAGGTGTGAGAAAAGGGCCCGAAGGATCATTGGGGACCTGAGTCACCCCAAATACAACCTATTCCAGCGGCTACCATCTGGGAAATGGTACCACAGCATAAAAGCCAGGACCAACAGGCTCTGGGACAGCTTCTTCCAGCCTAGCCATCAAACTGATTAACTCACGCTGATCTGAGTTTATTTCTATGTTACATTGACTGTTCTATTTATTATAAATTATTATAAATTACTATGATTGCACATTGCACATTTAGATGGAGACGTAATGTAAAGATTTTTACTCCTCATGTATGTGAAGGATGTAAGGAGTAAAGTCAATTTAATTTCAATTTAAAGTCAAGAAACTACAAAATTCCTAAAGTATCGATATTGTTACATTAAACAACGTGAATTCGGAAATGTTTTGGTGGATGGATTTGGATAATTTTGAAATGAAATTGATTGATTTACAAAGCAGCTCAATTTGGAGGCAAAAATTTGTTGATTTAAGAGCTAAATTAAAAAATGTTGAAAGAGATCTGTTATTGACTGGATCAAAGTATAAAAACCTAGACAATGAGGTTCAAAAAGCTCTGCAATTCCATTCCTGAAACTTTTAGCTCTCTGAACATAATCCTGTAATGACAATATTAACAGTATTTTCATCAACATATTTATGTAGTCGTTGTTTTTCAGTGATGAACTCGGTCAAGTCTAATTATAGGAATAGACTTACTGCTACATGTATAGCTCTCAAAATAACATAAAACGGCAAATTAATCCAAACTCAAAACAAAACAATTGTGTTTGTTATATCTGCATGATGCACCCTTAACTCCAATGAAATGATTGTTCCAAAGAGTCGAATCCTTTATTCAATCCTTTATTAGCAATTAGCAAACATACCATCTTGAAGCAATGAGCTTACACATACCCATATATAAGCTGTGCACTATTCAGCGATATTAAGTAGGCAGTAGAGATATGACTTCCACCAGTCCCAAGCTACAAGCTGCCACAAAATAAGCAAGAGTTCGTAACTTATTCCCCTTCGCTTTTACCACCCCACACTAATGTGACTAGTTACCATATCAGAATCAGAATCAGAGTCAGGTTTATTATCACCGGCATGTGATGAGAAATTTGTTAACTTAGCAGCAGCAGTTCAATGTAATACATAATCTAGCATAGAGAAAAAAAAACATAATGATAAATAAACAACCCTCTGCAGTTTCTTTCAGTCCTGTGCAGTAGCATCCCCCCATCATCACCATACCAGACAGTGATGCAGCCAGTACAACTATAGAAGTTTTTGCGTATATTATATTAAACATAATAAATGCTCCACATAGAATGTAAGGCAAATGGAAAACAGATACATGGCTCCTACAAACCAAATTCAAGCAGAATATAAAATATTTGTCATTGTTACTGGAGCAATGGTCTCATTGAAAGTGAAATGTTTTTGTTTTCCTTTCCTTGATCTTTCATGAATGTGCACCAAAGCTTATAATATCATTTTCATGCTTCTTTTGTTATATATGAGGTACAATAACAATATTATTTAGAAATGTTATTCTTCAACTGTTTTTTTAAAGATGAATATTATTAATTTTGAACAGTTTTTCTAAAAAGTATAACTTATTTCTGTCTATCTGTTATACTTTTATTAGTAGTAAAACAACAGGACTCATTCTTTTTCTTAAAAATTTCCATAATTATTACTAATTCATTAATGAATGATAATCTCTGCTCAAGATTACCATGGAGTGGTCTTAAAGCCATGAAGAGCTGTAGTAATACTTCCTTAGTTCTGTACTCTTTCAAACTTTTAACAAGGGCCAACAGTCCTTGTCTTCTTTATCACGTCTTATTAATTATTTTGCTCTATCTTTGTGTACTTTGTCAAAATGGATAATCTCATATGTACTTTCACCTGCTATGTTTTATCACAATTGCTCCATCTATAAACGTTTTCAACCCCCTGCATCCTCTTTATTGCTCACTTTCCTATCCATCTTTGTATTGTTCACAAACACTGATTGCACATGGGCACTTCATCTTAGTTTATAAATTATAAATACCTGACCGTTCTATACTGACCTCTGAGGCATCTCATTTGTTCCAGCTTTCCAAGGCAAAAATGACTCATTATTTTTGATCCCCACTCATGCTCTTCATCTCTATCTCAAGTTGCTTTGGTAAATTAAGTCTCTGTAGTTTGAATCTATATCTTACTTTTCAAACAGGGAGTATAGAAAAACACTCAGCAAAGCCTCCAGTCAAGGAGGAAAATAGCTTGTGGCTCAATTAGGAAGCTTCAGCAGGCTCAAATCAAGGGGAGTAATTAGACTTTCCTCGGAAACACTCACTGTTGACTTCCCACCATTTAAGATCATGAACCTTCAAGATTTTAAGCCACTGCTGAGTTTAAGCCACCTCATTTTTCTTTCTAGCAATTAATTCAACTAATGTTGATAACCCTGGCTAAACAAATGTAAAATCACACAGCCATCCAGGGAGAGAGGGACATATTCCATCTGGGAGGTCTCCAATCTGACGGTATGAACATTGATTTTTCTAACTTCTGGTAATTTCAACCCCTCCTCTATCTTTTCTTTTTTCTATTTCCCTTTCTGGCTCCCCTCATATCCTTCTCTTCTCTTCTCCTCACCTGTCTATCACCTCCCTCTAGTTCCCCACCTCCTTCCCTTTCTCTCATAGTCCACTCTCCTCTCCTATCAGATTCCTTCTTCTTAAGCACTTTAATTTTCCACCTATCACCTCCCAGCTTCTCACTTCATCCCCTCCCTCACCCACCTACCTTCCCCCTCACCTATCACCTTTTAACTTGTACTCCTTCCCCTCCCCACAGCTTCTTCCCCCTGTCTTTCCTGTCCTGATGAAGGGTCTTGGCCCAGAATGTTGAATCTTTATTCCTTTCCATAGATTCTGACTGACCTGCTGAGTTCTTCCAGCAATTTTTTGTGTGTTATGAGGCACTGAAAAATATTGAATGTTTGTGTGTATCCCTTTTCTGTCTATAAGTTGCTAAAATAATAAAATAATTTAAACTATTAATAAAGATGGTTTATCAATATTCTGTCTCTGGTGACAATTTTTGTTGTGGGATATGAGAAATGCATCTAGATTGGTGAGATTATAGAGGCACAAGAAGATAACAGAATATGAAGCAAGGACCCGAAAGAATTCATGCTCCCAAGGGAATAGTTTATGGCAGAAAATTATATAAAACAAAATTTACCTTTGGTATTTTATTCCCTTGGAACTGTTGAGATATATGAGACTAAATCACTTTGTTGGTTGGGGAGGAGACTGTATTAGATCAGAGAGGTGAATGTAGAAAAGTATATGCTGCAGGCATTTGGAACAGGGTGGAGAAATAAAATCTGGATGAATTGCTTGCATGGAAGGTGAATGACAACATTGGCCTGATGTTGTAGCTTACAGGCTCATTGTTTTATAAGTTCAACCACTACAACAAACAACAGCAAAATAGCATGCTGATGGGCCAGCCAGTGAGTTGGAGGCAGAATTGAATGGACATCTAATTTGCTCACAAGCTGCCCCAGAATCTCCTAATGCAGCATTTATGCAACGATCAGATGCGCTTGTCGTCACAAAATAATTAATCTGCTCAGTCTGGTTTTGATGATGCTGGGTGAGAGGTGAATATTGATCAAGGTGCCTTGGAAGTTCCAGTGGTTTTCATTTAAAGTGCTAGTGTACTTTAGTGTACTAGTGCTTTTTGTATTTGCCTGGAAAGGCTAGATCTTAATGCATTGACTTATTTGAAAGAATAATTACTGGCAGCATAGTGCATAAACACGCCATCCTGAGAACATCTGCTCAAAATTCTCGTGGGCGCACAGGGCGTTGATGCCTGGAGTTCAAATCCAACATCATCTGTAAGGACATCATCCTTCCTGTGGAATGCGTGTGTTTTCTCCAGGTCCTTCCGTTTCCTCCCAGGGTCCAATTAGTAGGAAATTGGTCATTGCAAATTGTCCTGTGATTAGGCTATTGCCAAATCGGGGGTTGCTGCCCGATGCGCCACAATAGCGTGGAATGGCCTATTCCACGCTGTATCTCAAATAAATAAAATAAAAATCTGAAAAGGGAATTTAATTTGTAATGCTTTGACATAGAGATAAGCATACATCTACCGAACCTAGATGTTGTTTCATCAGTGAAGTGGAATTCCTTTTCACATATTCTAGTTAATGAAGTCAGCTCTCCGGGAGGAAGAATAATTGTGATTTAGCCAGATTCTATCATCTGGCCCATTATGGAGGCAAACCTACGATTAAGCAGTCAGAAGATGACTGGTTGGCCATTTATGTGTATATATATACACAGTATATGCACAAGCAAACATACATGTTCATGTACTTGCATACACACAGAGACAGAAATGCACATGAGTATGCACTCACATACATATTAGATAAAGTGATGTTTCTCAGAGCAAAAATGGAAAAAGGAGGGTCAGGGTAATTGACAGAAGCAGACATATAAAATAAAAGCAATGAGGTCACCTCCTTATTCTTAGACAGTTCCATGGGATGAAAGATAACTTGTTTCCACTCTGGTTTTGTAGATTCTGAGACAGCGAATGAGGCCAAAGTGGGAACCAAAGATCTTCCATGGATGTGACAAGAGATGGCAGAGAGTAACTGGGTAGTTTGTAGGATGGTAGGCTCCTGATGCTTTTCAACACAATCCTGAATGTTATTTCTCCACTTTTAGCGGTCATGGTTTAGAGGTTTCCAGAAGTCAGTAGGGTGTGCCATG
The DNA here is from genome assembly GCF_963921235.1 of Mobula hypostoma. Classification (NCBI taxonomy): domain Eukaryota; kingdom Metazoa; phylum Chordata; class Chondrichthyes; order Myliobatiformes; family Myliobatidae; genus Mobula; species Mobula hypostoma. Next base: position 101,534,009 of record NC_086108.1, read on the forward strand.
TCATTACTTGTCGATTTTTCTTAAGTTTGTACTTTCAGTAATACAGTATATTCAATAATTTTCAAAGTATCTTATTCTTCTCTTAGCATCTTGGTATGAAGAGAGAATGAGTGGCAATCTACCGCAGCTATGAGATATTTTTTCAGTGGTACTCTGGTTAATTTGGCCAGCTTGAAACCACAGCCACTTGGCTCTGGAGCATCAGTTACAATTGTTCCTGAAAATACAGAATTCCAAAATAGGGCAATTTATTGCTTTCACGACTTGCAAAAACATGGATATCAGCTAAAAGTTTCCCCTCCAACTCTTTCCTATATATATATTTTACTGTTAATTCCAAAAATGATTAATGTGATAATGCCTAATCTGCTCAAACCCGACCTTGCACAATGTTTTATGTCTGTAGAAGTCTTTACTCTGTTTTTACCAAATTTCTTTAGCCTCTTGAGGAAGTCAAGGCATTAATGAACTTTCTTAGCTGTAGCTGTAGCGTCTTGTGATTGAACCAGGGCAACCTATTGGTGATGTTTACTGCATGGAACCTAAAATTTTTAACCTCAAAACCATTGACAGGAGCATTTGCACCACATCCCTTCAAAATAATTTGTTTTGGTGACGCTGAGGAAACAGTTGCTGTCATAATACCATGTTACCAAGTTCTTTATCTCCTTTCTGCATTCCAACTCATTGGTATCTGAGATATAGTCCACTATGGTGGTACCACCTGCAAACTTGCACATAAAATTAGAGCAGAATCTTGGTACACATTCATGAGTTATATTTATAGATGTGCTTTCTTATTTTAAAGACTTGTCTGGATAGCTGTCCAGATACCCTTGCACTTACTGGGGATCCCATAAAAGGACCTGAAGAGAAACAAATAGAAAGAAGGAAGAGGTTGAAAGAGTTTCAGAAAAAAGACATGTGAAGGGTGTAAAGGAATTTGAAGGGACACAGAATGCATGGCTGTTAAAAGAGGAAAATGGCACTGTATTGCAGAATCTAGGGGAAGTTGATGGGAATAAGGTAAGAATAGATTACAGTGAAAATCAGTGTGAGTATAAGACAGGAGACATTTTGTAGAATGTGGAGCAACAAAACAATCTGTTGGAGGAACTCAGTGGACTGAGCAGTGGCAGTGTGGAGAAAGGAATTGTCGCTATTTGCAGATATGATGTTTCAGACATCATACAGTTCAGTTATTGCAAGATTGATACAAGGTTTAGATCCTAAATGTCTACAATTTCCTCCCCCCCCCAAAAGATATTGCTTGACCTGCTAAGTTTCTCCACAGATTGTTTGTCATGACAGTAAAGCTACTGTAAACTTGTCTTGCAACATAGACGATGGGCAGAAAAGTTGAGGAAGGTGGAAGCAACGAGTTAGAGGATTATAAGAATGCACACAGCATCTTTAAGAATGCTTTAGGATTTACAGTGGAAAGAAATAATTGAATCAGAACGGAGACAACAAATCATTCCATTTCATATACAGCACAGGAACAGGTCATTCAGCATAGTTCATGCACAATGTCACTGAATGCAGCTTGAGTCTTCATTGCGAGAACCAGAGGGAGGTGAATCTGTGAAATCCATCACAACAGGTGGCTATGGAGGCCGTCATTGGATACATTTAAAGTGGAGTTTGATAGCTTCTTTGTTATTAAGGGTGTCAAAGATTACAGTGGGGTGAGGCAGGAAGCTAGGAGAATGGAATTGAGAGGGATAGAAACCAGCCATGATGGAAAGTCAGTCGGCCCAATGGCCTAATTCTGCTTCTATGTTTTATGCTTCATGGTCTTTTGGTGAAATATCCAGAATATTTTTGGTAGCTATTAAACTGTCAGATTAGTCATACTAGCCACCAAGGAGATCTAGGCTTCAAGACTGGTCTCTAAAACACAGACCTTTGCTGCTATGAATTCTGAGTTGGTTACAAAGTGGCATATGATAGGGTCGTACCCAACACCAAATTGTTAAGAGTATTAGTGCAAGCCAGGCAAAAAATGCTCTCTTGATGTCCCACCAGCTAATGCCCTCTTGTAATGTAATGGGGATGGAACTGGACTCTCTCACGGTGGTGTCTGAAAAGAGGATGCTGTCTAAGTTGCATACCATCTTGGACAATGTCTCCCATCCACTACATAATGTACTGGTTGGGCACAGGAGTACATTCAGCCAGAGACTCATTCCACCGAGATGCAACACAGAGCGTCATAGGAAGTCATTCCTGCCTGTGGCCATCAAACTTTACAACTCCTCCCTTGGAGGGTCAGACACCCTGAGCCAATAGGCTGGTCCTGGACTTATTTCATAATTTACTAGCATAATTTACATTTTACTATTTAACTATTTATGACGAAAACCAATTTCCCCCGGGATCAATAAAGTATGACTATGACTATGACTATGACTAATCTCACATAGCTTTATTCAGTCAGAGCAGGAAAGAAACCCTGCCAATGTTACTAAAGGTTACTTACAGATCGGCTGCTGCTTGATTTCTTCTGACTGCTGCTACAACTCTAAAATGATTTATTAGATCTTAGCATTCTTTAAAATTGCTATAGTATTATGTGTCAAACAAAGTATTTTATTTGAACTGCCACACAAGCTAGTTGCTCTAGAACAGGGCTTCACAACCTGCGGTTGGGAAAACTTGCTCTAAAAGGTCTTTCTCCTGAGAAATGGGAGACAAGCAGAAGCTATACAGATGAGGATGAGCCCAAAGAGAGGGAGAAAAAGTGAGGAAGACATATTTGTTCTACGAGTTCAGCAGAAAATTCTACGTGAACCTCAGAGAGAAAAAAATGAATGGTTCATTTGTGCTCATTGCCATCTGCCACTTCCAGCCACCACAGCTGGAAGCTCAGGGGAGTGGAGGGGAGGGTGAAGGACACATCGTTAAGATGACTATGGCCATGAAACATTTATCTATAAATCACATTCCAGGCTAGAAGTAGAATGCTGCTGAGTTATCACAATTTGCCTTTAGGCAAAGCAGAGTGCTGAAACTTGTTGGTCAAGGAAAGGTGCCAATATCTGAATCGCTTTTGCAGGGATAAGCAGACAGCTTAGGTTCTAACCATACACATCAAAGTTGCTGGTGGACACAGCAGGCCAGGCAGCATCTCTAGGAAGAGGTAGAGTCGACATTTTGGGCTGAGACCCTTCATCAGGACTAACTGAAGGAAGAGATAGTAAGAGATTTGAAAGTGGGAGGGTGAGGGGGATATCCAAAATGATAGGAGAAGATAGGAGGGGGAGGGATGGAGCCAAGAGCTGGACAAGTGATTGGCAAAAGGGATATGAGAGGATCATGGGACAGGAGGCCCAGGCAGAAGGAAAAGGGGGAGGGGGGAAAAAAACCCAGAGGATGGGCAAGGGGTATAGTCAGAGGGACAGAGGGAGAAAAAGGGGAGAGAGAGAAAGAATGTGTGTATATAAATAAATAATGGATGGGGTACGAGGGGGAGGTGGGGCATCAGCGGAAGTTAGAGAAGTCAATGTTCATGCCATCGGGTTGGAGGCTACCCAGGCGGAATATAAGGTGTTGTTCCTCCAACCTGAGTGTGGCTTCATCTTTACAGTAGAGGAGGCTGTGGATAGACATATCAGAATGGGAATGAGATGTGGAATTAAAATGTGTGGCCACTGGGAGATCCTGCTTTCTCTGGCGGATAGAGCGTAGGTGTTCAGCAAAACGATCTCCCAGTCTGCGTCGGGTCTCGCCAATATATAAAAGGCCACATCGGGAGCACCGGATGCAGTATATCACCCCAGCCGTATCACAGGTGAAGTGTCGCCTCACCTGGAAGGACTGTCTGGGGCCCTGAATGGTGGTGAGGGAGGAAGTGTAAGGGCATGTGTAGCACTTGTTCCGTTTACAAGGATAAGTGCCAGGAGGGAGATCAGTGGGGAGGGATGGGGGGGACGAATGGACAACCTTATGTTCTAAGGTTAAGCTATGACTGCTGCATGTCAACTTGGAGATGTACCACAAATTATATTAAATTATATGCCGACTGATAAAGTTGCTCATCCTTGAAGGCTATTGATGGCCTTCCACAGCCATGCTGCAGACTTTAGAATGCATGGAATTTGGATGCCAATACTATTGTGTGGTAAGATTAAGATTAGTTTTATTTGTCACGTGCATTAAAACATTGAAACATACAGCAAAGTATGTTGTTTGTGTCAATAACCAACACGGTCCAGGGATGTGCTGGGCAGACTGAGATGTTCTTGTTACTGTTTGCAGATTTGTTTTCTTGCACGTGAAACGTGGTTTCATGTTGTTGTTGCCACTTGTGTGACTTGTTTTTTTCTTGCATGTATTTTTCTTTGAATGGCTTCCATGGTTTTCTTTGTTTTGCGTCTGTCTAGAGAAGATGAACCTCAGAGTTGTATACTCCATGCATACTTTGATAATAAATGTACTTTGAACCTTGAACCTTGAAGTGTGACCATGCTTCTGGCACCAAAAACCTACAAACCTAACCGGTAACACACACAAAAAATGCTGGTGAACGCAGCAGACCAGGCAGCATCTATAGGAAGAGGTACAGTCGATGTTTCGGGCCAAGATCCTTTGCCAGGACTAACTGAAAAAAGAGATAGTAAGAGATTTGAAAGTGGGAGGGGGAGGGGGAGATCCAAAATGATCGGAGAAGACAGGAGGGGCAGGGATGGAGCTAAGAGCTGGACAGGTGATTGGCAAAAGGGATACGAGAGGATCATGGGACAGGAGGCCTAGGGAGAAAGAAAGGGGGAGGGGGGAAGCCGAGAGGATGGGCAAGGAGTATAGTGAGAGGGAGGAAACCAGGGCAATTGAAGGAAACCCACGTGGTCACAGGGAGAGAGTACAAACTCCTTACAGACAGTGGCAGGAACTGAACCCTGATCATTGGTGTTGTAAAGCATTTTGCTAACTGCTACACTACCATGCCACCCAAAATCCATTTATCTGAAGGGTCCGATCAGTCACATTCAGGTCTGATGACCAAGTTAAATTTAAGAGATCCCGAACGATCTCCAGAAATCCGTCTCGTGTGTAAAGTGGAAATCACGGGCCAAACCTAAATCACTGAAAGATGCTTGACAACTGTGGCAGAGCTTGAATGCTATCACCACCCTACAAAGTGCAACTAAGCAATACAAGGCTTCACACCCAAATGAGCTCAATGCCTTTTATGCTCACTTTGACAATCAAAACATGGCAGCATCTTCATGAACTCCCGAAGACCTTGTGATTTCTGTCTCTAAGGCTGATGTGAGAATATCCTTCAGGAGGATGAACCCAAGATGTAGTCCATCTGGTCCAAGTGAGTTATCCCCCTTAAGACCTTTCAGTTCGCCTAACACCTTTTCCTTTGCAATAGCAATGGCACTCACTCCTGCTCCCTGACACTTACAGCACACTGCTAGTCTCTTCCACAGTGAAGACAAATCCAAGGTACCCATTAAGTTCATCTGCCATTTCTTTGTCCCCCATTACTACCTCACCAGCATCATTTTCCAATGGTCCAATGCTAACTGTTATCTCCCATTTATTCTTTATATCACTGAACTTCTCCATGGATTGTCACCTTGTTGCGGTGGAGAAGCTTGTGTGGTCCTGTGATCCCGAGAGCAATGCCGTCTGGAGCTATGCTCCTGGTAGGGTCACCTATGGCGGTAAGGTCGAGGGTGAGGTCCCTGACGAAGAACAATCCAACCATGACCTTCATGGTGGAACAGGCGGACGAAGTTACTTTGAACTCAACGGCTGTGAAGGAGGGTGAAGGCTGCAACAAATTCATCAGCTCCAATCGTCGTGGTTTCCATGCCATTGGAATCAGTTGGTTGATTTGTGAAGTATCGTGTGCTTCTTGGAGAGCAACATCAAGTACACGTTAAACAAATACACGCACAGGCGCCTTCACTCTGTACGAAACGAAGACCATCATCCTCGACCTCGAGGGATAGCCACGATGACGATTACACTGAAAAAAATGTTTGGTATCCTGCTTTATATTATTGGCTAATTTGCCCTCAAATTTCATCTTTACCCTGATAGCTTTTTTAGTTGCTATGTTTTTTATGCAGACCCTGGTCAGCCACGGTTGCCTACCCCATGCCATTTGAGAGCTTCTTCTGTGGGACATGTCAATTCTGGGCCTAATGAACTATTCCCAGAAACCTTAGGCAGCTCTGCTCTGCCATCATCCCTGCAGTATCGCCTCCTACCCACCTGGGCAAGCTCCTCTCTCATGCCTCAGTAATTCCCTTTATTCCATTGCGATACTGATACATGTGACTTATGCTTCTCCCTCTCAAATTGCAGCATGAATTCAATCATATCAGAATCAGAATCAGGTTTATTATCAACGGCATGCAATGCAAAATTTGTTAACTTAGCAGCAGTTCAATGCAATACACAATCTAGTAGAGAGAAGAGAGAAAAAAATAATAATAACTAAAAAACATAATAAATAAACAAAGAAATCAATTACATATATTGAATATATTTTGAAAAATGTGCAAAAACAGAAATATTGTATATTAAAAAAGTGAGGTAGTGTTCAAAGCTTCAATGTCCATTTAGGAATTGGATGGCAGAGGGGAAGAAGCTGTTTCTGAATCATTGAGTGTGTGCTTTCAGGCTTCTGTATCTCCTACCTGATGGTAACAGTGAGAAAAGGGCATGCCCTGGGTGCTGAAAGTCCTTAATAATGGACACTGCCTTTCTGAGACACAGCTCTCTGAAGATGTCCTGGGTACTTTGTAGGCTAGTGCCCAAGATGGAGCCGACTAGATTTACAACCTTCTACAGCTTCTTTTGGTCCTGTGCAGTAGCCCCTCCATACCACACAGTGATTCAGCCTGTCAGAATGCTCTCCACGGTAAAATTATAGAAGTTTTTGAGTGTATTTGTCGACATGCCAAATCTCTTCAAACTCCTAATAATGTATAGCTGCTGTCTTGCCTTCTTTATGACTACATCATTATGTTGGGTCCAGGTTAGATCCTCAGAGATCTTGACACCCAGGAACTTGAAGCTTCTCACTCTCTCCACTTCCAATCCCTCTATGAGGATCGGTATGTGTTCCTTCATCTTACCCTTCCTGAAGTCCACAATCAGCTCTTTCGTCTTACTGACGTTGAGTGCCAGGTTGTTGCTAAGGCACCACTCCACTAGTTGGCATATCTCACTCCTGTACGCCCTCTCGTCACCACCTGAGATTCTACCAACAATGGTTGTATCGTCAGCAAATTTCTGTCTCCTAAGGCTCCTTTACATTAAGCTCCCTGACAAGATGTAGATTATTACAAAACACCTAATCTTAGATAACCTTTCCCCAAGTAGGCTCAAACACAAGCCGTTCCAAAAAGCCAACTCGTAAGCATTCAACAAATTCTCTCTCTTTCGATCTGACACCAACCTGATTTTCCCATTATTCTTACATATTGAAGTCCCCCATTATAATTATGTCATTACTCTTATTAAATGCCTTTTCCAGCTCCCTTTGCAATCTCAACCACACATCATGGCTACAATTTGATTTTTATACATGATTTAGATAGATAGATATACTTTATTGATCCCGAGGGAAATTGGGTTTCGCACCAACCAAGAATAGAGCATAAATATAGCAATACAAAACCCACAAACAATCAAACAACAATATGCAAACTATGCCAGATGGAAATAAGTCCAGGACCAGCCTATTGGCTCAGGGTGTCTGACCCCCCATGGGAGGAGCTGCAAAGTTCGATGGCCACAGGCAGGAACAACCTCCCGTGACGCCCAGTGTTGTATCTTGGTGGAATATGGCCGGAGTCCAACAGCAAAAAGTTCAATATCCGGTCTACAAACACGTTCCTCGATCATAATATGACCAGGATTGCACCATCCATTGTTAACCAGAACATTTCCATAATGCTTTTTTATCCTTGTAGTTTCTTCACTCTACCCACAAAAATTCAGGTGGTTAGGCAGCCTTCCAGTGGAAGATTGAAGATCCTTCATCAGAATTTGAAAGAAGATTTAAAAAAAATTGTTAAAGTGCAAAGAATTTCAATACTTATGCAGGAAATTGACTCATGATGTCTACTGGCTCTTTTTGCTTCTATTGATGCTGAAAAACCCATTTAGATCTTCCAGCAATTTAATTCTTGTTTCCAGACTCCAGCATCTGCAGAATCATTGATACCCTACTAAGATCCAATGGGGAAGAGGGAACATGCCTGATAGGGTACAACCGGGGTACACACCTCATGTATGCACAGTTTTGAGCTACTAAGCTGTTCTATCTTGTTCAGGTCACATATTTTACAAGTAAGCAACAAGATGAAGAACTTCGGTATGCGGCCAGGACTATATATCGATAAGGACAGTGTGCCATCCATTCTTATTGATCCCATCACGCATAGTTTAGATTTGACTCTGGTAGATGTGAAGACGAGAACAATTAAATTTATCCTTTATTCATTACCTACTGCTCAGTCATTTTAGCAGGTATGTCCTTAGAGATTCAAATAGCTCAGTCAGAGGTGATGTTACAACCCACTACTGTTGATGGAATTGAAAGGCTCCCACCCAGAGTAAATCATAAACGCAAGAGATTCTGAAGATGCTGGAAATCCAGAGCTACACACATAATATGCTGTAGAAACATAATATGCTGGTGGAACCGAGGAAGTCAATCAGTAACTATAGAGAGGAATAAACAGGCAATGTTTCAGGTTGGGACTCTCCATCAGGACAGTCAAGGAAGGGGGAAGAAACCAGAAAAGAAGGTGGGAGAAGGAGAAAGAGTATAAGCTAGAAGGTGATATGTGAAGCCATGTGAGGGGGTAGGTAGGTGGCTGGATGAGGAAGGATGAAGTGAGAAACTGGGAGGTGATAGGTGGAAAAGGTGAAGTGCTGAAGAACAAGGAATCTGATAGGAGCGGAGAAAGAACCATGGGAGAAAGGGAAGGAGGTGGGGCAGTCAAGGGAGGTGAAAGGCTAGAGAGGAGAAGGGAAGGGGTAAAGAGGGGACACAGAATGGGGGATAGAAAAAGAGAGAAGAGGGTAGGGGTGATAAATTACCAAAAATCAGAGAAATCAATATTCTTGTTGTATGAGGTATTGCTCGTGACCGTGAACCGGAATGCAGACTTCACGGACCGGACCATGACGTTGTGAGGTGCATATTATGCCTCAGGAGCCTGATTGACTTATTCAAGACAGGGACAAAGCAATTTGCTGAAGGTAGAGCAGTGGGAATGGTGTATATGAAGGTGTTTGTCAAAGTTCCCATGGAAGGCTCATCCAGAGAGTGGGATCCATGGAAACTTGGCAGTGTGAATTTGGAATTAGCTTGCCACAGAAGTTCAAAGGATGGTAGTAGTTAGGGCTTATTCTGCGTAGAGGTCAATGACTAGTGGTATTCCACAGGAATCTGTTCTGCTCATTGTGATTTTTATAAATGATTTAGATGAGGAAGTGGAAGAGTGGGTTAGTAAGTTTGCAGATGATATGAATATTAATGGCATTATGGATAGTGTAGAAGGTTGTCATAGGTTAGGACGGAACATTGATAGTATGCAGAGCTGGGTTGAGAAATGACAAATGGAATTCAATTCATAAAAGTGTGAAGTGATACACTTTGGAAGGCTGAACTTGATGGCAGATTACAAGGTTTATGACAGGCTGTGAGGAGGAACAAGGGGATCCTGGGGCCCAAGTCCATAGGTCCCTCAGAGCTGCTGCACAAGTTGATAGGGTGGTTGAGAAGGCATATGGTGAGTTGGCCTTTATCATTTGGGAACTTGAGTTCAAGAACCACAAAGTAATATTGCAGGTCTATAAAGCTCTGGTCAGACCATGCTTGGAGTTTTGAGTTTTGTTCTGGTCACTTTATATGAAGGTTGTGGAAGCATTAGAAAGGGTGCAGAGGAGTGTTAACAAGATGATGCCTAGATTAGAGAGCATATTTAATAAGGAAAGTTTGTGCAAGCTATGGCTTTTCTCTTTGGAGCAAAGGAGGATACTACTACTACTATGTCGACTCAGGCCTAGGGGGCTGACGTCGGGCACGATGACGGACTCTCCACTTCTCCCTCTCCCTCATCAGCGTGTTCAGTTCATCTACATTAGCCGCGCTGCTGTCTTCTAGGAGCGTGTTGACCATAGTCTTGGGAGGGTGCCCAGGGTTCATCCTCCCGTGCTTGGGCTCCCATATGATGACTAGGCTGGCAGGTAGCTCGGGGTGGTGTAGACAGTGCCCCGCTAGTTGCAGTCTTCTTGCCTCAATTTTAGTCGTGAGCATCGGTAGGTTGTTATAGAGCTCGACGTTCATCATGTGCTGTTGCCAACTCATGTCAAGAGCCATCCGGAGCATTTGTGTATAGCAACCATCTAGAGACTTTCGCATAGTCTTGGTGAGTGTCCACGTCTCGCATCCGTACGTGAGAGTGGACTCTGTAACTGCTATGAAGATCCTCTTTTTAAGCCCTCTGGTCAGATTTGACTTCTAGATTTCCTTCATGTTGTTCATAGCCCTCCACGCCAGCACCTTCCGTATCTTTATGTCCTTCTCTGAACTCATCATTCTCGACCCGAGGTACTTGTAGTTAAAGGCTTTCTTAATGGTATCATTCCCTACGGTCTTTAGAGTACCTTCGTCGCAGTTAAAGGCCATGTACTCTGTCTTTTTAGCGTTTAGGTGAGGTCCAACTTCATTGCATTCTATTTCCAAGGAGGATGAAAGGTGTATAAGATAGTAAGAAGCACAAGTAATGAGGATAGTTAGTGCCTTTTCCCCAAGGTGGCAATGGTTAATACCAGAGGACCTCCTTTTAAGGTAAGTGGAGGAAAGTTTAGCGGGGATATATCAGAGGTAGGTGTTTTTACACAGGGAGTGGTAAGTGCCAGGAATGCACTGCTGGGTGTGGCGGCAGAGGCTGATTCACTGGGGGCATTTAAAAGACTCTTAGATAGGCATATGGATGAAAGTGAAAATAGAGGGCTTTGGTCTATGCAGGAGGGAAGGTTAGATCGATTGTTGAGTCAGTTAAAAGGTCAGCATGATACGTGGGCTGAAGTGCCCAACACTGCTCTACTGGTCAACATTATGTTTTATGTTCTACTATTCCTATTGTGAAGGCAATATCCTTAAGCTTTCTTTTGCTATCTTTGTGTATTTAGTATAAATAGTGACCCCAGCGATCAGACACACAATAATTATGACAACTGCTGAAAGATTCTCAACTTGAAACAGCAACTTTATTTCCCTCTTTTTAGATGCTATATGTCTTGCAGAGTATTTCCAGTACTTTCAGGTTTTTCTTGAGTAGTGGCTTACATCATAGAAAAGAAACAATGCTTTTATTGTGGACAATACATTATCTGTATACAGCAAATTAAGCAGCCTAAACATTAGCTGTTGTTACTGATTCCACACCTTTAAAAACACACGAATTTACTCAAAAATGACAATGGGTTTTGGAAATGAAGAAAATAAGACAAAGGGAATTCTTCAATACTTTGATAACTTTCTCATCCCCATTCTAAATTTATATGAATTGGCAGAATTTCTTGTGCTGTTTTGGTGAAATAGCTGTGCTCACACATCCTGGTGTATAACCAACTGGTCAGTTTATAGCCAGGACTATAAAAAATAGACAGTGAGTAAATTTATACAGGAATTCTTCCAATTGTTGTAACTTTGGGATGAGGGATGAGCAAATGCTGGAAAAATATCAAAAGTGTTTATTTTCCTCAAATCCAACCCATTCTCTATGATTTAATCTACAACCAAATAAAGGGTTTTGATCATCAGTCTCTTTAGTAGCAAGCTGTCTGTTTAATGTGGCTTTGAAAGCACTATGCAGCTGCAGAAATTTTCTTTGTCCTTTTTGCATACATAATAAAAATAATTATCCCTGCAACCAAACCCACAATACCTATGACAACTGCAGCAATCCAGGCTTTTGGTGATACATAATTATCATTCAGGTCAACCAAAGGCTCGACCAAAAGCACAAAGAAAGTTACCTTGGCAATGTTTGACAGTTCTGATGCATGATTGCTTTTGTCATATGCACGCACAGCAAAATAAACAGTTGCACCATTTTGCAAACTTGGTTTCTCAGGAAAAAATACTGTTTCCTTGGAGCCGTATGGCTGTGGATGCATGTCGGTCAAATTAATTAATGGAGCTTTGGGGAAATTGTCCCTTAGCTGTAGCAGATTATCACTCATTCTCAGCTCGTAGCGAGATGCTAAAAAAGGAAATCAAAAAATTGGATGTAAATGTTTGTCTTTGTGTACAATTGGAAAAGGCATACAATTTCCTTAGTATTATGAAAAACAGCCAAAGCTACAAGGGTAAAGAAGAAATTTGGCATAACCTTACGACCCTTACTAATTTTTAATCGATGCACCATAGAAATAATTCCACCTTGAAGAATAAAGGCTTGATATTATTCCTAGGTGTCTGTGAGATGAAGCATCTTGGCCTGAAACGTTGATATTCCATAGATGCTGCCTGACCTGTTGAGTTCTTCAGCACTTTTTCTGTGTGTTACTTTGGTATGGTAATCGCTTTGCACATGACTGCAAGAAACTTCAGAAACTTGTAGAAGACACAACTCAGCACATTATGGAAACCAATCTCCCCTCCATGGACTCTGTCTATACTTCTCTCTGTCATAAGGTGTGCATTGGGTGCGGACCCAAATGCAAAACACAGACACTGACGTACAAGGAACAGGACTAGGTTTATCGAGATACCAAGGTGAGTAAGGAAGAAATGACACTGGATATTGACACAGGCCCTGGACGAGACTAGGATTCAGGGCCTGGGCTAGGGCTTGGACTAGAAACACGGGAACCTGGATGGGGAACTAGGAACAAGAAGCCTGGACTAGGAACATGGAACTCCGGAACCAGAGCCTGGACAAGGACCCAGAACCTGGGCTTGGTTGGGACTCAGAACCTGGGTTTTGACTCAGAAATGGAACCCGGGTCTAGGCTAGGACTCAAGACTAGGATCTTGGCAAGGAGAGGACATGGCTACAGGACAGGTCAAGGTACCCCAGCACTGGGCTGGGCGAGGAACTCCTGGGCTGGGCAAGGCACCGAAACTAGATGAGGACACGAAGCTCAGATTTGGACCGGGCTGGAACACGGTGCCTGGACGGTCTTGGAACACAGGAATGCAGAGCCTTGAACTTGAACTGGACGCTCAGAGTCTTGGATGTGGACTGGACGAGGTACTCCAGGGCAGGACGTGGCTCTCGGACTAGGTTTGGCTCGGCTCTTGGGTACGGGGCCAGGACCCTTGCTGGGACGCAGGGCATGGATGACTGCTGAGGACACTTGCCGAGGTAAACTGCCGAGGATACTTGGACTGGATGAGGGGCTCCTGGACAGGAACACAGCGGCTGATACTTGGAACACAGAACACAGAACACAGAGCCGGGACCCCTCCTTGGGAACAGGACCTAGGGCCGGGACTCTTCTTTGATACGGACACTAAACACGGGGACACAAAGAGACAGTTCCAAACTCAACGATAGATAGTTCCTTATCTTGGTGTGGCAAGGCTCCAGTCTCACTCTGGCAGTTGAACTTAACAGGGATGCAGGCAAGGCTTCAGAAGGAAGGGGAAGGGAACAGTCCAGCAGGGAATCCTTGGTTTGAGAGGTATTTATGTGCCAGCCCGAAACGAGAATCAGGTGCCTCAATTAAGGCACCCAGTGGAACCCAGTGGCACCCAAGGGAAAACAGGAAAACCCGGAATAAGGAATCGACGGACCGGACCGTGAACTGGAATGTAGACTTCACAGACCGGACTATGACACTTTCTGCCTCAGTAAAGCAGCCAGCATAAACAAAGACCGCACCCACCCTTGATATTCGCTCATCTCACTCACCCATCATGCAAAAGATTATGGTTTTATCTTGTTCTACCTCAAAGCACTGTGTAATGACTTTAATCTGTGTGAATAGCACGTAGGACAAACTTTTCACTGTATCTTGTGACATGAGACAACAATAAATAGAGAACAATAAATCAGGACCAGTTTTTTAAAGGTGAATAAATACTCTCTTATTGTCACATGAACAACACTCAAAATTGGATTTTCACTTCAAATTTATAGGATTATTCTAATATGTGTGGTTGAATTAGATGGTCTGTAGGATGCGTATGAGTATCTGACAAATGTGTTTTAAGTATGGCAGGAGGTGTTTGTGACTGTGTAAGAGGCTTGGTGCTATTTGCCATCAGAATTTATTAACTGTGGTATAAAGGATACAGCATTGATTTCCTAGTAGGTTAGAGACAATTAAAGGTTCCAGCTTCAAAACTAGCAAAACATTGACTGAAGATCAACACTGTGACACAGCTAAAAGATCTGCTACAGCCATTCAGGTTCAATTATGAGCAGCAGTGCTCTCTGAGGAGTTTGCACGTTGTCTCTGCAACATTTCCTCTTGGTGCTCGTTTTCTTCCAAATTCCAAAGATCTGCAAGTTGGGGATGATTATTTAGTACCATAAAATGCTCCTAGTTTGTAGATGACTGGCAAAATCTGGGGAGTGGTGTGCTCGGGTGGGGGAGTTGATGGGAATGTGGTAAGAGTAAAATAGGATTAGTGTAAACTAGTGCTTGATGGTCAGTGTAAACATTGTAGGTCAAAAAGCTTATTTCTTCATTGTATGACTATAGCTTCTTTAATTTACTTCACAACAGATACTTTCCTTTCAAGTATCTTAAGCCAAGCAACAATTACCTGAACCTTGATCATAGTCACCTCCTGGTGCTGTCCATTCCAGCTTAATTTCATCTTTAACTATTGTTGCTCGAAGGTCTGTGATTTTACATGGTGGAAAATCAACAGGAGGGGGATCTGAGGGAAGTGAAATTGTTCCTCCTGCTTGAACCCTGTTGAAGTCTCCTGATGTGGTATTAACATGTGTTTCCTTAGCCTGAGGCTGTTGTGGAATTGCCTCAATATTTCCTAAATGGAAAGAAAAGAAAACATACCACTTCAATCCTAACAGTGCATGCTTAACGACCTCCTCTTTATTAAAAATGACAAGGTAATTCCTGCCCAAACTGCAGCTGATTGAGCAATTGCCACTTAATCAAGTCTGGTGACCATGCTATTGTATGTATTTGCAATTTTACTGATTTCTCCATCATTGCCGTATGGTGGAGAAATGATGCTTCCAAATAGCTGGTAGTTTATATATCTTTTTTAAAAAGTCTCCCTATGAATAGTTGTACATGTATTATGAATCTTAAGCTGGCTGGCACTTTCTCATATTGTATAATAACAAATCTGGATAGACAGATTGATGAGGTCAGAAAAGATGTCTTTTTCCAATTTCTGCCGGGATCAATAAAGTATGACTATGACTATTCTGCAAAAGGAGTCCACATGGTATTCTAAGAATAGAAGGGTTAAAAGCATTTTGCATCAGAGTAAAGGAGATGGCAGATTTAGTAATCCCATACTCACAGAATCTGATTATATTCATCTTCTGTATCCTTCCTATTTAATGAAACCTTAAGAAAACAACTTGAGTCCCTTTAGGAACTAAGTGAAGTAAGTTTTATCATCCTAGTATGCACAGTCCAAGTTTATGCCCTCCTTGGGAGAGTCGTAGACTTATACACCATAAAAAAACCAGGGAAGATATTTGTCAGTCGTTGCAGCAACAAACAAGTTTTGGAATATCAATATCAATGGGATCAAATATTGAGAGAAGAATACATTGTCTATTGATACCCAAACTCTGATTAGCACTAGTAACGAAATATAAATTTCTACTCCTTCTGTTTTATTATTCCTTCTATGAGAAGAAATTTCCACTCAGTTCAGTTTAGACAATATATTAAATGAAACAATTGTCATTACAGACACAGAACAGCTTCATATTTATATCAGTACGTGCATCAGGACAATCCTAGTCCTGGGTCCCTAACCCCTACACACATATAAGAGAACTTTATATACATTGTAAGGATTGAATTAATATAGCTAATGTACTACTCAAAGTTTCACTGTGAAATTAGCAATTTTGACTTGTCGTTGCCAAATATTTATTACCATTTTTTGTATATCCTGGTATTGGCATGAGCAGTCCCTCCTTTTTTATTGTTATCCTTGTAGTACCTGCAGTTCCTTGTACACGCACTTTAACATTGTATCTTCCAGTTCCATTAAAGCTAAAGAAATACTTAGAATAAATCCCATCGTTCCTGACAATATCGGCACCTGAAGGCAAGGAAAAGTACATGGTTTCTGGTTGAGAAGAGTAAAGAATTGCAATATTGGACTAACATTGGGGCTATTTCGATAAGTGTAATAGAGATTTTTACCCTCACTAAATTCAATTCACAGCATTGCGGGTGTACACTCATTTCCAGGACTGTGGTGATTCAAAAAGGCAACTCAACACCACCTTCTCAAGACCAATTAGGAATGGGCCTTTAAATGCTGGCTCAGCCTTTGATGCCAACATCCCTTAAGAAAAGACTTGGCATCCCACGTAAAAGGTACCCCATTCATTCTGCCTTCTACTAATGCATAAAAACAGAAGTTTAACACAAGAGCAAATCTAACTCCTTACATTTAGAGTATGTTCACAGATAGCTGCTAAAAAGACTGCTGGAGGAACCCAGGGAGTTCAACAGCAGCTTCATGATGCTTGATGTTATTAAACAAAATAATTTTGGTTGATTTGGGGAGCAGATTCAAGGGGTCACATGAATTACTCTTGGTCCTTTTTCTTATAGTTACATTTCATCAAATGTTGAAAAGACCAGAGTATGCTGATAGTCAAGGTTGTGACTTTGCTGTGACTAAATCATTTGCATTTCTTCTGTCATCTAGGCACTTCATGTATTGGAGAATATCGTAGGACATAGATGCATGTCGATAGTGATTTCAGGATAAATGAGTCACATCTACCAAAACTTGGTTTGTAAAATTTTAAAACTTTGGTACATTTGCACATATAGTTAATGCGCAGGAGGAATGTGGCAAAACTCAGCAAGACACAGTAGCATCATGGTTAGCACAATGCTTTACAGTACTTGCGAACCGGGTTCAATTCCTTCTAGGCCAGGTCTTCACGTGCTGCCGCTAGAGTCCCTGTTTCCCATTCCCTCACCACCACTCCTCAATCCTGTCTCTCTCAGGTCCCACCATCATCTCCTGGGTCCTTGGAGACTCCATCTTCCTCTCACCCCACCATCCCTGAACATTCAAAACCTCCCTTCTCCTCAGACACCACCAACCACCTTCACCTCCGGTCCCAGCCCTCATCCATGCCAGGTTTTCACCGTCCCCTCCGACCTTCCCCTCTCTGAGACAAAACGTTTTGTCCTCAGTAAGGGCCTCACTTTTGTTCCCCTGCACCCACACCTCAGTGAGCTCCGTGCCTGCCACGACGCTGAGCTCTTCTTCGCCACCTCTGTTTCCCAGCCTATTTCTTTGGCAAGGATTCCCCGCCTCGCACTAATGTCCCCTTCTCCCATCTCCAACCTCCCTCCTCTTCCTGGACACCCCACCCTGGTCTTCTGCCTGCTCTGGACCTTTTCATTGCCAAATGCTGACAGGACATTAATTGTCTAGACTTTAACACTCTTCTGTCCTACTCCAACCTCACTCCCTCCGAACACTTTGCTCTCCATACTAATCCTAACGTCACCATCAAACCGGCATATAAAGAGGGTGCTGTAGTAGTCTGGCAGATTGACCTCTACAGTGCTGAGGCCCAGCGGCAACTCTCAGACACCTCCTCTTACTTATACCTCAAACAGGACCCCAGTAAGGAAGACCAGGCCATTGCCTCCCGCACCATCACCAACTTTATTGACTCTGGGGATCTCCCATCCACTGCCACCAACCTCATAGTTCCTGCACCCTGCACCTCCTTTTTCTACCTCCTACCCAAAATCCACAAACCTGCTTCTCCAGCTAGACCCATTGTTTCAGCTTGTTTCTACCCTGCTGAACACATATCTTCATACCTCACCTCTATTTTATCCCCTCTGGGTCAGTCCCTTCCTACCTATAACTGTGACACCTCACACACTCTTGATCTTTTCAAGGATTTCAGGTTCCCTGGCCCCCATTACCTTATTTTCATTCTGGACATCCAGTCCTTATGCAGCTTCATCCCCCACCAGGATGGCCTCAAAATTCTCTGTTTCTTTCTGGACACCACCAGACCCAACCAGTTCCCCTCCACCACCACTCTCCTCCGCCTAGCGGAAATTGTCCTCACTCTAAATAATTTCTTCTTTGGGTCTTCCGACTTCCTTCAAACAAAAGGGGTAGCCATGGGCACTCACATGGGTCCCAGCTATGCCTTCCTGTCTGTCAGCCACGTGGAACAGTCTATGTTCCAAGCCTACACTGGTGACCGTCCCACACTTTTCCTATCCTATATCTACGACTGCATTGGTGCTGCTTCCTGCACCCGTGCTGAACTCATTGATTTCATCTGCTTTGCCTCCAACTTCCACCCGGCCCTCAAATTCACCTGGTCCATTTCTGACACTTCCCTTCTCTTTCTTGATCTCACTGTCGGTGGAGACAGCTTATCCACTGATGTCTATTATAAAGCAAGGGACTCTCGCAGCTACCTGGACTATACCTTGTCCCACCCTGCTACCTGTAAATACACCGTTCTCTTCTCCCAAATCTTCCATCTCAGCCGCATCTGCTCAGGGTGAGGTTTTTCATTCTAGAATGAAGGAGATGTCCTCCTTTTTCAAAGAAAGGGGCTTCCCTTCCTCCACCATCAACACTGCCCTCAACCGCATCTCTTCCACTTCACACACAACTGCCCTTACCCCATCCTCCTGCCACGCTACCAGGGATAGGGCTCCTCTCGTCCTCACCTACCACCCCACCAGCCTCCGCGTCTGGAACATAATTCTCTGAAACTTCCGCCACCTCGAACCGGTTTTCACCAGCAATCACATCTTTCCCTCCCCACCACTTTCTGCCTTCCGCAGGGATCGCTCCCTATGCGACTCCCTTGTCCATTCGTCCGCCCCACTGATCTCCCTCCTGGCACTTTCCCTTGCAAGTGGAAAAAGTGCTTCACCTGCCCCTGCACCTCCTCCCTCACTACCATTCAGGGCTCCAAACAGTCCTTCCAGGTGAGGCAACCCTTCACCTGTGAGTATGTTTGGGTCACATTCTGTGTTCGGTGCTCCAGGTGTGGCCTCTTGTATATCGGTAAGTCCTGACGCAGATTGGGAGACTGCTTCACCGAACTTCTACGCTCCATCCGCTAGAACAAGCGGGATCTCCCAGTGGCCACCCATTTTAATTCCACTTCCTATTCCCATTCTGCTACGTCCAGCCATGGCCTCCTCCACTCGCGACAAGGCCACAGTTAGGTTGGAGGAACAACACCTTATAGAAAACATAGAAACATAGAAAATAGGTGCAGGAGTAGGCCATTTGGCCCTTCGAGCCTGCACTGCCATTCAGTATGATCATGGCTGATCATCCAACTCAGAACCCTGTACCAGCCTTCCCTCCATTTCCCCGATCCCTTTAGCCACAAGGGCCATATCTAACTTGCTCTTAAATATAGCCAATGAACTGGCCTCAACTGCTTCCTGTGGCAGAGAATTCCACAGATTCACCACTCTCTGTGTGAAGAAGTTTTTCCTCATCTCGGTCCTAAAAGGCTTCCCCTTTATCCTCAATCTGTGACCCCTCGTTCTGGACTTCCCCAACATCGGGAACAATCTTCCTGCATCTAGCCTGTCCAACCCCTTTAGGATTTTATACGTTTCAATCAGATCCCCCCTCAATCTTCAAAACTCCAACAAGTATAAGCCTAGTTCATCCAATCTTTCATCATATGAAAGTCCTGCCATCCCAGGAATCAATCTGGTGAACCTTCTTTGTACTCCCTCTATGGCAAAGATGTCTTTCCTCAGATTAGGGGACCAAAACTGCACACAATACTCCAGGTGTGGTCTCACCAAGGCCTTGTAAAACTGCAGTAGTACCTCCCTGCTCCTGTACTCGAATCCTCTTGCTATAAATGCTAGCATACCATTCGCCTTTTTCACCGCCTGCTGTACCTGCATGCCCACTTTCAATGACTGGTGTATAATGACACCCAGGTCTCGTTGCACCTCCCCTTTTCCTAATCGGCCACCATTCAGATAATAATCTGTTTTCCTATTTTTGCCACCAAAGTGGATAACTTCACATTTATCCACATTAAATTGCATTTGCCATGAATTTGCCCACTCACCTAACCTATCCAAGTCACCCTGCATCCTCTTAGCATCCTCCTCACTGCTAACACTGCTGCCCAGCTTCGTGTCATCCGCAAACTTGCAGATGCTACATTTAATTCCCTCATTCAAGTCAATAATATATATTGTAAACAACTGGGGTCCCAGCACTGAGCCTTGCGGTACCCCACTAGTCACTGCCTGCCATCCTGAAAAGGTTCCGTTTATTCCCACTCTTTGCTTCCTGTCTGCTAACCAATTCTCCACCCACACCAATACCTTACCCCCAATACCGTGGGCTTTAAGTTTGCACACTAATCTCCTGTGTGGGACCTTGTCAAAAGCCTTTTGAAAATCCAAATATACCACATCCACTGGTTCTCCCCTATCCACTCTACTAGTTACATCCTCAAAAAATTCTATGAGATTCGTCAGACACGATTTTCCTTTCACAAATCCATGCTGACTTTGTCCGATGATTTCACCGCTTTCCAAGCCTTCAACTGATGGCATGAACATTGATTTCTCAAACTTCCGGTAATGCCTCCACCCCCTCATCCTTCATGCTCACCCATCGCCTCCCTCTGGTGCTCCTCCCACCCCCTTCTTCCATCTTCCATGGCCTTCTGTCTCTTTCACCCATCAACTTCCTAACTCTTTGCCTCCCCTTCCAAGTTTCACCTATCGCCTGGTGTTCCTTTCTCCCCTCTCCCCCATCTTTCAAATCTATTCCTCAGCTTTTTTTCTCCAGTCCTGCTGAAGGGTTTCAACTGTATTTTTTCCCATAGATCTGCCTGGCCTGCTGTGTTCAGTGGAAAAAGCCTGCTTGTATTTACACCGTCTATGTACCTCATAATTTTTGTATACCTCTCCCCTCATTCTACTTTGCTCTAGGAAATAATGTCCATAAGGCCATAAGGTACAGGAGCAGAAGTAGGCCATTCGGTCCATCAAGTCTGCCCTGACATTTAATCATGGGCTGATCCAATTCTTTCGGTCATCCCCACTCCCCTGCTTTAACCCCATACCCTTTGATTCTCTGGCTAATCAAGAATCTATCTATCTCTGCCTTAATTATACCCAATGACTTGGCTTCCATAGCCACTTGTGGCAACAAATTACACAGATTTACCACCTATGACTAAAGTAATTTCTCCGCATCTCAGTTCTAAAAGGTCGTCCTTCAATCCTGAAGCCATGCCTTCTTGTCCTAGAATCCCCTATCATGGGAAATAACTTTGCCATATCTAATCTGTTTAGGCCTTTTAACATTCAGAATGTTTCTATGAGATCCCCCCTCATTCTCCTGAACTCCAGGGAATACAGCCCAAGAACTGCCAGACTTTACTCATACGGTAACCCTTTTATTCCTGGATCATTCTTGTGAATCTTCTCTGAACCGACTCCAAAGTCAGTATATCCTTTATAAAATAAGGAGCTCAAAACTGCACACAATACTCCAAGTGTGGTCTCATGAGTGCCTTATAGAGCCTCAACATCACACCCCTGCTCTTATATTCTATACCTCTAGAAATGAATGCCAACATTGCATTCACCTTCTTCACAACCGACTCAACCTGGAGGTTAACCTTTAGGGTATCTTGCATGTGTTGGTGCGTGGCCAAGTGGTTAAGGCGTCGGTCTAGTGATCTGAAGGTCACTAGTTCGAGCCTCAGCTGAGGCAGCGTATTGTGTCCTTGAGCAAGGCACTGCAATGACACCAGTGCCAGGCTGTATCAGCCCTAGTGCTCTTCCCTTGGACAACATCGGTGGTGTGGAGAGGGGAGACTTGCACCATGGGCAACTGCCGGTCTTCCATACAACCTAGCCCAAAGCCCTAGCTCACGAGAATAATGGATGCCTATATATATATCTTGCACCAGGACTCCCAGTCCCTTTGCAGCTCTGCATTTTGAATTCTCTCCCCATCTAAATAATAGTCTGCACGTTTATTTCTTTCACCAAAGTGCATGACCACACACTTTCCAACATTGCATTTCATTTGCCACTCCTTTGCCAATTCCCCTAAACTACCTAAGGGTTTTTGTTTCCTCAACTCTGCTCGCTCCTCCACCTATCTTTAGATCATCGGCAAATTTAGCCACAAATCCATTAATACCATCGTCCAAATCATTGACATACATCGTAAAAAGCAGTGGTCCCAACACCAACCCCAGTGGAACTCCACTGGTAACTGGCAGCCAGCCAGAATAGAATCCCTTTATTCCCACTCTGTTTTCTGCCAACCAGCCAATGCACCACCCACACTAGTAAATTCCCTGCAATTCCATGGGCTCTTTTCTTGCTAAACAGCCTCATGTGCAGCACCTTGTCAAAGGCCTTCTGAAATTCCAAGTACACCACCTGTTTACGCTGCTTGTAATTTCCTCAAAGAATTGCAGTAGGTTTGACAGGCAGGATTTTCCTTTCAAGAAACCATCCTGGCTTTGGCCTATTCTATTCAATCTTTGACTGTAACTCAGGTCGTCAAGTCCTGGCAAAATCCTTGTAAATTTTTCCAGTACTCTCTCAATATTATTGATATATTCCCTGTAGACAGGTGACCAGAAATACACACAATACTCCAAATTAGGCCTCACTAATGTCTTGTACAACTCCAACATTACATTCTAACTCCTGCCTCAATACTTTGATTTATGAAGATCAATGTGCCCAATCCTATCCACTTGTGTTACCACTTTCAAACAATTATAGATCTGTATTCTGTGTACCCAGGTATGTCTGCCCAAAGTGCAACACCTTATACTTGTCAGCATTAAAGTCCATCTGCCAATTTTCAGTCAATTTTTCCAGCTGGTCCACTTCCTGCTGCAAATTTTGATAACCTTGCTCACTTTCCACTACATCCCCAATCTTGGTGTCATCTGTAAGTTTGCTAATCCAGTTTACCATTGAGGAGGTGACTTATTCTCAGTAAAATAATGAACAGAAATTTCTGAATGTCAGCTTCTGCTCGAATGCACAATAACCTTTGTTGTTTATTGTTCTCCATTGATATTTGTAAGATGGAGGGAATTGCTGAGGACAAGGTTGTAGATGTGGTGTACATGGACTTTAACAAGACTTTTGATAAGCTCCTGTATGGTAGGTTGGTGTGGAAGGTCAGATCATCTTCAATCCAATGTGAACCAGTCAAGTGGATGCACATCACACTTGCCGGTGATAATAAACCTGATTCTGATTCCGAAATTGGCTTGGTGAAAGGAGACAGATAGGGTTAATGGAGGGTTGTTAATCCGATTAGAGGTCTGTGACCAGTGCTGTTCCACAGAGACTGGTACAGGGCCACAGTTGTTTATCATCTTTATTAATGACTTAAATGGTAGTGTTGTTAACATGCAGGTGACACAAAAGTTGGTGATTCAGTGGACAGTGAAGAAAATTATACAATTTTAAAAGTGGAACAACTTGGGAAACTTGCCAGAGAATGGCAAATGTAATTTAAGACGGACAAGTATAAGGAACTGCATTTTGGTAAGTAAAATCGGGGAAAAACTTACACAATCATAGAAACATAGAAACATAGAAAATAGGTGCAGGAGTAGGCCATTCGGCCCTTCGAGCCTGCACCGCCATTTATTATGATCATGGCTGATCATCCAACTCAGAACCCAGCCTTCCCTCCATACCCCCTGACCCATGTAGCCACAAGGGCCATATCTAATTTCCTCTTAAACACAGCCAATGAACCGGCCTCAACAGTTTGCTGTGGCAGAGAATTCCACAGATTCACCACTCTCTGTGTGAAGAAGTTTTTCCTAATCTCGGTCCTAAAAGGCTTCCCCTCTATCCTCAAACTGTGACCCCTCGTTCTGGACCTCCCCAACATCGGGAACAATCTTCCCGCATCTAGCCTGTCCAATCCCTTTAGGATCTTATACGTTTCAATCAGATCCCCCCTCAATCTTCTAAATTCCAACGAGTACAAGCCCAGTTCATCCAGTCTTTCTTCATATGAAAGACCTGCCATCCCAGGAATCAATCTGGTGAACCTTCTTTGTACTCCCTCTATGGCAAAGATGTCTTTCCTCAGATTAGGGGACCAAAACTGCACACAGTACTCCAGGTGTGGTCTCACCAAGGCCTTGTACAACTGCAGTAGTACCTCCCTGCTCCTGTACTCGAATCCTCTCGCTATAAATGCCAGCATACCGTTCGCCTTTTTCACCGCCTGCTGTACCTGCATGCCCACTTTCAATGACTGGTGTATAATGACACCCAGGTCTCGTTGCACCTCCCCTTTTCCTAATCGGCCACCATTCAGATAATAATCTGTTTTCCTATTTTTGCCACCAAAGTGGATAACTTCACATTTATCCACATTAAATTGCATCTGCCATGAGTTTGCCCACTCACCCAACCTATCCAAGTCACCCTGCATCCTCTTAGCATCCTCCTCACTGCTAACACTGCCACCCAGCTTCGTGTCATCCGCAAACTTGGAGATGCTGCATTTAATTCCCTCATCCAAGTCATTAATATATATTGTAAACAACTGGGGTCCCAGCACTGAGCCTTGCGGTACCCCACTAGTCACCGCCTGCCATTCTGAAAAGGTCCCGTTTATTCCCACTCTTTGCTTCCTGTCTGCTAACCAATTCTCCACCCACACCAATACCTTACCCCCAATACCGTGTGCTTTAAGTTTGCACACTAATCTCCTGAGTGGGACCTTGTCAAAAGCCTTTTGAAAATCCAAATATACCACATCCACTGGTTCTCCCCTATCCACTCTACTAGTTACATCCTCAAAAAATTCTATGAGATTCGTCAGACATGATTTTCCTTTCACAAATCCATGCTGACTTTGTCCGATCATTTCACCGCTTTCCAAATGTGCTGTTATCACATCCTTGATAACTGACTCCAGCAGTTTCCCCACCACCGACGTTAGGCTAACCGGCCTATAATTCCCCGGTTTCTCTCTCCCTCCTTTTTTAAAAAGTGGGGTTACATTAGCCACCCTCCAATCCTCAGGAACTAGTCCAGAATCTAACGAGTTTTGAAAAATTATCACTAATGCATCCACTATTTCTTGGGCTACTTCCTTAAGCACTCTGGGATGCAGACCATCTGGCCCTGGGGATTTATCTGCCTTCAATCCCTTCAATTTACCTAACACCACTTCCCTACTAACATGTATTTCACTCAGTTCCTCCATCTCACTGGACCCTCTATCCCTTACTATTTCTGGAAGATTATTTATGTCCTCCTTAGTGAAGACAGAACCAAAGTAATTATTCAATTGGTCTGCCATGTCCTTGCTCCCCATAATCAATTCACCTGTTTCTGTCTGCAGGGGACCTACATTTGTCTTTATCAATCTTTTCCTTTTTACATATCTATAAAAGCTTTTACAGTCCGTTTTTATGTTCTCTGCCAGTTTTCTCTCATAATCTTTTTTCCCCTTCCTAATTAAGCCCTTTGTCCTCCTCTGCTGAACTCTGAATTTCTCCCAGTCCTCAGGTGAGCCACTTTCTCTGGCTAATTTGTATGCTACTTCTTTGGAATTGATACTATCCCTAATTTCTCTTGTCAGCCACGGGTGCACTACCTTCCTTGATTTATTCTTTTGCCAAACTGGGATGAACAATTGTTGTAGTTCATCCATGCAACCTTTAAATGCCTGCCATTGCATATCCACCGTCAATCCTTTAAGTGTCATTTGCCAGTCTATCTTAGCTAATTCACGACTCATACCTTCAAAGTTACCCCTCTTTAAGTTCAGAACCTTTGTTTCTGAATTAACTATGTCACTCTCCATGTTAATGAAGAATTCCACCATATTATGGTCACTCTTACCCAAGGGGCCTCTCACGACAAGATCGCTAATTAACCCTTCCTCATTGCTCAAAACCCAGTCCAGAATAGCCTGCTCTCTAGTCGGTTCCTCGACATGTTGGTTCAAAAAACCATCCCGCATACATTCCAAGAAATCCTCTTCCTCAGCACCTTTACCAATTTGGTTCACCCAGTCTACATGTAGATTGAAGTCACCCATTATAACTGCTGTTCCTTTATTGCACACATTTCTAATTTCCTGTTTAATACCATCTCCGACCTCACTACTACTGTTAGGTGGCCTGTACACAACTCCCACCAGCGTCTTCTGCCCCTTAGTGTTACGCAGCTCTACCCATATCGATTCCACATCTTCCCGGCTTATGTCCTTCCTTTCTATTGCGTTAATCTCTTTTTTAACCAGCAACGCCACCCCACCTCCCCTTCCTTCATGTCTATCCCTCCTGAATATTGAATATCCCTGAATGTTGAGCTCCCATCCCTGGTCACCCTGGAGCCATGTCTCTGTGATCCCAACTATATCATAATCATTAATAACAATCTGCACTTTCAATTCATCCACCTTATTACGAATGCTCCTTGCATTGACACATAAAGCCTTCAGGCGCTCTTTTACAACTCTCTTAGCCCTTTTTAATGCTTGCCCTGGATTTGTCGGCCTGCCACTTTTACTTTTCCCCTTTGTACTTTTTGCTTCTACGCTCACTTTACACCCCTCTGTCTCTCTGCACTGGTTCCCATCCCTCTGTTGTGAACTAACCTCCTCACACCTAGCCTCTTTAATTTGATTCCCACCCCCCAACCATTCTAGTTTAAAGTCACCTCAGTAGCCCCCGCTAATCTCCCTGCCAGGATATTGGTCCCCCTAGGATTTAAGTGTAACCCGTCCTTTTTGTACAGGTCACGCCTGCACCAATAGAGGTCCCAATGATCCAAAAACTTGAATCCCTGCCCCCTGCTCCAATCCCTCAGCCACGCATTTATCCTCCACCTCATCGCATTCCTACTCTCACTGTCGCGTGGCACAGGCAGTAATCCCGAGATTACTACCTTTGCGGTCCTTTTTCTCAACTCCCTTCCTAGCTCCCTATATTCTTCTTTCAGGACCTCATCCCTTTTCCTACCTATGTCATTGGTACCTATATGTACCAGGACCTCTGGCTCTTCACCCTCCCACTTCAGGATATCTTGGACACGATCAGAAATATCCCGGACCCTGGCACCAGGGAGGCAAACTACCATCCGAGTCTCTGGACTGCGTCCACAGAATCGCCTATCTGACCCCCTTACTATCGAGTCCCCTATCACAACTGCCCTCCTCTTCCTTGCCCTACCCTTCTGAGCTACAGGGCCAGACTTTGTGCCGGAGGCAGGGCCACTGTCGCTTCCCCTGGGTAAGCTGTCCCCTCCAACAGTACTCAAACAGGAGTACCTGTTGTTAAGGGGCACAGCCACCGGGGTACTCCCCATCACCTGCCTTTTCCCCTTCCCCCTCCTAACCGTGACCCACTTGTCTGCCTCCCGTGGCCCCGGCGTGACCACCTGCCTTCCACTCCTCTCTATCACCTCCTCGCTCTCCCTGACCAGACGAAGGTCATCGAGCTGCAGCTCCAGTTCCATAACGCGGTCCCTTAGGAGCTGCATCTCGATGCACTTGGCGCAGATGTAGACGTCCGGGAGGCTTGGAGACTCCAGGGCCTCCCACATCCGACACCGAGAACAGCAAACTGCCCTCACAGTCATAATGCCCCTCTCCTCAAATAGCAACAGAAAATGAATGTCAAACCTTCCTCGCCTTGCCCGCTTCCGCCTAAGCCCGGTGAGCCGAAGCCCTTAAGTCTTCACTCTGCTCCCGGCTCACTCCGCAGCCCGCAAACTACGCTGCCCGCTCTATGAGGCTCTGTTCCTTTTAAATCTGCCGCGCTGCACTGCCCGACGTCACACGCCTGCGCAGTCCCGCCTCTCAGAAAGCCGTTGGAGAAAAAAAATAACGAAAATTTCAAAAATCTCTTTCTCGGCACTCCCACTCAGACTCTCAGACTCCTTCTTCGAATCAAATCATTAAACAAAAATGTGGGGGCTCTATGGAGGTTATAAGGTAAATGTGCAATGCTGAGCACACCACCCCTCTTCACCATATCATGACATCCCCAAAATGAGGAATAGAAATTAGTCTCATTGACCTGGGACAGAAATCTTGCAGCAATTTTTTTTTCTTATTCTGTTTAGATCTGACACAATACTTACCTCAGTGCAAATGATGAGCTTCACCTGAGCGGAAACTCTTTCACTGAAATTACACCATTTCTTGACAAAGCTGAAAACTTCCAAAGCATGTGAGGACATCAGTCTAGCCTTAACTTGATTGTTTGGCAGGCCCATGGGCAAGTTCTGGCCTCAGGAGACGAATTTACTGACTTGGCAATCAACATGTTAAGATCATTAAACCCAACTCATGTCATAAGTGCCTGCATTACGATCTTTCATATACTTTGGAAAGGAATCTACATTTTGATATATCTGTTTTTTTATGTCCAATTGAACTGCACTTTCCTACTTACAGGGAGAATAAATGTATCCTACCTAAGCCATCATCAGAAAGCACATGTTCAATCGGAGGCCCGCTGGGACGTTCAATAATAGCTGTCACGTTCGCATATAGGATTGGTAGAAATCCATGACTGACTTCCACATTAATAATTATTGGACTGGTGGAATCCTTTCTGTTGATGTACCCCTTAACTATGATTGGTGGAACTGCTGAATCTGCTGCTCGGGATGTTACTGTGATTGTTATAACCTGTTTGCCTCCAGGATTCAGGATGCTGTAGATCCATGTTCCAATCTGCAAAGAAAAGGTCAAAGTTATACTTACACATAAGGGCTTCCTCCATAACTTGATCTACTCCGCATTCTGTTAAAATGTATTTAATGTTTTACTTATTTAGAGGTACAGCATAGTAACATGCCCATCTGGCCCGTGACCCTGCACCACCAATTACGTCTGTGAAATGTGGGAGGAAACCAGAGCACCTGGATGAAACCCACACTGTCATGGTGGGAATGTATAAACTCCTTTCAATTTCCTGTCTATTGCAACTGAACTGATCTCATCGGTATTTCTTCGCCGGTTTGATTGGGGCATGACTGCGCAAGTGTGTGGAGGTCAGCCAGTGAGAACGGTGAGAAGGGTTTAAAAAGGAGACAGTTTTACAGAGTGGGCATCAGAGGAGCGGGTGACGGACTAGAGGGAGACAGAGAAGGAAGGCTTTGGCTCAACGAGGCTTAGACATTAACGGATCGAGGCAAGGTTATCTGTGCAGAATACAGACAGAAAGTATGTGTGAGAGGCCAGTTTTCTGAGCTCAGTGTCAGATGTGGGAGGTCCTGGAGACTCCCAGCCTCCTGGACAGCCACATCTGCGTCAGGTGTATTGAGCTGCAGCTCCTTAGGGACAGCATTAGGGAACTGGAAATGCAGCTCGATTACCATTGTCTGGTCGGGGAGAGTGAGGAGGTGAAAGAGAGCAGCTATAGGCAGGTAGTCACACCGGGGCCTTGGGAGACAGAGAAGTGGGTAACAGTCAGGAGAGGGAAGGGGAAAAGGCAAATGCTAGAGTACCCCAGTGGCTGTCCCCCTTAACAAAAAGTACTCCTGTTTGAGTACCGTTGGGGGAGATGGCCTACCTGGGGGAAGCAACAGTGGCCCCGCCTCTGGCACAGAGTCTGGCCCTATGGCTCAGAAGGGTAGAGAAAGGAAGAGGATGGCAGCAGTGATAGGGAACCCAGGTGCCAGGGACCGAGATGTTTCTGATCGCGTCCACGATATCCTGAGTGGGAAGGAGAACAGCCAGAGGTTGTGGTACATATTGGTACCAATGACATAGGTAGGAAAAAGGGAGAAGGTCCTTAAAACACACCACAGAGAGTTAGAAAGGAAGTTAAGAAGCAGGACCTCAGAGGAAGTAATCTCGAGATTACTGCCTGTGCCACATGACAGTGAGAAAAGGAATAAAATGAGGTGCAGGATAAATGCATGGCTGAGAGATTGGAGCAGAGGGCAGGGATTCATATTTAATAGAACATAGAACATAGAATAGTACAGCACAGTACAGGCCCTTCGGCCCACAATGTTGTGCCAACCCTCAAACCCTGCCTCCCATATAAGCCCCCACCTTAAATTCCTCCATATACCTGTCTAGTAGTCTCTTAAACTTCACTAGTGTATCTGCCTCCACCACTAACTCAGGCAGTGCATTCCACGCACCAACCACTCTCTGAGTAAAAAACCTTCCTCTAATATCCCCCTTGAACTTCCCACCCCTTACCTTAAAGCCATTTCCTCTTGTATTGAGCAGTGGTGCCCTGGGGAGGAGGCGCTGGCTATCCACTCTATCTATTCCTCTTATTATCTTGTACACCTCTATCATGTCTCCTCTCATCCTCCTTCTCTCCAAAGAGTAAAGCCCTACCTCCCTTAATCTCTGATTATAATGCATACTTTCTAAACCAGGCAGCATCCTGGTAAATCTCCTCTGTACCCTTTCCAATGCTTCAACATCCTTCCTATAGTGAGGTGACCAGAACTGGACACAGTACTCCAAGTGTGGCCTAACCAGAGTTTTATAGAGCTGCATCATTAAATCGCGACTCTTAAACTCTATCCCTCGACTTATGAAAGCTAACACCCCATAAGCTTTCTTAACTACCCTATCCAGCTGTGAGGCAACTTTCAGGGATCTGTGGACATGTACCCCAAGATCCCTCTGCTCCTCCACACTACCAAGTATCCTGCCATTTACTTTGTACTCTGCCTTGGAGTTTGTCCTTCCAAAGTGTACCACCTCACACTTCTCCAGGTTGAACTCCATCTGCCACTTCTCAGCCCACTCTTGCATCCTATCAATGTCTCTCTGCAATCTTTGACAATCCTCTACAATATATACAACACCACCAACCTTTGTGTCATCTGCAAACTTGCCAACCCACCCTTCTACCCCAACATCCAGGTCATTAATAAAAATCACGAAAAGTAGAGGTCCCAGAACAGATCCTTGTGGGACATCACTAGTCACAATCCTCCAATCTGAATGTACTCCCTCCACCACCACCCTCTGCCTTCTGCAGGCAAGCTAATTCTGAATCCACCTGGCCAAACTTCCCTGGGTCCCATGCCTTCCAACTTTCTAAATAAGCCTACAGTGTGAAACCTTGTCAAATGCCTTACTAAAATCCATATAGATCACATCCACTGCACTACCCTCATCTATATGCCTGGTCACCTACTCAAAGAACTCTATCAGGCTTGTTAGACACGATCTGCCCTTCACAAAGCCATGCTGACTGTCTCTGATTCAGACCATGATTCTCTAAATGCCTATAGATCCTATCTCTAAGAATCTTTTCCAACAACTTTCCCACCACAGACGTAAGGCTCACTGGTCTATAATTACCCGGACTATCCCTACTATCATTTTGAACAAGGGGACAACATTCGCCTCCCTCCAATCCTCCGGTACCATTCCGGTGGACAACGAGAACATAAAGATCCTAGCCAGAGGCTCAGCAATCTCTTCTCTCGCCTTGTGGAGCAGCCTGGGGTATATTCCGTCAGGCCCTGGGGACTTATCTGTCCTAATGTATTTTAACAACTCCAACACCTCCTCTCCCTTAATATCAACATGCTCCAGAACATCAACCTCACTCATATTGTCCTCACCATCATCAAGTTCCCTCTCACTGGTGAATACCGAACAGAAGTATTCATTGAGGACCTCACTCACTTCCACAGCCTCCAGGCACATCTTCCCACCTTTATCTCTAATCGGTCTTACCTTCACTCCTGTCATCCTTTTTTTCTTCACATAATTGAAGAATGCCTTGGGGTTTTCTTTACCCTACTCGCCAAAGCTTTCTCATGCCCCCTTCTTGCTCTTCTCAGCCCCTTCTTAAGCTCCTTTCTTGCTTCCCTATATTCCTCAATACACCCATCTGATCCTTGCTTCCTAAACCTCATGTATGCTGCCTTCTTCCACCTGACTAGATTTTCCACCTCACTTGTCACCCATGGTTCCTTCACCCTACCATTCTTTATCTTCCTCACCGGGACAAATTTATCCCTAACATCTGGATCATTGGGACCTCTTGTGGGGCAGGTGGGACTTGAATCCCAAGGGGACCAATAGCCTGGCGGGGAGGTTTGCAAAGGCTATTGGGGAGAGTTTAAACCAGAATTGCTGGGGGGTGGGAACTGAACTTAAGTGACAGAGGTAGGGGCGGTTGGCTCACAAATAGAGGAAGCTTGGAGACAGTCTGAAAGGGAAGATAGGCAGGTAATAGAGAAGGGACGCGCTCAGAGCGATGGTTTGAGATGTGTCTATTTTAACGCGAAGAGTATTATGAATAAAGTGGATGAGCTTAGAGCGTGGATCAGCACTTGGAGCTATGATGTTGTGGCCATTAGAGAGACTTGGATGGTTCAGGGTTAGGAATGGTTACTTAGAGTGCCAGGCTTTAGATGTTTCAGAAAGGACAGGGAGGAGGGCAGAAGAGATGGGGGTATGGCATTGCTGATCAGAGATGTTGTCATGGCTGCAGAAAAGGAGGAAGTCATGGAGGGGTTGTCTACGGAGTCTCTGTGGGTGGAAGTTAGGAACAGGAAGGGGTCAATAACTCTACTGAGTGTTTCTTATAGACCACCCAATAGTAATAGCGACATCGAGGAGCAGATAGGGAGACAGATTCTGGACAGGGTTCTTGTGGTAGGGGATTTTAATTTCCCAAATATTGATTGGCATCTCCTCAGAGTGAGGGGTTTAGATGGGGTGGAGTTTGTTAGGTGTGTACAGGAAGGTTTCTTGACACAATATGTAGATAAGCCTACAAGAGGAGAGGCTGTACTTGATCTGGTTTTGGGAAATGAACCTGGCAGGTGTCAGGTCTCTCAGTGGGAGACCATTTTGGAGATAGTGATCACAATTGTATCTCCTTTACCATAGTAGTGGATAGGGATAGGAACAGATAAGTTAGGGAAACGTTTAATTGGAATAAGGGGAAATAGAGACCATCAGGCATGAACTTGGAAGCATAAATTGGAAACAGATGTTCTCAAGGAAATGCACAGAAGAAATGTGGCAAATGTTCAGGGGATATTTGCATGGGGTTCTGCATAGGTACGTTCCAATGAGACAGAGAAAAAATAGTAGGGTATGGGAACCATGGTGTACAAAGGCTGTTGTAAATCTAGTCAAGAAGAAAAGAAAAGCTTACAAAAGGTTCAAAAAACTAGGTAATGATAGAGATCTAGAAGATTATAAGGCTAGCAGGAAGGAGTTTAAAAATGAAATTAGGAGAGCCAGAAGGGGCCATGGGAAGGCCTTGGCAGACAGGATTAAGGACAACCCTAAGGCATTCTACAAGTATGTGAAGAGCAAGATAAGATGTGAGAGAATAGGACCAATCAAGTGTGTCAGTGGAAAAATGTATAGAACCGGAGGAGAGAGCAGAGATACTTAATGAATACTTTGCCTCAGTATTCATTACAGAAAAAGATCTTGGTAATTATCGGAGTGACTTAGAGTAGACTGAAAAGCTTGAGCATGTAGATATTAAGGAAGATGATGTGCTGGAGCTTTTAGAAAGCATCAAGTTGGATAAGTCACCGAGACTGGATGGGATGTACTCCAGTCTACTGTGGGAAGCGAGGGTGCAGATTGCTGAGCCTCTGGCAATGATCTTTGCATCATCAATGAGGACAGGAGAGGTTCTTGAGGATTGGAGGGTTGCGAATGTTGTTCCCTTATTCAAGAAAGGGAATAGAGATAGCCCAGGAAGTTATAGACCAGTGAGTTTTAATTCAGTGGTTGGTAAGTTGATGGAAAAGATCCTGAGAGGCAGGATTTATGAACAATTGGAGAGGCATAATATGATTAGGAATAGTCAGCATGGCCTTGTCAAAGGCAGGTCATGCCTTACGATCCTGATTGAATTTTTTGAGGATGTGACTAAATACATTGATGAAGGTAGAGCAGTAGATGTAGTGTATATGGATTTCAGCAAGGCATTTGATAAGGTACCCCTTGCAAGGCTTATTGAGAAAGTAAGGAGGCATGGGATCCAAGGGGACATTGCTTTGTGGATCTGGAACTGGTTTGCCCACAGGAGGCAAAGAGTGGTTGTAGATGGGTCATATTCTGCATGGAGGCCAGTGACCAGTGGTGTGCCTCAGGGATCCGTTCTGGGACCCCTACTCTTTGTGATTTTTATCAATGACCTGGATGAGGAAGTAGAGTGATGAGTTAGTAAATTTGCTGATGACAGAAAGGTTGGAGGCATTGTGAATAGCGTGGAGGGCTGTCAGAGGTTACAATGGGACATAGATAGGAAGCAAAACTGGGCTGAGCAGTGGTAGATGGAGTTCAACCCAGATAAGTGTGAAGTGGTTCATTTTGGTGGGTCAAATATGATGGCAGAATATAGCATTAATGGTAAGACTCTTGACAGTGTGGAGGATTAGAGGGATCTTGGGGTCTGAGTCCATAGGACACTCAAAGCCGCTACACAGGTTGACTCTGTGGTTAAGAAGGCATATGGTGCATTGGCCTTCATCATTCGTGGGATTGAGTTTAGGAGCCGAAAGGTAATGTTGCGGCTGTATAGGACCCTGGTCAGACCCCACTGGGAGTACTGTGCTTAGTTCTGGTCGCCTCACTACTGGAAGGATGTGGAAATCATAGAAAGGGTGCAGAGGAGATCTACAAGGATGTTGCCAGAATTAAGGAACATGCCTTATGAGAATAGGTTGAGTGAACTTGGCCTTTTCTCCTTGGAGCAACGGAGGATGAGAGGTGACCTTATTGAGGTGTACAAGACGATTAGAGGCATTGATCGTGTGGATAGTCAGAGGCTTTTTCCCAGGGCTGAAAGGGCCAGCACGAGAGGGCATGGTTTTAAGGTGCCTGGAAGTAGCTACAGAGGAGATGTCAGGGGTAAGTTTTTTTTATGCAGAGAGTGGTGATGGCGTAGAGTGGTCTGCTTGTAGCGGCGGAGGAGGCAGAAATGATAGGGTCTTTAAGAGACTGCTGGATAGGTACAAGGAGCTTAGAAAAATAGAGGGCTATGTGTAACCCCAGGTAATTTCTAATGTAAGGACAAGTTTGGCACAGCTTTTTGGACGAAGGGCCTGTATTATGCTGTAAGTTTTCTATGTTTCTTTGTTTCTATCTTAGACACTAAATGGGCAGCATGGTAATGTAGTGGTTAACACAACGCTTTACAGTACCAGTGAACCAGTTTCAATTCCTGGGGCTGTCTGTAAGGGGTTTGTTTGTTCTCCCCGTGACCAAGTGGGTTACCTGCAGCTGCTCTGGTCCCCTCCAAATATTCAAAGACCATACTATACCGGTTGGTAGCTAATTGGTCATTGTAAATTGTCCTGTGCTTAAGCCAGGGTCAAACCTGGGTTTTCTGGGCAACGTGGCTCGAAGGACTGAAAGCATCTCTTCTGTGCTGTAAGTAAATTTAGTCATTTTTTCTGTGTTAGAAGGAATGGTTAGAAAACTAACTATTTCCAGTAAAACTAACCAATCTTACTGGAAATATTTCTCGTGAACTCCAAATGCCTTCATAGCTGAAGTCCCATGACTGTCATTTACTTGGAAGGGTATTTTATGTGCAACCGAGAGGAAACTGCCAAGTTTCCGCTAGCCTACAATGCTTGTCCTTTTTGGTGATAGAGATTGAGCCTTGCCCATATTGTATGGGAAGTATCTTCAGTATATCATGTAGATGGTTACATAGTTTCTCTTTAGTGCATCAGTCTGG
Organism: Mobula hypostoma; assembly: GCF_963921235.1. Lineage (NCBI taxonomy): Eukaryota > Metazoa > Chordata > Chondrichthyes > Myliobatiformes > Myliobatidae > Mobula > Mobula hypostoma. Next base: position 101,569,912 of record NC_086108.1, read on the forward strand.
GAGGGAGTCGGTGATGCAGTAGCAGATATAAAGAAACGGCAGTGAGGGACTCAAAGATCCACCATTTTATGGACTCAATGTTGCAGGGTGTCCATAGTTTCTGCAATAGAAAACTCTAGAAAAACTCAAAGGTTAGATGGTATCTGTGGAAGGAAAACAATTAACAAGAAAGGGCTTATCCCAAAGGGTTCTTTTATCTTAAGCTCGCTAATTAATTCTGGTTCATTGCACAACATCTAATCCAGAATAGATGATCCTCTAGTTGGCTCAAACACTAGCTGCTCTAAAAAGCCCATCTTGTAGGCACTCTAGAAATTTCCCTTATTGGAATCCAGCATCAACTTGATATTCACAATTTAAATGCATATTGAAGTCTCCCATGACTATTGTAACATTGCCATTTTGGCATGCATTGTCTGCCTCCCATTGCAAGGAGTCTGTATACAGTACAACTCCCATCAAGGTCTTTTTACCCTTGTAGTTGTTTAGCTCTGTCCACCATGATTCAACACCTTCCACCCCTATGTCACTTCATTCTAATGGTTTGATTTCATTTTTTTTACCAACTGAGAAATGCTGCCCCATCTTCTTTCCTGCCAGTCCTTTCAATACAATATGTATCCTTGGATATTAAGCTCCCAGCTATAATCTTCTATCAGCCATGATTCAGTGATGCCTACAACTTTATATGTGCTGATATGCAACTGTGCTGCAAATTCATCTATCTTATTCTGTATTCTGTGCACATTCAAATATTACAACTTCAGTATTGTAATCATGCTTTTTGACTTTGTCCACATTTTACATTGCATCTCATCCTGTTGACTGCAATTTTGCCCTATCACTAGTCTCTCCTCTCTGCATAGTGCTGCTGTTGTAAACCAGCTACCTCATCTTGAGGACTATTATTCATCTTTCCTAAGATACTTCTTGCATTGAAATATATGCAGCTCAGGACACTAGTTGCACCATGCTCAACTTTTTGATTCTCAACTTTGTTTGAGGTTTTACTAACATCTGCTTCCACAACCTCTCCACTAACTGTTCTGGCTCTCTGCTTCCCTCTGCAAGTCTAGTTTAAACCCAACTATGTAGCATTAACAAACCTTTCAACAGCATATTAGACCCCCTCCAGCTCAGGTACAACCTGTCTCTTCTGTGTAGATCCCACCTTCTCAGGAAGAGCGCCCAATGATCCTAAAATCTTATGCCGTCCCTCTTACATCAGCTCCTTAGCCACATATATAATCTTCCTAGTTCTGGCCTCACTAGCAGCTGGCATGGGTAGCAGTCCTGAGATCACAACCCTGGAGGTTCTACCCATTAACTTAGCACCTAACTCCCTGAAATCCCCATGCAGAACCTCATCATTTGTCCTACCCATGTCATTGGTACCTACATAGACCATGACCTCCAGTTGTTCATCCTCCTACTTAAGAATGTTGAGGACTTGTTCCAAGATATCCCAGACCCTGGCATCCGGGAGGCAACATACCATCCAAGAATCTCATTCTTGCCCACAGAACCTCCAGTCCATTCCCCTAATGAATTGCTTATCACCACAGTGTGCCTCTTCTCCCCATTTCTCTTTTGTCACAGAGGTAGACTCAATACCAGAGACCTGACCACTGTGACTTTTCTCTGTTAGGTCATTCCCACCGACAGCATACGAAATGATATTTCTGTTGTTGAGCGGGTTGTCCACTGGGGTACTCTGCCTTGGCCCTTAACCCCTTTCTTCTTTCTGCTTCCTGTCTTTCACTCAGTGTCCTGTGCCCTACCTTGGGTGTAACTACGTCTCTATATGTCCTATCTATCATCCCCTCAGCCTCCCAAATGGTCCAGAGTTCATCCAGTTCCGGCTCCACCTCCTTATCTCAGATTGTTAGAAGCTGCAGCTGGATGCGCTTCATGGAGTTGTAGTTGCCAGGGACACTGGAGGCCTCCCTGCCTTCCCACATCCCACAAGAGGAGCATTCTAGTATCCTGCCTGGCATCTCTACTGTCCTAGATGAGCAGATATAAAGAAGGGAAGACAAAAAAAAGAGCTTTACTTTTCATTTATTTTCTCCGACTTCACTGGCTTCCGCTTTTTGCTGAAACCTCAAGATCACTACTCTGATTCTATCTAGATGACGGCCGCAGGTGTGATGGTTGCTGCTCCTGCCCCTATCTTCCTTTAATTTGCTCTTGTTCAATCAACCCAAACACTGATTGGCCACTGGTCAATCACTGTTGCAACTGACTGCTGACTTTTGTTCTCAGGCAGTGGACCTGATTTAAAAAATCCGCTCCTCTCATAACTTCCGATGTCTGGATTGGCCACTGGTCAAACAATGTGCCCTCGTCAAGAGATACTTGTCTTTCTGTGCAACATGTATTAGCATAGTTTAATGAGAACAACCAGAGGATCAAGGATGGAGCTCGGGACCTGTAACCTACAGCACCAATTATGTGTAGAAATAAAAGCCTGCAAGTGGCTAATAGTCTTGAAATCACAGATTCTTTAGGGCTGTCAATAGCCAACACGCCCACAGGAACAACTACTGAGAGTCATGAGTGGCAGTCATTGCCCACTAGAAGGAGCACTTTCAAGATCTCCTCAGCTGAGATTGTATTTGAGATTGATGCTTGATTCAGTTCCACAGCACAGAATCCCATATAACTGCAGCATCAAAGGTTAAAAATGCCACTCTACAGCTGATAAACATCAAAGTCTGCAGACCAAATAAAATCCCTGCTGAAATACTGAACAAGATGGAATAGTTCCAGTATGAATTCATGAGCTCATCCCACTGCTCTGGGAATCAGGGATATGACAGTAGCATCATTGTGACCATCTTCTAGAAAGGAGATTGGTCCCAGAGGAATCTCCTTGTTGTCCGCTCTGAGAAAGACTTCTCAAGAATTGTCCTCATCTTCCTCCTTCATGTGGACGAAGTATTAGAGCTGCCATGAGGATTTTGCCCCTCAAGGGTCACAACGAAATCCAAGAAATTTGAAGGAACGGTAACCAATGTACTGTAAATGGCTATTTCAGTCTTTTAAAAACTCTTCAAATGAGAAATATTGTCAAAATTGTATGCCTTCATTGACATACTACAATAGTTCCACAATGACATACAAGCCATTATCTTAATCACGGAGTCCAGCACAGACCCATAATCAGTGCAGACTGGGTTCCACCTGCTTCAAAAGGGCAACAATCATACCAGAACCCAAGATGAGCAGGGTAAGCTACCTCAAAGACTTTTGCTCAGTGTGCACTCACACCTACTGTGATGAAGAGCTTTGAGAGGCTGGTCGTGTCTAGATTTCAACTCTTGCCTAAGCAAGCACTTGGCCGCAATGCAACTTACCCATCACCACAATGTCTACACAGATGCAATCTTACTGGCCCTCTACTCAGCGTGGACAGTAGTACCTACCTACATTAGGCTGCAGTTTATTGACTACAGCTCAGCGTTCAACACAATCATACCCTCAGTTCTAATCAACAAGCTCCAAAACCTGGGCCTTTGTACCTCCTTCTGCAAATGGATCCTTGACTTCCTCATCAGGAGACCGCAGTCTATTTTGATCAGAAATAACCTCTCCTCCTCACAGACAACCAACACTGGTGCACCTCAAGGATGCATGCCTAACCCACTGCTCGACTATCTCTACATGCTCAATTATGTGGCTAGGCACAACTCAAATATCATCTACAAATGAAATATAGCTGATGGCATCTATATGCCATCTATAAATTTGCCAACAACGCAACTACTGTTGGCAGGATTTCAGATGGTGATGAGGTGGTGTCCAGGAGCGAGATAGATCAACTGATTGAAGGCGTCACAGCAACAACTTTGCACTCAATGTCAGCAGGACCAAAAATTAATTGTGACTTCAGGAAGGGGAAGTTGAGGGAATGCACACCAGTCCTCATCAAGGGATCGGAGTGGAAAGGGTGAGCAGTTTCAAGTTCTTTGTTGTCAACATCTGTGCCCAACTAACTGATGCAATTACAAAGAAGCTATGACATCAACTAAACTTTTCATTAGGAGTTTGAGAAATGGTATGTCACCAAAGACACTTGCAAATTCCTACAGATGTACTATGGAGAGCATTCAAACTGGTTGCTTCACCGTCTGCTATGGAAGGACCACTGCACAGGATCAGAGAAAGCTGCAAAAAGTTGTAAACACAGCCAGCTTCATCAAAAGTATTCGCCTCCCCAGCATCCAGAACACCTTCAAAAGGGGATGTCTCAAAAAGATGGCATCCATCATTAAGGACCCTTATCACCCAGGACATGCCCTCATCTCATTGTTACCATCAAGAAGGAGGTACAGGGGCTCAAAAACGCACACTCAATGTTTCAGGAACAGCTTCTTCCCTTCTGCCATCAGATTTCTGAATGGACATTGAACCCATGAACATTACCTCAGTATTTTTCCCTCTCTTTTGCACCGCTTATTTAATTTAATTTTCTTTTTTATGTATACTTCTTATTGTAATTTATAGCTTTTATTTTTACGTGTTGCAATGTACTGTTGTTGCAAAACCACAAATTTCATGACATATGGCAGCGATATTAAACCTGATTCTGGTTCCAAACCGCTCTTTGATCTTCCTCAATACAATGCTGCATATCATCTCTAACAAGTTTCTCCTTTGAATGGGGTTAATCTACAAGACAAATCAGAGTGTTTGTCCTTTACTCCAGAGCCAAACTCACTCCAATATTAGTCACCAATAACAGTATATAGATGATGCTTGTGTATGGGCGCGTTATAGAGCTTAAGCTCCATTCACTGAAGCATATGATAATCAGACTTATACTAAACACAGGAGAAAATATGCAGACGCTGGAAATCTGAGGAACACACACAAAATGCTGGAGGAACTCAGCAGGCCTGGCAGTATCTGGAGAGCAGTAGGGATCACAGCAGGGGAGAAGTGAGAGAGTTCCACCGAAATCCCATCAAAGGGAAGATTTAAACTTCTTCAGGATAGGCATCCCTGGAAGAAACTTCACAGAGTAGTAATCAAATCACAAACAAGAGAAAATCTGCAGACTCTGGAAATCTGAGCAACACACACAAAATGCTCGAGGAACTCTGCAGGCCAGGTAGCATCCTGCGGAAGTATTTCAGCTCTAAATGCCAACTATACTTTTTTCCATAGATGCTGCTTGGCCTGCTAAGTTCTTCCAGTATCTTGAGTATGTTGCACTAAAGACAAAAGGTTATGTAGATCCTGGAAATCCAAAGCAACACACACACACACAAAATGCTGAAGGAACCCAGCAGGTCAGGCTATGGAAATGAATAAACAGTTGGCACTTTGGGCGAGGCCCTTCTTCAGGACTGGAAAGGAAGGGGAAGACGTCAGAATAAAACGATGGGGGAGGGGAAGAAGGACTAGCTGGAAGGTGATAGGTGAAGCCAAGTGGGTTCGAAAGGTAAAGGGCTGGAGAAGAAGGAATCTCTCTGCTGTCCATTGAAGCATCACCCATGTATTCTGCACAGGATTCCTCAGTCATATTAGAACTCGAGATTGTGAAAGACTGCCTAAAAAGTTTTAAGGAAATCAGTTTAGAAGGCTATTTTGTCTTGCTTGACATCAAGCTACGTGGGAGTTAGAGTGGCATTCCTTGCAGGTCACGGAAAGGTTTTTGGAAGTTGGGAGGTATACTGCGTTCTCACTGTTCATTAAGGTAAACACTGTTGTATAGAATAGTGACACAACTATATGGAGAATGGACTTCAAGAGGCAAGCTGTACATAGATAATATAGCCAGAAGAAAAAGAGTTTGGCTTTTAGACAGTACAACGGAAAGCACACGACTGAAGAAAATGCTAGAAATACCCAGCAAGTTATTCAGCCTCGAGAAAAAAGTAAAATAGTGTTAACATTTCTGTTTAACTATAACAAGTATTTTAGGACATACCTGTGCTGTGCCATAAATCTTAAGTCGAGCTGTGTGCACAATCTCATCTATCTTAAAGTCACTGTTATTGTAACTCTTCCCACTGGGGTCATGCAGAAGAATGTAAGGAGTCTGTGTCTCCCAGGTAACTACAAAAGATGTATCATTGCCAATAGTCTCATCGATAACAACAGTGCCATTTAACCAAGTGTCATTGCCAATGTTTCTTCCTATATTTTCAAGCTGGAAGCAAACAAAATCATATCTTACCAAAAAGCAGTTGTTAATGGAAGAGAATAATTGCATTGTAATTTTCTGAAATGTTCCCATCAAAATTATGTGATGAACTTCAAAAACTGTGATTGAGTTGCAGAAAAGATAGACAAAACAGCAGAAAAAACACATTTATTAATAAAATAATTAAGAGTTAATAGGTCAACCAGCATTTGTGGAGAAAGAAATCAAATTAAAGTTTCGGGTCCTGCTAAGTGTTTAGAGTATTTTCTGTCCTTAGCTCAGATTTTCAACATCTGCAGCATCTTGATCTTCATAAGTGACTTAGTATTATTTTAAGCCTTGAAATCATGCCATTAACACATTAAATAATTTAACCTGAAGACACAGCCCCAGAAGTAACACAGATCTTTGGTCCGATTCAGACATATGATTGGCTTGGGTTGATGAGTTTTGCTGCAGGACATGAGTCTGGGTGTGGGAATTGCAAGTGAAGATGGCAAGCAACATGGGCAGTTAAGGGGTAGGCCAAGGACTCCAGGAGCAGCTGAGATGGAGGTCAGTGACTCCAGAAGTGACCAAGTCTAAAACATGAGGGCATGGAAACAGGAGTGGTTAGGCGATTTGGGCTATTGCATTTATTTCTACAATATTGGAATTTAACTAGGACTTTACTGAAAGATAATTCAACCTGGATGGCCTGTTGGCTGCTGTCACCATTGCCTGATGTTAATCCTGTGAAAGAATCAATTAATCCACTTGTATCCAGGTTATCAGTCGCTGCAAACTGTAAGCCCCCTGCAACATTAAAATGATAAATATTATGATTAATTTGTGTAATAACAATGATCTATGCTAATTAAGAAATAAACAAATAAGCACCGTGAATTGTGACCAGGTCTGTCAAATTAGGACTAAAACTGTTTAACAGTCCTGGCCTTCAGAAATTTTAGTACAAATAAAATATGAAGTAGTAAGAAACATTGGGTCAAAAATAGAAACATAGAAAACTTACAGCACAATACAAGCCCTTTGGCCCACAAAGCTGTGCCGAACATGTCCTTACCTTAGAAATTACCAAGAGTTACCCAGAGCCCTCTATTTTACTAAACTCCATGTACCTATACAGGAGTCTCTTAAAAGACGCTGTTGTATCCGCCTCCACCACCATCGCCAGCAGCCCATTCTATGCACTCACCACTCTCCGTGTAAAAAACTTACCCCTGACATCTCCTCTGTACTTACTTCCAAGCACCTTAAAACTGTGCCCTCTCATGCTAGCCATTTCAGCCTCTGACCATCCACACAATCAATGCCTCTCAGCATCTTGTACACCTCTATCAGGTCACCTCTCATCCTCTGTCGCTCCAAGGAGAAAAGGCCAAGTTCACTCAACCTATTCTCATAAGGCATGCTAAATGACAAATGATTACCTGAGCCAGCCCCTTAAGACAGAAGCACCGTCTGGTGGAATATGAGACAATATATATTATAGCACAATATTACTTTACTTTATCGTTGCCAAACAGTTGATACTAGAGTACACAATCATCACAGAGATATTTGATTCTGCGTTTCGCACTCCCTGGAGTACAAATCGATAGTAAATATTAAAAATTTAAATTATAAATCATAAATAGAAAATAGAAAAGGGAAAGTAAGGTAGTGCAAAGAAAAACCGAAAGGCAGGTCCGGATATTTGGAGGGGACGGCTCAGATCCGGGTGAGGATCCGTTCAGCAGTCTTATCACAGTTGGAAAGAAGCTGTTCCCAAATCTGGCCGTACGAATCTTCAAGCTCCTGAGCCTTCACCCGGAGGGCAGATGGACGAAAAATGTGTTGGCTGGGTGGGTTGTGTCCTTGATTATCCTGGCAGCACTGCTCCGACAGCGTGCGGTGTAAAGTGAGTCCAAGGACGGAAGATTGGTTTGTGTGATGTGCTGGGCTGTGTTCGCGATCTTCTGCATCTTCTTCCGGTCTTGGACAGGACAACTTCCATACCAGGTTGTGATGCATCCTAGAAGAATGCTTTCTACCGTGCATCTATAAAAATTAGTGAGGATTTTAGGGGACAGGCCAAATTTCTTTAGTTTTCTCAGGAATAAAGGCGCTGGTGGGCCTTATTGGCAGTGGACTCTGCTTGGTTGGATCAAGTCAGGTCATTTGTGATATTGACCCCGAGGAACTTAAAGATTTTGACCTGTTCAACTTGGGCATCACCGATGTAAATGGGGTCGTGCGGTCCGCTACTCCTTCTGAAGTCAACAACCAATTCCTTCATCTTGCTGACGTTGAGGGATAGGTTATTGTCCTCGCACCATACCACCAGGTTCTTAATTTCCTCTCTACTCAATATTTTGAATTACCTCAGTTTATTCCTGTCCTATGGTACTCTCTGTGTGGAGCTTGCATGTTCTCCTGTGACTACATGAGTTCCTCCACATACTGTGGTTTCCTCCTGATCACGCAGATCAGTAGATTAATTGGACATTATGAATTGCTCTTTGTATGTAGGTGAATGGCTGATTCGGGGAAGAATTGAATACAATGTGGGGAGAATCATTTATAGCAGAGGTCACAACATTTTTTATGCCATAGAGCCTTACCACCAACTGAGGGGTCCATGAGACCCAGGTTGGGAACTCCTGTATTTACAGGGAAACTAGTGCATGCACGGGATTGCTCTATGAACCAACATTGATTTGATGGGCCAAAATGGCCTCCTGCTTTGTTGCATGGAGACATATGAAATTATAGAGTCTGAACTGGAAGTGCAATCAAGCTATTCAGTTGAGAGCATTTATGGGTGCACAGTTAATGTGGTTTCACTACCAATAGCCGCCTCATGAAAAGCATCGCATGCTGAGATTCGAGACAACCATCAGAAGGACTTGAGTTAGCTCGTAAAAGTGGTCAGTTAAGCAGCTGGGACAAATATATGGCTACGTTAACTTGTGAATTAAAATATTCATTTCCGTGCTTTATGTGGTTTGTTATATAATTCCACTAATTTGTGTGAGCTGAGTAATCCTTTCATTGTACTATACAAAAGTCTGTGTGACTTGACCTATGCACAAATGAATCATAGACGGATGCCAACTTACTTCTTACCATTGCTGGAATGGGTTAGGATCAGGAAGGAAATCAGGAAAGGGAAGGTCCCACCAGTTTCACACTTTGTATGAACTCCAACTTTAATGTTTTCGTTTGAAGTTCCTTTGTTCATTGTTTACTTTATGCTGGCTAATTTAACATAAACCTTTTATAGGCTTATTCAGAAAGTCAGAAGGCATGAGATCCTGGGAAGTTTGGCCAGGTGGATTCAGAATTGGCTTGCCTGCAGAAGGCAGAGGGTCGTGGTGGAGGGAGTATATTCAGATTGGTGGATTGTGACTAGTGGTGTCCCACAAGGATCTGTTCTGGGACCTCTACTTTTCGTGATTTTTATTAACGACCTGGATATGGGGGTAGAAGGGTGGGTTGGCAAGTTTGCAGACGACACAAAGGTTGGTGGTGTTGTGGATAGTGTAGAGGATTGTCAAAGATTGCAGAGAGACATTGATAAGATGCAGAAGTGGGCTGAGAAGTGGTAGATGGAGTTCAACCCGGAGAAGTGTGAGGTGGTACACTTTGGAAGGACATACTCCAAGGCAGAGTACAAAGTAAATGCAGGATACTTGGTAGTGTAGAGGAGCAGAAGGATTTGGGGGAACATGTCCACAGATCCCTGAAAAGTGCCTCACAGCTGGATAGGGTAGTTAAGAAAGCTTATAGGGTGTTAGCTTTCATAAGCCGAGGGATAGAGTTTAAGAGTCGCGATGTAATGATGCAGCTCTATAAAACTCTGGTTAGGCCACACTTGGAGTACTGTGTCCAGTTCTGCTCGCCTCACTATAGGAAGGATGTTGAAGTATTGGAAAGGATACAGAGGAGATTTACCAGGATGCTGCCTGGTTTAGAGAGTATGCATTATGATCAGAGATTAAGGGAGCTAGGGCTTTACTCTTTGGAGAGAAGGAGGATGAGAGGAGACATGATAGAGGTGTACAAGATAATAAGAGGAATAGATAGAGTGGATAGCCAGCGCCTCTTCCCCAGGGCACCACTGCTCAATACAAGAGGACATGGCTTTAAGGTAAAGGTAAGGGGTGGGAAGTTCAAGGGGGATATTAGAGGAAGATTTTTTACTCAGAGAGTGGTTGGTGCGTGGAATGCACTGCCTGAGTCAGTGGTGGAGGCAGATACACTACTGAAGTTTAAGAGACTACTAGACAGGTATATGGAGGAATTTAAGGTGGGGCCTTATATGAGAGGCAGGGTTTGAGAGTCGGCACAACATTGTGGGCCGAAGGGCCTGTACTGTGCTGTACTACTCTATGTTCTATAGTGTCAAATCAAAAATTAAGGAGAATCCCTTAAAATAAGCATGTGAAATGTTTGCATTCCTGGTTTCCAGGTACATAATTGCAGATTTTTCAGCACTAGTTACCTGTCATGGTTGAAAGCTGCTCTAATTCTTCAGCTGCGGATGGTCCTAGTGCAATGGTGTGGATTACAGCTCCATTTCCTTCTGCTTCCGGGAAGCAGCTACTTATTTGATAATCTATTCCATCTGTCAGTAAAATAATTTCATCACCCTTTGTAGCATTGTCATCACCACGAAGTACCTGCAACAATCAGATGTCAACATGGAAAAAATGCAACACTTGAAATTAGTAGAACTGGCCAAACATTCCAGGCTTACCTGAAATCCAGCCCTAACCCCAGTACAGATGCTCGTTCCCCCATCAGCTGATGTTGGTAACAGCTGTACAAGATCCTCCCTTACGGCATCATTATCAATCCTTTTTAACTGTGTTTTAATGCTTGCATCAGAGTTAAAAGTGACAATTCCAACTTGTGATCCTGCTTCAGCAATCTGCAGTAGGAATATCTCAGCTGCTTGTCGGAGCCTGACAATGCGATTCTCCTGTACATCAGAAGAAGAAAATTCAATGTCCAGCAAAGCCTGTTTATATGATCATCTTAAACTCATATTTTAAAGAATTTATAAAATAATGCACAATTAGGTTTTGTCAAGCCGTCTACATTGCTCGATGGGGTCTAATCCCTCCTTCATTGTTGCTCAATCCACAGATTCTTGTGCAAGCTGAAAAACAATCACCTCACTCCACATCCATAGCTTGTAGGTGGAGGAGAGGATTTTGATGAGTCAGGAGGTGAGACACTCTCATTAGAATACCCAGCCTTTGACATGCTGTTGTTGAAATTCACACAAGAGTAGGGAATTCAGTCCAATATAGTAAATGACTATTATAAACGACCTTACCGATCCCATGCTTCCTGAGACATCAAGGACTAAGCAAACGACGCGGTCCTTGGCCTGTAGAAGTGTGAAATTTGGTTTGACTGAACCAGTGTGGGGTGATGAAATGTTTCTGAAGTCTTCTGACTTGTTGATCACGTCCCAAATGCTCTCGTAATTACACATTTCGTTCTGCATGTTGGGTGCTTCGGCATTGTGCGTCTCAGCATCACAGAATTTATCTACCTGGAAATTTATAACTACAGGGTTAAAGAGGTAAAAATTTTTGAAAGAGACATTTCTGCTTAAAAATACCAAGATCAGGCTAATTGAAAAACTACAATATAGTAAAATCTTGGAGAATATAATGTAAGACCTTCTAGGCGGGTGGAGAGTATTGTGTAGAAAAACCTGAGGGACCTCAAAATCCTTGCGGGGGTTGAGGGATTTGATAATACTACTAAGAAGGGTTTAAACTAGAGTGAAAGGAACATGGGAACCAGAGCAGTAAATTGGCAGCTGGAATAAATGAGATGAAGGTCGAGTTTAATTGAAGTGGGATTAATGGCAATTACAGTCTAAGGATAGTTATTTTAATGCAAGGAGAATAACAAGTAGGTTAGATGAATTTAGAACCTGGATTAGTATATGAAACTATGGTGTTGCAGCCATTCTCAGAACTGAGAAAAAAAAATTGTGTTTACTTGGTCAGTTTGTGCTGGCTGTGGAAACAGTAAAGAACTAACACGGGGAATTTGGAGAGCTAAAAGTGATCATGAAATATCTCAAACAAGTCAGACTAACTCATGTATTTTAGGAGCAAGAGGGTAACCAGGAAAAGGTGGAATAATTCAATTACAATAGAAGGATTTTATGCATGGAAACAGAAGAAGTGAGCAATGTCCTTAATATTTCTAATGTTTCCATGACTAGAGGTCAGTAAATAGTAGTGTTCTACGTGAATCAGTGCTGGGATCTGCGTTATTTGTGATACTATCTAGTTGAAGATATACCATAGATGAGCTGATTAACAAATTTGCAGATGACATAAAAATTGGTGGAATTGTGGACAATGAGGAAGTTTCTCAAAGAACAGAGCAGGGTAAAGATGAGTTGGAAAGTTGAGCACAGAAAAGTCACAGAGTCATAGAGAAATAGAGCAATAGAGCACAGGTGCAGCTCCTTCTGCCCAATGAGTCCATGGTGACCATGGTGACCATAGCGCCCACTGACCTATTGACGATTTTCTGCATCTGGCTCATATCCCTGTCAGCCCTGCCTGCCCAATACCTATCCAAGTGTTTCTTAAATGATACTATTGCACCTGCCTCTACCACTTCCTCTGGTAGCTTGTTCCATGTACTCAATGCCCTCTGCATGAAAACGTTGTCCCTCATATCCCTTTTAAATATTTCTCCCACCCTAAAACTATATCCCCAAGGTCTGGGGAAAAGCCTGCTACCATCCACCTTATCTATGCCCCTCACAAACATAAACATGTCTATCAGGTTATCCTCAAGAAATAGGCATCCAGCATGACCAATCTCTCCCTCTAATCAGGCCTTCTTAGAGTCATAGAATGTTACAGACAGAAACAGGTCTTCCGGTGTATCGAGTCTGTGCTGAACCGTTAATCTGCCTAGCCCATCAATCTGTATGTGGACCATACCCTCCACACCCCTCCCATCCATGTAACTATCCAAATGTCTCTTAAATGTTGGAATTGACTGTGCATCCACTTGCACTGGCAGCTCACTCCACATCCTCACCATCCTCTGAGTCAAGAAGTTCCCTCTCATGTTCCCTTTAAACATTTCACATTTCACCCTTTACTTATGATCTCTAGTTGTAGAGTCTAATGTAACTTCCATGGAAAAAGCCTGTTGCATTTACCTGAACTACACACCTCCTAACTTTGTGTACCTCTATCAAATCTCCCCTCAATCTTCTACATCTAAACTTATTCAAACTCTCCCTATAATTCAGGTCCTCAAGTCTATAAGAAAAACTCTATAAGATTAGTTAGACATGAAGTATGCCCAAAGCCATGATGACTATCATTAATCAGTCCTTTTCTATTCAAATACTGATATCTCTGGTCCCTTCGAATACCTTCCAATAACTTTTCTATTAATAATGTCAGGCCCACTAGCCTATAATTTCATGGCTTCTTCTTAGATTCTTTCTTAAACAATATTTCAACCTTAGCCATGCTCAAATCCTTCAGCACCTCACCCGTGGTTAAGAATATTGTGACACTCTGCGAGGGGGGCCCATGGTTGATAGACCACCCCTGCATCTCTAATGACCATCACATTTTCTTGTTCTTGTGTTAAAATGCTTTCATGGGATTATGGTGGGAAGTTCAATTTATTGGTACATTTTAACTTGGGTTATACAGTTATTCACTTGTGTAATTGTGGGTCACCATGACTGTAACCAGGGTGTGTGATAGTCACCTTCCTGCCTGGATTAGACTGAGGTGTTCATGGTACCTAGTCTGTTTTTGTGTATATCACAATAAAATGGTTGTTGAGTTTAATAGGCTTCCTCATCTGTGATTATCAACCAAATGCTCGCCACAGTGATGTCAGGAGTGGGATATCAAGTCAAGTCAAGTCACTTTTTATTGTCATTTCGACCATAACTGCTGGTACAGTACACAGTAAAAATGAAACGATTTCAGGGCCATGGTGCTACAGGAACAATACAAAAACTACACTGAACTACATAAAAACAACACAAAACTACATGAGACTACAGACCTACCCAGGATTGCATAAAGTGCACAAAACAGAGCAGGCATTACAATAAATAATAAACAAGATAATATGCACAGTAGAGGGCAGTAGGTTGGTGTCAGTCCAGGCTCTGGGCATTGAGGAGTCTGATGGCTTGGGGGAAGAAACTGTTACATAGTCTGGTCGTGAGAACCCGAATACTTCTGTGCCTTTTGCCAGATGGCAGGAGGGAGAAAAGTTCGTATGAGGGGTGCATGGGGTCCTTCATCATGCTGTTTACAGATGCAGCGTGTGGTGTAAATGTCTGTAATGGTGGGAAGAGAGACCCCGATGATCTTCTCAGCTGATATCACTATCCGCTGCAAGGTCTTACAATCTGAGATGATGCAATTTCCGATCCAGGCAGTGATGCAGCTGCTCAGGATGCTCTCAATACAACCTCTGTAGAATATGGTGAGGATGGGGGGTGGGAGATGGACTTTTTTCAGCCTTCGCAGAAAGCAGAAACGCTGCTGGGCCTTCTTTGCTATGGAACTTGTGTTGCGGGACCAGATGACATTCTCCACCAGGTGAACACCAAGAAATTTGGTGCTCTTAACGATCTCTACGGAGGAGTTGTTGATATTCAGTGGGTCGTTCAGTGTCCTACTGAAGTCAACAGCCATCTCTTTTGTTGGCTCTGCACCAGTCCGTTAGCCGCTGCACTCCTCTGTGTATGCTGACTCATCGTTCTTGCTGATGAGACCCACCACGGTCGTGTCATCGGTGAACTTGATGATGTGGTTCGAGATGTGTGTTGCAGCACAGTCGTGGGTCAGCAGAGTGAACAGCAGTGAACTGAGCACACAGCCCTGGGGGGCCCAACAAGATTGAACAGCAACGACGTCGGATAGAGTACCCTAAGACCCAGGAAATAAGCCAAGGGATCGAGCCGTATGCTTCCCCCACACTGGGCTCATGAAGGCAGGACCCGCAATGACAACCTGGGAACGAAGCATCATGTCTTCCCAGTGAGCCCTGAGAGCAAGTGTACCCAGCCTTCCTGAACTGGGGGGACACGGCGCAGTACATCACCCGCACTGGGGAACCCAAGACGATGCAGCCGTGGGAGGGTGTCAGACGCCGCTAGACCACCAGGAAGACCAATGGGCCTCAACAATTAGTGCCACAAGGTCCTCCCTGAGGCTCCCCAGACACAACAGTACCAGCGTGGAGCCTTACCTGGCGTAAGTCAAACCTGACATAGCACAACGGGTGGAGCCCCACTGAGACGGTGTTGCACCTTACCCGGGCACTGGAGGGGGATGCCCTATGGGCCCTCCTCGACCTAACACTGCCTGAGCAGCGTGACTACAGAGCCTTTGTAGTGGCAACTTCAAGCAGAGGCCATTGGAAGAAGCAATGAAAGAAGAACTGTGCAGCCTGACGACGTTTGCAACAGATCCACCACTGTGCTTGGCACGGTTTCCCTAGATCTCTCCTGTGGCCCAGGAAGAACTTGCCCTCCACACCTTTATAAAGGTCCCGACGCCGGAGTGCCATCGACAGCACGGTCGCCTGGAAACACCATCATTGCTGGATGGGGCACTGGCCAAGGTGGAGAGGGTAGAAGCAACTTTCGCCCTCCCAAGGTGTTCCAGCATCATCCGAGACCTCCAGCACAATCCCTCTGTTGTCTCCTCTATTCAGGGGGCTGTTTGGATGAAGAGATTATACGTGGACTGCGTGGTGGAGGGCATTAGGTACCGTCCGTTGGTGGACGTGGGATCAACCATCACCATGATCCATCCGGGCATCCACCCCAACACAGACCAGCCACTCCTGCCTGGGAGGACAACAATGGCAGTCCAGCTGGCTATGGTCACCGGCGACTGTGCAGGGATGAGAGGGAAGAGGTGGCAGTGCATCGCAGTGGGGAGCACGTGGTGTAGCTAGCTGACATCCGGGAGTCCTGCATCACTGGGATGGACCCGCTGTCCCACTGGGAGCCCGTGTGGATGTGCCGGGGGCAATTCTCTACCTGAGTGCTGAAGCCGTGGCTGTCCAGTAGGGCAGCTCCAGGAAGCGGAACTAGGTGGGCTTTGCGACAACCACCACTGGTCACCCTGGCGCAGCCCACTGTCCGCCTGTCATCAGCAACCACATCGACGTAATGTAACATCTAAACTGTCCTCCAGTGAGTCCGTCCAGGCAGTACGAGAGCTGTGGAAGCGGAGCAGTGATGGCTTGGATCAGGACCGGCGGCGGCTGAAGGACCTCCTGGACCAGCTCCACGACATCTTCACTGCCAGGGATGAGGACTGCAGGCGCATGGGGCTGCTCCAGCACCACATGAACACCAGGGACGCCCAGTCCATCCACCTGCAGCCCCATCACCTGACCTTCACTAAACGCCAGGCAGCGCTTGAAGAGATGGCAGCAACTGGCATCATCGAGCCCTCCAATAGCCTGTGGGCAGCTCCAGCAGTGTTGGTCAGGAAGAAAGACGGATCATGGCGGTTCTGTGGCCCAGAAGGACTCCGAACCACTGCCCTGAACTGATGATGCCCCGGACTACTTCATGGGTTCGACCTGGTTCGGCTCTCTCAATTTGCACTGTGGCAACTGGCAGGCCGAACTGACCCCAGAGGCCCTGCCCAAGACTGCCTTCACTATTCCACACAGTCACTGTATCATCTATTTGGACAGCTTCCTTGTGTACACCGCTGTTTTCAATGATGCCTTGTGGATCCTGGAAGAGGTCTTTGTCACCATCCGCCTGTCACAATGGGGGAGTGCTGGGAGCAAGGGTGGACCCAAATGCAAGACACATCTTGTGAGGTTAACGTAAGTGAATTTATTGCTCGATACAAGGAGAACAAAGCAGAAGCAGGAATAGCGTACCGGACAAGGACTCAGGCCTTGGACTAGGCTGGGACTAAGGGTCTGGGCTAGGACTGGGAATCACCGACCGCCAGGACCAGGACTTGGTACTTGGATGCCGCCAGGACCAGGACTTGGTTCTTGGATGCTTCCGGAGCCGGCAAGCTCTAGACTCGGCCCGGGAACAGTAGACAGCGGCTCTTGATTCCCTCCGGCGGGTTAACTGACGGACCCGCCTCGGCGAGGAAACTTTTGCAGGCTCGCTTTGGCGAGGTAACTTGACAGGGTTGCTCTGGTGAGGAAAGGCGACTGACTGGCACTTGCTCCGGCCAGATGACATTGGCTCGCAGTACCTTTGGTGACTTTGCAAACGCTCTCGCGCCGAACGGCAGAATGCCGGAGACTATAAACTGCCGGTTCAGCTGAGAGTAAATTCGGCAGCCCCCACCCCCGCATTTCTAATGACCAGCAATATTTATTGCTCTTGAGTTAAAATGCTTTCATGGGATTATGGTGAGAAGTTCAAGTTCATTTATTGTTACATTTTAGCTTGGGTTATACAGTGATTGACTTGTGTATTTGTGGGTCACCCTAACTGTAAGCAGGGTGTGTGATGGTCACCTCCTTGTCTGTATGAAACTGAGCTGTTCTCTTTCCGAGTTATGACGCTCAGTCTATTTTGGTGTTTATCACAATAAAACACTTGTTGAGTTTAATGAGCTTCCTTGCCTGTCATTATGGACCAAATACTTGCTACAATAATTTAAGTATCTCTGCTAGGGCCCCAGCAATTTCTACACTAGACCCCACAGGGTCTAAGGGAACACTTTGTCAGGCCTTGGGGATTTATCCACCCTAATTTTCCTCAAGACAGCCAACACTGCCTTCTCTGAAATCTTCACGGGTCTATGAGCTCATAGCTGCTTTGCCTTATTTCTGTAGACTCCGTATCCATCACCCGAGTAAATGCAGATGGGAAAAATCTATTTCAGGTCTCCCTCATCTCTTTCAGCTCCATGTGTAGGTTATCACTCTGATCTTCCAGAGGACCAGATTTGTCCCTTGCTATCCTTTTGTTATAACTGTATCTTTAAAAGACCTTAGGATTCTCCTTCACCTTACCTGCTAGAGCAACCTCATGCCTTTTCTTAGCCTTCCTGATTTCCTTCTTAAGTGTTCTCTTACATTTCTTATAGTACTCAAGTCTCTCATTTGTTTCTGCTTGCATATAATCTGCTATGCAGCTCCTTCTTTTTCTTTTCCAGAGCCTCAATATCTCTCAGGAACCAAGGTGCCCGAAACATGTTATCCTTGCCTTTCATTCTGAAATGATCATACAAACTCTGTACTCTCAAAATTTCATTTTTGAAGGCCTCCTACTTACCAAGTACAGTTTTGCCAGAAAACAAGCTGTACCCAATCCTCACTTGCCAGGTTCTTTCTGATACCATCAAAATTGACCTTTCTCCAATTTAGAATCTCATCCCAAGGACCAGAGCTATCCATTTCCATAATTACCTTGAATCTAATAGCATTATGATCACTAAATGCTAAGTGCTCCCAGACACAAAGTTCTGTCACATTGCCCTGTCTCATTCCTTAACAGAACATCTAGTATCGCACTTTCTCTAGTTGGGACTTCTGTGTACTGGTTAAGGAAGCTTTCCTGAACACA
Source organism: Mobula hypostoma (assembly GCF_963921235.1). Classification (NCBI taxonomy): domain Eukaryota; kingdom Metazoa; phylum Chordata; class Chondrichthyes; order Myliobatiformes; family Myliobatidae; genus Mobula; species Mobula hypostoma. The sequence continues at coordinate 101,588,646 of NC_086108.1, forward strand.
TCTGACAGACTTTGGTAGCTAATGCCACTGATTTCTCTCAAGAATCCCCACCTTAATCCATGGGATTTCAGATCATACTCCTGGCCATACCTGGTGTAAAACTGAGAGATAGTACCTCAGCGTAATGTTGTGAGATCCCACCAAGACAGAACCCCAACGCTGGACTCCATACAGTATACAGAGTGAAGGGAAAATTGACAGATTTGGCTTTTTGAATTCAGCAGTAAATCCCCAGACATTAGGTATGTTTACAAGGGCCACCAAAATTTCTTCAGTCATGATAAATGAGAATAAACAACCTGGCCAATTAGTTGAGAAAACAGCTGCTGGTCGCTCTACTTACATTTGGTAATCCCTGTAGGTACATTATTGAAGATGATGATGGCTGATTTTTCTCTGGGAAAAATCTACATTCCTTATTTGGTAATCCTGTACTTTGATCAATGGTACATGTTGAACAGGATCTGCCTTTGCACTCAGCAATTGTTCCTTTTATGCTGAGTGAACATCTGAAAGTCATAATAATACTAAGCATAAAAGTGCATGGGTTTACATATTTCTGTAGATTTGACAATTTCTTCGGAAAATATAAGAGATAGCCAGTTTATAGGTCTCCTCATTTCCAGCCTATTCTTCCATTGGAACTCCCAGCCCACACTTAAACCCTCCAAATATTTGACACCTTTTTTATTAGCTGGGATGAAATTTGCCCCATTGTTAGCAGTTGTTGCTACTAATCATTCCTGTTCATGATTTCTGAAAACTACAATCAAGCCATTCAATTTAATGTCTTCATCTTTTCAACAAATCTACATTAGCAGGCTGCACATACACTAAACTGAGGACATGACTGTCTTTTCAGTCTGTTTACCTGGATAAGAGAACCCATGGCATAGCTGAGAAGAAAAGCAGGGGCATTCTCTTTTATGACCTGATGACCTTGTGTGCTTTATACAACATAACTTAAAACAGATGAAAACATCATTATCAAATTGCTGTTTGTGAGAGAAGATTTGTGCAACATTGGCTGCTATATTCCTTACATTACAACACTGTATGCAAAAATGTATACTATGGGTTGTAAAGCAGTTTGGGACATTCTAAGATTGGGCAAGTTAAAACTTGGAATAGTAATCCAGGCCCGTTGGGCCACAATGTTATGCCAACCTTTTCACCTTCTCTAAGATCAATCTAATCCTTCTCTCCTACTTAGCCTTCCATTTTCCTTTCATCTATGTGCCTGTCTAAGAGACTCTTGAATAGAAACATAGAAAACCTACAGTGCTATACAGGCCCTTCGGCTGTGCCGAACATGTCTTTACTTTAGAAATTACCCAGGGTTACCCATAGCCCTCTATTTTTCTAAGCTCCATGTACTTATCCAGGAGTCTCTTAAATGTATCTGCCTCCACCACCCGTGGCAGCGTGTACCATGCACTGACAGCTCTGTGTAAAAAACCTATCTCTGACATATCCCCTATACCTTCCTCCAATCACGGTAAAATTATGCCCACTTATAACAGTCAATTTCACACTGAAAATAAAAAGCTCTGGCTGTCCACTCTATCGATGCCTCTTATTTTCTTACACACCTCTATCAAGTCACCTCCCATTCTCCTTTCCTCATAAGACATGTTCTCTAATCCAGGCAGTATCCTAGTAAATCTCCATTCCATCCTCTCTAAAGCTTCCACATCCTTCCTCTAATGACGTGATCAAAACTGAACACAATGCTCCAAGTGTGGTCTAACTGAAGCTTTATAGAGCTGCAATATTACCTCACAGTTCTTGAACCCAGGCCCCCAACTAACAAAGGTCAACATACCATACACCTTCTTAACCACCTATCAATTTGAGCACCAACCTTGAGGGATCTATGGATTTGGACCTGAAGATCCCTCTGTTATTCCGCACTGCTAACAATCCTCCTACTAACTTTGTACTGTGGCATCAAGTTCGACTTTCAAAAGCCCATCACTGTACTTTTTGGTATAGAGCTCTATCTGGTACTTCTCAGCCCATCTCTCTAACCCGTCAACATTCTTTTGTGATCTACAACACACTTTGGCATTATCCACAACATAACCAACCTTCATGTCATCTGCAAACTTACTTACCCACCTTTCCACTTCCTCATCCAAGCCATTTATAAAAATCACAAAGAGCGGGGATTCCAGAACAGATCACTGCAGAACATCAGTGGTCACCGACCTCCAGGCAGAATGCGTTCCATCACCTACTATCCCCTGCCTTCTGTGAGCTAGCCAATTCTGATTCCATGCAGCCAAGTTTCCCTGTATCCGATGCTTCTTTGCTTGCATGTCTGTCCTTAAAAAACTTGCATTTCTACAGAAAGTTGCTATGGGTTTGCAAGCTTTTTTCCTTTTCATGTACCATAACTTGAGAAGAGATATCCCCATGACCAAATACAAGTTAGATTTGACGTACCTTGTTGCTTCAGAGGTTCCATTGTTGGAGTTGTAAAATGGAATCAAGTCATTGTGTTCATTAAACACACCCCAGCGGAAACGGGCCCATTCATGAACAAATACTCTCCCTAGAAAAACACAATTTTTAAAAATAATTTAGTCAGTGCTTTGACATTCTGTGTGTTAGAAACAGTAATATTCTGCCAGTTTCAATTTTGCCATAACTTACTTGTAAAGGCAAGATGCTTTTGATAGAATAAAAAGTTATTTTTCTGCCATCATAAAAATAAATAGGCAGTTATTTTGCCCAAAGGTTGAATCATCAAATGTGAGCTGTATTCATAGGATAAGAGAGCTTCAGCGGGAACTGATCAAGCATCCACAATTTGCCCATCAAAATATGGATATTTCAAGCTCGGATTGTTTGATAATCTAAATTTGAAATATCTTTTGATGGGCACTTTCACCATTCTTGCTGGCAAATTTCCCTCAAGCACTTGAAATCCCGTGCTGGTGACATTTTCAAATGGATGTTTAAATCAATTGAAAATCCTCTCATTCCCATGTAATTCTGCAGTGAAATGTGGTTTTAATTGAGAACTTGCCACAGCTAATGACAGCAACAACTTTGGTTATTCATTTAGCCAGCAAGCATCCACACCAGGTTGTCAGTACCCACATCCTGTCATGCTGCTGTAAGCAGATTTTTCCATTGTACCTGTTACTATACTAATACAGATACAATAAACTTGACTGAACTTGACTTGACTGAAGGGAAATCAAAAGCTATATATTCCTCCCCTACCCCCACCTTCTTATTTTGAATTCTCATCTTTTTTCTCCAGTCCTGAAGAAGGATCTCAGCCCGAAACATCAATTGTTTACTTTTTTCCACGGATGCTCCCTGGCCTGCTGAGTTCCTCCAGCATTTCATGTGTGTTGCTTGGATATCCTGCATCTGCAGATTTTCTCATGTTTGTAATAATACTACCAGTACTGCGAAGCCTACCCCAAAGAAGTTTAATCTGCCTCTGACTCTGACCTTGTGCTCACCCAGACCTGCTAACGCAGCCACATATCCTCACTGGGAATTTGTCCTATCAGATTCTCACTTCTCCAGCCTTTTATCTCTTTCACCAATCAACCTCCCAGCTTTTTACTTTGCCCCCTCCACCACTCCTGGTTTCACCTATCACCTACCACCTTGTACTTCTTCCTCCCCTCCTCCCACCTTCTAACTCTGACTTCTCCTCTCCCTTTCCAGTCCTGATGAAGGGCCTCGGTTCAAAACGCCAACTGCTTACTCTTTCCATTGATGCTGCCTGGCCTGCTGAACCCCTCCAAGATCTTGTATGTGTTGCTGCCAATAGCAGGTTGCAAGTGTGAAGGATTTAAAGTAATTAAAGTTAATAAATGAAAATGTTCATATATTACTCATTGGCTCATGGCCCATAATTACTCCTACGACATTTTACTAAAAGCTTAAACACAAGAGATTCTGCAGATGCTGGAAATACGGAATAACGCACACAAAATGCTGGAGGAACTCAGCAGGCCAGGCAGTATCTATGGAAATGAATAAACAGTTGATGTTTCAGACCGAGACCTTTCTTCAGAACTCAATCATATTGTCATAGTGAAAGAGATATTGGCAAGTCTCGACAGGTGGAAAATCCTTCGTGCCTGACCAGGTGTGTACTGTTTCATTCTGGGAAGCAAGATAAAAATTACTGAGGCACTGGCAGAGATCAGCGAAGGAGGTGAAGGGCTGACGTTAGAGAGGTATAAACCACTTCAAACCATGGATTGAATACATAATCAAAGTCTCTTTCCACGTGTAGAGAAGTCTAAAACTTGAGGGCATAAGTTTGATTTATTGAGGACATGAAGGACAGGTCCTCAAGGTCTGGTGGGTGTATGGAACAAGCAGCCAGAGGAGGTTGTGGAGGCAAGTAAAATTACACAATTTAAAAGACATTTGAACCGGTTCATGGATTGGAGAAATTAAGAGGAGTATAGGCTAAATGCTTAGACTAATTGTCACATTGGGCCAAAGGACCTGTTGCTGTGCTATATGATTCGATAAAAACTTTAAATAATCATGTGCTGTGCTGAATATCTTTGTTATTCAGAAATATACTGTTAATTTCTAGACCTCATAAAGCTTAGTGTGACAATCAAGCCTGACTTTCAGTTGGGATTGTCAATGGGCTTCAGCAATCATATCATTAATTGATGGAAGATACCTCAGGCACCTGTTCTTATGTCCTTGGGTAATTCAGTTTTCAAAATACATGCTAATTAATGTAGGCTTATTTAAATTATTTTACCTTTTGAACCATAAACTGAGGTCATTTCATCATTTAGCATGAAGTTCGGGGTGAAGTGAATGTACCGCCCCTTCTCACCACATCCACCATACTGCAGGGTGTACGGGGCATCTCCATATTTAAGGTATGGCTCAGCAATGATCACATTCGCCTATGAAAAAGAAATTGCATGTTTCCATATAATAATCCCTGCACATGAAAAGAAATGAATGGCCACATCAAAACTGTACATATGCTAAGTCCAAGGCCTTAGTACCAGAGTGCCTACAGTTTCAGAATAGCTTATATTCTTCTCTTTCCCTTCATCTCTGATTTTCTCTTCTTTACCACCCTCATCCACCTCCACCTCTTAAAATTTCTGGATCCTTAACAGGTTCCAATATAGTGATAGACACATTTCTTCTCCTTCACTGCACTTGAGGGCCTTCAGCTTATTTACCCATGCTTTCCCATGCTAGGTGGTCCTGTGCCTAGCATCATTTCATGTACATACATTCAATCTATGTGTGTAAGATGTCTTATTATATATTTATATTTATTATATTCTTTATCTTATTGTGTTTCTTGCTCTGCTTCAGATCTGATGTTACAAATATTTCATTCTCATTTAGACCATAAGGCCATAAGACATAGGAGCAGAATTAGGGTATTTGGCCCATCGAGTCTGCTCTGCCACTCAATCATGGTTGATCCTTTATTCTTCTCCTCTTCAACCATATTTCCCAGCATTCTCCCATAACCTTTGATGCCATGTCCAATCAATAACCTATCAATCTCTGCCTTAAGTACACCCAATGATCTGACTTCCACAGCTGCACGTGGCAACAAATTCCACAAATTCACTACCCTCTGGCTGAAGAAATTTCTCTGCATCTCTGTTTTGAATGGACGCCTCTCTATCCTGAGGCTGCGCCCTCTTGTCCTAGACTCCCCAGCCATCGGAAACATCATTTCCACATCTACTCTGTCTAGCCCTTTCAACATTCAAAAGGTTTCACTGAGTTTCCCCCCCCCACTCATCCTTCTAAATTCCAGTGAGTACAGACCCAAAGCCATCAAACATTCCTTGTATGATAACCCTTTCATTCCTGGAATCATCCTTGTGAACCTCCTCTGGACCCACTCTAACGCCAGCACACCTTTTCTGAGATGAGGAGCCCTAAAACTGTTCACAATACTCAAGGTGAGGCCTCACCAGTGTCTTATAAAGCCTCAGCATTACATTCCTGGTCTTGTATTCTAGACCTCTTGAAATGAATGTTAACACTTGTGTAATGGATATACCGTTACTTGGCCCGAAACATTCACTGTTTACTCTTTTTATAGATGCTGCCTGGCCTGCTGAGTTCCTCCAGCATTCTGGGTATGTTACTGAATCAATTTTGAATCTTTCAGAGTCTTTCTCCTAGTTGCCAGATACCAAAATGCTCCTGATCCTTTTGCAGTGTTCTATTAAAGGACTAACTCTTACTTAACATTCCAAGATTTTGAATGGGACATGAGATTATGATGCTATTGTAATCACAGAAATGTGGTTTAGTGATAGGCAGGACTGAAAGCTCAACGGTCCTGGGTATAGATATTTGAAGCATTACAGAAGTTGCAAAAGAGGAGTGGCTGTTCGCTGCTGCTTTTAGTGAGCATAATGGCATTTCCCAGGCAGAAAATTCTGCAGGCAGGGATAGGTGAATGATGCTGTATGGGTAGAAATTAGGAATAAGAAAGGAGCACTCACTCTGACCGTGGTAAATGAGAAACAAGAAGCCTCCTGCTTGTCAGTGGGAATTAGAAGAACAGGTATGCAGGCAGGTCGCAGAAGAGTGGAAAGGGTTGCTGTAATAATAGATTTTAATTTTATTAATATTGGTTCTGATTGTCTTGTTACAAGGGGATTACATGAGAAGAAATTCATAAAATTCAAGAAGGTTTTCTGAAGCAAAATGTGTCAGTACTTGATCTTATTTTAGGGAATGAGAATGGATAAATGATTGATATATCAGCAGCAATTCTGGGCAGTGATCATAGTAAGCTTTCAGGAAGTCAAAGATAATGTAGGTTCTCATGTTAGTGCTTGAAAACCATGGTCTCAACCTTTTTCTGCTTGTGGCCTACTTGTGACTTTCATTTACATTTGTGGCCCCTATCCTCCATAGTCTCAGTTAGTTGTTAAAGTTTCTTTTGGTCAACTGTAATAATTATTGTAATGTACAGACAATATTTATGTTTTAAGAGGTTATAGGTAATGTAACAGGTATATATGACAAATAAAACAATTCTTTCAAAACTCTGAATAGGATACTTTACTTTTAATGTAGATAATATGCTTCCAACTAGTGACGAAGAAGCGATTAATATTGTTACTCTGCTTATATAGTGAGATCCTTGTGACTGATGCAAGCTAGTGAACGTTTGAATAACTGGTTGCAACTAGGTTAAAGATAATCGAAGATCACCTCTTTTCACAACATCAAGACTGTTACAAGGTTTGATTTTAGTAGAAGTGTTTAACTAAATCCAATTAAAAACAACTTTGCTTTCTCCCCGAGCTGTGGAAACTTATTTTGAATATCACAAGTTATCCAGAAATTTTGCGTTTGAATTTTGCTTGAGCTGTTATATCACTCTGCAGCTCAATAAGACATTCTTGTAATGTGATGTCAACGTCATTCACATTCACCCCAAATGGATCCACCACCCAATCTGGAATATGCATCTCCAGCAGGTCTCTGAACTGAATATCAATATCAATGTCCAGTTGTTTCAAATGATCAAGATACATAATCAGATCATTATCTTGCAATTCTATTTTAAGAATGGCCAGTGAAGGAAGTTTGCGTAAACTAGTGACTTCCAATATTGCTGCTGAAAAGTTTGAATTATCCAAGGAAGCAATAATAGCCTCTTTGGATGATTGAGATTCCTTGTAGCTGCTTTAATAATTTCAGTTTTTCAAATATATCTGACAGGAAAAATATGTCAGATTTAGCAGTGACAATTTTTTCTCCAAGCTGCTTATCACTTAGAAATGCTACAAAACTATCAGGAAAAGTGAGTTTTCAAATAAGATAAGCTTCAGGACTTTAACGGAACCCTAGTGGTAGATAGTGATCCAGTGGCAGACTTCATGCATTCTTGCCTCTCTGCAGTTTAGCAGTTTTTGGCAGATGACACCGCTGCAGTAACTGCAGCCTTCATGCCATGTTTTATAAGTATCTTAACATGCGTGAGCCAGTGGAAGGCAAACAGAACCAGCCTCCTGCTGCATACGTGCTGACTGGCCTCGCTGCAGACAGCCCATCCAATCTGCTGTTTGTGATGTGGGAATGGAGATTGGGTGTCATCTATTTAGAGCCAGATGACATAGGAGAAATTCTAAGTGAAAATTTCTCATCGGTATTCACCAAGGAGAAGGATGTGGAAGATGGAGAGTTAACAGTTGCTCTGATATTCTGAAGCGTGTTTGTATCAGGAAGAAGGAAGTGTTAGACATATTGCAGCAAAATAGGTGGTGGAAATCCCCCAGGGCTTAAGTGATTTTATCCCAGGATCTCCGTGGGAACAAGGGAAGGAAGTGCTGAGCCTCCGACAGAGAATTTGTGCTTTTGTTAGTCAAGACTGAGGTGTCAGAAGACTGGAGAATAGCAAATGCAATCTTTGTGTTCAAAGAGGGCAGTAGGTATAGACTTGGAAACTACAGACTTGTGAGTTGTTAAAGAAGACTGAGGAACTGGACTTATGTTCATTTGGAAAGACAAGGACTGATTAGGCAAAGTCAGCATGACTTTGTGCAAGGGAGATCAGGTCTCACAAAACTGATTGAGTTTTTATGGAGGCAATTTGGAAAATTGATGAGTTCAAAGAATAGACCTTGATTATGTGGTCATTAGTTTACGTGTTTTATTTTACAGGGTTCTGCATATTAGGCTGGTCCAGGGGGTTAAGGCAATTTAATCTGAGGTGTGTTGATAAATTGGATCCTAAGTTAGCTGTGTGAGAGTTGCAATAAACTCATACTTTTTCTGACTGGAAATTTGTTACAAGTGGCGTACCACAGAGATCTGTGCTGGGACTTTAGTTGTTTGTAATAGATAAAAATAACTTGAATGAGACTATAGAAGGTGTGATCAGTAAGTTTGCAAATGGCACAGGCGCAGAGCTGATTCAATGGGTCAAATGGCTTAATTCCTCTCCTATGTCTAATATGTTATGGATATAACACATTATGTGTTATTAGACATTTGGGTTAACATATGAGGAACATCTGGCAGCCTTGGGCCCGTACTCACTGGAATTTAGAAGAATGCGGGGGACCTCATTGAAACCTACCAAAATTTGAAAGGACTAGATAGGGTGGATGTGGAGAGGACATTTCCTATGATGGGGGGGGGGCGGGTTCCAGAACGAGGGGGAACAGCCTTGAAACTGAGGGGTGACCCTTTAGAGCAGAGGTAAGGAGGAATTTCTTTAGCCAGAGAAAAGTAAATCTGTGAAATGCTCTGCCACAGACTGCGGTGAAGGCCAAGTCCGTGTGTATATTTAAGGTGGAAGTTGATCGTTTCCTGATCAGTCGGAGCATCAAAGGATATGGCGAGAAGGCAGGTGTACGGGGTTGAGTGGGATCCGGGATCAGCCCTGATGGAATGGCAGAGCAGACTCAATCGGCTGAATGGCCTAATTCCGCTGCTATGATTTGTGCTCTTATAAAAATTGGTGGAGTCGTTTATGGTGAGGAAACTTGTTTTAGTATAGTGTGGGATATAATTCAGTTTAAAAGTAAGTTGAGAGGTATTAGCCAGATATGAGGTCAAAATCTAGTTGGACATGCAAAATAACTGGCAGGATCTTAGGAGTATTGATGTACAGAGAAACTCTGGCATGCAAGTGCATAATTTTCTGAAAGTGATAACGTTTATATGTAGGGCAGTGATCCTGCTATTCTTGGCATTCTTGCCTTTGCAGGCTGAGGATTTGAGCATAAGATTTGGGACTTGAACCAACTTGTATTCTGTACAGTTCTAGTGTCACACTACAGGCAGAACGTGGTAGCTATAAAGAGAGCACCGAAGAGATTCACCAAGATATTAGAAACATAGAAACATAGAAATCCTACAGGCCCTTTGGCCCACAATGCTGTGCTGAACATGTACTAATTTTAGAAAGTACCTAGGTCACCGATAGTCCTCTATTTTTCTAAGCTCCATGTACCGATCCAGGAGTCTCTTAAAAGACCTTATCGTATCTGCCTCTACCACGGTCGCCGGCAGCCCATTCCATGCACTCACCACTCTCTGCATTAAAAACTTACCCTTGACATCTCCTCTGTACCTACTTCCAAGCACCTTAAAACTATGCTCTCTCATGTTAGCCAGTTCAGCCCTGGCAAAAGCCTCTGACTATCCACGTGATCAATGCCTCTCATCATATTACCTGGAATGGAAGTCTGTGTTTATAAGGATAGATTGGGTAGTCTGAGTTTATTTTCAGTTGAACAAAAGGCTGAGTGTGACCTTATAGGCGTTTATAAAATTACAAGTGCCATACATAGGAAAGATACAATTTTTTTTTTCCCGGAGGAGTCTAGAACTAGAAGGCACAGATTCAAAGTGAGAGGGGAAATTTTTAAAGATCTGTGGTGAATATTTTGAACTGGCTGCAAGAAGAGGTAGTGGAGGCAATTACAATTCTATGCTTAAAAGGTGTTTGGACACGTGCTTGGAAAGGAAACACATAAAGTGATATTGCAGCTCAGATTAGCATAGATAGGCATTGTTCTCAGCACGGACATGGTAAGCTGAAATGGTTTGTTTTTGTGTTTTCTGACAATGACTAAGATCTTCCTTTCAAGTATCTAATACTTCACAATTCAAAAAGCTCTCTAACATGATATGTCAACAACATTATTGGAATTGAGGCTACTTCTCTAGTAATATCTATATGCTAAGTACCTCTCTTACCGTAAAATGTACAAATTTTTGAATCCTGCATGGGCACAGTTGTCGAAACTGATCAGCTCCCAGATCTTGCCTGGTAATACTCATTGACAGTACCTCTGTCATTTGCAACTTGCCCACCCTCATTTGCAGACTCCCACTTTTGTGGAGCTCTCTGCACACTCCACAAAAAGTCATCAGTGAGTCACAATTCCATCTCTTAATTTTAACCAACAACAGGCATACCTCAACATTCCTGCCAGATTCCAAAATAGACTCATGTCATCAAGGATCAAGAACCCAATTACAGTTCCAGAATCCTTTCACTCGGGTATCAATACTTTTATGTTTGTAAGATTCCAGATAGATAAGAGAGAATCATCAAATATGCAAATAAAGGAATGTATAACAATTGGGTGAATATTTCAAGGGAAAAAAATTCTGTCTCCAATGCAACAGCAAAAATTTTTGAATCCAATTTACTCCTCACAGCAGTTATCTAAATGTGACTCATTAAGTCATACAACATAGAAATAGTTCTTTACGCTCACTGAGTCTGCACTGAACATCAAGCAATCATTTTTAGTGTTTTTTATGTCACTGGGGCATTTCTGTGACTCTATAACATACTATTAACTGGGGCAGAGATTATATTTGTCAGAACGTCTTCGGAAATTGTTTTGCCAGGTCTTTCCATGGAATGTCTCTTGCTCCACCACTGAAACTCACAAGTGTGAACAGAAATTTTTATAAGCAGTTCCAGTGTTGGAAAGTCACTCAGAACAGTTTTAGTCTCTCATCACTCTGTTGTTACCTTCTCATATGACTGAGTAGTTGGTCTCTGAAGCAGACTTGAATTCAATGGCCAGACAGCAGGCAGCAGAATTTTTACATCTGAGAAGTAAAGTTGATGTTTTGTAGCTTTGTAGAGGTAGAACGAGGCTTCAGTCATCATTTCCTGCAAAGTAAATTCAGGATTGAAAGTAAATGCATTTTAATCACCCAGGGAGGGGAAAAAGGAACATAAATATATCTTTAACTCTCACCAAATTGTAAACTCCAAGAAGAGAAACTTGATACAAATAGCATACAATGAACAAAACAGTGTAACAAAATTAATCACCTCACCTGAATGCTTTCAATCAGTTTGGGATTATATTCGATACTAGGATTTATAGCAAAAACAATGTTTCTATATCCATTATTGACCAATGTAACCTTGGAACATTTGATAACACAAACACTCAAAAGAGAGTAGAATAGCGATCCCTGGGTGAGAGTCATTCTTTCACGGAGGACTGCTCAACCAACTTCCTGCAATGCAAGTAATAGATCTGCAGGCAACACCCACTTCTCAAGGTGACTTGAAATGGATTAGAGCAGGAGGTGGATCTGGCAATCTGGAAAAATTATACAATTTGGACAGTAGTTCTAACATTTTCAAATGCTCATAGTTGCAAGTAACTAAGACAATAATATGTTGCCCTGGAAAGAGAACTGAAATAACCAGATAACCATGGAAGAAAGAACAACCAAAAATTTCAACTCCATATCTCTGCAACTTAGATGATATGAAGTGCTGAATTGGTTTTCATATAACATTAATAGTGTGTATCCAATAGCGATAGTGTATATCAACTGCAGTATTAATTTGGGTGTTAATGCACTATTTTCTTGGGCAGTCCCTCAGGAGAAGTATGAAGGGAGAAATAAATCAAAGACATAATGCTCCGGGAGTTGGTTCCCAATGTTTTTTCTCCCTCTCTTTTTCTTTTGATTATTTTCTTTCTCTTGTAGTTAGTGGGTTTTTTTAGTTAGTTGGGTTTCTCTTTTTTCCTTCTTTTCTTTATAAAAATAATATTTTTCATTATCATATATTATTCATTTTTGATAAGCTTTTTTTCTTCGGCTTTATTAACTGTATATCAATTTGTTGAAGTCTTATATAATTTTGTAGCTGTAGAAGATTATGTATCAATAAAAAGATTTTAAAAATGAAAATGGTCGAAGGTAGGAATCTTTGATGTTGGCGGATGCTGGCAGATAATGGTGTATGATGGTGGATACATCATAATCTCAAATAGTATATCAGAGTAGCATAGAAACTGACAGATGTGAGTTCATTCAGTATTTAAAATGAAAAAGGCTCATAAAATAAATCAGATCCTTTTGGAGTTTATAAGGAAATGCCAAAAGGCACCTACTTGCCTGTTTTTATACTTATATTCCAGTTTTCATAGAGGACATATCAAACCTTTTAGAAATTCTGGGAAACAGTTCATTGGAAATGAGGAAATGAGTTAAATAAATACCAACAAAAATAATACAAATCAAACAATCTGATAAGCTTCAAAATCCTGATATCTGGAAGAAGATAAAACCAGCGAACAATGCGACCAAAGGCAACAGCTTTCAGACGGTTCACAAAACTATTTCTTTCACTTCTTTTACATCTCTCTTTTTCATTCAAACAAGGTTCTGGTGCTTTGTTGTCTCTGAAGGGTTCCATGAGGCTTTGAGCAAAATGTGTGGCTTTGAGGCCAAGAAGCCTGGATCAACTCCACTTCTCAGCAATCTCACTGAACAAAGTACTGAGGAAGATTGAAATCATCGAGGTGAGTGCTGAAGGCAAGTGGTGTTCAATGCTGTCTATCAGCATCTTGCTGGTTGCTGCTGGAGGTAGGTGTCTACATGTGATGGTCTCTTGCTTTCTTCCTCTCACTTGCTGTTTCTGAAGGAAGGTCCCTGTGTTTGAATGGTTTCTTTCCCTCGATGTTTCTGGATGATGGTGTCGGATTTCTGGATCTCGGGAAATACTTAATCAACATGGATTGTAGATGGAACTCTGTACTTCACATTATGATGTGTTTCTGGTTTCTGGTCACTCCTTTTTCTGTTGCTATTTTGGGCAATTTTGGTCATGGCGGCCCGCAGATAACAAACTGAATAGAACTGAATATACTTAGACTCTTTCAGTTTTGTGTTTTATATTTTGTGTTTTTTTGTCATGGTCCGGTCCGTGATGTCCGCATTCCAGTTCACTGACTGGTCCATCAATCCTTATTCCTGGTTTTCTGGATTTCCCTTGTTCTGTTGGGTACCTAAATTGAAGAACATGATTCTCATTTTGGGCTGGCTACATAAATAGCTCCTGGGTTCAGCTTCAGTTGCTGGACTGTTCCCTGTCTTCTGTAGCCCTTGCCTAAAGCCTCACCTGCTACCTTCCGCCTGAAGCCTCGCCTGTGTCCTCGCCCATTATCGCCATCAAGTTCTACTGCCAGAGCAAGAACAGAGCCTTACTGTGTCTAGATAAGGAACTGTCTATGTATTCCATGCCTTCGCTAGGTAATTCTGGCTGTTTGCTGCTACCTTGTATTGGGAACCATCTCTGTGTGTCCACGTCTTCACTAGGTAGTTCTGGCTGTTTACGACCACCTTGTGTTGGGAACTGTCTCGTCATGTTCAGCACTCTGTGTATTAATCCCAGCCCTACATCCTGTTCCCAAGGAGGGGTCCTGGCTCTGTGTTCCTTGTTCCTGCCTCTCAAGACCAAAGGTCTGTGTTCTTCATTCCTGTCTCCCATGATTACCAAGGCTCTGTGTTCCTGTCTCCCAGGAACAAGTCTTAGCTTCGTGTCCTCATCCAGTTCTGGACCCGCGTCCTGCCACCACATCCAGTCCTGTTGCCTTGCCACATAATGTCCTCGCCTAGATCCGGGGTCGGAGCCCGAGTCAAGTCCCAGGTTCCAGGTCCCTGTCCAGTCTCTGGCTTAGAGTCCCTGTCCAGGTTCCAAGTTCCTAGTTCCTTGTCCAGGTTCCACTTTCCTAGTCTAGTCCTAGCCCACGCCCTGTATCCTAGCCTTGTCCAGGGCCTGTATTTTGTCCAGTGTTGTTTCTTCCCCTCTTCCCTTGCTTGCTTGACACACCTAGTCCTGTTCCTAGTACTTCAGTGTCTGTGTCTTGCATTTGGGTTCGCCACCAACACCCCCCTTATGACATTTTTGCTTGTTGTTTGCATGATTTGTTTTTTTTGTGTATGGAGGAGGTGGGGGTGTTGACGCTTTTCACTTTCATGCTTTTTATGCTTCATGGTTATCTGTAGGGAAGATGGGACTGTATCATTGGTCTTATGCCAAGATTATCTTATTGTCGTGAATATCATAAGCAGTAATTTCCTCTGCATTCTGGCCATGTCCATTTGATAGTATAAAAGGCAGGGTTGTTCAACTGATTGTCAAAATTCCCCTTTGATCAAGTTTGTAATGGCTGCAGGTTGAGACTGGACATCTGGCCACCGCTCTTGAGTCCTGTGAGTGGAAGGAGAGACGTGGGTTGTCTCTTATTGACTGGATATAATTGTTGCATGCTTTTATAATAAACAGAGATTTTCTGTAAACTCTACTGTTTAATTGCTGCTTTCACCAAGAATGTACAGGAGCCTCAGGACTCACACCACTAGGTGCAGGAAAAGTTAATACCTCTCAACCAACAGGCTCTTGAACCAGATGGGATCATTTTACTCAGCTTCACTTACCTTATCACTGAACTGTGGACAACCTATAGACTCATCTCATGTTCTTGATATTTATTGCTTATAGTGTATATTTAGTGTTATTATTATTTCTTCTTTTTACATTTGCACTGTTTGTTCTCTTTTACACATTGGTTATCCAACCTGTTAGTGCGGTCTTTCATTGATTCTATAATGGACATTGAATTTTTTGAGTATGCCAGCAAGAAAATGAATCTCAGGATTGTATATGATGACAAATACTGTACATAATTTAATGATGAATTTGCTTTGAACTTTGAATCAGATCTAAACCATCACTAAAAATCTCTGTCCTGGTGTAGAGATATTGCAATCTGACTTGTTTGTGAAGGAAGAAAATTTTGGTAGCAACAGTGGAAGGGGAAGACAGTCAAGAAAACATAGAAACATAGACATAGAAAATAGGTGCAGGAGTAGGCCATTCGGCCCTTCGAACCTGCACCGCCATTCAGTATGATCATGGCTGATCATCCCACTCAGAACCCTGTACCTGCCTTCTCTCCATACCCCCTGATTCCTTTAGCCACAAGGGCCATATCTAACTCCCTCTTAAATATAGCCAATGAACTGGCCTCAACTGTTTCCTGTGGCAGAGAATTCCACAGATTCACCACTCTCTGTGTGAAGAAGTTTTTCCTCATCTCGGTCCTAAAAGGCTTCCCCTTTATCCTCAAACTGTGACCCCTCGTTCTGGACTTCCCCAACTGGTTTAAATATTCTAGTTCTCTTATGATAAATGCTAACACTGCATTTGCCTTCCTTGCAAACTCAACCTGCAAGTTAACCTTCAGTGAATCCTGCACAAGGAATCCCAAGTCTATTTGCACTTTTAATTTCTGATTTTTTTTCCTGTTTAGGAAATAGACTATGCCTTTATTCCCTCTATCAAAGTGCATGACCATGCATTTCCCTACACTGTATTTCATTTGCAACTTCTTTGCACATTCTCGTAATGTGTACATGGCCTTCGGCAGGCACCCTGCTTCTGCGACACTATCTGTCCCTCCATCTTTCTTTGTATCATCCACAAATTTGGCTGCAAAGCCATCAACGGAATCATCAAAATCTTTGACATATAACATGAAAGGAAGCAGTCGCAACACGGTCCCCTGTGGAACACCACTAGTCACCGGCAGCCAACCAGAAAAGGCCTCCTTTATTCTCACTCCTGCCAGTCAGGGCCTTTTTTATGATTTTCCTACAAGAAAATGAATCTCAAGGCAGTATATAATGACATACACTGTACATACCTTGAACTTTGAATCACCACAGAATCAGAATCAGGTTTAACATCACAGACATATGTCATGAAATTTATTGTTTTGCAGCACAATACATAAAATTACAATGTGAAATATATTAAAAATTAAATAAGTACTGCAAAAAGAGAGCAAAGGCAGTGAGATAGTTTTTATGAGTTGGTACATTGTCCATTCAGAGATCTGATGGTGGAGAGGAAGAGCTATTCCCAAAAAACTGATTGTATGTCTTTTGGCTCTAGTACGTCCTCTCTGATTATACAAATAAGAAAAGAGCATGTCCTGGGTGATGGATATGCTAAACGATAGATGCCGCATTTTTTGAAGTATTGCCTTTGGGTGGTGTCCTTAATGCAGGGGAGGCTAGTGTCCATGATGGAGATGGCTGAGTTCACACTCCATTGCAGCTTTTTCTGATCCTGTGCATGGCCTCTCTACACCAGATGGTGATGCAACCAGTTCGAATGATTTCCAAGGTACACTGTAAAAAATTGTTAGAGTCTTTGGTAACATACAAAATTTTAATTAAACATAGCCACTAATGTGCCTTTTTCATAATTGCATCAATATGTTGGGCCCATGATACATCTTCTGAGATGTTGACACCATGCAACTTGAAACTACAGGTTGCTCTTCTCATCACATTCTATCCTGGCTGGAAAATGTATTACTGCTTCCTTAACAGCAAAACTCTAGAACTCTGTACCCAGCAATTTTAGAAGTGCATTGAATTTTTCAAGCAATTGGTATTGGTATTAGATTCTTATTGTCACGTGTACTGAGGTACAGTGAAAATTTGTCTTGATACTGATCATATTGATCATTGTACAGTGAATTGAGGTAGAACAAAGAAAAACAATGGGAGGATGCAGTGTAACAGCAATAGGGAAAGTACAGTGAAGATAAACAATAAGGCACCAGATCATAACAAGTAAGAGTGTGAAATCAAAAGTTCACGTTATCATACAGGAGGTATGTTCATGACCCTGTTAACAGTGATTTAGCAATTGTTCTTGAGCTTGTTAGTAAATGGATTCAGGCTTTCATATCTCCTGTCATTGGGAGAGGGAAGAAGAGAGATAGTATCGGGTGGGTGGGGTCTCTGCTTATGCTGGCTGCTTTACTGAGGCACTGAGAAATATAGACAGAGTTCATAGAGGGGAGGCTGGTTTGCATGATGTGCTGAGCTGTGTTTACCAGTCCTGATGTAGGGTTCACCTTGAAAGGTGGACAACACCTTTCCCCCTACAGGTACAGCTGGCTTTCCCCATCCAACTCTTGCTGGAGATTTAAGCATCACCAGTCTTTTGTGTTCCCACTCTATAAAATGTTGGCAACAGCCACGGGTGAGAGAGAATTACGAAGAGAAATCCAGGCACACAATAAATCTGCTGCCAACAGGTGGCCCTCTTGTGCAAATGCAAAGTCAAAATCAAAGTTAATTTAATGTCAAAGTATGTGTGTGTCACAATGTACTATCTTGAGATCATTTTCTTGCAGGCATTTAGAGGAAAATAAAGAAATACAGCAGGATTTATGAAAATCTATACACAAAGACTGACAAACAATCAATCGACAAAAGAAGAGATATTGTCAAATAAAAAATAAATCATACTGATAACCTAATGTGTAAAGTCCTTGAAAGTGAGTCTGTAGGCTGTGGTATCAGTTCATAGTGTCATGAGTGAAGCTATCCATGGCGATCCAGGAGCCTGATGGTTGTAGGGTAACAACTGTTCCTGAACCTGGTGGTGTGGGACATAAGGCTCTGTATCTCCTGCCCTATCATAGTAGCATGCAATGCCTGTAAGGTGGGGTCCTCGATGATGGATGCTTTTTTTCTTGTGACAGTGCTGTTTGTAAATATGCTCAATGATGAAGAGGGCTTTGCCTGTGATGGACTGGCCTGTATCCACCTCTTTCAGTTCTTCCTCTGCAAAGTCCTGGCCAGAACAAATGTATTTCACCAGAAAATCTTGGAGCTTGAACTCTTTAAGGAATCCTTAAAGTGAGATTATTGGTTGTGGGAACATCTCAACAGAATGGGGTAACTACACTCATCTATTGAGATGTTCCCACCACCAATTATCTCATTTTAAGGATGTTTTATTATTTTACTTCATGCTCTTGTTGTTTGTTTATATTTGCATTTGCACATTTTGTTGTCTTCTATACTCTATTTGATCTTTCATTGATCCTGTTATTATTCTATAGATTTGCTGAGTATGCCCACAGGAAAGTGAATCTTGGTGTTGTACGTGGTGATATATATGTACTCTGACAATAACATTTCTTTGAATTTTGACTGGCCTGTACCCTCTACTTTCTCTAGTCTTTTCCATTTCTCTGCATTGTTGTGTCCCATATCCCACTGATACTGTTAAAGAATAAGAAGAATTGAAAAGGGAGGTCAAAAGTGCTGACATAACCCAAAGGTAAGGCAAGTTCTTCCTTTGCAAAGTCCTGGCCAGAACAGAAGTCTTTGACTAGAAAATCTTGGAGCTTAAACTAGAGGGAACAGGAAAGGCGGAAACATCCTTGACATTGATTGAGATACCTAATATGTCAATTCCAGTCATCATTGGGAATGCTGTCCAGTGATGTCAGGCAGAATTTGACTGAAATGAACATGAAGATCCATCAGAGACAATAATGGTGGAACATGTCCCACTCCCAGCACAGACACACTGTAACTCACAGTGTCCCTGAACCAGTGATAGCACAGGGAGGATGTAAATGTTGTCGGATGGAAATCTGTTACCACTGTTACTGAAGTGCTGTACACTCTCTGCATGCATGCCCATTTGTGATTCCTCTTTTCATTCCAGCCTTGCTGCACCAAGTACTGAGATTGCAGATATGGTAGATTAATGTAGTACTAGTTCTTCTTGTAGTACTACTACTTCTTACT